>NC_136426.1:149433778-150076278 GCF_052849685.1 Lactuca virosa
ACAATTGCTCATTCAAGTACCAAGCTCATGATCAAAGTATCAAACAAGCATAAGAATTATAATCTAGAATCATAAACATGAGATAATTGATAATCAAACATGAATCCTTCAAAATCCACAAACATTCAATGGTTTTCAGCCAAAGTTAACCAAAATAGGGAAATTAGCCACTCATGGCAACAAAATAACAATAACAAAAGTCTAATTGCATAAAGAAACTACCAATAACTTGGAAAGATGAAAAGAAATGGGTTTCAAGCTCCAAAATCGCCTCCTTCAGGTCTCCAATGGTGTAAAATCGATGTGATGGCTGATAGATCTGATCCCCCAAGGTAATGATGTGCCAAATGACCAAAATGCCCAAAACTGGGCAGTTGCGCGGGTACCCGCGCGACGAAAATCTCACCCGCACAAATGTTCCTGGAATACTATTGGCACCCTTTTCCTCCACTCCACCATTCCACTACCAAAGATTCCTTTGGTCCCCTCCATATCCACATGATTCAAACCAACCAATCATCTTTTAGCTTCAAGAAATGGATGCTCCAAGCCCAAATTAAAAGTCCATGGCCCATCTTCACAAGCCCAAAATATCCAAGTCTTCAACTCTTAAGGCCCAAGTCTCCTTTAATGGATCCGCAAAGCCCAATGACGCCTCGAGAGCCCACAAATCCCGTCTTCACTCTAATCCACAACCTCAATAATCTCCAAAGCCTAACAAAACACCTTATGCAAAATAAAAGGCACCCGGTACGATCCATAATAAAGAAAGTAAATAAAATACAATGCAGTAATAAGAAAAAGACCTAAAAATCTAAAATAAACTAATAAAAAGAAGTAAATAAAATAAGCTATCAAATCACCCCAAGCTTAAATCTAACTTGTCCTCAAGTTAGAACAAGACTAAAATGAACTTGGGATGAGCTAAACTAAAAAAGGAAAAAGAAATATACCATAGAACTTGGTCAACATCAGTCAACATGGTCAGAATTAGTCCTTCATGGACCCTACGCATCTTCAAAATGTTCACCGCTTTAAAGCCATAAACCACATTCTCAACCATTTGATGGGCGAATAGATTCCGGCTGGATGCAGTCGCGGTGTGCAAGACAAAGGAAACAGAGGATGCGCCCAGTGGGGGCACTTTAAATCACCAATGCAGACCATAGTGCATGAAGGAAATGCGCCTCTTCACACACTATGATTCCTACATTTGTCAGGCTAAAGTGTATAATAACAAAATAGGGTTTTGTAGCATGGCTTCCAGGTAAACATCCGGTTTCAGAGGCTTCTCCCTTGTACTATCCTTTACAATCTACCGTCTCATCGTCATAGCCTTTTCTCACCAAAATAAAAAATAAAGATAAAATAAAGAAAAATCTACTTAACCTAAACCTAATAGCTTAAATCTTCAATCTTGAACTTCTTTTATTTGGTCTTCAGTCTTCTTGCTGCTCGATCTTTTGTCTTCTTATTTCTCTTTCCTTTTTGTTCTTTCCTTTTTTTCTTTTATTTATTTTATTATTATTTTTTAACTAGAGGTCTTGAACTTGGATTCTTGTTCTTCTTTTTGTGCTGCTCTTTTTCTTTATTTTTCTTCTTTGTTTTTGTTGCTTTTCTTTTATCTTCTTCATTGTCTGTTATTGTCTTTGCTTTTCCAATTTCTTCATTTTTTTGCATTTTCTTCTTGGCTTTCTTCTTGGAAGGTCTAAGGAATTTCACCATGTAACATAGGACTCCAATAGTGTGAAAATGGAGTAATAGATAGAGGCTAACATGAACACCTAATGATCTTTGTGAATGTGTCAAGATCTACTAACAAGGGTGGGGAATGACTCAAAAAATGGGTGTTACCGAAAAAACTTGGTCCCAAAAGATGTGAATTGGGGGACCCACTTCAAAGTTCATCAAGCACCTCAATGTAATGTATGATAAACAAAATCTATCTAACTATCTACTCTGGACCCCTAGCAAAATGATGACCTATCTTAAAAAGGTGGTGAGAATCTAGCTAAGTAAGGCTCGGACGAGACTCGAGAGTACTAAGAAGTACTCCCCCCAAAACCAAAATACGAATCTTCAATGTCTTTAAAATACTTTTACCGGGCTAATATTTGCTCGCACACATCGGTTTGACCAACCACATCCCTCCGCACCTAGACCCAATCAAGCTACCTAGATCTGACCCCCACACAAGTGGTCTCAAAGTGGTATGTGAGGCTCAAAACGTGTCCCATTTATCAAATACAAGGAATTACATATCAAGACCCGGGACCAATCTATGATTCAATACTTATGACTCGGCGCTCTGGTATCTGTAGGGATGAGAAGACAAGAGAGAAGAAAAATGCATGAACTTAAACTAGAATGCATCTAAAAAGTATGAAAATTAGAAAAGAAAGAAATAAAATATGCAACATTTTTGAACTTTTTTTTATACAATTTTTACGAATGACCTAAATGATTTACTCTAAATGCAACTATATACAACCTAAATGCAATCAAAAATAAAATATAAGAATACCTCACCCCAAGCTTAAAATGAAGCATTGTCCTCAACGCTTTGGATGAGAGTAAGGAAAGATCATACCGGGATCAAGGTGGAGGAGGCCCGCGAGGACGGTATGGAAGCAACACATGGGTCGCACTATGATGTGTGGGTAGAGTTCTTAGCCGCCTAAATACACATGGTTGAAAGCTTGGTCGCGCAAAGGAAGCACATGCAATGAATAGGAATTTTCTTATGAAGTGGCATATTTGCGCGGGTACCCTCGCAGATTTCTGCGCGGGTGAGAAGGCAGTCTCGCAAACTTTGCGCAGGTGATGGCTGGGTCGCATAACTATTGAATTAACATCATTGGTCTCGCAAAGAAAGTGAAGGATTTGGTCTTGGCCGCGCAACAATCTGCGAGGGTGGAAGGCAGTCGCGCAAGTAGGTTGTGAGGGTGGCAGTCGGTCGCGCAAACATTTGCGTGGGTAAGGAACCGGCAACGCGCAGACATCAGAATGCACCTCGTGTTGGGGTAATTTTTGAGCCCGGATTTGCGCAGCTGGGGGTCGGCCGCGCAACGTTTGCGCGGGTACCCGTGCAAATTGCAGATTTTTTGGAACTTTTTGCAAACTTTGCCAAGATCATTGTTAAACTTCAATATGCTTATTTTTGCCCAACGACAAGCTTAGAAACACCAAAACTTCAAGTGGAGATTATTTATTTACAATGCATTTATTTAACGTCTTTGTGTAACGACGTGAATTTTCAAAACAATTTTTTCATTTTTAAATCATACTTTCAATCACACAATAATCATAAAACATAATGTATTCACCGTGTCATAATAAAACATGTCCCAAAATCTCAATAACATAAACTCCATAAGTGTGTACGGATCATGTCGGCGCCTTCCCGCGATCCTCGCTAGTACCTGAAACACATATCATAACAACTGTAAGCATAAATGCTTAGTGAGTTCCCCATAATACCACATACCACACATACGCCTTTCCAGGCCATAACTCTGTAGGATCTTCCGATCCATGTGTCTCAGGGGACTTCCGTCCCAAATTCCGATAAACCTTCCGGTCCTACCCATATCGACCTTCCGGTCCGTAACCTCTCGACCTTCCGGTCCATATCATCTTGACCTTCCGGTCCTTACCATACGTAACATACATAGCACATACATATATATTATCTTGACCTTCCGGTCCTTATCATACATAACATACATAACACATACATATCACATAACCGCATATAGCACATACATCATAGCATACAAGACCTTTCGGTCACACATAGGTACCCTTCTAGGTACAGTATAGTGAGAAGACTCACCTCAAAGAAGTCGGATAATCACTCGTGCTCAATCTTCCGACCTAGCTTCCTCCTATAGCATAAATACATCTCTAATTAATACCTCCCCGACTTAGTTTGACTAATGCCCTTAAGTCAACATAAGTCAACTCTAGTCAACGCTGGTCAATGGCCAACCTTTGAACCAACTCGTCGAGTCAGGCACTGACTCGGCGAGTTCAGACGTGAACTCAAGTCCCCTAAATCCCATCTGACTCACCGAGTCACTCCCCCAACTCGGTGAGTCACCAACTGTGTGAGTCACGGGACAACCCGGTCCGACTCGTCGAGTCTGCTCATGGACTCGGCGAGTTCATTCCATGCTCAAACTCAAATGACCTTCTGAGGTCAGATCTGTTCCTCTAATCCATAGATCTGACCTTCCCAAGCTCAATAAACACGTAAAGGTTCAATCTTGATACTCATGCAACATCCAAATAACTCTACTTGATGAATTAGCCCCAAATACAACATCCTAAGTCCATTTCTTCCATAACTCATCATAAAGCAAGATGGATAAAGCTCTCTGGACCACTATGGGTCCAGATCCGAAGTCTAAACATGATAAGGGGCCATATTCCCAACAAATCATCCCAATAAAGGGTATAGAAGACCCTAGATCTATGGATTCTTCAACAAAACAGAAAAAGGATCGATATGCTACCTCAAGGATGATGTCCTTTGCTTGAAATCCACATATATGCAACCTCCTTGGCCTCCTCTAAGTTGGAACCACCTTCTTCTTGCAAAAACCAACTCACAAAGATCAAATAATGGCTTCTTCCCTCTCACAAACGCTCAAGCACTTCTAGGGTTTCTCTCAAGGGTCTGGTAGCCGCAAATGGTGGCTATAAGGGTCCTTAAATAGGTCTCAAACCCGAGAAATTAGGGTTTCTTTCGTCAGCTCTGACTCGTCGAGTATAATCATTTTCCACGTCACCCATTCGCGACCTGACTCGACGAGTCTAAGCACCAACTCGTCGAGTCACCTCAACACAAATCAAATTTCAATATTAATTAATGTACCTGGGAAACCGGGCGTTACAATGCTCCCCCACTAGAATCAGACTTCGCCCCCGAAGTCTCGTTCTGCAAACAACTCTAGATACTACTCCCACATCTGTAACTCCGGATCCCAAGTCAGCTCGGACCCCTTCCGATGTTGCCACTGGACCTGCACCAGGGACACCTCCTTGTTCCTCAGAACCTTGATCCTCCTATCTCGGATCGCGATCGGCCTCTCAACATAGTTCAGGCTCGCATCCACCTGAATGTCCTCTAATGGAACCACTGCTGACTCATCGGCAATGCACTTTCTCAACTGAGACACGTGAAATGTATCATGAATCTGGCTCAGCTCCTCAGGTAGCTCCAACAGATAAGCTACCTTTCCCACCCTCGCAGTCACCCTAAACGGGCCGATATATCGGGGTCCCAGCTTGCCCCTCTTCCTGAATCGGATCACTCCTTTCCAAGGAGATACCTTCAGGAGTACGAAGTCTCCCACCTGGAACTCCAGCTCGGATCGTCGCCGATCCGCATAACTCTTCTGACGACTCTGAGCCGTCAGTAACCTCTGTCTAACCTGATGTATCTGCTCTGTCGTCTGAAACACTATCTCAGTGCTACCCATCACACGCTGCCCTACCTCTCCCCAGCAAATGGGAGTCCGACACCTCCTCCCATACAACAGCTCGAAGGGAGGCATGCCAATACTCGAATGGTGGCTGTTGTTGTAGGAAAACTCAGCCAACGGCAGATACGTGTCCCAACTTCCTCCGAAGTCCAACACACATGCTCGAAGCATGTCCTCGAGCGTCTGAATTGTCCGCTCACTCTGTCCGTCCGTCTGGGGGTGGTAGGCGGTACTGAAATGAAACCTCGTACCCAACTCCTCGTGGAACTTCTTCCAGAACCTGGAAGTGAAACGTACATCTCGATATGACACAATCGAGATCGGTACTCCATGACGCGATACCACCTCCCTCACATACAACTCTGCCAACCTCTCAGCAGAAGAGCTCTCACTGATAGCAAGAAAATGCGCGCTCTTCGTCAGCCGGTCGACGATCACCCAAATTGCATCGACACCCCTCGCGGTCCTCGGCAATTTTGTGATGAAATCCATGGAAATTTGTTCCCACTTCCACTGGGGAACCTCAAGCGGCTGCAATTTGCCATGCGGACGCTGGTGCTCGGCCTTAACCTTGCGACAGGTCAAGCACCTCTCGACAAACCACGCGACATCCCTCTTCATACAGGGCCACCAATAATCTTTCTTCAGGTCCAAATACATCTTCGTGGCCCCGGGATGGATCGAGAACCTCGATCTATGCGCCTCCTCCATCAGAATGGTACGTGCCCCGCCTGCATACGACACCCAAATCCGACCCTGAAAGGTCATAAGCCCACGACTATCAGTAACAAGCTCAGGCACCTGCCCGATCACCCGCTCCCTCTTGCGGTTCTCCGGTCTCACAGCCTCTGCCTGGGCCTCCCGAATGGTGTCCAACACCAGAGTCATCACTGTCAATCGCATACAAGTGTCTCGAATCGGGGCACTCTCCGCCCTACGACTCAGCGCATCAGCTACAACATTAGCTTTGCCCGGGTGGTACAGGATCTCACAATCGTAATCCTTTACCACGTCCAGCCATCTCCTCTGGCGCATATTCATATTGGGCTGATCCATCAAATACTTCAAGCTCTTGTGGTCCGTGTATATGGTACACTGAACCCCATACAAATAGTGACGCCAGATCTTGAGGGCGAACACCACTGCCCCCAACTCCAGATCGTGGGTGGGATATCTCATCTCATGAGGCTTCAACTACCTCGATGCATACGCTATCACATGCCCTCTTTGCATAAGTACTGCACCCAACCCCGATATCGATGCGTCACAATACACCATAAAATCCTCCATCCCTTCCGGGAGGGCTAACACAGGGGCTTCGCATAACGTCTGGCGAAGTGTCTCAAACGAGGTCTGCTGCTCCGGACCCCATGAAAAAGCAACACCCTTCCGGGTCAACCTGGTGAGAGGCACGACGATCTTGGAGAAATCTCTGATAAATCTCCGATAGTAGCCGGACAATCCCAGAAAACTCCTGATCTCGGTGGGTGATCTTGGCACCTCCCACCTCATAACCACCTCGATCTTGGCCGGATCGACCAAAATCCCATCCTGGTTGACAAGATGCCCCAAGAACTGGACCTCCCGTAACCAGAACTCGCACTTGGAGAATTTGACATAAAGCCTCTCCGTCCTCAATAACCCGAGTATCTCTCTCAGATGCTCCTCGTGCTGCTCTCTAGATCTCGAATACACCAGTATATCGTCGATGAACACGATCACCGAACGATCCAACATCGGTCTACACACCCTGTTCATGAGATCCATGAACGCTGCTGGTGCATTGGTGAGCCCGAAAGGCATCACCACGAACTCGTAATGCCCATAACGAGTCCTGAACGTCGTCTTCTAGATATCCTCATCACGCACTCTCATCTGATGATATCCAGACCTCAGATCAATCTTGGAGAACCAAGACGCTCCCTGCAACTGATCGAACAAATCGTCGATCCTCGGTAATGGGTAACGGTTCTTGACCGTCAACTTGTTCAACTCCCGGTAATCAATACACATCCGGTGTGAACCATCCTTTTTCTTGACAAAAAGGATCGGTGCTCCCCAAGGGGAACTACTCGGTCTAATAAACCCCTTCCCCAACAGCTCCTGAAGCTGCGAGGATAACTCCTGCATCTCTGGTGGCGCAAGGCGATAAGGCGCCTTAGCGATAGGCGCTGCCCCCGGAACCAAATCAATGCGGAACTCTACCTGCCTCTCGGGAGGCACACCCGACAACTCCTCGGGAAAAACATCCGGGAACTCACGCACTATCGGAACGTCATCCATCGAACTTGGCCTCCCAGCGGCCTCTCGTGTGTCCATCACATAGGCTACAAACCCGCTGCAGCCCTGCTGTAAACTCTGTCTTGCTCTGGCAGCCAAGCAAAACGCTGACCCACATCAGGTACCCTCGCCGTACACCGTAAGTACTCCCCCACCAGGGTCTCGTATCGTCACCAACTGTCGCTCGCAGTCTATAACAGCCCCAAACCGGCTCAACCAATCCATGCCCACTATGAAACACACGTCCCCCATCGCTATCGGGACCAGATCTATCGGGAACTCAACACCGAAGATCTCGAGTACACATCCTCGTATCACATCCGTAGCATACACCGCTCGGTCATCAGCTATGGAAACTCGTAGAGGTCGACTCAACGCCTGTTGTCGGCTACTGATGTGTCGACTAAACGCTATCGACACAAATGATCGACTCGCACCCGAGTCAAATAACACTAAGGCAGGTACAGAACTCACAAGAAAAGTACCTACGCATATCATCATATAAGCACAATATCTCAACTCAGCATAAATAAATAAAGAATACATACCAGCCACAACATCGGGCGCTGAGCGGACCTCCTCCGCTGTTAACTGGAAATCTCTCCCACGAGCCTTCGGTGCCTCGGCCTTCGCTGGCCGAACCTCGGTAACCCTAGCAGCAGGTGCAGATCCCTGTGCTGATCCCTGATGTAACTGCGGGCACCCGGCCTTCCGATGGCTAGTCTGGTTGCAATGAAAGCAAACCATAAATCCCTTGGGGAAATCCTTGGCGATATGCCCCTCCTTGCCACATTTGTAGCAAGCACCTGATGGACATACCTCATCATGTCCCTTGCCTCACTTCCCACAAGTGCGGCCCTTCTGGCCTCCAGATCTCGTATCCGCGGACTTGGCCCGCTTGGCTGCCGGCTGAGACTGTGCCGGCCACCGATCCGTCCTCTAAGACTCGGCCTCCTCCCTGGCCCGAGTCTCCAACTCAATCTCCCTCTTCCGGGTATTTTCCTGGAGCTAAGCAAATGTCCGGTAAGTCGAGTTCGACACGAACTCCCTAATATCCCTCCTCAAAACGCCCAAATACTGGCTCATACGTGCCTGCTCAGTAGACACCTGCTCAGGGCAGAACATCGCCCTCTCATGAAACTTCCTGGTAACCACAGTAACCGAATCAGTACCCTGCTTGAGGGTCAAGAACTCCTGAACCAACCGTTCCCTCTCCACCGGGGAACATACTCATCTCTGAACATGGTGGTGAATCCCTCCCAGGTCACCGCTGAAATCTCTGCAAGAGTGAAGCTCGCCGTCACGAACTTCCACTAATCCTTCGCTCCCAAGCGGAGCTGGTTCAACGCGAACCGTACCCTCAGATGCTCCGGACATGAACACGTATAGAAGCATCCCTCGATATCCGAAATCCATCTCATCGCAGCAATCGGATCCTGCGTCCCATCAAACTCTGGTGGCTTCGTGTTGCTGAACTCCCGAAGCAACAACGAGTCACCTCCCTGTGGCCTGGCAGCAGCCACAACTGCAGTAGCTGCAGCAGCCGCAGCCTCAGTCACCGCGGCATACCGCTCATCAAAAGTCTCAATCAGTGTGGTCTTGATAGACCCAAACATCTCCGGAATATCGGCCCTGATCGCCGCCACCACCTCATCGTGGATCATCTGACGAAGCTCCTCGTCACTCACGCCACTCGGCTCAGGTCTGTGACGTGTCCCAACCATGATGTCTCTGAAACACATAACATAATAATATCAGAGACTCGCTCGAGCATACTCGCACTCGATAACTCAACCCTACTTGTTCCTTAGTACCTAAAGGATTCTTACTTAGAGTGCGCACTGCTCTGGTGTCTTCAGTAGTACGGGCCCTATACTACCGTCCACACCGCATCAGTATTCACCCTAAGTCCTCCTCCATGGATCCCAGATCACAAGTACCCTACATCTCGCTGGCATAGGCTACCCTTCGGTAGACCTCTCATAAGCTCCTCACTGCTATCTACTCACTCTCAAGTATCACATAGCAGCAAAAATCTTCCTAGGCTAAGGCATCACAAATCAGGCCACTCTAGTCCTAATATGAATACCTAGCCTACTCTAGCATGCATATCATAACGTATCTCATAACACATAATGTAAGGGTATTTTGGGAAGTCACCGTTCAGGCGCTGGCTGATCGTACACACTGCTTCCTTCTGCCTTTCTCAAAATCTTTTACTCTTTCAGAAAAATTGTTTATTTTATGAAAACTTTCTCAATTCCTCAGTTTGAGTTCAGATTCATCCGAAGATGCATCCGAATCCCTCAAACCAAGGCTCTGATACCAACTTGTAACGACGTGAATTTTCAAAACAATTTTTTCATTTTTAAATCATACTTTCAATCACACAATAATCATAAAACATAATGTATTCACCGTGTCATAATAAAACATGTCCCAAAATCTCAATAACATAAACTCCAATAGTGTGTACGGATCATCCCGACGCCTTCCCGCGATCCTCGCTAGTACCTGAAACACATATCATAACAACTGTAAGCATAAATGCTTAGTGAGTTCCCCAGAATACCACATACCACACATACGCCTTTCCAGGCCATAACTCTGTAGGATCTTCCGATCCATGCGTCTCAGGGGACTTCCGTCCCAAATTCCGATAGACCTTCCGGTCCTACCCATATCGACCTTCCGGTCCGTAACCTCTCGACCTTCCGGTCCATATCATCTTGACCTTCCGGTCCTTACCATACGTAACATACATAGCACATACATATATATCATCTTGACCTTCCGGTCCTTATCATACATAACATACATAACACATACATATCACATAACCGCATATAGCACATACATCATAGCATACAAGACCTTCTGGTCACACATAGGTACCCTTCCAGGTACAGTATAGTGAGAAGACTCACCTCAAAGAAGTCGGATAATCACTCGTGCTCAATCTTCCGACCTAGCTTCCTCCTATAGCATAAATACATCTTTAATTAATACCTCCCCGACTTAGTTTGACTAATGCCCTTAAGTCAACATAAGTCAACTCTAGTCAACGCTGGTCAATGGCCAACCTTTGAACCAACTCGTCGAGTCAGGCATTGACTCGGCGAGTTCAGACGTGAACTCAAGTCCCCTAAATCCCATCTGACTCACCGAGTCACTCCCCCAACTCGGTGAGTCACCAACTGTGTGAGTCACGGGACAACCCGGTCCGACTCGTCGAGTCTGCTCATGGACTCGGCGAGTTCATTCCATGCTCAAACTCAAATGACCTTCTGAGGTCAGATCTGTTCCTCTAATCCATAGATCTGACCTTCCCAAGCTCAATAAACACGTAAAGGTTCAATCTTGATACTCATGCAACATCCAAATAACTCTACTTGATGAATTAGCCCCAAATACAACATCTTAAGTCCATTTCTTCCATAACTCATCATAAAGCAAGATGGATAAAGCTCTCTGGACCACTATGGGTCCAGATCCGAAGTCTAAACATGATAAGGGGCCATATTCCCAACAAATCATCCCAATAAAGGGTATAGAAGACCCTAGATTTATGGATTCTTCAACAAAACAGAAAAAGGATCGATATGCTACCTCAAGGATGATGTCCTTTGCTTGAAATCCACATATATGCAACCTCCTTGGCCTCCTCTAAGTTGGAACCACCTTCTTCTTGCAAAAACCAACTCACAAAGATCAAATAATGGCTTCTTCCCTCTCACAAACGCTCAAGCACTTCTAGGGTTTCTCTCAAGGGTCTGGTAGCCGCAAATGGTGGCTATAAGGGTCCTTAAATAGGTCCCAAACCCGAGAAATTAGGGTTTCTTTCGTCAGCTCTGACTCGTCGAGTATAATCATTTTCCACGTCACCCATTCGCGACCTGACTCGACGAGTCTAAGCACCAACTCGTCGAGTCACCTCAACACAAATCAAATTTCAATATTAATTAATGTACCTGGGAAACCGGGCGTTACAATGCTCCCCCACTAGAATCAGACTTCGCCCCCGAAGTCTCGTTCTGCAAACAACTCTAGATACTACTCCCGCATCTGTAACTCCGGATCCCAAGTCAGCTCGGACCCCTTCCGATGTTGCCACTGGACCTGCACCAGGGACACCTCCTTGTTCCTCAGAACCTTGATCCTCCTATCTCGGATCGCGATCGGCCTCTCAACATAGTTCAGGCTCGCATCCACCTGAATGTCCTCTAATGGAACCACTGCTGACTCATCGGCAATGCACTTTCTCAACTGAGACACGTGAAATGTATCATGAATCTGGCTCAGCTCCTCAGGTAGCTCCAACAGATAAGCTACCTTTCCCACCCTCGCAGTCACCCTAAACGGGCCGATGTATCGGGGTCCCAGCTTGCCCCTCTTCCTGAATCGGATCACTCCTTTCCAAGGAGATACCTTCAGGAGTACGAAGTCTCCCACCTGGAACTCCAGCTCGGATCGTCGCCGATCCGCATAACTCTTCTGACGACTCTGAGCCGTCAGTAACCTCTGTCTAACCTGATGTATCTGCTCTGTCGTCTGAAACACTATCTCAGTGCTACCCATCACACGCTGCCCTACCTCTCCCCAACAAATGGGAGTCCGACACCTCCTCCCATACAACAGCTCGAAGGGAGGCATGCCAATACTCGAATGGTGGCTGTTGTTGTAGGAAAACTCAGCCAACGACAGATACGTGTCCCAACTTCCTCCGAAGTCCAACACACATGCTCGAAGCATGTCCTCGAGCGTCTGAATTGTCCGCTCACTCTGTCCGTCCGTCTGGGGGTGGTAGGCGGTACTGAAATGCAACCTCGTACCCAACTCCTCGTGGAACTTCTTCCAGAACCTGGAAGTGAAACGTACATCTCGATCTGACACAATCGAGATCG
The DNA here is from genome assembly GCF_052849685.1 of Lactuca virosa. Taxonomy (NCBI): domain Eukaryota; kingdom Viridiplantae; phylum Streptophyta; class Magnoliopsida; order Asterales; family Asteraceae; genus Lactuca; species Lactuca virosa. Next base: position 149,446,452 of record NC_136426.1, read on the forward strand.
GTACTCCATGACGCGATACCACCTCCCTCACATACAACTCTGCCAACCTCTCAGCATAAGAGCTCTCACTGATAGCAAGAAAATGCGCGCTCTTCGTCAGCCGGTCGACGATCACCCAAATTGCATCGACACCCCTCGCGGTCCTCGGCAATTTGGTGATGAAATCCATGGAAATTTGTTCCCACTTCCACTGGGGAACCTCAAGCGGCTGCAATTTGCCATGCGGACGCTGGTGCTCGGCCTTAACCTTGCGACAGGTCAAGCACCTCTCGACAAACCACGCGACATCCCTCTTCATACAGGGCCACCAATAATCTTTCTTCAGGTCCAAATACATCTTCGTGGCCCAGGGATGGATCGAGAACCTCGATCTATGCGCCTCCTCCATCAGAATGGTACGTGCCCCGCCTGCATACGACACCCAAATCCGACCCTGAAAGGTCATAAGCCCACGACTATCAGTAACAAGCTCAGGCACCTGCCCGATCACCCGCTCCCTCTTGCGGTTCTCCGGTCTCACAGCCTCTGCCTGGGCCTCCCGAATGGTGTCCAACACCAGAGTCATCACTGTCAATCGCATACAAGTGTCTCGAATCGGGGCACTCTCCGCCCTACGACTCAGCGCATCAGCTACAACATTAGCTTTGCCCGGGTGGTACAGGATCTCACAATCGTAATCCTTTACCACGTCCAGCCATCTCCTCTGGCGCATATTCATATTGGGCTGATCCATCAAATACTTCAAGCTCTTGTGGTCCGTGTATATGGTACACTGAACCCCATACAAATAGTGACGCCAGATCTTGAGGGCGAACACCACTGCCCCCAACTCCAGATCGTGGGTGGGATATCTCATCTCATGAGGCTTCAACTACCTCGATGCATACGCTATCACATGCCCTCTTTGCATAAGTACTGCACCCAACCCCGATATCGATGCGTCACAATACACCATAAAATCCTCCATCCCTTCCGGGAGGGCTAACACAGGGGCTTCGCATAATGTTTGGCGAAGTGTCTCAAACGAGGTCTGCTGCTCCGGACCCCATGAAAAAGCAACACCCTTCCGGGTCAACCTAGTGAGAGGCACGGCGATCTTGGAGAAATCTCTGATAAATCTCCGATAGTAGCCGGACAATCCCAGAAAACTCCTGATCTCGGTGGGTGATCTTGGCACCTCCCACCTCATAACCGCCTCGATCTTGGCCGGATCGACCAAAATCCCATCCTGGTTGACAAGATGCCCCAAGAACTGGACCTCCCGTAACTAGAACTCGCACTTGGAGAATTTGGCATAAAGCCTCTCCGTCCTCAATAACCCGAGTATCTCTCTCGGATGCTCCTCGTGCTGCTCTCTAGATCTCGAATACACCAGTATATCGTCGATGAACACGATCACCGAACGATCCAACATCGGTCTACACACCCTGTTCATGAGATCCATGAACGCTGCTGGTGCATTGGTGAGCCCGAAAGGCATCACCACGAACTCGTAATGCCCATAACGAGTCCTGGACGTCGTCTTCTAGATATCCTCATCACGCACTCTCATCTGATGATATCCAGACCTCAGATCAATCTTGGAGAACCAAGACGCTCCCTGCAACTGATCGAACAAATCGTCGATCCTCGGTAATGGGTAACGGTTCTTGACCGTCAACTTGTTCAACTCCCGGTAATCAATACACATCCGGTGTGAACCATCCTTTTTCTTGACAAAAAGGATCGGTGCTCCCCAAGGGGAACTACTCGGTCTAATAAACCCCTTCCCCAACAGCTCCTGAAGCTGCGAGGATAACTCCTGCATCTCTGGTGGCGCAAGGCGATAAGGCGCCTTAGCGATAGGCGCTGCCCCCGGAACCAAATCAATGCGGAACTCTACCTGCCTCTCGGGAGGCACACCCGGCAACTCCTCGGGAAAAACATCCGGGAACTCACGCACTATCGGAACGTCATCCATCGAACTTGGCCTCCCAGCGGCCTCTCGTGTGTCCATCACATAGGCTACAAACCCGTTGCAGCCCTGCTGTAAACTCTGTCTTGCTCTGGCAGCCGAGCAAAACGCTGACCCACATCGGGTACCCTCGCCGTACACCGTAAGTACTCCCCCACCAGGGTCTCGTATCATCACCAACTGTCGCTCGCAGTCTATAACAGCCCCAAACCGGCTCAACCAATCCATGCCCACTATGACACACACGTCCCCCATCGCTATCGGGACCAGATCTATCGGGAACTCAACACCGAAGATCTCGAGTACACATCCTCGTATCACATCCGTAGCATACACCGCTCGGTCATCAGCTATGGAAACTCGTAGAGGTCGACTCAACGCCTCTTGTCGGCTACTGATGTGTCGACTAAACGCTATCGACACAAATGATCGACTCGCACCCGAGTCAAATAACACTAAGGCAGGTACAGAACTCACAAGAAAAGTACCTACGCATATCATCATATAAGCACAATATCTCAACTCAGCATAAATAAATAAAGAATACATACCAGCCACAACATCGGGCGCTGAGCGGACCTCCTCCGCTGTCAACTGGAAATCTCTCCCACGAGCCTTCGGTGCCTCGGCCTTCGCTGGCCGAACCTCGGTAACCCTAGCAGCAGGTGCAGATGCCTGTGCTGATCCCTGCTGTAACTGCGGGCACCCGGCCTTCCGATGGCTAGTCTGGTTGCAATGAAAGCAAACCATAAATCCCTTGGGGAAATCCTTGGCGATATGCCCCTCCTTGCCACATTTGTAGCAAGCACCTGATCGACAGACCTCATCATGTCCCTTGCCTCACTTCCCACAAGTGCGGCCCTTCTGGCCTCCAGATCTCGTATCCGCGGACTTGGCCCGCTTGGCTGCCGGCTGAGACTGTGCCGGCCGCCGATCCGTCCTCTAAGACTCGGCCTCCTCCCTGGCCCGAGTCTCCAACTCAATCTCCCTCTTCCGGGCATTTTCCTGGAGCTCAGCAAATGTCCGATAAGTCGAGTTCGACACGAACTCCCTAATATCCCTCCTCAAAACGCCCAAATACCGGCTCATACGTGCCTGCTCAGTAGACACCTGCTCAGGGCAGAACATCGCCCTCTCATGAAACTTCCTGGTAACCACAGTAACCGAATCAGTACCCTGCTTGAGGGTCAAGAACTCCTGAACCAACCGTTCCCTCTCCACCGGGGAACATACTCATCTCTGAACATGGTGGTGAATCCCTCCCAGGTCACCGCTGAAATCTCTGCAAGAGTGAAGCTCGCCGTCACGAACTTCCACTAATCCTTCGCTCCCAAGCGGAGCTGGTTCAACGCGAACCGTACCCTCAGATGCTCCGGACATGAACACGTATAGAAGCATCCCTCGATATCCGAAATCCATCTCATCGCAGCAATCGGATCCTGCGTCCCATCAAACTCTGGTGGCTTCGTGTTGCTGAACTCCCGAAGCAACAACGAGTCACCTCCCTGTGGCCTGGCAGCAGCCACAACTGCAGTAGCTGCAGCAGCCGCAGCCTCAGTCACCGCGGCATACCACTCATCAAAAGTCTCAATCAGTGTGGTCTTGATAGACCCAAACATCTCCGGAATCTCGGCCCTGATCGCCGCCACCACCTCATCGTGGATCATCTGACGAAGCTCCTCGTCACTCACGCCACTCGGCTCAGGTCTGTGACGTGTCCCAACCATGATGTCTCTGAAACACATAACATAATAATATCAGAGACTCGCTCGAGCATACTCGCACTCGATAACTCAACCCTACTTGTTCCTTAGTACCGAAAGGATTCTTAGTTAGAGTGCGCACTGCTCCGGTGTCTTCAGTAGTACGGGCCCTATACTACCGTCCACACCGCATCAGTATTCACCCTAAGTCCTCCTCCATGGATCCCAGATCACAAGTACCCTACATCTCGCTGGCATAGGCTACCCTTCGGTAGACCTCTCATAAGCTCCTCACTGCTATCTACTCACTCTCAAGTATCACATAGCAGCAAAAATCTTCCTAGGCTAAGGCATCACAAATCAGGCCACTCTAGTCCTAATATGAATACCTAGCCTACTCTAGCATGCATATCATAACGTATCTCATAACACATAATGTAAGGGTATTTTGGGAAATCACCGTTCAGGCGCTGGCTGATCGTACACACTGCTTCCTTCTGCCTTTCTCAAAATCTTTTACTCTTTCAGAAAAATTGTTTATTTTATGAAAACTTTCTCAATTCCTCAGTTTGAGTTCAGATTCATCCGAAGATGCATCCGAATCCCTCAAACCAAGGCTCTGATACCAACTTGTAACGACGTGAATTTTCAAAACAATTTTTTCATTTTTAAATCATACTTTCAATCACACAATAATCATAAAACATAATGTATTCACCGTGTCATAATAAAACATGTCCCAAAATCTCAATAACATAAACTCCATAAGTGTGTACGGATCATGTCGGCGCCTTCCCGCGATCCTCGCTAGTACCTGAAACACATATCATAACAACTGTAAGCATAAATGCTTAGTGAGTTCCCCATAATACCACATACCACACATACGCCTTTCCAGGCCATAACTCTGTAGGATCTTCCGATCCATGTGTCTCAGGGGACTTCCGTCCCAAATTCTGATAGACCTTCCGGTCCTACCCATATCGACCTTCCGGTCCGTAACCTCTCGACCTTCCGGTCCATATCATCTTGACCTTCCGGTCCTTACCATACGTAACATACATAGCACATACATATATATTATCTTGACCTTCCGGTCCTTATCATACATAACATACATAACACATACATATCACATAACCGCATATAGCACATACATCATAGCATACAAGACCTTTCGGTCACACATAGGTACCCTTCCAGGTACAGTATAGTGAGAAGACTCACCTCAAAGAAGTCGGATAATCACTCGTGCTCAATCTTCCGACCTAGCTTCCCCCTATAGCATAAATACATCTCTAATTAATACCTCCCCGACTTAGTTTGACTAATGCCCTTAAGTCAACATAAGTCAACTCTAGTCAACGCTGGTCAATGGCCAACCTTTGAACCAACTCGTCGAGTCAGGCACTGACTCGGCGAGTTCAGACGTGAACTCAAGTCCCCTAAATCCCATCTGAATCACCGAGTCACTCCCCCAACTCGATGAGTCACCAACTGTGTGAGTCACGGGACAACCCGGTCCGACTCGTCGAGTCTGCTCATGGACTCGGCGAGTTCATTCCATGCTCAAACTCAAATGACCTTCTGAGGTCAGATCTGTTCCTCTAATCCATAGATCTGACCTTCCCAAGCGCAATAAACACGTAAAGGTTCAATCTTGATACTCATGCAACATCCAAATAACTCTACTTGATGAATTAGCCCCAAATACAACATCCTAAGTCCATTTCTTCCATAACTCATCATAAAGCAAGATGGATAAAGCTCTCTGGACCACTATGAGTCCAGATCCGAAGTCTAAACATGATAAGGGGCCATATTCCCAACAAATCATCCCAATAAAGGGTATAGAAGACCCTAGATCTATGGATTCTTCAACAAAACAGAAAAAGGATCGATATGCTACCTCAAGGATGATGTCCTTTGCTTGAAATACACATATATGCAACCTCCTTGGCCTCCTCTAAGTTGGAACCAACTTCTTCTTGCAAAAACCAACTCACAAAGATCAAATAATGGCTTCTTCCCTCTCACAAACGCTCAAGCACTTCTAGGGTTTCTCTCAAGGGTCTGGTAGCCGCAAATGGTGGCTATAAGGGTCCTTAAATAGGTCCCAAACCCGAGAAATTAGGGTTTCTTTCGTCAGCTCTGACTCGGCGAGTGCACTCCCCTGACTCGTCGAGTCTAATCATTTTCCACGTCACCCATTCGCGACCTGACTCGACGAGTCTAAGCACCAACTCGTCGAGTCACCTCAACACAAATCAAATTTCAATATTAATTAATGTACCTGGGAAACCGGGCGTTACACTTTGCCATGACATAGCCCCGCTTTTGTTAACCTTCGTAAATCGGTGTTTCTAATGTTACGTTGTCAAATTCTCCCGTGTTCACTTTGAATATTTGATTTGTTTCTAAACTCTTAATTTCAACCGAACCGTGATCAAACACTTTTATAACAATAAAAGGTCTGTGCCATCGAGATCGCAACTTTCCCAGGAATAGCTTTAAGCGTGAATGATAAAGAAGAACTTTTTGGCCCGAAATAAAATGTTTACGAGTGATGTGCTTGTCATGAAATGCTTTTGTCTTGTCTTTGTAGATACTTGCGTTTTCATAAGATTCGTTCCTCAACTCTTCGATTTCTTGAAGTTGCATCTTTTGGTGCTTCCCGGTTTCTTCAAGATTGAAATTACACTTTTTAACCGCCGAATATGCCTTATGTTCCAATTCCACCGGTAAATGACAAGACTTTCTGTTGAGTATAGAAGGAGATTGCGTCATTGGGATTTTGTTTAGTCCATTGTATTCTTGGTACTGGGCCTGTCCAGCCGTGTTCTATTAGGGTTAGAGTATAAATGGTGCATGCATTTACCATATTTTGTACGCTAATTAAATTTATCATTCCAGTGATCGTATTGTAACCCGACTACACCTCTACAGTAGCAATTCTTAATAGAGTTCTTCTGAGGTCGTAGCTTTTTAATCATTAGACTCTCTTTTGATTACACTTGTTTTATTTGCTTTGTGTTCTTGATTTATTTACTTAAACAATCTAATCGATCTCAAGGTTTTTAGCCTTAACAATTGGTATCAGAGCAGGAGACTGTGTAATCCATACGCATCTCTTCTGTTTGAAGAAAGCTTTTAGGGTTTTCCGCTATCATCGAATCTGTTGGAGCCGTCATCTCATTATTGAGGCTACTCCTTGATCTCGATTCTACCCTAACTCAGTTTTTACAAGTCTGATTATTGATAGGAAAACAAATCAAGTTATCATGTCTCACGACGAGTCTCAAAACAATCCAATCAACATCTCTAATAGCATTGGTTCAACTACGAGGATTCCGATCCTATATACTCATGAATATGAAGTTTGGGCTCTACACTTCGAAGACTATGTTCTTGGCTCAGAGAATAATGGATATCTTATCTGGGAAGCTATCACTTTGGTTCCGTTTGTTCATTCAGGAACAAATAGAACTATAAAGAAGCAGAAAGAGTACAATCAACTCGTGGTCGATGTAAAGGAAGTCCCTCAAGACGAGAAGGACAAACTAATCAGCAACATTAAGGCAATGAGGATGATCAGATTCGATCTGCAATCTAACACATTTCATTTGGTGAGTTCTTGCACTACTGCAAAGGAAATCTAGGATAGGCTGAAGGAGCTATATTCGACCGATGAGGATCTCGAACATTCCATCCAAACTCTTCTACTGTTGGAGTTTGGAGACTTCAAGAAAAGCCGAATGAAAGTCTCATTCAAACATTCGATCGCTATAACCATCTTCTCAGTAAGATGATTAAGCATGGGATCGGCAGAGAATTGATCGATCAGAAGGTCACTTTTATGAATGGCCTAAGGACCGAATGGATGGCAGTTGTGTCGACTGTTAAAGCTAATGAACAGTATTAGTCGTATTCGTTAGCGAAGCTCGTGGGAAATCTCAAGTCACATGAAAGTGTTGTGAAAAAAGAAGCGAAAGTTGTGTCCGAAATGGGATCCTTGGCTCTTATCTCAATGGGTAAAAATGTTGTGGAAGAAGAAGAAGAGTTAGATCTTTCAGAATGTGATCTGACTAGTGACGAGTATGCACTAATGGTGTCTAACCCCAAGAGGTTTGCTAGAAAGAAGTTTCCCACCTCCAAGAACTGAAACTGGCAGGGAAGCTACAGCTCAGAAAAGGTGAAAGAGGAGATTAAGAATACTCCTCTGAAAGAAGAAGAAAAAAAGGAAAGTAAACTTGTTGGTGAATCGGGATATGACTGCAATTATTGTCATGGCAAAAACCATCTAGCAAAGGAATGTATGTTAAGGAGGCTAAATGGGAAGAAGGAGGGTGAAGACGACGAAGCTTACTACATGTGCAAGCTTGAAGAGGTCAAGAAGAAGAAATCTAACAATAAAGCTATGCCTGTGTTAATTGTGCAGGAAAATGTTGAAGAAGATGAGTTTGGAGGAGTAGAAGTTTGGTCTACTGACTCCGAAGATGAAGAAGTTCGCAAGCCCACACATGGCAGGGCATATGTTGCGAAGGAAGAAAGTGGTGAGTTTGTTGGAAGGTGTCTAATGGTGACAGCTGGTGTGTCACAGATGAGGGGATATACCACAGATGGCGGCTATGTTAAATCGAAGGAGAGGGAAGACAAATGCTTCGCTGCTAAACCGGTGGGAGAACAGATCAACGAATGTGATCAGTTGATCAAGAAGGTAAATTCCATCCTTGAATCACTTAAAATACCCGTATCTAACTATGAAAATGAATTAAATTAAATAAAATTCAAGTTTTCTAGTTTAAGTGGTAGCCTAAAACAAACTCGCCTCGAAAATTCTAACCTAACTGATCAAATCAGCAGGGTGTCTTCCAAGAGTGAGGAGTGAAGGATGTGGATAGAGCAGAAGGAGAAAGAATTAGTTAGGGCTAAAGATGAACTAATTTATTTGCAACGTGATAATTTGAAGTTTTTGAAACAAAGGAATATTTTTTTCTTGATTGCTAAGCGTTTATATTCAAATATTACTCAGTTGCATTTAGATTGTGAAATTGGGAAAAAGATTCACAAAATGATTTTGCCTTTCCTTGGATTAATGGAGGACGAAATTGACGCCGATTGCTATAAATGTGAATCGATTGTTTCTTCAGAAGAAACCTCAGAAGCCTAAAAGATTGGTTTGGACAAAATTGAGTCCTTTATTAAGTCCAAAGACCACTAGGACATGTTTAGAAACTTGTTGTACGAAAATGATAAGTTGAAAATTTAGACCGAAACTGTACAGAAATTTGATTCGTTGAGTACCAAGTTAAGTTTAGAAAACAAGATTAGTGCTGAAAACACTTCTGAATTTGACGAGGACAGTGATATGAGTGAAATATCTGTAGAGGACGAGGTTGACTGTTCAGAGTTTATCAAAAGCGAACCCGAACCTGTAAAAGGTCTCATATCTGAAAACTCAGTTGAGTTCGCTCGTGTGTCCAAAGATAAGACCAAAATCCTGAAAGAGAAGGTCGTTGTATATCAAAAGGTGCAAACATTGCCTAATCAGGTGTACGCCACTACTGGAGTAACCAAGAATCAAACTGTTGAGCTGACAGCCTTGGTAAATGAAGATAATCCGGATGGCTGTGAAGAGTATTTCTAGTCTGCACCTATTGACAATGCAGATGAAACTGTAGGATTATCAGAGCGAACCTCATGGAGGGTCAAAGGTAGATATGTAGCTGAACCGATCAATAAACCATCAAGCTTTGACAAACCAAGTACAAGTGGTACTAAGCAGGTTCAAAGTGAACCCACGAAGGCTACAAGCGAATCTTCATCATTAAAGAACGAAGCACATGCAAGAAGAGCAAAGCCAAATGTAAACATTCACAAGTCTTCAAAGAAGCTTGCAGAGCAGAAACGCCAGCGAAACAGGAGATACCAAAAGAATCTCAATGAGAGGAAGCAGTTTTGGCAATCCCAAAACTCCAATTATATTCGCAAGGAAAAGTCATCCCATCCAAAGGCGAAAGTAAGTCCACAGTCGAATTCTAGTCAATGCTCTCACTGCCACTCTTGCAGTCAAAAGAACCGAAAGAGCAGTTTCGCTCCTAAATCTCATCCTCCTCATTCTCAACCGAAGCAAACTCCTATGAAGGAAGTTAAAGGAAAGGGAAAGCTCGTCTAAGATTCTGAAATACCAACGAAAAAGACGACTGCTAACCTTAGGAAACAAAAAAAAAGATTTCGTTAAGAATCAAAACAAAAATAAACAATCTGATTCAAACAAAACGAAACCAAAAGAAAATAAAATTAAAGTTTTCACCTTAATAAAAAGAACATATATGGTTGATCTTTCTATTGCTATTCCATGTTCTGTAAAAGGCTCACAAGGACCCAAGCAACTTTGGGTTCCTAAATCTGCTTGATTTTTACAGGTTATTGGTGACGAGCAGTTCGACGATGAATCGTATATTGACATTGACTGCTCACGTCACATGACAAGGAGGAAGGAAGAGCTAAGAGAGTTTCGGGCTCTTAAAGATGGTGGATGTGTCAAGTACGGAAACAACTCTTATGGCACAATAAATGAAAGACCCACACTTTCGTATTTGACAATTGTTACTCCGAAACATGCTACGTGCATATTCATAAAAACAATATTTTATATTGATAAAGTGATTACAAACTACTGGATACAAACCAACTATTTCAAAGTGTTATATATTACATAACTTCCCAGGATTCTATAGATTTATACATATGGGAGTGCAAAATACAATAGTTTCAAACTATTCGAAAATCTTCTATCAATACAATAGTTTCAAACTATTCAAAAATCTTCTATCAGTATATAACTATACTGGAAGCTTATCTCCTGCAAATTAGTTAAACATTGAGAGGGGTAAACGGTGACGCTTAGTGAGTTCAATAATAGATACAATATAATGTTATGCCATATATATACTTAAATATGGCAGAGGCAAAGAGGATCAAGGAACAACAAAGGCATATGTGAATCATGTGACAAACTTTCCATATCAATCATTGATTTGATTCAAAGATATACAATCAATGAGACATAACAATTTCCATACTTGATATACATCAATAAAGCTTGGGCCCAAATGGCACAGAAGACATACAACTTCGGATTAACCTTTTGGTAGATTTCAGACTTATAGCCCTGTCTAACCTTCTGCCAATACCATAGAATAGAAATCATTCTCTTACGGAGACATGTTCTACATGGCCAGAGGCTACATACCAGTACCAATATGAATCTAAGTCCTTTCACTGATCACATGGTCAAAGGTATTTCTTTTGCTATTAAAAATAACGAATAAAAATAACACGGGAAAATAAACCGGAGTAATAACACTGAAAAGCACGTAGCACATATAACACATAACATATCTAAATATGACATCCTTCGTTGAAAACCGGGAGTTTTCTTGAAAACCGGGCTCTGCAAAGGTAGAGCTTCGAAACCGAAAAGATAATTTTTTTGGGCTTCTCGGGAATTTCGGAGCGTGTTTCGGGCGTTGGAATTAATACCGGGGCTTCGGGGGATGTCAAAGTAGTGAAAATGTGGAAAAAGGGTGAAAAAGGACAAATTTCTAAACTTTACCCGGGAGATCTTGCAACTACTATTTATAGTAGCGAGGTCCGGATCCGAAGCGAGGGGAAGAGGGCAGGTGTCTGCGAGGCTCGGACCAGGTGGCTGCTTGGGCGAGGCTCGGATGCGAGGGTCGGAACAGGTGTGCGCTTCGGATTGGTCGGATGACGCAGCTACTCGCTTCGGATCGGGCCAACATCTTCGGTTGAATCAGGAAACGACACGCGGGTCGGGCACGAGGGATGCATGCGAGGATCACATGATCGACTTCGGAAACCTGTGCGACACGCGTCGCTTCTCGGACGCGCCACGCAGCAGCTTCGGACACGTGGCCAGCTCAGAGCGAGGGTGACGTGGCTGGCACTATTCATGCGAAAATTCTCGAAAATTGTGTCCAATCTTGTAAAATCCATAACTTTCTCATACGAGCTCCGTTTTTTACGTTCTTTATATGCACACGTAGGGAAAGTTATGCTCTACAACTTTCGTTTAGACTTCGTCGGAAAATTTTGAATTTATTTTAATATTATTATTTTTAACAGACTGGGACTCGTAAATCCGTTAAAAATTCATAACTTCTTCATCCGACGTCCGTTTTCGTCAGACTTTTTACAGTTGTACTGCTAATGACGAGACCTTCGATTCTCGTTTAGGTTGTGTCGGCTAAAAATCATTCGATCTAAAATTCGAGTTTTTAGCTGTCTACTACTAAGCTGAAACTTAGAAAAATCATAACTTCCTCATACGAAGTCAGATTTTGGCGTTCTTTTTATCAAAATTCTCGGTTTAACGAATACTACGACTTTCATTTAGATCACTAAGGCTAAAAAGTAGTTTATCAAAAACTCACTTTTTATGTCATTCGGCGCCGTGCCGGTTTTGTCGCGGATCTTCGATTGGTCATAACTTCTTCGTTATAACTCGGATTTCGATGAGGTTTTCGCCTAAATGTTTCTAACGAGATTATAAACAACTTTCAATAATAAAATTTTACTTATTTCAAATTTTATATTTTCGTTAAATTTCGATATTTTAACTTTTAATTGGAATCTCATAAGACTTCCAATATTTTCCGAGTGATTCTAAACATAGTTTTACCTTATTTCTAGTAAAAACTATCTGTTAGAACTCAATACTCAATATCACATAATATTTCATAATATTATTTACTTAAAACACGATTTCAAAACGGGTATGTTACAAATACCTCCTCCTTTTGAGAATTTCGTCCCCGAAATTACATCGATTAAAATAAATTGGGATATTTCGCTCTTATCTCATTCTTATTCTCCCAAGTATAGTTCGGGCCTCGATGGTGTTTCCACTTGACAAGCACCAACTCTACTTCTTTATTACGTAGCTTAGTCGTTCTTTCGTTTACGATTTCTTCAGGCTCTTCTACATAAGTTAACTTATTATCCAGTTTCACCTCGGATAATGGAACTGCTTCATCATACATGCTTAAGCATTTGCGCAGACAACTCACATGAAAGACATCATGAATACCTGCCAAATCTTCAGGCAATTCCAAGCGGTATGCTTGTTTACCAATTCTCTGGAGGATTTTGAAAGGACCAACAAATCTAGGACTTAGTTTTCCTTTCTTTCCAAATCGCATAAGACCTTTCCATGGGGATACCTTCAACATTACGAAATCACCCACCTGGAATTCTATTGGTCGCCTCCTCTTTTCCGTATAGGACTTTTGTCGATCCTGGGGGGCTTTCATTCTTTCTCGTACAATTTGAATCTTGTCGGTGGTGTCTTGAATCATTTCCGGCCCTCCAAGGATTTTCTGTCCTATTTCACGCCAACATAATGGAGTACGACACTTGCGACCATATAATGCCTCATATGGTGGCATTTTGATTGAAGCGTGGTAACTGTTATCATACGAGAATTCGACAAGAGGTAAGTATTTATCCCAGTTACCACCGAACTCCAAGACACATGCATGAAGCATATCTTCTACTGTCTGGATTGTTCTCTCCGTCTGACCATCTGTCTGGGGATGATAAGCTGTGCTGAGAGCAACTCGAGATCCCAATTCACGTCGCATACTCGCAAAAAAGTGAGAAGTGAAGCGAGTATCACGATCAGAAATGATCTTTAGCGGCACACCATGTCTTGCAACAATTTCATCCAAGTATACTTGTGCGTATTTCTCCATTGGAGCCGTTTCACGCATGGCAAGAAAATGAGCGCTTTTAGTCAGGCGGTCGACGATTACCCAAATGCTATCATGCTGTCTAGCAGTCTTTGGCAATTTGGTAATAAAATCCATGGACAGTTCTTCCCATTTCCATACAGGTACACTAAGACTTTCTTGGGTTCCGTAAGGCTTTTGGTGTTCTGCTTTGACTTGTAAGCATACTAAGCATCCCTGTACATATCTTCCAATGTCTCTCTTTAATCCAGGCCACCAATAATCAGCTCTTACATCATAGTACATTTTACTTGTACCAGGATGTATTGACAGTTTAGACTTATGGGCTTCATCTAAAATCTTCTTTCTTAATCCACCAATCTTTGGAATCCATAGCCGATTCTTGAATACCTTCAATCCTCTTGAATCATCAAGCAAAACATCAGTATAATGTACCATCCCTTCTTTCTTCACATTTTCTGGCTTTAGGGCCTCTACTTGCCATTTCTATAGTTCATCTAGAATAGTGAACTTTATTGTAGTGTGAGTAATAGCATAACACATACTATTACGATAAACCTTTCTACTAAGTGCATCGTCAACTACATTAACCCTTCCAGGATGATACAAGATTTTACAGTTATAGTCTTTGATCAGCTCCATGGCTTGTTGTTGTCTCATATTCAAAGTTTGATGACTGAATATGTACTTGAGACTCTTATGGTCGGTATACAATTGACATTTTGTACCAAAAAGGTAATGTCTCCAAAGTTTTAGGGCAAATAAAACCGCAGCGAGTTCGAGATCATGGGTGGGATAATTCTTCTCATAGTCTTTCAGTTGTCTTGAGGCATAGGCTATCACTTTACCACGTTGCATCAACACACAACCGAGTCCCAATCTTGAAGCATCGCTATATACGGAGAAATCATCATCACCTTCTGGAAGTGATAAGATTGGAGCATGAGTCAAAAGATCTTTTAAAGTCGAGAAAGCTTTTTCTTGGGCTTCACCCCATTCGACCTTCACTTCCTTTCGTGTAAGACTCGTGAGAGGTACGACTATACAAGAAAAGTCTTTAATGAATCTCCGGTAATATCCCGCGAGAACCAAGAAACTACGAATTTCGGAAGGATTACGGGGCACTTCCCAATTTTGAATGGCTTCGATTTTGGTAGGATCTACAGATACACCGTCACTAGAAATCACATGGCCGAGAAATTGAACTTGACGAAGCCAAAATTCACATTTCGAGAATTTAGCATATAGTTTCTCCTTTCGAAGAAGTTCTAATACCGCACGAATATGAATGGCATGATCAGCTTCAGACTTGGAACAGATTATAATATCGTCAATGAATACGATGACAGATTTATCGAGCATTGGGCGACATACCCGATTCATCATATCCATGAATACAGCAGAAGCATTTGTTAAACCAAACGGCATGACAAGGAATTCATAATGCCCATATCGAGTACGAAAACCAGTCTTCGGTACATCCTGCTCGTGAACTTTCAACTGATGATAGCCAGATCTTAAATCAATCTTTGAGAAATAGCTAACACCCTGAAGTTGATCGAACAAATCGTCGATGCGAAGTAGTGGGTACTTGTTCTTGATAGTCACCTTATTCAACTCACGATAATCAATGCACATCCGCATCGATCCATCTTTCTTCTTGACAAACAGTACCGGAGCACCCCAGGGAGAGGTACTCGGTTGAATGAAACCTTTGTCAAGTAGTTCCTGCAACTGGATCATCATTTCTTTCATCTCAACTGGCGCAAGACGATAGGGAGTCTTTGCAATCGGAGCAGCACCAGGCACAAGGTCAATTCGGAATTCTACTTGCCTGTCCGGAGGAAGTCCAGGCAATTCTTCGGGAAAAACATCCGGATATTCTTTAGCAATGGGAACATCATTCACCGTTTTCTTCTCCTCTTTTGAGACATCAACTGTGTAGGCCAGATAGATAGAACACCCTTTCGATATGAATTTACGAGCTTTGAGGAAAGATATTATTTTTAAGGTTCCTTGTTCACCATAGACATAGATAGGATTCTCCCCTTCAATGGGAATACGTACTATCTTTTCATAGAACAAGAGTTCTGCATGGTTCTTTGACAACCAATCCATGCCGAGAATAATATCAAAGTTGGGCAAGGAGATAGGGATCAGGTTAGCAAGAAAGTTATAGCTTTCAATTTTTATAATACAATCCCTATAGACTTTATCAGCAAGTAATGATATACTTCCCGCAGTATCTACGTGAAATGGTTGCGCGAGTACATAGCAAGCAATTTGAAAGGAATGCGCAAATTCATAAGACACAAAAGAATCTGAGGCGCCAGAATCAAATAAGATGTGAGCAGGTCTAGAGTTATAAAGAAATGTACCCATCACAACATTCGGGTCCTCGCGTGCCTCCTATGAGGTAATCTGGAATGCACGGCCCTTAGCTTTTGGCACCTCATCCTTTTTAGTTGGAGCACCCTTTGATTGCTGAACAGGGGCTTGACTTCTCGCAGGTTGTTGAACAGAAGCATGACTTCCCGTCATCTGACTAGTAAGAGTAGGGCAAAAACGCTTCTTGTGGCCAGTAATACCACATGCAAAACAAGTAACATCCTTTCTTGGGCAAGCTGGCTTTATATGACCCTTTTCTCCACATCCATAACAGACAATGTATTCCTTGTCTATTTTGCATTGGCGCGGATGATTCCTTCCACAAACACGACATGAAGGCGATTGAATAGAAAAAGATTGTGATCTACCACGTCCACGAGAGGCATTTTGAGTTTGCACTTGATTACCATGCTCAGTCCGAACGGATTGAGCTGGTAGAAAAGAAGAAACAGGAACAGTTCTTTCAGTACGTGGATGCTTCGGTACAGTAAGAGTGGCACCACGTAGCTCTAAGTCATGCTCACGTCTTCGAGCATACTCAACGGCTTTATCGAATTACAGTACTTCCCGATTGGCAACGAAATCATGAATTTCGTGCCGTAGTCCCTCCATGAATAACTGAATCTTCTCGTCTTCAATTGGAATATACTTTGTAGCAAACCTTGCTCTTTGATTAAACTGAGTTTCATACTCATTCACAGTCATTCCTCCCTGTTTAAGTTCGAGGAATTCCTTTTCCAATCTCCTCCTCATGTCTAGATGACAATACTTCTCTAGCAAACGAGTTTTGAACATTTCCCAGGCTAAATTCTCCTGGTCAAACCCGTTTAGAGCTTCATATGTTGCATCCCACCAGACCAAGGCTTCTCCGATGAGCATTGCGGTAGCATAATTAGCCTTGTCTTCATCATCCACATGAGAAATACGAAACACTTTCTCTGTGTTCTGGATCCAGGTAAGAACAACAATAAGATTAAGAACACTAGAAAACTCTGTAGCACCACTACTCTTGAAATCTTTGAACGAGGGACGCTTCACCTCCCCTTTTGAAGATTCTCCAGTGGCTTTATCTTTTCCTTTATCACCATTCTTTTTGTGTTCTTTGAGAGTCTGTCGAATAACACCGGTAAGTCTACCCAAGAGTCGCTCCTCACGAGGAGATACTGGAGTATTCACTTCCTCAGGTTGAGGACCTCCACCAACCTCAGGGTTATGGCTACTAACATGTTCAGCCATTTCTCTGCAATATGGAGTAACAATGTATATTAGATTATATTAGGGTTTATCCTTACCTAATACTTTTACTTAAATATTTCCTATGGTTTGTATCCCTATACTTACAATGATTAAGTTCATATATTGAACTTCCAATAGTTTAAGTCTAAATACTAATCCGTGGAATTTAGTTCACTTAAACCACTGCTCTGATACCATGATTGAAAGACCCACACTTTCGTATTTGACAATTGTTACTCCGAAACATGCTACATGCATATTCATAAAAACAATATTTTATATTGATAAAGTGATTACAAACTACTGGATACAAACCAACTATTTCAAAGTGTTATATATTACATAACTTCCCAGGATTCTATAGATTTATACATATGGGAGTGCAAAATACAATAGTTTCAAACCATTCGAAAATCTTCTATCAATACAATAGTTTCAAACTATTCAAAAATCTTCTATCAGTATATAACTATACTGGAAGCTTATCTCCTGCAAATTAGTTAAACATTGAGAGGGGTAAGTGGTGACGCTTAGTGAGTTCAATAATAGATACAATATAACGTTATGCCATATATATACTTCAATATGGCAGAGGCAAAGAGGATCAAGGAACAACAAAGGCATATGTGAATCATGTGACAAACTTTCCATATCAATCATTGATTTGATTCAAAGATATACAATCAATGAGACATAACAATTTCCATACTTGATATACATCAATAAAGCTTTGGCCCAAATGACACAGAAGACATACAACTTCGGATTAACCTTTTGGTAGATTTCAGGCTTATAGACCTGTCTAACCTTCTGCCAAACCATAGAATAGAAATCATTCTCTTACGGAGACATGTTCTACATGGCCAGAGGCTACATACCAGTACCAATATGAATCTAAGTCCTTTCACTGATCACATGGTCAAAGGTATTTCTTTTGCTATTAAAAATAACGAATAAAAATAACACGGGAAAATAAATCGGAGTAATAACACTGAAAAGCACGTAGCACATATAACACATAACATACAATTGTTCCTATATATTAAACTCACCGTGAAATAACCGGGGGTTAAAATAGTAATTTAGGCAGCACTTCGGCTCTAAATATGACATCCTTTGTTGAAAACCGGGAGTTTTCTTGAAAACCGGGCTCTACAAAGGTAGAGCTTCGAAACCGAAAAGATAAATTTTTTGGGCTTCTCCGGAATTTCAGAGCTTGTTTCGGGCGTTGGAATTAATACCGGGGCTTCGGGGGATGTCAAAGTAGTGAAAATGTGGAAAAAGGGTGAAAAAGGACAAATTTCTAAACTTTACCCGGGAGATCTCGCAACTACTATTTATAGTAGCGAGGTCCGGATCCGAAGCGAGGGGAAGAGGGCAGGTGTCTGCGAGGCTCGGACCAGGTGGCTGCTTGGGCGAGGCTCGGATGCGAGGGTCGGAACAGGTGTGCGCTTCGGATTGGTCGGATGACGCAGCTACTCGCTTCGGATCGGGCCAACATCCTCGGTCGAATCAGGAAACGACACGCGGGTCGGGCACCTGTGCGACACGCGTCGCTTATCGGACGCGCCACGCAGCAGCTTCAGACACGTGGCCAGCTCAGAGCGAGGGTGACGTGGCTGGCACTATTCATGCAAAAATTCTCGAAAATTATGCCCAATCTTGTAAAATCCATAACTTTCTCATACGGGCTCCGATTTTGACGTTCTTTATATGCACGCGTAGGGAAAATTATGCTCTACAACTTTGGTTTAGACTTCGTCGGAAAATTTTGACTTTATTTTAATATTATTATTTTTAACAGACCGCGACTGGTAAATCCTTTAAAAATTAATAACTTCTTTATCCGACGTCCGTTTTCGTCAGACTTTTTACCGTTGTACTGCTAATGACGAGACCTTCGATTCTCGTTTAGGTTGTGTCGGCTAAAAATCACTCGATCTAAAATTCGAGTTTTTAGCTGTCTACTGCTAAGCTGAAACTTAGAAAAATCATAACTTCCTCATACGAAGTCAGATTTTGGCGTTCTTTTTATCAAAATTCTCGATTTAACGAATACTACGACTTTCATTTAGATCACTAAGGCTAAAAAGTAGTTTATCAAAAACTCGTTTTTTACGTCATTCGGCGCCGTGCCGGTTTTGTCGCGGATCTTCGATTGGTCATAACTTCTTCGTTATAACTCGGATTTCGATGAGGTTTTCGCCTAAATGTGTTTAACGAGATTATCAACAACTTTCAATAATAAAATTTTACTTATTTCAAATTTTATATTTTCGTTAAATTTCGATATTTTAACTTTTAATTGGAATCTCATAAGACTTCCAATATTTTCCGAGTGATTCTAAACATAGTTTTACCTTATTTCTAGTAAAAACTATCTGTTAGAACTCAATACTCAATATCACATAATATTTCATAATATTATTTACTTAAAACACGATTTCAAAATGTGTATGTTACAATAAAAGGCTATGGGATGATCACGAATGGAGATTTCTCAATCCGAAAAGTTGCCTATGTGGAAGGATTATAACACAACCTAATCAGCGTTTCACAATTGGTTATGGGTACTGGCCTGAAGGTTTCGTTTGATGATGAATGATCAAAGATCATAGAGAAGAAAACGAAAACAGTTTTACTAAAGTCACAACGGAAAGGAGAGATGTATCCATTAAATCTGAATCCGATACGAGGGAAGACGGTCATTTGCCTCTTGACGAAAGCTCAATCTGATGATAGTTGGTTATGGCACAGAAGACTCTCGCACCTCAACTTCAAAGATATCAACAAGCTCATTCTTGATGATCATGTGCGAGGCCTTCCCCTCTTGAAGTTTGATAAAGATCATCTATGTACTGTATGTGAAATGAGGAAGCAAAGTAGGAATAGTCATCCAACTCGTGTGAACACAGAGATCATTGAACCACTTGAACTTCTACACATCGATCTCTGTGGGCCTTCTGCAATTGAAAGTATCAGTGGTAGTAAGTGCATCCTTGTTATTGTCGATGATTTTTCACGTTTCACTTGGGTGTATTTTCTTAAATAGAAATTAGAGGTGACTCCAAAACTTAAGGACTTTATAAAGCAAATGGTTAGAAATGTTAGAAGCGACAATGGGTTGGAATTCAAAAACAAAGAGTTTGAAGAATTTCTAGCTGAAAAAGGAGTCACACACAATTTCTCTGCTCCTTATACTCCACAACATAATGGTGTAGTTGAAAGGTGAAACCGTTCATTGTGTGAATCCGCCCGAACCATGCTTAGTTTCGCTTATCTTCCTCTATATTTCTGGGCCGATGCTATTGTTGCGGCTTGCTATACCCAGAACCGATCCTTCCTTAACAAGCGATTTTCTATCACTCCGTATGAAATTCTTAATAATCGCAAACCTAACGTCAAGTTCTTCCATGTCTTCGGTTCCAGATGTTTCATCTTCAACTCCAAAGAGAACCGAAACAAGTTCGATGTGAAAGTTGATGAAGGCATTTTCTTGGGGTACTCTCTCACCTCCAAGGCATATAGGGTTCTTAACAAAAGATCAAAGAAACTGGAAGAAACCTACTATGTCACGTTTGATGATAATTATATGAAGATGTTTCAATCAAGCGAAAGTCTAATGGAGGAAATATTTCCCAAGACTGGTCAAGTTACTGTGCCCATATCCAATCTGTTTGAAGAGTATATGTTACTCTTTGATGAACCAGAAAAGGCCATCAACTCTGAAGCGAAGGCAGCTGATAATAAAATTGATAACCTAAAGAAGATAATTGATGACGCTGCAAAAGAAATGGAAAGCGGACCTCATGGTCCAAGCGAACCTCAAAAACTAAGCGAACCACCAAAAGATCGCACATCATTATAGGGGGGGGGGGGATTCGTCTACATCAAATAGACCTGATTCGCCTTTCTAGGGGGAGAATTCATCATCCACCATGACTCTTGACCGTCCACTTGAGGAAGATAACTTTGTTCCTATTATTGAAACTGTTCATTCGAGGGGGAGAATCATAAGACGAATGATGAGAATGATGATTCGAACATTCAATCAAAGTTTGAAGAAGAAATAAATGTTGAATTGGATCCTGCCTATGATCCAAACTATCCTCCACTCACAAAATGGACAAGAGATCATCCGAAATCACAAGTCATTGGTGAATCATCTGAGGCTGTTCTCACACGCTCTCAACTAAAAGCGAAGCAAACTGCTTTATTCTGTCAAGTGAAATTTTGCATGTTTAATGTGACAACCATCAATTTTTTGTCAAGTCAAAGTCAACTAAAGTCAATAAGTCAAACCGGTCAACTCATCTAACCCTTGTATATTAGGGTTTCCATCATGACTCTTATTGTACCTACTCGCAATCTTAATATAAAGTATCACTTAGAGTTTTCACGTGTTCGGAAATTCTAAACCCTAATCAGGGTAAGTGATGAATCTACTCGATAGGACATTATTCCATACCCCTCAAGAGCGTATAACACTCATAACAAGGCTTACAGAGTGTAAGATCCTTGCATTGCGAAGCCAAACACTCAAAAAGGTCACAAAAGAAGTCTCTCCCAATCTCTTTCACTCTAACTCTCCCAAAACTCTCTAAGTATGAGAAATCTCTCCAAGAATATGAAATCTCTCCCAAATCTCTCTCTGTATGGGAAATATCTCCAAGAATGTCAAATCTCTCCCAAATCTCTCTAAGTATGCCAAATCTCTCCAAGTATGACAAATCTCTCCCAAATCTCTCTCAAAATCTCTCTCAACTTTTTATAATCACTCGGGGCATCCCGACCCTCGAATTTGACGAAAACAGCTCGAAAACTGAAGTCAACGCGAAAAACAGCCTTAAGGAGCCGAAACTCCTCTTAGGAACCGAACCTCTTAGGAGCCGAACCTCTTAGAGCCGAACCTCCTGAGAACCGAAACCCTCTCAACCGAAATGGACCGAGCGCTCGGTTTATTTCCGTCCTCTGACAATTCCGAACCGAGACTCTCCCTTCCTACCTTCGGTCCGAGAAAACTTCTCACCTTCTGTCCGATGAGCGAGCCTGCGCAGCCGAACCCCTCCACTCTCGGTTCCTCTTCTACTCTTGGTTCCCATGCACAACCGAGCCTCACCTTCGGTTCTAAGCTCCTAAGGAACCGAACCTTCGCATCCTCGGTCTGAATTTCGGAATTTCGCATTTTTGCCCGGTTTTCGACCACGACTCCATTTTAAGCCCATTTTTCGTGATTTTAACGCGGGATTCTCACCCAAACTCGTATTTTAACATAATAAACCCTAAATATTCACATTTTGAATATATTTTGGGGAAAATCATTGACTAAGAATAAAATCTATTTAGTGAGATATTTAGGTGGAGTGTTGACTTATCCTTTGGACAAGGACACAAGCAACCTCCCCATACCTTCATAGTACAACCCCTTGTCCTTCCACCATACCCAGTCATTCCATAGTACTTTTCCCACCATTTTTCAGCCACACACTTGGTCAAGAGCTGGAAAAAACTCTCCTCTCTCCTCACATTACTCCATTTTCCACCAAGTGACAACTTCATTCTCTCTCACTTCCTCTCTCTAGATTTCGAGATTCAAGGCTTGTCTCCAAGCTTTCCTTCTACATTTGGTAATTATCTTACTCCTATACTTAGATATTCTACTATCCTTCATCCAAATCATAGATCGCTTACACAAATATCGTCATATTTGTTGTTAGATCTTCAAATCTTCAAGCATCTCCCAAGTGTTCTTGAGTTGAACACTTCTTTTCTTCATCATCCATCTACTGAAATCACTCAAGGTGAGTTCATAACCCTACATTTTCATGTTTTCATCAAGTTTTAGGGGGGAATACAAGTTAAAATACCAAAAACGTAACTAAACTCAAACAACAGCTTTCATCAGAAAATTTGAGTCTTATTCACGGACTGTTTTGACTATCTTAAACTTAATATCCTTCAAAAACGGTTTAATATTCTAGTAGTTCAGGTTCATACCTTTAAAATGACTATTTGCACATCTCCATATGATTATTCTACGATTTATGGTGATTTTTACAAAACTGCCTATCATTTCAGAAACAAATTCGGACCAGTCTGTGAATATGAACATTTTAACACAAGTTAAAGACTTATAAAAATCATAATCAAAATTATGAATAAACTAGACACATTTTGTGAACTCTCAGAATTTACGGAATCAGTTTTTGACTTCGTATGATTTTTCTATGATTTTTCTAAAACAGTGTAGGAAGGTAAAAATCTAGATAACAGCTTATAACTTTCATCACACTTTGTAACTTGTTGATCAAAGTGTTGATATTTGAAGATTTCATATTTTACATGTGTTTCTTGTTGTGGTATAATTATATAACAGAAAATACTCACTGAATTGTAAGAATCCTCCATTATTACCATTTGTACAAAAATAAGGCATGATAACACATAGTTATATTTTGCTATACATTCGACTTACATAGAAAAGGGTCCTTATACATCACAAACAAACATGCTAGAACTATAATAGGTATAGTTTAGGTTCACTACCACTATTACTATTTGATAAACTATAATATGCATAATTCAGGTTCACTATCACTACCACTATTTGGTGAATTATGATATGTATAGTTTATGTTCACCACCACTACCACTATTTGATAAACTATAATATGCATAATTCATGGTCACTATCACTGCCACTATTTGGTGAATTATGATATGTATAGTTTATGTCCACTACCACTACTTGATGAATTATGATAAGCATAGTCTCGGTTTTTGGTTTTTAAGACTACATTCTATCTAGCATTGTTAGTTTTCAGCCATAATTACTAAGTGTATATGCTAGAGTTATATAAAATTTAGTCATGATCGACTTAGAATTGGTGGGTCCGCTTTATTTCCTGTTCCTTGTTTGGTTGTGGGCCTAGGGCAGACCCATTACATTCAACGGTCTATTTAACTTAAATTTTATATAACTTATATACACTTAGAGATTATGGAAGGAAACTATAGGAAATTCTAGGATGCACTATTTATTAATATAGAAACTTACGATTCACTCTTTAAGGAAAATATCGGATTTTCTTTGGAAACATATCTCTATTAAAACTACATTACGTCTACAATTGTTAGGCTTCAGCTATAATTGCTAAGTGTATATGCTAGAGTTATATAAGAATCTAGTCACAATCGACTTAGAATTGGTGGGCCCGCCTCATCTCCTGTTCCTTGTTTGGTTGTGGACCTAGGGCAGACCCATTATATTCAACGATCTATTTAACTTAAATTTTACATAACTTATATACACTGGGCGATTATAGAAGGAATCTATGGGTCCCTCTAGGGTTCATTATCGCATAACATAGAAGCATTCATTTCACTTAATAAAGAAAATATTGGATTTTCTGGAAACATACTTGTCGCTTTTGCAAGGAAAACGGTCTATTTAACTTAAATTCAACGGTCTATTTAACTTAAATTTTACATAACTTATATACACTGGGCGATTATAGAAGGAATCTATGGGTCCCTCTAGGGTTCATTATCGCATAACATACAAGCATTCATTTCACTTAATAAAGAAAATATTGGATTTTCTAGAAACATACTTGTCGCTTTTACAAGGAAAACGGTTTCTTTATCCAACAAAACTCTTATGAACTCACCAACTTAATTGTTGACACTCTTTCAAAACTATTTGTATTCTCAGGAAATCAGTGAAACAGGAAAACATCAGCACTTTGAGGATGGGACGTTAAATCGTCAAACAGTTTATTTTGTCATCATAATGTAATTGATTTTGAAACATGTAAACATATACTATGGTGTAACCTTTTCAATTATATTTATGATGGTTGTATTTACTTTGAGCACTATTATACTCGTTGTTGTGATACTTTACATGAAGTCCTCCACCCCCGGACGTTTCCGCCATCCTTGGTTTCGGGGTGTGACATTTAATTCGTTCGTCTCCAAAATAGAACCGAAAACTGTCCATACTGCACTCCATCACTCTGATTGGATACAGGCTATGCAAGACGAACTCAACGAGTTTGAGCGAAACAAGGTCTGTAGATTGATTCCTACACCAAAGGATGCATCTGTGGTTGGTCTAAAATGGGTATTCCATAATAAGATGGATAAATAAGGGAATGTAATTCGAAATAAAGCAAGGCTAGTCGTTAAGGGATACTGTCAGGAGGAAGGAATTGATTATGAAGAAACCTTAGCTCCTGTAGCAAGGTTAGAATCGGTGCGGATCTTTTTGGCATACGCAACACACAAGAATTTTGAAGTTTTTCAAATGGACGTCAAGTGTGCTTTCCTGAACGGAGAATTAGAAGAAACCGTATACGTCGAGAAACCACCAGGTTTCGTGAATGAGAAATATCCTGATCATTGCTATATTCTGGACAAAGCGGTATATGGTCTGAAACAAGCCCCGAGAGCCTGGTATGAAACTTTAACTCGTTTTCTAGAACTTTCTAAATTTAAACAAGGTTCGGTTGACCCAACCTTCTTTCGCAAGAAAGAGGGTGACCATTTAATGATTGTCCAAATTTATGTCGATGACATCATCTTCGGTTCTACAAATCCTAGCCTAATAGCTGAGTTCTGGAAGTTGAGGGAGACTAAATTTGAGATGAGCTCAATGGGTCCAATTAACTTTTTCCTTGGACTAAACATTAGACAGGGACCAGAAGGCATATTCATCAATCAGGTGGCTTACACGAAGACATTACTGGCGAAGTTTGGAATGATGGAAGATTCAAAAGTGAAGGTTCCAATGGCATTCAGAACGAAGCTAACACCATCTTTGGAGAAACCGGCTGCTAATATGACTCTCTATCGTCAAATGATAGGGTCACTAATGTATCTTACAGCCAGTAGGCCAGATATTATGTTCTCTATGTGTTATTGTGCCAGGTTCCAAGCCAATCCACGCGAACCTCACATGGTAGTTGTTAAGAATATTTTCATATATTTGAAGCGAACCTCTTCTCTTGGTATATGGTATCCAACAAAATCAGGCTTCTTCATTCAAGCATTCTCAGATGCCGATCATAGGGGATGTGGTCTAGACCGAAAGAGCACAACTGGCGGTGTCAGTTTCTTGATGGCAAACTCGTCAGCTGGCAGTCAAAGAAACAAACGTGCGTATCCTTATCTATTGCCAAAGCTGAATATATAGCCGCAACATCTTGTACCTCACATGTCATCTGGATACAAAGCCAACTTAGAGATTATGGCCTGAATATGAAGAAAATTCCCTTATATCGTGACTCTAAAAGCGCAATCCGTATTTGTCACAACCCAGTGCAACATTCCAAGACGAAACACATTGCACTGCGCTATCACTTTATCAACGATCACGTAGAAGATGGTAATGTCGAAATTCACTTCGTTCCATCTGCGGATCAATTAGCTAACATATTTACAAAAGCATTGCCTGAAGCGACCTTTAATAGAATACTCCAAGGCTTGGGAATTATGGAAACCGAATCTGTACCGAAACCTCTCTCGGTTCCATAAGCTGAATAAGTACCGAATCTACTTTCGCCTCATTAAAATTTGACAAGTGAAATAGAGCGAATGCTCGGTCTATTTCGGTTCCGAATTTTTCAAGAACCAAAATGAACCGAACGCTCGGTCCATTTCGCTTTATCATCCAAAGGCAAACTTTCGGTTGTATCTTATGTAGCCTTTTGTATACTATTTATTCTTACTTATTTCTCTTATTTTCTGTTTTTCTTTATTTTCAGAAAATCCAAAAATATTTTTCTTTCTGTTCTTGTGTATTTAAAAAAAAAAACTAAAACGCAAAAATATTTTTCTTTTGTCATTTAATAAAATCCAAAATTTCAAAAATATTTTCTTTAGTAATGCTCGATAACTGCTACACTCACTACTGAATCATGGGGAAAGGTATACACTCTTCAACTTATATTTGCTAAGTGTCCCTAGAAGCATGCTGCAACATGTTGTCCAAAGCCTCAACGACTCTAAGTGAAGCCTTACAGATTCGATATATACAAATCGTTTCTTCCCAATCAGGCTGCTAATTTCACTTAAGTCATGAGCTACCTTACTCTTCTCACATTGAGTTAAGAGTTATCTTCTTGGTCACTTTCTTATAGCAGATGTAACACCCATAAAAATCAAGCCAATTTAAAACTTTCTCAAAACATTTAAAACCAGTGGTTATTATAAATTTGTTTTCAAAATAGTCTAATATCAGAGTTTTCCCAGAAACATAAATAAAACATGAGGAGCTGTACGATCACGCCTTCGCCTTGCCGCGATCTCCTGATGTACCTGAAACAATAAACTCAAACTGTAAGCCCGAAAGCTTAGTGAGTTACCCCCAAAATACTGATACATATACAGTCCACATAATGATATCAACAATATCATAACATAACAACTGAACAGGATGTAATGGGTCCACAGCTTTACAGACTGGATTACCCCTAGGCCCACATTGTGAGTCTGGATTGCCTACCGGGCCCACAGCTCACATCTGGATTGCCATCGAGCCCACAGTACGAATTCCCTCAGCTCGTATCTGGAATGCTCCACCGACTGCATTACCCATGGGCCCACAGTGTGAGTCTGGATTGCCTTCCGGGCCCATAGCTCACATCTGGATTGCCATCGAGCCCACAGTAAGAGTCTCCCTTAGCCCGTATCTGGAATGCTCCCGAGTTTGTTGGCTACCGCATGGAGCAGTATCAGCTCAACCCATCTTCCACATCATATCAACATGTAACATAACTATTGAGCATGCATATAATCATATAACAACACAGGTAGTCCTACAGATCTACCTAACTGGCATAACCACTACCATGCAACACTAACTCATACTCAACATCTAACACTGCTAAGATAACTTATCCAATGGGCCGGCCTTGGTGCCTTAGACCCCTTAGTATAGTGAGGAAACTCACCTTGCAAGTAGATCTAAGATACAGTATCGAACTCCTCCAAACCACGTCGAACACCAACACCTATTCCACTAATAATTTCCATCATAAATCCCAATTTACCCAAAATGCCCTATAAAGGTACTGGTCGTTCCTGTGGTCAAAGTCAACGGTCAACTGTTCATGTTGACCCGACTCGTCGAGTGTAGCTTCTAACTCGCCGAGTACAGTATGTCTAGCCAATCGGGAAAAACCCCAGAAGGCTCAACGAGTTATCTCCCAGACTCGTCGAGTCCAATCGCAACCCATGACTGCAAACCCTACATTGACTCGCCGAGTTGGATTATCCGACTCGCCGAGTCCATGCAACCTATACCCATAATCAGACGATTCTGAGCTAACCCAACGTTCCAAACAGTAGATCTGAGTTCCTAGGGTGTGTTATCAGCGTAAAGTTGCCACCTTTATGTACTTGCATGGCGTTAAAGACTCAAAAGGCAATATCCAAGCTTGAAATGGGGTTTAACTCTTAAGGAAGGGTTCATACATTGCAAGGTTCAGAACTTTATGAACTTAGAACCCTAAGAAGGTTCAGATCTGAAGTTGCAACTTCAGATCTAGCTCCTATACCATAATAACTCCATAATCAAGGCAAAAAGCCCTAAACTTCACCCAAATGAGATCTAGAAGGAAATAAGGCCAAGATCATGAATTGATACCTCAAAATGAAGCTAACTGAGGTAGGTTTTGTAGATCCACATGAGTTTCTTGCTGCTAGCTACTTGACCTTCAAGCTTCCTTCACAAATTCCACCTTTCAAAGATCAAACACACTCAAATGTAGCTCACACACGAAATAGGGTTTTCTGGGCTCTCAAGGGGTTGTAGGGGACTGAGGGGGCGCTAATGATCCCTTAAATAGGGTGCAAAACCCCGAAAATTAGGGCTTCATCTACCAGCTCGTACTCGCCGAGTCACTATTCCGACTCGGCGAGTCGGTCACTTAACATGTGGCCCACACCCGCTGCTACTCGACGAGTCAGGGCATCTAACTCGTCGAGTAGACCTTAAAACTTGGAGGTATAAGACTGTAATATTAATACCTGAGAATCAGGGCATTACAATTCTCCCCCACTTGATCTAGACTTTGTCCTCGAAGTCTGCTGCGGTGAACAACTCCGGATAGTGCTCCCGCATCTCTGCCTCCGGCTCCCACGTCCACTCGGATCCCCTTCGATGCTCCCATTGTACTTTCACCAGAAGTATCTCCTTGTTTCACAGAACTTTCATCTTCCTTTCAAGAATGGCCACCGGCCTCTCCACGTAATTCAGGCGCTCATCGACCTGAATATCATCCAATGGCACTACTACATCCTGATCCATAATGCACTTTCGCAGCTGCAAAACGTGAAAAGTGTTGTGGATCCGACTAAGCTGCTCCGGTAACTCTAGTCTATATGCCACCTTGCCAACCCTGGCAATGATCCTGAACAGCCCAATGTAGCGAGGACCTAATTTTCCCATCTTCCTGAAGCGGATCACACCCTTCCAGGGCGAGACCTTCAGGACTACCATGTCCCCGACCTGGAAATCTAACTCAGATCGGCGCCTGTCAGCGTAACTCTTCTGCCGACTCTGAGCGGTCTGCAACCGCTGTCTGATCTGCTGAATCTTTTCGGTGGTCTGCAAAACTACCTCCGTCCGTCCCATCACTCTATGTCCGACCTCACCCCAACAAACCGGGGTGCGACATCTCCTACCATACAACAGCTCGAAAGGCGGGGCGCTGACACTGGAGTGATAGCTGTTGTTGTAGGCAAACTCTGCAAGGGGTAGGTGGGAATCCCAGCTCCCACCAAAGTCAATGACACATGCCCTCAACATATCCTCGAGGGTCTGAATGGTCCGCTCACTCTGACTGTCAATTTGAGGATGAAATGTTGTGCTAAAGTGCAAACGCGTGCCCAGTTCCTCATGGAACTTCTGCCAAAACCGAGAAGTAAACCTAACATCCTAGTCAGAAACGATGGAGACCGGAACCCCATGGCGAGCGACAATCTCGCGAACGTACACGTCGGCCAACTTCTCAGCAGAAGAACTCTCCCGTATAGCCAAGAAATGGGCACTCTTGGTCAATCGATCTACGATGACCCATATAGCATCAAATCCCTTCACCGTCCTCGGCAGCTTGGTAATGAAGTCCATCGTGATCTGTTCCCATTTCCACATGGGAATCTCTAGAGGCTGCAACGTACCATGCGGCCTCTGATGCTCGGCCTTGACCATCCTGTAGGTCAAGCACCTCTCAACATACCAAGCGATTTCTTGCTTCATATATGGCCACCAGTAGCTCAAACTCAGGTCTCTGTACATCCTGGTGGCCCCCGGGTGAATAGAGAAATGAGACTTGTGAGCCTCCTCCATGACTGTTTGTCTGACCCCACCAGATATCAAAACGCGTACCCGACTGCATCGGGTCAATAATCCCCGGCTATCCCGTACAAACCGGGTGTCTCACCCTTGATCCTTTCCAACTTCCAGTTCTCCGGTCGCATGCCCTCGACCTGGGCATCTCTAATCAAATCTACAAGTGGAGAATCCACTGCTATCCTCATACATATCGTTGGGGTAGAAGACCCAACTGACTTGCGGGTCAAGGCGTCCGCTACCGCATTCGCTTTACCCGGATGGTAAAGGATCTCGCAATCGTAGTCCTTGACTACATCCAAACACCTGTGTTTAGGTGCGGTGGATCCATGATATGCCTCAAACTCCTATGATCAATGTATATGGTACAACGGACCCCATATAAATAATGCCTCCAGATCTTGAGAGCGAATACTACCGCTCCCAGCTCCAGATCATGCGTAGGGTATCTCGTCTCATACGGCTTCAGCTGCCGCGATGCATAGGCTATCACCCGTCCTCTCTGCATGAGAACCGCCCCTAAGCCTATGATGGATGCATCACAGAACACCACAAAGTCCTCAACTCCCTCCCGGAGGGTCAACACTGGAGCCTCGCACAGCCGCTGACGGAGGGTCTCAAACACCTTCTGGTGATCAGGGCCCCATCGGAAATCTAACCTCTTCCTCTTCAGACGACTGAGGGGTACTGCAATCTTGGAGAAATCCTGAATGAATCTCCGGTAGTACCCTGCTAATCCCAAACAACTCCTGATGTCTGGGGGAGATTTCGGAACCTCCCACTGCATAACCGCCTCGATTTTGGCTGGGTCGACCAAAATCCCCTCCTGGTTAATGAGGTGTCCAAGGAACTGGACCTCTCGTAACCAAAACTCGAACTTCAAGAACTTGGCAGAGAGCCGTTCTTGCCTCAAGACTCCCAATAACTCTCATAGATGCTCCTCATGCTGCTCTCGAGTCTTGGAATACACCAAGATATCATCTATGAACACAATGACCGAACGATCGAGCATCGTCCTGCAGACTCGATTCATCAGGTCCATAAACACTGCTGGCGCGTTGGTGAGCCTAAACGGCATCACC
Organism: Lactuca virosa; assembly: GCF_052849685.1. NCBI lineage: Eukaryota > Viridiplantae > Streptophyta > Magnoliopsida > Asterales > Asteraceae > Lactuca > Lactuca virosa. The sequence goes on from NC_136426.1 coordinate 149,477,945, forward strand.
ACGAACTCGTAATGTCCATAACGGTTCCTCACCTTTAACTTGTTCAACTCCCGGTAGTCTATACACATCCGGTGCGAACCGTCATTCTTCCTCACGAAAAGGATCGGTGCTCCCGATGGAGAACTGCTCGGACGAATGAACTGCTTGCCCAGCAGCTCTTGTAGCTGAGATGACAACTCCTGCATCTCTGGCGGTGCCAATCGGTACTGCGCCTTGGCGATAGGGGCCGCACCTGACACTAGATCGATCCTGAACTCGTCCTGTCGCTCCGGAGGCACTCCGGGTAACTCCTCCGGAAACACATCAGTAAACTCTCTAACCACTGGAACCTCTAAGACTGGAGTCTGATCCCCGGCCCGTGTATCCACCACATACGGTAAATATCCCGCACACCCATGCTGAATATACTGCCGAGCCTTTGGCAGCTGAACAAAACCCTAATCCCACTCTGGTGCCCTCGCCATAAATAACCAGTTCTCCCCCACATGGGGTTCGAACTACCACCTGCTGGCCCTCGCAATCTATCATGGCGCCAAATCTACTAAGCCAGTCCATCCCCACAATCACACACACCTCCCCCATGGAAATAGGAATAAAGTCTATCGGGAAAGGCACCCCAAAGATCTCCAACTCGCATCCTCGGTAGAATGAAGAAGCAGAAACTCTGTGTTCGTTGGCGATAGAGACTCGCAACGGACACTCAAGCTCACCTACTGGCACACTGAACTCCCTACTGAAAGTCTGAGACACAAAGGACCGACTCTCCCCCGAGTCGAATAAAACCAATGCAGGCATGGAGTTCACTAAAAACATACCTAAACACAGGTACAACATCTAAGCATAACACATATATAATAAAGAGAATAAATAAAAGAAACATACCAGCAACCACATCCGGTGCTGCCCTGGCCTCCTCGGCCGTAAGCTGGAAGGCGCGTCCCTAAGCCTTCGGGGGCTCTGCCCTACCCTGTCTCCCATCGGTAATCCTCAGTGTAGCCGGCGCTAGAGCGTGCGCCGACTTTGCGGAAAGTAACGGGCAGTTGGCCTTCAAGTGGCCAACCTGATCACAGTGATAACACAACCTCATACTCGGAACCGGGGCGGATTGGCGAAAATCCTTCGCATAATGCCCCTCCTTGCCACACCTGTGGCACCCACTCCCAACTCGACAAACCCCAGAATGCCACTTGCCGCACTTCCCACAAATACGGCTCAGCTGACTCCCGGTCCTAGAATCAGCGGTCTTAGACCGCTTCAGCGTCGGTTGTGACTGTGCCGGGGCCGGCCGGTGCTCCCTCAACTGCAACTCAATCTCCAACTCACGCCGTCTGGCTGTTGGATAAGGTGTCTAAGTCCATAACTATATTTGAGATGTACTTGACCCGACCCGGCATGGTCCATTTGGGTTGCACTTCACCCGAACAATTTATATGGATAATCTTTTGAGAATAGTATAAGTTATGATTTATTAATATATTATAAGTTCTAATATATTAATATGAAATCATATTATTTAATTAGTATTGATCTAAAATTAATTTAGAATTAATTTTGTGATCAAAAGTGTGACTAATTAAATATGGACTCTTGTATTTGTATAGTGTCGGCTAATGCTTATTTAGAATGGGCTAGGCTTGCATGGTAAGTCCATGGAGCTTTAACCCATGGATCTCATGGAAATGAAAGGTCATGGTTATTAGGGTTTACATGGATGTAACCCTAATCCACCACGCTATATAAAGGAGTCCTTGGCACTTGAAATTGCACTAGTTTTTGTGTGAGAACTAAGGGTGGCCGATTTCTAGAAGTGTTCTACTATTCTCTCAAGTTTCCAAGGTTTGTGGTGATTTGTGACTTCCATTTGAGGCATCCACATTATTGGTGCTAGGCTCTCAAACTCCAAGCAATCAACCACGACTAAAAGGTATGTAACTCTACTAGCTTGTTAAGTTTCAAAGTTCCCCATGCCATGCTAGTTAGGTTAAGAACCTTGGAAAAACAAATTTGCATGTATCTTAGTAAAACATAGATCCAAGTTTTCTAGGGTTGCATGTACACCATAGGAGTGTTAGAATGCTCAAAACCCTTCAGTGGTATCAGAGCCTAGGCTTGTTTTCTTGATACTTGATGCAAATTGTTGAAAAAAGTCGAAAAATATGCAATCTGCTGAGTGAACTCGTCGAGTCCATGGGGGGAATCAACGAGTCCATGCCTAAAATCATCCTACTCGTCGAGTAGGTTCATGCACTCGACGAGTAGAATGTCCAGAGTGCATATTTTCGAGTTTTGCTGCTGGAAATGGACCAGAAACATTACCCTAAACTGTTTTGGTCTTATAAAACTTGTTTACGATGGTGTAATTGTTATGCTAATCCATTTTCAATAGCTATTATCAAAATTTTAAGTCTTATATGTGTTTTTTATGATTCTTGAAATTCTTGATATGAATGTTCATACACTTATGAGTTTAGAAGATCATAAGAATTATTTGCAACTTTCTTGTTAGTTTAATTTTTGATCATTATGTGCTTTACTGGAATCCATAATTTGTCCTTAAGTTATGGATTACCAAAAGTCATTCTTTTAAAGTCCATTAAAGAAACACATATGTTACATAAAATGAAAAGTCTCTCATTTTAATAAACCATTAACTCATAAGTTATGAAAGATGAAAAGTTTTGAAAGTTACAAAACTTGCCCTCAAGTTTTGGAACATGTAAAGTCTCACACATTTTAGTAAACTTTAGTTCCAACCCCTAGAATTTTAAAAGTTAAAATTCAACCCTTATACTTTATACTATTATAAGTTAATAATATATATATATATATATATATATATATATATATATATATATATATATATATATATATATATATATATAAGAACAAGTCGTTTTACCGTTAGTAGGCCTCGTTCACGAAGCCGGTCTATAAGGGGGTATAACGTTGTTTCCTATAAAATGGCAGCTTAATGGGTGTCCACTCTCACCCACTGCTTCCTTGACTGGTGGAGGGTCGTTAGCCGAATGGGTAGGACAATGACTTTAATCCTCATTAAAACTATGATGATTATAAAGTAACTAAATGTTTTTATAAATTCTCAATCTTAGTTACTTTAGGAAAATGTGAATAAGGTGCTAACCCATGAAATTACACTTTGCACTTTTATTAATTCGTTAGTGGAGCGTGTGTGGTTAACCGGCACACTAACCTGGACTTAACAAGGTAGGTAAAGGGTGGATTAAGGTTTATCATAGGTCGGTGGAGCGCGTGTGGTTAACCGACACATCGATTGAGTGATAAACATTAAGAGTACCAAGTAATTTGCATGGTTACTTCACACCTTGTTTTGTGATCCTCAACATCCCAGTCACAAAACCTGAAGGGCACACTCGAGATTGAAACATGTCATTGAAAATTTCAATGAATCTCAAAGAATCTAGGAATTTCAAAACCAATTAAAACCTAATAATGTATTTCGTTTTTCATGGTGGAAATTGGTGAAGCGTCATTCACCTACCTTCAAATATTTTATAGCTTGGATTACGGCATCCCTCTTCTAAGTTATAAAATATTGTGTTGGGTCCTAGCCTTAATATTACATTTGGGTGTCTTATTAGGGGACTATCTTTATATCTAATCTAAACTTGTCCTTCTTCTTTTCAGATGTATTCCAACAATGGTGCTTCTGGCTCAAACCCTACCGACTCCTTCTCTCTCATGAACCTTTGTGGGAGAATCATCTTTGATGGATCCAACTTTATGGATTGGATCAGGAACATCAGCATGGTCACTCGGTTTGAGGACAAGGAATATGTCCTCGATAAGGAGCTTAAGGAACTTGATGAGTCGTCTGCTACTCCTGAGGAGATCGCTGAATACCAGGCACATGAGAGAGATGCCACCAAAGTGGCATGTATCATGTTGGCCACAATGACAGTCGAGCTCCAAAAGTCCTATGAGGACTATTACCCTTTTGAGATGCACCAGGACTTGATGGACCGCTACCATCAGAGTGCTCGTCAAGAGCGGTATGAAATCATCTCCTCCATCATAACAACCCGGATGAAGGATGGTGAACCCATCACGGGCCACATGAAGAAAATGCAAAGGTATGTGGACCGTTTGCTGAAACTGAATGTGAACTTCCCAGAGGAGTTGGCAATTGATATCATTTTGCACTCCTTACCTTCGTGTTATGATCAATTCCGAATGACATACCACATGAACAAGGAGGAAGTTACACTCAGCAAGCTTCAAGGACTTTTGAAGACCGCAGAAAGTGGTCTTAAAGGTAAGTCGGTTGTTACTACTCCTACTCCTACCGTAGCCCCTGTCTTGGCAATCGGGCAAGGCAAAGGGAAGAAGAGGAAGAGCCCTTTGAAGGGTACCAAGGGAAAGTCCCTTGATTGCTCCTCTTCAAGTGGAACCAAGAAAGGTTTTGTTACTCCTTCTGCTAACCCTAAAGTGGCTGAATGCTTCTATTGCCATGAAAAGTCGCACTGGAAGCGAAACTGCCCAAAGTACATGCAAGATGTTAAGGATGGGAAAGTAAAACCCAACCATGCAGGTATTTACACTATATTGTCTAATAACTCACCCTATTCTATTTCTTGGGTCCTTGATACAGGTTGTGGTATTCACATATGTTCTGATTTGCAGGGACTAAGAAGAAGTGAGAATGTGGAGCATGGGAAGATAAACTTGATCATGGGGAATAGGAAAGTTACACCTGTCACCAAGATTGGAGTTTACTCTTTGTTGCTAAGTAGTGAGTTAACATTAGATTTGAATAAATGTTGTTACTCGTCTGAAATGGCGAGAAATATTATTTCCTTTCATGGTTTGTATAAACAAGGTTTTACCTTTTCGTTTGATAATGAATGTGGTGGTATTAATGCTTTCTTTAATAATGTTCTTTATTTGAAAGCATTACCTTGTGATGGTGTGTATGAAACTGTGTCGGTTGTAGATAACCTAGGAAATAATGTGTTGTGTATCGATTCTTCCTCTAGCTTAGATAAAGCATCATTATGGCATTGTCGTCTTGGACATGTAAGCAAGAAACGCATAGGCCAACTTCAAAAGGATGGAGTCTTTGAGTCATTTGACCTAAAGTCGTATGATAGTTGTGAGTCTTGTTTGCTTGGAAAAATAACAAAGTCACCCTTCACTGGTACTTGTGCTAGGGGTGAAGGTTTATTGGATCTTGTACACACAGATGTGTGTGGACCCTTCAGAACCGCCACAAGGGATGCTAATCGCTTCTATGTAACTTTTACTGATGATTATAGTAGATATGGATATGTCTACTTAATCAAGCACAAGTGAGAAACCTTTGAAAAGTTCAAGGAGTTTAAACAGGAAGTGGAGAATGAGTTGGGCAGGAACATTAAGATGCTTTGATCCGATCGAGGTGGTGATTATCTTAGTACAGAGTTCCTTGATAATCTTAAGGAATATAGGATTGTCTCACAATTGACACCTCCCAGGACACCATAGTTGAATGGTGCGGCTGAGAGGCGCAATCGAACCTTGTTGGATATGGTTCGTTCCATGATGAGTCGAGCTTCGCTACCAATCTCATTTTAGGGGTATGCCTTAGAGACTGCCGCCCATATCCTTAATCTAGTCCCTACAAAGAAGGTTGCCAAAACATCTCACGAGATGTGGACTGGAAAAGTTCCCAATCTGGACCACATCAAGATTTGGGGTTGCGAGGCTTTCGTGAGGCGCGAGACTCACGATAAGCTCGAACCTCGAAGTGAGAGGTGTATTTTCATCGGCTACCCATAGAAATATTTTGGTTACCTCTTCTACAGACCCAGTGATAATGTGGTCTTTTTAGCAAGGAGAGGAGTCTTTCGCGAGAGAGAATTCATAAGCCAAGGAAACAGTGGGAGGCAAATTGACCATGAAGAAATTCAAGAGTCAAGTGGTGAAGGAACCTCAAACCCTAGCACGTCAGACAACCATATCATGGATCGGATCGAATCGTGAGTACCGTCAAATGTTGGGGGCTTCGTGTTATCTAAGTCCCGGTACTGGAAGCCCCTACTGGCTCCTCCTCCTGCCGCAGATACAGCTGTTGCAGCTACCGCGACAGTTGTCTCTGCAAGGGCTGCATAGCGCTCATCAAAGTACTCAACCATGGCGGTCTTAATCGACCCAAACATCTCCGGCAGCTGTGCCCGGAACAAAGCGGCAACCTCATCTTGCAGGATCTCTCGAATCCTGGCATCCAACTTGTATGTACCCATCTGCACCACAGGCTCGGGTATTGTTGGCCCCTCCTGGCCTCCGTCTCCTGATCCTGATCCTGACTCGGATCCAGTCGTAAAGCGTCTCGTAACCACCATTCTGAAAAAATACCAAGAGATATCAGATAACCACATAACAACAGGGAACCAACTCGCAACCAAAACCCTAGGGGTTGTAACTTCCTTGGTACGCGTATGGGTCCTGTGCTTTCAGTAGTACGGGCCCATACTACCTTCCACACCTACCCATATTTGTCTCAAGTATCACCACAACACCCTAACAATATGCATAATCATAGCGAGCGTGCAATCCTCACTCCTAGAGGAATGCTAATACCTCGTAACTGGCCTCCCGGCTTCTCACGACCCACCCATCCATGAAACTTCCACCAACCCTGCAACACTAGTGTATGCTAGCCATACATAACGCTGGACCCTATAGACTTTTGAATATCCAATCCTACCCTAAGCTCCCAATCATACAAGAACAGAACATAAGGCCAAATCAAATATTCTCAGGCTATAAGATCTTAATTATGCATAACCATGATGCATACACTACGCAACTACAGTAATGATGTCGATCTCATATAAAGGAAACCCTAAGCTAGCAGACATCATATAATCAGGCAATTTTATCATGAAATTCCTGAAGATCCCTAGCCTAGTACTAACATGTTGTTCTAACATATCACATAATCAAATAACTTGTATGGTATTTTGCGGTCTAATTACTGGCTCCGGCTGATCGTACACCCTGCATCCTACTTTACTTATTTTGAAAAACATTTTGAAAATCTTTCTTGGATTTGAGACTGGATTCACACGAATGTTCCTCGAATTCACTCAACCCAAGGCTCTGATACCAACTTGTAACACCCATAAAAATCTAGCCAATTTAAAACTTTCTCAAAACTTTTAAAACCAGTGGTTATTACAAATTTGTTTTCAAAATAGTCTAATATCAGAGTTTTCCCAGAAACATAAATAAAACATGAGGAGCTGTACGATCATGCCTTCGCCTTGCTGCAATCCCCTAATGTACCTGAAACAATAAACTGAAACTGTAAGCCCGAAAGCTTAATGAGTTACCCCTAAAATACTGATACACATACAGTCCACATAATGATATCAGCAATATCGTAACATAACAACTGAACAACATGTAATGGGTCCACAGCTTTACAGACTGGATTACCCCTGGGCCCACAGTGTGAGTCTGGATTGCCTGCCAAGCCTACAGCTCACATCTGGATTGCCATCGAGCCCACATTACGAGTTTCCCTAATCTCGTATCTGGAATGCTCCACCGACTGGATTACCCCTGGGCCCACAGTGTGAGTCTGGAGTGCCTTCCGGGCCCACAGCTCACATATGGATTGCCATAGAGCCCACAATACGAGTCTCCCTTAGCCCGTATCTGGAATGCTCCCGGGTTTGTTGGCTACCACATGGAGCAGTATCACCTCAACCCATCTTCCACATCATATCAACATGTAACATAACTACTGAGCATGCATATAATCATATAACAACACAGGTAGTCCTACAGATCTACCTAACTGGCATAACCACTAGCATGCAACACTAACTCATACTCAACATCTAACATTGCTAGGATAACATATCTAATGGGCTGGCCTTGGTGCCTTATACCCCTTAGTATAGTGAGGTAACTCACCTTGCAAGTAGATCGAAGATACAGTATCGAACTCCTCCAAACCACGCTCTCGAACACCAACACCTATTCCACCAATAATTTCCATCATAAATCCCAATTTACCCAAAATTCCCTTTAAAGGTACTGGTCCTTCCTATGGTCAAAGTCAACGGTCAACCGTTCATGTTGACCCGACTCGTCGAGTGTAGCTTCTAACTCGCTGAGTCCAGTGTGTCTAGCCAATCGGGAAAAACCCCAGAAGGCTCGTCGAGTCATCTCCCAGAGTCGCCGAGTCCAATCGCAACCCATGACTGCAAACCCTACATTGACTCGTCGAGTTGGATTATCCGACTCGCCGAGTCCATGCAACCTATACCCATAATCGGGACATCAATCTTGGCTTTATCAACTTCAATGCCTTTTTGAGAAACAATGTGTCCCAAGATGATGCCTTGATTGACCATGAGGTGGCACTTCTCAAAGTTTAACACCAACTTTTTCTCAATGCACCTTTTCAAAATCTTCTTAAGGTTACCCAAGCATTCATCAAACAAATTTTCGTAGACGGTGAAGTCGTCCATAAACACTTCAATTATATTCTCAACATACTCGGAGACGATGTTCACCATGCATCGTTGGAATGTGGCGGGGGCATTGCATAATACAAATGGCATCTACTTGTAGGCAAATGTGCCAAAGGGGCATGTAAAATTCGTCTTGTCTTGATCTTCGGGGGCAACGGGTATTTGATGAAAACCCGAGTATCCATCAAGGCAAAAATAATGCAATTTTCCCGCTAATCTCTCGAGCATTTGGTCAATGAAAGGAAGAGGAAAATGTTCTTTTCGTGTGCTTGAATTCAACTTTCTATAATCAATGCACACCCTCCATCCATTTTGAATTCGAGTGGGTACCATTACTCCTTTGTTATTCTCAACAACTGTGATTCCCATTTTCTTGGGAACCACTTGCACCGGAGTAACCCATTTGGAGTCCGAGATCGGGTAAATCATGTCCGCATCAAGGAGTTTGATTATTTATTTCTTGACAACTTCCATCATGAGAGGATTTAATCGTCTTTGAGCTTCCCTCCTAAGTTTACAATCATCCTCCATGAGGATCTTATGAGTGCATACATTAGGACTTATGCCCTTAATGTCCGCTATTGTCCACCCCATGGCCTCTTTATAATCTTTCAAAACTTCAACCAATTGATCTTCTTCAAAGTCTTTCAGTTGGGAGGATATGATCACCAGGAAAGTTTCGTCTTTACCTAGATAAGCATATTTCAAATGGCTAGGTAAAACTTTCAATTCAAGTGTGAGTAGGTGGATTATGGAAGGGGGCATTTTGTTTAGAGAATGAGATAAGGCAACTTGAGAAACATCCTTCTTTGTGGAATTGTTAATTTCTATAGTTTTCATAATCTCTTCAACTTCAAAGTCCAATGTATACATATCCAATGTTTTCTTCAAACTTTCACCATCAAGACTCATGTTGAGCACCATTTTCAAAATATCCCCATTTGATAACTCGAATAATTCTTGGGTGATTGGTTCAATCACATCAACCCGATACAATGGAGAAATTTTAATGCCTGTGTTTCTAAGCTAGGCATTAATATTGATGTGATAGTCTAGGTTAACCTTTGTAACTCATTTTGAAGAAATGAAAAGGAATTATGTGAATATTATGTGTTTTATGTGTTTTATGCTTAATTACTAGGAGTTAATTAATTAAGAATAAAAATGAGCATCGAAAATAAATATTAGATAAAGCCAATATCTATTAATAAAGTTGTAGTGGTCGTGACAAGGATTACGGATATATAAAGAATAGCAAAATCCGAGTTATAACGAAGAAGTTATGACCTGTCGAAGTTTCGCGACAAAATCGGCACGGTGCCAAATGTTGTAAAAAGTGAGTTTTTGATAAACTACTTTTTAGCCTTAATGATCTAAACGAAAGTCGTAATGCTCGTTAAACCGAGAGTATGTATAAAAAGAACGCCCAAAGCTGACTTTGTATGAGGAAGTTATGATTTTTTGAAGTTTCAGCTTAGCAGTAGACAGCTAAAAAATCGAATTTTAGACCGAGTAATTTTTAGCCGACATGACCTAAACGAGAATCGAAGGTCTCGTCAATAGTAGCACAACGGTAAAAAGACAGACGAAAACGGACGTCGGATGAAGAAGTTATGAATTTTTAACGGATTTCCTGTCCTGGTTTTTTTAAAAATAATAATATAAAAATTAGTATCAAAATTAGCCGATGAAGTCTAAACGAAAGTTGTAGAGCGTAATTTTACCTACGCGTGCATATAAAGAACGTCAAAAACGGAGCTCGTATGCGAAAGTTATGGATTTTAGAAGTTTTGGCGCGAAAATCGAGAAAAATTGCCAAAACCGAGGAATTTGGCATAGGTGGACTTTGGCCACCTCACCCTCGCTTAAATCGTGCCACGTGTCCGAAATTCTGCTGAGTCATCCGAAGTGGTCCAATGAAGTTGCGACGCGTGCCCCTTTTCTCGTGCATCCGAGCTTCGTAGGGTGCCACAGACCCCCCCTCCTCGGAACCGGACTTCGGTCCACGTAGAAGCTGTCACCGAGCCCCTCGCATGCGCAGCCCACGTGCGAGCCAGGTGATGCCCCCTTCGGATCTGCTGCCGCGTGGCCTCTCTACAGCTGTCCGATCAGCAGCCTCTCCCTATAAATAGAAGGCTACGAGCCTTCTCGGATATTTTTAAGAAATTGTCACTTTTAGCCCCTTTCTTCATATTTCTTTCATTTTAACATCCCCCAAATCCCCGATATCAATTATAACCCCCGGAATACGCCACGAAGTGCCCGAGAAGCCCAAAAAATTTATCTTTTCGGTTTCGAAGCCCGGCCCTCGCAGAGCCCGGTTTTCTCAATGAAACTCCTGGTTTTATTAGAAACGAACGTTTTAGGAAACGAATTGCTGCCCGATTTTCATCAAATCAAGTGAGTGTGTAGTCACTTTCATCTTACACCTAGATATGAAGTATTTTCTATAAAATATGTGCTATGTGTAATTATATTAAGTGTTTATTTGAGGTGACTGTTGAACAGATGTTTTATACAAGTTTTAAACTGTATATGTATTTTTATCTACAAATATGTTGGGTAAAACATGGGTAGATAGTTGATGTGTGATGAAATAAAATGATGAGAGGCCTCGATGTGATTGTGATTCAGTCATCTAGCGGAGTTTGGATGACGACCACAGACTTTTCTAGACAGTCCAGTGGAACGCTGGCAGGCCCGCAACCTGTAGGTGTTAATGAACTTGGGTGCTCATTCGCTGTACTCCATCCCCCTCATGGTTGCCTTTAGGACATGTATGGCTGAGGAAACCCCTTAGCAGTAGTGTCCATACCGATGATATTCTTTAGGCTAGATCCCTTCTGATAAGTTTTTAGGGACGTAAAGTGAGGATAACGGGAATAGGTAGTCAGGGTTATTGTTGATTGATGAACTTAATAAGTTTATTGTTATTATGGGTTGAAAACCCTATATGCTCACCAGGCTCCCAAGCCTGACCCACTCAGCTTTTTATGTTAAAGGTAGTGGACCTCGAGCATAGTCGGGGGACGATTAGAGATTTTTGGATTATAGGCCAGTAGTTGTAAATAACTGTTGAAAGGCTTATAATGTCTTGTTTATGCTTTTGATCTGTATCGGAACATGACATCCCGATGTTTTGATATGAAATGAAATTATATATTTCTTTAAGAAAGGCTTTGACAAACTTTTATCATATTTTGTATTGGGGACCAATTCCGCAACATCTTTTAAAAAGATTTCTCTAATTTTATTTTAAAAAAAGCATAAATTAAATCGGTCTTTTCTGGCCGAGAAATTAGGGGATGTCACAGTTGGTATCAGAGCATCAGTTTAAGCGAACTAAGAAATTGTAGGATTTCTAGACTTAAACTTAGAATGCTAAGTGATGATTGTGAGATGAGTGTCTACCATATTTTAGACACGAGCACTAGTTTATTTTAGGACAGATGCCTAAAATGCTTTTATGTGCTAAATGTTATATGTTTGTCATATATGCCATTATTTGTTCGGATCTATGGTCTGTTGCCGACCGGATCTGGAAACCTTATGTGTGTAGCATTCTAAGTGTACGATTACGATATTAGAACTAACATGTAAACGTTTCGGAGTGATAAGGGAATTTAAATATCTAACAAGGATAAAGACCTAAATTCGCCTTATTCGGTATATAGATTGTAATGGCAAGAACTCGTAGTGGAGTTGCAAATGCAAACGGAAACAGGGATCAACAACCTCAACCTCAAGTAGTTGAGCAAGTACCTGTTGTAGGAGCTGCACCTGAGCCAATGACGATGGCTGGGGTACAAGCAATGATACAGATGATGCTGGATCGCCAAATGGAGGAGACAAGACGATTACTACAACATAATAGGGAAGAAACTTCGATACCTGTTGAACAGCCCGAATTGAATGAAGGGCAATCAGTAGAAGGGAACTACAGTGGGACTCTTGGTCAAGCCAACCCACCGATAGTTAGACAAAACAACCAGGATGGAGGAGTTGATGGACGCGGATGCAAATACAAAGATTTCATGGCATCTAAACCGCCGTGTCTATCTGGAAGTCCGACACCGGTGGAAGTCATGAATTAGATCTCCGAAATGGAGACGATGTTTGAAAGTTGTGAGTGCAGCAACATACAAAAGACCGCACTTGCAATTCCTCTGTTAAAATCTGGTGTATTGATCTGGTGGAAGTTACTAGCTGATTCGATGCCCAAGGGAGAAGCTAGCAAAATGTCTTGGGAAGACTTTGTGGTACAACTGAAATTGCAATACTGCTCTGAGCAGGATCTTCTGTAAATCAATAATGAGTTCCAGAATTTAAAGAAGGGAAAGATGAGCGTTACTGAATACGCTGCTAGTTTTACGGAAAAGATGAAGCTCGTTCCTCATCTAGTTCCAACTGAACTTTCCAAGGTCAACAAGTTTGCCCTCGGATTACCAGCGGACTTTGGTCTGATGGTTAAGCAAGCAACCACTTTGAAAGCCGCCATCTGGGCTGCTAAGAATGTTGAGATTCAGATCAGAGAGAAGGGTCTGGAGAGGGCAGAAATTGGCGAAAAGAGAAATTTGAATGAACTTCAGGTTCCAATAAAAAGAACAAGTTCTCGAAGACTGGTTCGAGAAAATTTGGAGGAGGAGGAGGCGAAGTGAAATGGCGTGAGAAGTGCAAGAAAAAACACTCTGGGAAATGTAGTAAGGGGGTGACTTGCTACAAATGTGGAAAGACTGGGCATTATGCCAACGCGTGTCCGTCCGACAAGAGGGTATGTTTTGAGTGCCATGAAGAAGGGCATATTTTTAAAGACTATCCAAAGAGGAAGGATGCAGCAAAGCCCAATCTTCCACCAAAGCCGAAGGCGAGAGCCTTTCAGATGACACTTGAAGCTGCAAAAGAAGAAGTCGATGTCGCTTCAGGTACCTTTCTCGTAAACGAATTGCCTGCCCGAATTTTGTTTGATTCTGGAGCCAATTACCCCTTTATTTCGCATGAATTTGGTAGAAAACTAGCTTTGCCTGTTGATAGACTAGTTAATGCTTTATTAGTCGAAATTGCTAGTGGCAAGTTTGTACCTGTTAGCCCTCGTATGAAAAACATCCTCATTGACTTGGATGGGAATAAGTTTGTAACGCCCGTAGTTCCGGGCTAGTCAATTTAGAGATAATAGGAGTCGAAAACGACTTTTCTACAAAAGATTATTTAGAATAAATAATATTAACCAAGTTGTAGAATATGTCTCAAGGGTTCCGTACGTATAAAGAACGCCGAAATCCGAGTTATAACGAAGAAGTTATGGCCCGTCGAAGTTTTTCGGTAAAACCGACATGGCACCGGGAGACGTAAATCGTGAATTTACAATAGATGACTTTTTAGCCTTAGTGATCTAAACAAAAGTTGTAGTATACGTTAAACCGAGAACATACAAAAAAAAAAGAACGCCCAAATCTGACTTCGTATGAGGAAGTTATGAATTTTCTAAGATTTGGCATAACAGTGCACGACCCGAAACTCGAATTTTGGTTCGATCGGTTTTTGGCTTACGCAACCTTAATGAGAGTTGAAGATCTCATTAATAGGAACTCAATGGTAAAAAGACAGACAAAAACGGAGTCTGTATGAAGGAGTTACGAATTCTTCGCGGTCATTTAACAGTCTAATCTCCTCCTACTGTTAAATTTAAGATCGGTCGAGAATTAGCTGACGGAGTATAAATGAAAGTTGTAGATCTTGATTTTACCTATGTATGGAAAAAAAGAACGTCGAAAACGGAGCTCGTATGCGAGAGTTATGATTTTTCTAAGTCGGGAGGCTGATACGCGAGTTTGGGTGACGTGGCACCACCAGAAAGAGGACACGTGGCACCACCAGAAGGCTGCCACATGCACCAACTCGGCGAGTTTGTGTCAAGACTCGGCGACTCCATTAGATATTTTCACTATAAATAGAGGTGTCGGGTCTTGCCATTTCTTCAGACCTCCCAAACTCACTTTCTCTCTCTAGTTTCTCTCTCTAGCCTCCTAAACCCCCTCTAAAGCCTAGGTAAACCCCCTAGCACCCGAAGGAAGCCCCGAGGCTCCCGAAGCCCCGAGAAAAGAGCCTTTCGGCTCGGGAACGCTGCTCCGGTGAAGCTCGGCTTTGAGAAAAACCCGCTGTAAGTAAGCTACGCCTACCCTATCTTTAGTATAACTTATGTTTCAATATAGTAACATTATTAGGACATTAAAATAATTATTTGGGCTATTATTATGAGTTATATAAGAGTGTTTCTTAACGCTTATATAATAGTAATAATAGCTAGACTATTAATTAGTTGCGGTTAACGTTAGACTAAACCCTAGTGGTATTGATACTAGGTTTCGTCAAGGGAAAATTGTTTTGAGATAACGAAGTGCTGTCCGAGTACCGAGTCACCACCTAATCAGGTGAGTGCATAGTTACTTTCATCTTACACATAAATATGAAGTATTTTATATAAACTACGTGCTATGTGTGCATATTATCTGTATACTTGCTATCTATCCTGGATGAACGATTTTATACAAGTTTTATATTATTTAAACTGTATAAGTATTTATATCTACATAATATGTTGGGTAAAACATGGGTAGATGAAATATGAGTTGGATGATGAGTTGAGAGGTGATATAGACCATGAGGTAAGGGTGAGAGTTAGACGATGTGAGAAGCCTAGTTCCCAAATGATGGCCTCGTCATTCAGCAGAGTATGGATGACAACAACGGACTATTCTAGACAGTCCAGTGGAACACTAGCAGGCTCGCAACCTGTAGGTGTTGTGAACGATGTGTTCACCTGGTGTACTCTAAACCTTGGTGACCATGCAGACTTGGTGCCTAGACCTTGGTGATAATGCAGACTTGGTGCCTAAACCTTGGTGATCATGCAGACTTGATGCCTAAACCTTGGTGATCAAGCAGACTTGATGCCTAAACCTTGGTGATCATGCAGACTTGATGCCTAAACCCTGGGTGATCATGCGGACTTGATGCCTAAACCCTGGCGACTATGCAGAGTTAGTGCCCGTTGTGTAAACCGTGGCAACGATGGACTTCGTGCCGATTCCTTAGGATGATCCTTAGGAATGAATGAACGAGGAATAGTTGATTCTTAGGGTAGATCCTTAAGAGTAAATAAGATAATGGGGATGGGTAATTGGATTAATTGTTTGATGATTAAACATAATAATTATATTATTGTGGGTTGAAAACCCTATATACTCACCCGGTTTCCCAACCTGACCCACTCAGTTTATTTGTATCACAGGTGTCGATATGAAGTCACATTACACTGAGAGATTGAAACGAGATGTAGATCACTAGTGTAAATGAATGTAAATTCTGTTTATGCTTATGCTTCTGTATTGACGATGACATCCCAAATGTTTTAAAAATGAATAAAAATACATTTCTTCGGAAATGCTTTGATAACGTATTTATCATGTTTTACTGGGAACAAATTCCGCAACATTTTTATTAAAAGAAGTACTCTGATTTTTATAAAGCATAAACAAAATCGGTATTTTCTAGCCGTGAAAATGGGGATGTCACAAAGTTCCACAAGGAATTATTGCCTATCGAGTTAAATGGTTTTGACATAGTTTTAGGAATGGATTGGCTTAGTGCCAATGATGCCGAAATATTGTGTAGGAAGAAGATAGTAAAAGTAAACCCGCCAGGGAGAGAGTCGTTTATGGTGTATGGAGACAAACACAGAGTAAACTCTGGAATCATTTCCCTAATGAAAGCCAGAAAGTGTTTGGCCAAGGGATGTATATCATATCTAGCGTTCGTGATCGATGCTAAGAAGGAAAAGAAGGAGGTGCAGAATATTCTGGTGGTGTGTGATTATCCGGAAGTCTTTCCCGAAGCTCTTCCCGGATTGCCCCCTGATCGACAAGTAGAATTTCGTATCGACTTGTTACCAGGAACGACGCTGATAGCAAAAGCACCGTATCGATTAGCACCAACAGAGATGAAAGAACTTATGACACAACTTCAGGAGTTATTGGACAAAGGTTTCATTCGACCTAGTTCATCACCCTGGGGAGCCCCTGTGTTGTTTGTAAAGAAGAAAGATGGGAGCATGAGAATGTGCATCGATTATAGAGAGCTGAATAAAGCAACAATAAAGAACAAGTACCCGTTGCCGAGGATCGATGACCTGTTCGACCAGTTGCAAGGTTCGAGCTATTTCTCGAAGATCGATCTTAGGTCGAGATACCATCAACTAAAGGTGAGAGAGCAGGATATCGAAAAGACTGCGTTCAGAACAAGATATGGACACTATGAATTTTTGGTTATGTCGTTCGAACTAACCAATTCCCCAGCCACTTTCATGGATTTGATGAACAGGGTTTGTAAACGATACCTTGATAAATCTGTGATAGTATTCATAGACGATATCTTGATTTATTCGAAAAGCAAGCAGGAGCATGAAAAGCATCTGCGGGAAGTGCTAGAAGTTCTGACAAAGGAGAAGCTGTATGCAAAGTTCTCCGAATGTGAATTTTGGATTCAAGAAGTCCAATTTTTAGGTCATGTGGTTAACTAAGAAGGAATAATGGTTGACCCAGCAAAGATTGAAGCTGTAATGAAGTGGGAACAACCAAAAAGTCCTACGAAGATTCAAAACTTTTTAGGATTAGCCGGATATTATCGCCGATTTATCCAAGGCTTTTCTTCGATTGCTACTCCATTAACAGCTTTGACCCACAAAAGAGCTACTTATGCTTGGAATGAGAAGCATAAGGAAGCCTTTGAAAATTTAAAGAAGAGATTGTGTGAAGCATCGATTCTTTCGTTACCTGAAGGAGTTGATGACTTCACAGTCTATAGTGATGCCTCTGGTGTTGGGTTAGGATGTGTTATGACCCAAAGGGATAAAGTGATAGCGTATGCATCGAGGCAATTGAAAGAGCATGAAAAGAACTACCCCACTCATGATCTGGAGTTGGCAGCGATAGTATTCGCCTTAAAGATATGGAGGCACTATCTTTATGGTACTAAATGCAAACTTTTCACTCATCATAAGAGTCTTCAATATCTCTTTAATCAGAAGGAATTGAACATGACGCAACGGCGTTGGCTAGAGTTACTCAAGGACTACGACTGTGAGATACTTTACCACCCTGGTAAAGCAAACGTTGTTGCTGATGCTCTCAGTCGGAAGGTAAATCTTGAAAAGAAAAGGCCAAGAGCGTTGAGAATTGAAGTTGTCTCGACAATTGTGGAAATGATAAAGAAAGCTCAGGAAGAAGCTTTAGAGAAAAATGACCGGAAGGAGGAACGTTTGGGTAAAACGTTGGTATTGGATACAAACGGTCAAGGACTGAAGGTATTCAAAGATAGGATTTGGGTACCTAAGACAGGAGGAGTAAGAGATCTTCTGATGGAAGAAGCTCACAAAACCATGTACTCGATTCATCCCGGCAGTACGAAAATGTATAGGGATCTAAAACCCTATTACTGGTGGCCGACAATGAAGCTTGATGTTGCTAAGTATGTAGCCGAGTGTGTAACTTGTGCTAGGGTTAAGGCACAACATCAGAAACTGTATGGGAGTTTAGAACCTTTACATGTACCCATGGGTAAATCGGAAGACATTACCATGGATTTTGTGACTAAACTGCCTAGAACAAGGAACGGTCACGACATGATTTGGGTGGTCGTTGATCGCTTCACTAAGAGTGCGCATTTCATAGCCGCTAACGAGAAATGGTCTATGGATAAACTTGCGAATTCTTGCGTGAAGGAAATTATGAGGCTTCATGGTGTTCCGTTAACGATTGTATCCGATCGTGACAGTCGTTTTACCTCAAGGTTTTGGAGAAGTCTACAAGAGGAATTGGGTACCAAGTTGTCTTTGAGTACAGCTTACCATCCTCAAACCGATGGTCAAAGCAAACGAACGATTCAAACATTGGAGGATATGCTGAGAGCATGTACCCTAGAATTCCAAGGTAACTGGGATGAACACTTACCTCTAGTAGAATTTTCCTATAATAATAGTTTCCAATCAAGCATCAAGATGGCACCTTATCACGCTTTGTATGGAGAAAAGTGTCGAACGCCATCATGTTGGCTGGAGGCTGGGGAAAAGTAGTTTATGGGACCTGAAATAGTCCATCAGACTGCTGAAAAGTTGAAAGTGATAAGGGAAAGGATGTTAGCAGCTCAAGATCGACAAAAGAGTTATGCTGACAAGAAAAGACAACCGATATCCGTCGAAGTTGGAGATTCGGTTTTACTTAAAGTCTCGCCGTGGAAGGGACTTATAAGATTTGGTAAAAGGGGAAAGTTGAGTCCAAGGTTTATTGGACCATTTAAAGTTCTTCAGAGGATCGGGAATCAAGCTTACAAGCTAGAATTACCGGAAGAACTAGAGGGTATTCATAACACCTTTCATGTGTGTTATTTGAGAAAGTTCACGGGAGATGTGCCCGACATAATTCTCATTTCTGAATTAACGTTGGATGAAACCAAGAGGTTGATTGAAGAAACTGAGGCAATCATTGACCGTAAGAATAAGAAGTTGCGACGCAAGATGGTCGATTTAGTGCTTGTGCGTTGGAAACATACGAATGGGCCAAATCTCACCTAGGAAACGGAGACTGACATGATGAGTCGCTACCCGCAGTTGTTTGTTGATGTGTGATTCCGGGGACGGAATCATCCTAAGGGGGAGAGAATTGTAATTCCCGTGTTTCTAGGCTAGGCATTAATATTGATGTGATAGTCTAGGTTAACCTTTGTAACTCATTTTGAAGAAATGAAAAGGAATTATGTGAATATTATGTGTTTTATGTGTTTTATGCTTAATTACTAGGAGTTAATTAATTAAGAATAAAAATGAGCGTCGAAAATAAATATTAGATAAAGTTGATATCTATTAAGAAAGTTGTAGTGGTCGTGACAAGGATTACGTATATATAAAGAATACCAAAATCCGAGTTATAACGAAAAAGTTATGACCTATCGAAGTTTCGCGACAAAACCGACACGATGCCGAATGTCGTAAAAAGTGAGTTTTTGATAAACTACTTTTTAGCCTTAGTGATCTAAACGAATGTCGTAGTGCTCGTTAAACCGAGAGTATGTATAAAAAGAACGCCCAAATCTGACTTCGTATGAGGAAGTTATGATTTTTCGAAGTTTCAGCTTAGCAGTAGACAACTAAAAACTCGAATTTTAGATCGAGTGAGTTTTAGCCAACACGACCTAAACGAGAATCGAAGGTCTCATCAATAGTAGCACAACGGTAAAAAGACAGACGAAAACGGACGTCGGATGAAGAACTTATGAACTTTTAACGGATTTCCTGTCCCGGTCTGTTAAAAATAATAATATAAAAATTAATATGAAAATTAGCCGACGAAGTCTAAACGAAAGTTGTAGAGCGTAATTTTACCTACGCGTGCATTTAAAGAACGTAAAAAACGGAGCTCGTATGCGAAAGTTATGGATTTTAGAAGTTTTGGCGCGAAAATCGAGAAAAATTGCCAAAACCGAGGAATTTCGCATATGTGGACTTTGGCCACCTCACCCTCGCTTAAATGGTGCCACGTGTCCGAAATTCTGCTGAGTCATCCGAACCAGAGAAGCCATCCGAAGTGGTCCAATGAAGTTGCAACGCGTGCCCCTTTTCTCGTGCATCCGAGCTTCGTAGGGTGCCACAGACCCCCCCCCTCCTCGGACCCGGACTTCGGTCCACGTAGAAGCTGTCACCGAGCCCCTCGCATGTGCAGCCCACGTGCGAGCCAGGTGATGCCCCCTTCGGATCTGCTGCCGCGTGGCCTCTCTACAGCTGTCCGATCTGCAGCCTCTCCCTATAAATAGAAGGCTACGAGCCTTCTCGGATATTTTTAAGAAATTGTCACTTTTAGCCCCTTTCTTCATATTTCTTTCATTTTAACATCCCCCAAAGCCCCGATATCAATTATAACCCCCGGAATACGCCACGAAGTGCCCGAGAAGCCCGAAAAATTTATCTTTTCGGTTTCGAAGCCCGGCCCTCGCAGAGCCCGGTTTCTCAATAAAACTCCTGGTTTTATTAGAAACGAACGTTTTAGGAACCGAATTGCTGCCCGATTTTCATCAAATCAAGTGAGTGTGTAGTCACTTTCATCTTACACCTAGATATGAAGTATTTTCTATAAAATATATGCTATGTGTAATTATATTAAGTGTTTATTTGAGGTGACTGTTGAACAGATGTTTTATACAAGTTTTAAACTGTATATTTATTTTTATCTACAAATATGTTGGGTAAAACATGGGTAGATAGTTGATGTGTGATGAAATAAAATGATGAGAGGCCTCGATGTGATTGTGATCCAGTCATCTAGCGGAGTTTGGATGACGACCACAGACTTTTCTAGACAGTCCGGTGGAACGCTGGCAGGCCCGCAACCTGTAGGTGTTAATGAACTTGGGTGTTCATTCGCTGTACTCCATACCCCTCATGGTTGCCTTTAGGACATGTATGGCTGAGGAAACCCCTTAGTAGTAGTGTCCATCCCGATGATATTCTTTAGGCTAGGTCCCTTGTGATAAGTGTTTAGGGACGTAAAGTGAGGATAACGGGAACGGGTAATCAGGGTTATTGTTCATTGATGAACTTAATAAGTTTATTATTATTGTGGGTTGAAAACCCTATATGCTCACCAGGCTCCCAAGCCTGACCCACTCAGCTTTTTATGTTACAGGTAGTGGACCCCGATCGTAGTCGGAGGACGATGAGAGATTTTTGGATTATAGGCCAGTAGTTGTAAATAACTGTTGAAAGGCTTATAATGTCTTGTTTATGCTTTTGATCTGTATCGGAACATGACATCCCGAGGTTTTTATATGAAATGAAATTATATATTTCTTTAAGAAAGGTTTTGACAAACTTTTATCATATTTTGTATTGGGGACCAATTCCGCAACATCTTTTAAAAAGATTTCTCTGATTTTATTTTAAAAAAAAAACATAAATTAAATCGGTCTTTTCTGGCCGAGAAATTAGGAGATGTCACATAAATGATGCTAGGATATCTCATTGCTTCAAAGATGTTGAAGTGAATAGTCTCTCCATCAAACTCCATGGTGATCTTCCCATTATGGACATCAATAATCGTGTGAGCGGTATTAATGAAGGGTCTTCCAAGAAGGATCATAGATGACTTGGAAGGGGTTTTCTCTTCAAGGTCAATGACATAGAAGTATGCGAGAAATACTAGTTGATTGACTTGCACTAGTACATCCTCCAATACGCCTCTTGGAAATACACTTGACTTGTCCGCTAATTGAATTATGACTCCGGTTTCTTCCAAAGGTCCAACATTGAGAGATTGAAAAACCGAGTATGGCATGACACTGATTGAGGCTCCAAGATCTAGCATGACACTTTCAACATGCAAATCACCAATGGTACAAGGGATAGCAAACATTCCCGGGTCCTTGCATTTGGGTGGTAACTTCTTTTGGATAACTGCTGACACATTTGCATTGACTTGAATCTTCTCATTTGCCTTAAATTTCCTCTTGTTGGTGCACAAATCCTTAAGAAATTTGGCATAGCGTGGGATTTGCTTTATGGCATCCAATAGTGAAATGTTTATTTGAACCTTACGGAAAGTCTCAAGAAACTCTTTCTCTTCTTCTTGTTTCTTTGAGGAAGCCAACCGGCACGGAAAAGGTGGTGGTATGACCAATCATTTGATGGGCTTGTTAGAAGAGTCGGGTTGATCAATGTTTGGCACAACCGGCTCCTGTGGAGGAACAACAACCCTTGAAGGTTCAACAATAATGACTTCATCTTCTTCTTCTCTTAAGACTATTTTAGGGTTGCTTTCTCCAAGTGTTTTCCCATTTCTCAAGGTTATTGCACTCACATTGGGTTTCTTCTCGGTTTGAGATGGAAGTTTATCCCTTTGTTCTATCTTGTTCAGAGCGGTGGCCAAGTCTCCAATTTGTGCTTGAATGTTGGAGAAAGTGTTCTTGGTCTCTTGTTGAAATCGTGTTTGGCTTTGAGCAAGAGAAGTGACGAATTCTTGAAGGATCATTTGATGGTTGCCACTTGATTGGACTTGTTGTGGAGGGTGTTGGTAATTTGGAGGGGTGTAAGAAGTTTGTGGATATGGAGGTTTTTGGGAAGGATATTGTGGATGTTGGGGTCTCATCAAAATGTTTGGTGGATTTTGCTTTGGTGGGTATGGGTTGTTTGGGTTATTCCGCCAATTTGGGTTGAAGTTGTTTTGAAATCCCATGGGTCTTGATTGACCTTGATATCCTCCAATTGCATTCACATTCCTCAGTTCACTTCCAAGAGTGGGACACTTATCCGTATAATGGCCCGTCATGGCACAAATACCACATACCATCAATTGTTGACCACTTCCCACCACCATTTGACTTAACACATTAGTCAAATCCAAGTGCTTTGATTCCAAGTGCTGAGTGTTGCTAACTTCACCAACCACTTGTGGAGAATTTCTATTTATTTCATTTCGAGTCCCAAAGTTCCTTTGATTTTGAGAAATGGTTTCAAAAAGTGAGCGTATCTCTTGAGGTGTTTTGTTAAAGATGTCACCCCTACTTGACGCATCAATCATCCTTCGATCTTTTTTCATTCATACCCTCATAAAATTGTTGAAGAAGTAATTGTTCGGGTATATTGTGTTGAGGACAACTTGTACACAAGTTGTTGAATCGCTCCCAAAAATCATGAAAAGTCTCATTCTCCCCTTGACGAATCCCCAAAATGTCACTTCTTTGACTTGAAATTCGGGAGGTGGGATAGAACTTGCTATTGAAGGCTTTGAGTAACTCTTCCCATGTGTGAATAGATCCTGGTGGTAAGTTGAATAACCACTCTCTAGCTTTATCTTCTAAGGTGAGTGGAAAGGCGGTTAGCTTGAAATCATTCAATGTCACATGTTCGAGCAACATGCTAACACATATCATATGAATGGACTTCAAATGCTTTTGAGGATCTTCTCTATCCAAACCATGGAACTTGGTAAGTTGATGTATGAAACTTGACTTCAATTCAATTCCTCGGCGGTTTGTGGGATAAACAATACTAAGAGGTGTGTGAGTAGGGAGGTTGTTGTTGTGGGTACATCGGGAGGTTGTTGGTAAGGTGGGTATGGGTATTTTTTGTGATTGTACATTGGTGGTGGATAAGGTTGGTAGTTAGGATATTGGTTGTAGGGAGGTTGTTGTTGTGGGTACATTGGGTTTTGGTACATTGGAGAGGGTTGGTAATTGGGTTGATTTGGGTAATGTACTTGTTGAACTTGAAAAGCATTGTTTTGAGGTTGGTTGTTTTGTTGGAAGCGTTGGTTTTGTGGTTGTGGTGGTGGTTGATAATTGGGTTGTATTTGAGGAGGGGTTTGATTCCAAGGTGGCATATCTATGAGAGGTTCTTGTTGTTGTTGTCTTGGTTGTTGGGGTGGGGTATTGGCATCTTGATTGTTTGGGTTTGGGTTGGGATTGTGAGGTGGAGTGTGATTCATGGCTATGTAGTTTTCAAACGGAATCTCTTCAAAGGAATTACCAACAATTGGAGAACTCTGTTCGGTGTCGGTATTACTTGAAGTGTGAACTTGATCTTCTATGTCGATTAGTGGAGAAGAGGAAGAAGCTTGAACGAGTTGTTGTTGCTTTGCTTGTTTGGCTAATTTTTCAACCTTTTTACTTCTTTTTCAATTTCCAGATTGTAGAGTAGTTCACCGGTTCTTGTAGACGTAGGCATAAACAATCAAATAACAATAACCAATTTCCCCGGCAACGGCGCCAAAACTTGGTGGGATGTCAAGTCCACCAAGCAAATTACACCCTTTATTTGCAAATAAAACGTAATATAATGGTAAAAAGGGGTATCGATCCTCGGGGAAATGGTTGTATTCAATCACCAATGCAATATAATAGAACTAGTGTAAAATAAACTAACTAACTACAAGTAAACTAAAAGGGGGGGTGTTTGATTACATGAAAACTAAAAGACTTGAATAACTAAAAAGTTTGCAATTAAGCAAGATGGTGAGATGCTCAAATGTTAGGAACAATTGGTTAACCAAGGCAATTCAACACAATGAACATTTGTGTGTTTATCATTAGGATCCAATACAAAGCTTATCATTCATCCCAAATTGGTTATTGCAATCATGAATCATGATATGCCAAGATTCCTCATAGGTAGTATGGAGGTCGGGGGAGCCCACAACACACCTTCTTAATCAAGATCAAGGGTCAATTGAAACAATTGAACCCAAGAAGTCAATTAGCCTTAAGAATGAAGGAATCCCCAATTCCTAGAGGATGTCAATGCTTACACATCCATAAAGGAGTTATGATTCATAAGCTAGAGATGATTTCTACCATCATAAAGCTCTTGTTCTAAGTAGATTCAATGATTCAATGCAAAACCAAAGAAATAAACCAACAATTGCTCATTCAAGTACCAAGCTCATGATCAAAGTATCAAACAAGCATAAGAATTATAATCTAGAATCTTAAACATGAAATAATTGATAATCAAACATGAATCCTTCAAAATCCACAAACATTCAATGGTTTGCAGCCAAAGTTAACCAAAATAGGGAAATTAGCCACTCATGGCAACAAAATAACAATAACAAAAGTCTAATTGCACAAAGAAACTACCAATAACTTGGAAAGATGAAAAGAAATGGGTTTCAAGCTCCAAAATCGCCTCCTTTAGGTCTCCAATGGTGTAAAATCGATGTGATGGCTGTAGATCTGATCCCCCAAGGTAATGATGTGCCAAATGACCAAAATACCCAAAACTGGGCAGTTGCGTGGGTACCTGCGCGACGAAAATCTCACCCGCGCAAATGTTGTTGGAATACTATAGGCTCCCTTTTCCTCCACTCCACCATTCCACTACCAAAGATTCCTTTGGTCCTCTCCGTATCCACATGATTCAAACCAACTGTAAAATCCCGAAATTCAAGGCCAAAAATTTCATTTTTAATTAAATAACTCATAAAATAGTTTACCAAAAACATTACCAATGTCAAATAAATTTATAAAACTGTAACAACATATCTCAAAACCATATCATCAATAGTAATAAGAATCAGAGTAAAATCCCAAGAAATCTCATAGTGCGGAAATCATGCATGTGTGTGATGTGCCGCTACCGCGCCAGCTCCTTCCCCTTTGCCGAAGAGGTACCTGAAACAAGACTGAAAACTGTAAGCACTAAGCTTAGTGAGTTCCCCCATCATACCGCATACCAAACAATCACATAGCATACATACTGTCGAGCAATTCTGGGGTGCCCGACCTACCCCGTACGACCATTCTGGGGTGCCGACCTACCCATGTCAAGCCGTTCTGGGGTGCTGACCAACCCATGTCAAGCCTTTTTGAGGTGCTGACCTACCCATGTCAAGCCATTCTGGGGTGCTAACCTACCCTTCGGTCCTAACAACCGAAATACGAGGATTGTTTCACCTCCTACTACTACCACATAATATCACATCACACAAACATATTGTCAGGCATATCTGGGGTGCCCGACCTACCCGTCGGTCCTAACAACCGAACTGGGGGACTAATCCCCTCCTACAACCTCTATCACATATGACATATCTTGCTAGCACATACTCACATCAGGTAGTAGCAAACCTAGATGAACATCACAAAGACAATCATCTAACAAACAACTCCTACTAGTGGGCCGACATTGTGGCCGTAGACCCAGTTCTACTGGAAGGTAACTCACCTCAATGTCGCGTAGTGTCTGTACTGATCTTGATGTGGTAATCGACTCTCCTCGACTCCTCAATCCCTGCACGACAACTCTTCCAAGTTATCAACTCATTCTCATACTCGTAACCCTTACAAGGGTCACGCAACCCTACTCAATGTCAAAGTCATACCCATGGTCAGAGTCAACTTTTGGTCAAACTCAACATCTAGTTGATTCGACTCGCCGAGTTGGCCTGCCAACTCACCGAGTCCTCATGACCACACAATGCCATAATATCGTCCTTACCCGTCGAGTCTAGCAAGAGCTCGACGACTTCGCCTTCAACAACACCTCGGACAATCTTCAACCGACTCGCCGAGTTTGTTCTGCAACTCGCCGAGTTCATCTTCATCCATAAGAAGATGTTCATTCTATGACTCGCTGAGTTCCTCTTGAACTCGCCGAGTTCGTCTTCATAAGTTGGGAGATTGCCTTGGACTCGCCGAGTCTATTCTTACACTCGTCGAGTCCCATGATTTCCAGGTCCAAAACAAACCCCTAGCAGGCTGAGTGTTCCTTCCACTCAACCAAAAACCATTTCCAGGAAACACTTTGGGGAAAAAGCGTCCCGACTCGCCGAGTCACCCAAGTGACTCTCCAAGTCCCTCCTTGTCCAGCACTATATAATCGATTATAATGGGTCTTAACGCGTCAAAACCATAGATCTGGCCTCCTATGGTTCATTTTATACGTAAAGCTTCAAACTTGATGCACATGCATGGGGCCTTTGGCTCAAAAAGCCATAAAAAGGGGTTTATATGATGCATGGGTCTCCCATGGGCATAAAGTTGGCACCTTTATGCCATCGGAACACTCAATGGCCCCAGATCTAAAGTCTTAATCCCAAAATCGAGGTTGCATCCTAGTATGGCTTCCAAAAGCCCTAAGTTACTCCAAAAGCGTATCTAATGAAAGAAGAAGCAAGGTCTGGAATTTTTACCTTCTATAAACAGGAAATGAAGCAAATTCTCTGGATCTCCTTGCTCCTTCTGAAATCCCAAGCTCCTTCTTCTTCTCTTCAACCTTCTAACTTGCACAAAATGGCACAACAAGCTCAAGAATCACTCAAAAAGGGTTTAGGGTTTCAATCTAGGGTTTCTCTGAGTTGGGAGGGTGATGAAGGTTGGTTTGGGACGAGATAAGGTGTTTGAATAGGGTGCAAACCCTAAATATTAGGGTTTTGTCCAGACAGCTCCTACTCGTTGAGTCGGTCTTCCGACTCGTCGAGTAGGTCACTTAAACCCCCGATCCAACAGTCGAGTCTACTCGACGAGTTGGGCCTCCAACTCGCCGAGTCCCAGAGTAGATTGTGGCATTTTAGTGAAATTAAATACGTACCAGGAATCGGGTGCTACAAATCTCCCCCACTTATTTTAGACTTCGTCCTCGAAGTCTGCTGCTGAATCTGGAAAAAGCTCGAGGTAGTGCTCCCTCATCTCTCCCTCCGGCTCCCAAGTCCATTCTGAACCCTTGCGGTGCTTCCATTGCACCTTCACCAGTTCCACCCTCTTGTTCCTCAGATCCTTCAACTTCCCGTCAAGGATCGCTACTGGCCGCTCAATGTAATTCAGGCTGTCATCCACCTGAATATCCTCCAAGGGTACCACTGCTGAGTCGTCCACTAGGCACTTCCGTAACTGGGAGACGTGAAACGTACTGTGAATCTGACTGAGTTCGGCTGGCAGGTCCAGCCTCTACGCCACCTTGCCCACCCGGGCGACAACCTTCAAAGGTCCAATGTACATGGGACCCAACTTGCCCCGCTTGTTGAATCGGATGACGCCTTTCCAAGGCGACACCTTCAGGAGGACCATATCCCCGACCTGGAACTCCAGGTTCGAACGACGCTTGTCGGCGTAGCTTTTCTGCCGACTCTGAGCAGTTTGAGGCCTGCTCCTAACCTGCTGAATCCTTTCTGTTGTCTTGAGCACCACTTCGGTGCTCCCCATGACCCTCTGTCCGTCTTCGCCCCAACATATCGGGGTCCTGTACTTCCTTCCGTACAACAACTCGAAGGGAGGACGGTCAATACTCACGTGATAGGTATCCCAGCTACCACCAAAGTCTAGAACACAGGCCCGCAACATATCCTCCAAAGTCTGGATGGTTCGCTCACTCTGACCATCCGTCTGCGGGTGGAACGCTGTGCTGAAATGCAGACGAGTACCCAACTCGTCGTGAAACTTCTTCCAGAACCTGGAAGTAAACCGCACATCTCGGTCTGAAATCACGGAGACTAGCACTCCGTGTCGAGCCACAACCTCTCGGATGTAGATATCAGCCAACTTCTCGGCCGAGATGCTCTCCTGGATCGGTATGAAGTGGGCACTCTTGGTCAAACGATCCACGATGACCCAAATCGAATCCACTCCCCGAGCAGTCCTGGGGAGCTTGGTGATGAAATCTAAAGTAATATCTTCCCATTTCCACATGGGAATGTCCAGCGGCTGCATCTTGCCGTGTGGCATCTGGTTCTCGGCCTTGACCTTCCTGCAGGTCAAGCACCGTTCTACGTACTAGGCGACGTCCCGCTTCATGCAGGGCCACCAGTAATCGGGCCGAAGATCTCTGTACATCTTCGTCGCCGCGGGATGAATCAAGAATCGGGATTTATGCGCCTCCTCCATCAGAACCTGGTGCACACCCCCAAGATAGGGAACTCGTACCCTATGATGTAGAGTCAATAACCTTCGGCTGTCGTAGTCGAAGGAGGAAACCTTACCTACAATACGCTTGCTCTTCTGATGTTCCTCCTTCATGGCCTCCAGCTGGGCCTTTCGGATCTGCTCCAAAAGCAGAGTCACCATGGTCATCCTCATGCAGATGTCTCTGATCGGCGCTGCCTTGCGGCTAAGCGTGTCGGCCACGACATTGGCCTTCCCCGGGTGGTAAAGGATATCGCAATCGTAATCCTTCACCACATCTAACCACCTACGCCGCCTCATGTTCAGATTCGGCTGATCTATGAGGTACCTCAAACTCTTGTGGTCCGTGTAGATGGTACAACGGACCCCATAGAGGTAGTGTCGCTAACTCTTGAGGGCGAAGACGACCGCCCCCAGCTCTAATCCATGCGTCGGGTAGTTAGCCCCGTGAGGCTTCAGCTACCTCGAGGCGTAGGCGATGACATGCCCTCTCTGCATCAAAACTGCACCCAAACCTGAAATGGACGCATCACAATACACCACGAAATCCTCCACGCCCTCAGGCACGGCGAGGATCGGCGCCTCGCACAGTCTCTGTCTCAACGTCTCGAACGCTGCCTGCTGCTCAGGCCCCCGACAAAAGACAACGACTTTCTTCATCAGTCGGGTCAGAGGTACGGCTATCTTCGAGAAGTCCTGAATGAATCTCCGATAATAGCCTGCCAATCCAAGGAAACTCCGAATCTCAGATGGAGACTTCGGAACCTCCCATCTCATCACGGCCTCCACCTTGGTCGGCTCAACCAATATCCCATTCTGGTTGACAAGGTGTCCAAGAAACTGCACCTCGCGCAACCAGAACTCGCACTTGGAGAACTTGGCATACAAGCTCTCCCTCCTCAGGGTATCCAAAACCTCTCGCAGATGCTCCTCATGTTGCTCCTGCATCTTGGAGTAAACCAAGATGTCATCAATGAAAACTATCACAGACCGATCTAGCATCGGTCTACACACGGGGTTCATGAGGTCCATGAACGCGGCAGGAGCATTGGTGAGCCCGAAGGGCATCACCACGAACTCATAGTGACCATAACGAGTCTGAAAAGCTGTCTTCTATATATCCTCATCCCTGACCCTCATCTGATGGTAGCCTGACCTCAAGTTTATCTTGGAAAACCAAGATGCTCCCTGAAGCTGGTCGAACAAGTCATCTATCCTCGGGAGTGGGTAATAGTTCTTCACCGTTACTTTGTTCAGCTCCCGGTAATCTATACACATGCGATGCGAACCATCCTTCTTCTTGACAAACAGGATCGGGGATCCCCAAGGCGAAGTACTCGGCCTGATAAATCCTTTGTCTAACAGCTCCTGCAGCTGCGTAGACAACTCCTGCATCTCAGGAGGAGCCAACCGATATGGTGCCTTGGCTATCGGTGCCGCACCAGGGACTAGGTCGATCCTGAACTCCTCCTGTCGCTCCGGAGTTATCCTAGGCATCTCCTCTGGTAATACATCCACGTAATCTCGCACCACGGGTACATCGCTCACCGATGCCTTGCCCGCCTCTCGGGTATCCATAACATAGGTGACATACCTAGCACAGCCCTGCTGAAGGTAACACCTAGCCCTCGCTGCTGAACATAGTGCTGGTCCGCGCTGTGGCCTCTCGCCCTGAAACACCAGCTCTCCCCCACTCGGGGTCCTGATCCGAACCAACTGCTGCGCGCAGTCGATCACCGCCACGTTGGGGCTCAACCAATCCATGCCTATAATCACCTAGCTCCTACGCAAAAGAATGGGAACCAAGTCTACCAGGTAGCGTTCCTCGAATAGCCTCAGAACACAATCCCTGAAAACCGTCGACGCTCGTACTGATCGGTCATCTGCAATCGCGACCTCTAGAGGGCATTCCAACATGCCCGAAGACTCAGGGAACCTCTTTATAAGCATAAGAGAAATAAATGATCAGGTAGCACCCGAATCAAACAACACCTGAACTGGGATACCGTTCACATGGAACGATCCTAAACAAGACATATCACACGACACCTCAATATCATAAACACATAAAATAAAAGTTGGGGAGAAGAAAGCATACCCGTCACCACATCGGGTGCGGCGCGTGCTTCCTCGGTAGTCAACTGGAAGGCCCGACTCCTCACCACTGGAGCCTCTGTCTTGCCCTACCGACCATCAGTGATCTACAGGATGGCTGGAGCTGGTGGCTTCACTGGCGTTGTTGCTGTCAACTGAGAGCAATTGGCCTTTTTATGGCCCTTCTGATTGCAATGAAAGCAAATCAGGTCTAATGTCTGAAAGGTGGGGGCAGGGGCAGTACAATCCCTACCAAAGTGCCTCGTCTTGCTGCACTTATAGCAGCCCGATGATCCCAACCTGGAAGCCCCCTCATGCGGCCTGCCACATTTCCTGCAGCGGCCCTGACCCAACTGGCCCTTCGGTCTAGTGTCTGATCCCTTGGGCTTCTTCCCCGAAGCCCCAGTATCCCGTCCCTCCTCTGCCTTCCTCTTCCTGAGGTGCTCCAAGTCTATCTCCCTCTCCCTCGCCTTGGCAATAAAGGAATCCAGGGTCGGGCATGCCGAAAAGCTGACATGCTCCTAGATGTCTGCCCTCAACATATCATGATAGCGGGTTTTCCGCATCTCCTCGTCTCCCGCATACTGGGGCACCAACAATGCCCTATCCCGGAACTTGGCGGTAATCTCCGCCACTGACTCCGTCGTCTGCCTCATATCCAGAAACTCCTTGGCCAGCTGCTGAAACTCTACCGTTGGCGCAAACTCAGACTTGAACCTGGTCACAAAGTTCGGCCAAGTCATAGCCTCAATCTCCGAGGCTCCCAATGAGTCACCAACTCACTCCCACCAATCCCTGACCCTGTCTCTCAAACAACCTGCAACATATCGCACCTTCGACCCCTCAGGGCAGAAGCTCGTCAACTGTGCAGACTCAATGTATGCAATCCATCTCCTGGCTATGATGGGGTCCTTAGCCCCATGGAAATCCGGCGCACCACTGCTCCTGAATTCCTTGAAGGACAGTGTGCGTGATCCTGACTGACTGAATGCCATATCGCCCCTGAATACCCTGAGGCGATCCTCCAGCAACTCAAAGATACCTTCCTTGATGGACCCGAAAATCACCGGGGTCGACTCAAGGATACCTATCGTGATCTCAGACGCGATGAACTCGCGTTGTCCCTCGTCTACTGGCTCGGAACCTGCCCCCGAGCCCGATCCTGAACTGGATCCTGATCCTGAACCTCCCCCTCCATGACGTGTGATCATCACCATTCTGAAACATAACACGTAATCTTCAGAATCATAGATAAACCTTGGGAGGTTTCATACACTCTACAAGTTTCCTGGTTCCATCTCGGCCCTCCTTGACTCGAGTACGGATCCTCTGCTTTCAGTAGTACGGGCCCATACTACCTTCCACATTTATCCTTACTTTCCTTAAGGATTGCTTCGACTTCACCAAGTCCCTTCTACTACTGTGGCACTCTTTTCCAATCTCGTCCTAGGCTTACCCTAGGGTAACTCTCCGACCTACTCTCCGCCATCAGCTACATAAGGAACCCCTACTACCTTTACCAAACTAGCTCGCGAATACCATTACATATTACTAAGACTAGATAATTCTT
Source organism: Lactuca virosa (assembly GCF_052849685.1). Classification (NCBI taxonomy): domain Eukaryota; kingdom Viridiplantae; phylum Streptophyta; class Magnoliopsida; order Asterales; family Asteraceae; genus Lactuca; species Lactuca virosa. Next base: position 149,510,546 of record NC_136426.1, read on the forward strand.
CGAATGAAAGGTCCTACCCCACAACGGTTGGACTCAAAAAAGAGATGTGCAGTACGGCTAGACCTAACCTTCTGGAATTATTTCGTCCTCGTAATATGTAACTTAACGTATTCGTTTCCTAGTTAGCTAAAGATAACAAGGACTCCAGAAGCACAAAGCAACAACATTCAGGCATTGAGTAACCCAATCCAATCGTACTCTATCCAAGCTATCATATTACTGACTAATCAGTAATATCTCGCAACTCAAAAGCACATATAGCAGGTGATGCGACCTGGCTCCGAACCACCTGCTCTGAACAGGTGTGCTTCTACGCCGGAGACGGATCTGCGAGGTCACAACAGACAAGGCCTTTAGAGCCGCCCCAGGGACTGTGACCCGGGAGCGGACTCTGACGATCAAGTTAGATCAGCTAGTAGATCTGAGATGGTACTCCTTAGCTGGAGAGGACCATCTTGGTGCTAGTGGTGGTGTATGGTGGTTAACGGCGGAGGGTGGCGGCTGAGCCACCCGGCCGGAGTCTAGGGTGGCGGCTGAGCCAAAGGGAAGGATCCCCCTCCATGGAGGAGGTACTGTTCATTATATAGGGGACAATTAGGTCAAGGCGAATTAGGTCAGGCCTTGGGCTAGCCCAATTCAGGCCCAGCTAGCAAGGAGCTGGGCGAGGCCGCCCAGAGGCGTCGAGTGGGGCTGGTGAGCGCGCACCAGGCAAGGTTGGCGGGCGCGCACCAGGAAAGGCTGGTAAGGGAGCTCCAGGCCAGGCTGGCAGGAGAGTCCCCAGTGAGGCTGGCAAGGGAGTCCCCAGCAAGGCTGGCAAGGGAGAGCCAGGCCAGGGAGCGCCAGGCCGGGCCGCCGGGGGAGTCCCCAGCAAGGCTAGCGGGAGCGCACCAGACAGGGCTAGCATGCTAGAGTGGTCTAGGTCATGCTAATAGACCATACATCATCAAGTCCCCCCAGTCCGATGTTATTGGTACGCGGCCAATGACATTGGACTGGACTAAGTCATATAAACCAGCAGGAGAGTCCCCAGTGAAGCTGGCAAGGGAGTCCCCAGCAAGGCTGGCAAGGGAGTGCCAGGCGAGGATGGCGTGCCAGAGCTGTCTAGGCCATGCTAATGGACCATACATCATCAAGTCCCCCCAGTCCATTGTTATTGGTATGCGGCCAATGATATCGGACTGGACTTAGTCAAATAAATTGTGCGTTGTCAAGTCCCCCTAGTCTGATACAATTGGGTTGCTGCCAATCGGGTCAGACTAGATAAAGCACCAATATAATAAATAATAAAGAGAAATGACCGAACCTCGCCCACGAGAGTCGTGGGGTTGTGCGAAGAGCCAAGCATTACTTATGCAGCTTGAGCTGACTTGATACTCCTTTTTTGATAGGAGTGCGAGCTGATCGGCATGATGCAACGTAACTGTTGCTGTGATCATGTGGACCGAGGCTGCTAAAGAGTGTTACGTGGCACTGATGTCGATAAAGTGTCGGTCCGAGGTAGCTAACAAGCGTAAGCTCGCCATTCAGTCTCTGAGACTGTTATTCGACACGATTGTTGTGGTAGTCATGCGCAGATGGAATGTTACCGATAACCATCTACATAGTCTGTATTAATAACCGTTTTGAAGGTATTTCTTGCTTGGACTACACTTAGCTGCATTCCCCCTAGTCTGATGTGGGTAGTGTAGGTAGCCGGATTAGACGTGTCATAGGTGGTAGAGGTTCCGGGAGCTGGGCGATTAGGTTGGTAGCAGGGATTACGTGGCGAGTCTATTGCGGATAGCCAGACAATAGAATTGTTGAGGGATAGGCAGTGAGGCTATAGGTTGGGGTTGCATAGCAAGACCATTTCTGAGAGCCAGGAAACAGAGGTGCTGTGGGATACGCGACGAGGCTACAGGTAGGGTTGCACAGCAAGACCGTTTCCGAGAGCCAGGAAACAGAGGTGCTGTGGGATACGCGACGAGGCTACATGTAGGGTTGCACAGCAAGACCATTTCCGAGAGCCAGGAAACAGAGATGTTGTGGGGTCGTAGGTAGCAGGGCCGCTGTCGGGATGACCTTCTTGCTGGAGAGTATCCTCGCTATAGCAGGATGTAATGTGGATAACACTTCATCGATCGTCCGATCACAAGAGAACCATCATGACTGTGAGAGTGGAAACACCGAGATCATGATGTTAGACGTGGAATAAGCTTTTGATGTGTGACTTATGGTGCGCGACGATGCGTGACTTATGTTGCGCGACTTAGGAGAATAGCTCGTGCTTAGCAGCCAACGAACATGGAGATATCATGCGGGAAAGCATCGCGTGTAATAGATCAGATTTGGCTGCTAACGATCTTAGATAGATCACGCGAGAGAGCATCGCTTGGAATAGATCGGGCTTGGCTTCTAGCGATCGTAGATAAATCACGCGGAAGAGCGTCGGGTGGAATGGTCGGAGCAAGTTGCTATAATGGAGTCGGGCTGAGAAGCCAGGGGACTCGAGGCAAAGGTAATGAACCTCGCATGCGGAGCGTGCCGCTATAATGGAGTCGGGCTGAGAAGCCAGGCGACTCGAGGCGAGGGTACTAAACCTCGTTGGCGAAGCATGCTGCTATAATGTAGTCGAGCTGAGAAGTCAGGCGGCTCAAGGCAAGGGTGCTTAACCTTGCATGCGGAGCATGCCGCTATAATGGAGTCGGGCAGAGAAGTCAGGCGACTCAAGGCGAGGGTGTTGAACCTCGCATGCGGAGCTTGCCGCTATAATGGAGTCAGGCTGAGAAGCCAGGCGACTCGAGACGAGGGTACTGAACCTCGCATGCGGAGCTTGCCACTATAATGGAGTCCGGCTGAGAAACCAGGCGACTCGAGGCGAGGGTACTGAACCTCGCATGATTGGGCGTAGCACCCTACAATCTATGTGTCTAGCTCGTGTGATCAGTTTGGGTTAAAGCGGAATTGTACCTGATGCTTTACTGCATCGCTAGTCGTACTAATAGTTGATGCCTCGGTGTCTTGGCTGTTTGCGGAGAGCTATGTGGCGGTGCTACTTAGAGCTTGATAGTGTAGCTGCTGTTAGGAGGTGCATAGCGAAACTGCTGTCAGGAACTGGTCAGCAAGGCCGCTGAGGCCCGGGCAGCGAGCTGCTAGCGATAGATGAATAACACGACTATTGAGAGTTAGGCAACAAGACTACCGAGAGTTGGACCACGAGGCTACTCTTTAAATCCGGAATACCAATGTCACCTCGGGGATGCACCATCATGCATAGTGTCAGTTCTTCATGTACTCTAACTCTGCGCCTTCAGATTAAAAATCACTTCTGCATAGTTTCGTACTAACCCTTCCCCCCCCCCCCTTTTTTTTTACTTAGAGGAGGCGAGAAATAGGGGGAGACGGACCCGAAGTTGCTGGAAATCGGGCGACACAGCTGTTGAAAAAGCCAGGCAACACAAGTGCTAACAAAAACTGGGTAGCGCGGCTGCCAAGAGCTAGGCAGCGCGACTGTTGGTCAGACACCGTGACTGCTGAGCTGGTCGCATGGGTGCTGAGGACCGGGTTACGCGACTGCTGAGATCCAGGCAGCACAGCTGCTGAGATCTGAGCAGCGGGACTACATGAAGTTGGTCGACATAGCTGTTGATGGCCGGGCAACACGGTTGATGAGGATTATTTTCGGAACGCTTCACGAGTAGTAGTAGCATACTACTCTTCTCCCTCCTTTTTTTTAAAATGTCGTGAGAGTTCGAGTCGCGACGCATTCTGTTGAGCGGAGTCAGAACATGCGAGCTTTGAGCGACTTGTCTTGTTTTGCGAAATTAGTCCATATATGATGCTTTGGAGGTAGCCCATTAAAAATCAGTTTATATGAAGCCCAAATTGATTTTTAGCCCAAACATAACAACCTAGCCCATTAGGGTTTAAAAGTTGTAGGCCCGAATTCTACTTTTGTGTTTGAAACGCATCCAGTAAGAACATCCTGACCGCTCTTCATTTTCACGATTTGGTTAGAGAAGGTGCCCAAAAGTAGGAAGTCGGCCACTTTTGAATAAAATCAAAGAAATGATGCAGCTTCCGGCGACGGTCTGCTAGGTTAGGAGGAGTCAACTGGTTGTACGGCGGCTAGAGGTAGCTCCGATGATGAGGGTGTTGACAGTGACCGTCATTGGGGCTGTTGTTGCCTGGGGTTCGTTGTGGCGGAGGAAAAATGGTCGACAAGCAACTTAGAGGATGTTTTCGATTGGCAGTTTTGGTTTTTATTGTTCCTCGAACGATACCGTCGCTTGCGAAGTGGGAATCGGAGCAGTGGTTGGAGATCGGTTATGCTTGGGTTCTGCTCGTTGGGATCAGAAGCGACTGGTGGTGGTCTGGTTTCGACCACCAGTGACTGACAGGTGGCCATTTGGGTCTGATTTCAGTTGGTGGTGATTGTATGTAGAGCGCAGGGACCACCGATTGATGTTGTTGTCGGAGTTTAAGGAAACCGCAGGAGCTAGTTTAGTTGCAGGTGGGTCATCGATGTTGAAGATGGCCAATGGCGATGCTGTTATTGGTGGTCGACGGGTGGTGATTTGGAGAGTACTCGATTCGGTCCTAAGCACAAGGTGTTAGAGAAACGGTTGACATCTGGTAGCCGAGATCGACGGTTGGTCCTGGTGGGTTGCTCGGAGATTCTTTGGTTCCCCTTATGTCAGGCGAGGTGGTATGCCCACTGGAGCTACTTTCATAGGGAAAGGACGAACGAGTGGGTCCCAGGTGAATATGCCCTTGTGTTTTTTGTATGTTGCCATGGTGGGGCCGACTACCATTCTCCCCCCACCCCCTTTTTTTATATGAAGGTGAGAGCAACAGTTGGTGGTGCCCAGGTTCCGGCGAGAGAAGCTGGGGTTTCGGGAAGGTCTTTGGCCGTCTGGGAAGATGTGTTGATCGGGTGGGTCTCTCTTTTTTGTTTTTCTCTGTACATAGGAGATTGGACCACGTGGGGTCCAACTTTGTTTTTTACTTTTGTTGACAGCACTGTCATTGCCCCTTTTACCCCCTTTTTCTTGTGGTTAGTAGGGTTAGGGGTGACAACTCATTGTTGTAACATTTTGTACAATTTACTGTAACACTAAGCCATAAACTGTAAAAGTTGCAAGATAGGATGTACTTTCTGAGTGTGGCTTGGGTTTTTGTCTTATAGTTTAGCATACACCGTGTCCACTATCTCTTTCCCCCTTTTTTTTGGTTTCGTTGAAAGAAGACAAGAATTTCTTTTTACTGATGCTCTTTATGTGTAATTACTGTTGTATCTTTCTATCTTTTTTTTCTAAGAACAACAGTAAACTGTAATAGTGGTTATGGTAAATTTTTGAGGTTGTAAATAAAATGCTTTGCTGGGTTATGGTAAAAACGAATGTATGGTTGTTTGAAGAATTGGTGAAATCTTCGAATAAGGCAGAAAATGAGGTTGCTTAATGTCACCAACCTTAGTGATGTACAAACAATATAACATTACTTACAAAAGAAAAGTATTACTTATGGAAAACCTCAGCTACTGATTTTCTGATAAAAATTTTGTTTTAAAAAAATTTATTTCTTTCTCCGCTTTTCTAAGTAACTTGAGTAAAGTTGTAAATAGAAAATCATAAACTAAATACAATTTTCTAAAAATATATGAACTGGGATGGAGACCCATCAAAACTTCTCTTCCCTTTTCTCTCTCTTTTTGTTTTGTTATTTGAAGGTTTTGTAAAATGTACAAGCCATACAACTATGTGTACAAATGGTTGTTACAGCAAGTAAAAATATAAACGAAAATGCACAACTTGGGAAGGGTTTTCTGATAATATATGAACAAAAGATAAGGTAAAGCTCATAAAAAGCTTCTTTTTTTCTCATCTTGCTGAAAAAACCTCACCATATTAAACAAAAACGGATCTAATCAAATGTTCTTCTCATGAAACCTTCTTTACACTTCAGCTTGCTCAACATATCTAAAAATCTTTTGTTTTCCATCTCTAAGCTTCCATAGGAAGCACCAAATAAACAACTTGAATGAAGTTGAACATGAGAAATCAGGAATCAAAAACCGATTTTCTTGATAATGAGCAAGCAAGAGATGTAAAGTCTTGTAAAATATTGTTTGTTCTTCAACTTGCTGAATAAAATTCGAAAATATGAACAAAGATGGGGAAAAACTCATAAAAACCTCTTTTTCTCCCCAACTTAATGAACAATCCATCGAAATATACACTGAAAAATGGATCTAAGAAAATATTTTAAAACTTGAGAGTTGCTCAAATGAACTAAAACCGAGCATATTTAGAAATCTGAACAACAAACAAAGCAGATCTAACGATCTGAACAAAAAACTCAACAGATCTTGAGATCTGAGCGAAAAAATAGGCTGATCAAAAGATTCATATGAAAAACTAAGCAGATCAATAGATCTGAACCAAAAACTCATAAAAATTTCTTTTCTCTTCATCCTACTCAAGAAACCCCCAAAATATGAACCAAAAAACGATTCTAAGAAGATTTTTGCAAACATGGGGAGTGTTTGAGTGAAGGAAATCATATAGATCCGTAGATCCGAAATAAAAAACGTGATGGATCTACAGATCTAAAAGATGGTGAAGCAAATTTTAACAGATCTTGGCAAAAAAATAAAAATATCTGAACAAATGATACTAGAGATTAACAGATCTGAGGAAACCTAAGATGAAAACACATCAGATCTGAACAGATCTGAGGAAAAACGAGCTTGAAACCAACTGAGGCTTTTGCTACTTGCTCGGATTCGGGATGACGCCAAATGATGCGACTTGTCTCCGAACCACCTGCTCTGAACGGGTGTGCTTCTACGCCGGAGACGGATCTGCGAGGTCACAACAGACAAGGCCGTTAGAGCCGCCCCAGGGACTGTGCCCCGGGAGCGACTCCGACGATCAAGTTAGATCAGCTAGTAGATCTGAGATGGTTCTCCTTAGCTAGATAGGACCATCTTGGTGCTGGTGGTGGTGTATGGTGGTTGACGGCGGAGGGTGGCGGCTAAGCCACCCGGCCGGAGTCTAGGGTGGCGGCTGAGCCAAAAGGGATATAAGGCATCCTTCCTAGATCCTCTAGTCCTAATCTAGCATGCAATTCTCATAATCATATCATATCATAACATAACATGTATGGGTATCTTGGGGAAAAGTTACTTGAGCTCGGCCGGTCGCGCACATCACACATCTCGTTCTTTTTCGAAGTTCCTTTTTCTCTTTTCAAACTTCTTTTCATAAAGTGATTTTCTTTTTGAAAATTTTCTTACCAAGTCCTCAGTTTGAGTTCAGACACACCCGAGAGTGTGTCCGAATCCCTCAAACTAAGGCTCTGATACCAACTTGTAACATCCCAAAATTCAAGGCCAAAAATTTCATTTTTAATTAAGTAACTCATAAAACAGTGTACCAAAAACATTACCAATGTCAAATCAATTTATAAAACTGTAACAACATGTCTCAAAACCATATCATCAATAGTAATAAGAATCATAGTACAATCCCAAGAAATCTCATAGTGCGGAAATCATGCATGTGTGTGATGTGCCGCTACCGCGCCAACTCCTTCCCCTTTGCCGAAGAGGTACCTGAAACAAGACTGAAAACTGTAAGCACGAAGCTTAGTGAGTTCCCCCATCATACCTGCTCCATAAAGCATAATTTTCGCCAGTGAGAACTTGTGAAACAAGAACTAATCCTGGACTATCAGAATGGTGAAGCTAATATGGATCATTATGATCTACATAATTGCTATTTTGAGATTCAGACATGATTCAAGAAGTAGGTCAATTGGAACAATCAATTGAAAGAATGAAACGATTTTACTAGAAAATTGGGCGGATTCAAACAAAGATCATTGATGAAAAACGATCTGAAAAGAAGAAAGGGAGTCAATTAGAAATGAAGAACAAAAAAATTGAACAGAGTTCTGATCACAGACGAGAGCATTAGCTCTGATACCATGTTGCAATTCACAAAATGAAGGAATAATCTTTTCTGTTATGTTTCATTCAACTGAAAATGATATATATACATCAGACTTATCTATGCTAATGTGCACTACTAACATGAGCTAAACTAATATGAGCCTAACTGATTAAAACAGAAAAGTCTAACTAATAATGAATTAGTTAACATGACGTGGCATAGCATAAATACACCAATAATTTAGGTTTTGATTTCTAATTTTTGAGTTTAAATTTGTTTTCTGATTTCTAAAATAGGTTATGGATATCAACCTATAGGTAATGTATTGGATTTCCTTTCCTGTTTTCTTTGTTATTGATTTCTACATATTTATCTTCCTTTGTAGAAGCTTTTCCATTCGAAAAAAATGTGTGATTTTAGCTGTCTATGAAGTGTTTGATGAAATGTCACGATTAATCTTTTTTCTCAATAAAATGCCATATTTTTATGGTTTTCTATTGACTTTTACATATATTATCTGTAATGTCCGACTAAATTTCAAAATGAAATATGGATTGCATTGATTAATTTGTTTAGAAGGAAGTTAATAGTCCATGTTGTTGAGGAATGGGAGACAACTATGGATAAACATATAGTAATTCATGTATGTATTTGTGTAACTCTTAACCTTTACTATATTGATTATTTTTTAATAAACAATTTTTGCAGAGGGCCTCCATTTTTAAGTTGCCACGGGCCTCAAATCGGCTTGGACCAGCCTGCGTACAATGTTTTGTATTTAACATTGTATAGCTTTGTATAGAATTTGAATGTTTAATATTAAGTTTCAATGCTTTCGAATATGTGAATGCTTTTGAATATGTGTATCTTGAAGGTTCCCTGTCCTTATTTATAAACTATATCGAAAACATTCTCTGCAGAGAGACAGACAAGTCATGACTATAAATATTATTTTCTAAGTTAAAAAAAAACATTGTTTTAACAAAGCTTCTATTTTTTGTATAGATACCAAAAGTTTCTTAATTCAAAAACAACTAAAGTAACCAATATTGTAATCACCAAAAATATCACATGATTGACAAAACTTAACAGTATTTTGCCTATACTAAAATCTAACAAAACCCTAAAATACTGTCAGAAGATAAAAAAAATTTTGAATCAAAACCCTAAACGAAGGAGTCGGGGCTCGGCGTGGGGAATGAATGTGTGTACACTGAGACCTTTGCGTGGACCGCTCATACTTCTTTTCTAATTGAATGTGAACAGATGAGGATCGAGGAGCATGCCTTCATGTTTTTTTGTTGTTATATGCAAGCAAACATTGCAAGGTTATAACTCCTCTTGATTAGTTAAGAACTTTTATGATAACATGTTTGTATCGAAGAAAAAGGTTTCGGTGTCACAGATTATAACTCACATTGGTGAGTGATAACCAAGTAGGTGGGATTTCCTTGGGGATAAAGCTCTAAAGTACACTTTTTCTTCTAACGCATACAAATAAAAAGAAACAAGTTTATTATCATTCAAATACATCCACTTGGACAAAGTAGTTGTAGCTAGGCTTATCAATAAGGTGGGGTTTGATCTAGATTTGATCCAATATATTTATGTAATTGAACATATAAAAGCCTGACCAACTGATCCAACAAATTAAATGGACTATTTAGATGGACGGATACTTAGGTCTGTCCATCACCCATCTCGGGTAGATCCGTTTATAAATGAAAACTAGAACTTCTATAGTTATAGTTTAGAGGAGTAAACTCTTATTTTAGAGGTCAATAAATCAAATACACATAAACGGGTCGATTTGGGTCATGATCTAGTTAGTAAACTTATGATCCATCGATCTAAAATAAACAGACGATGGTCTATCTAATTACAGGGTGAGATTACAGTCAGTTAGTTAACAAGACACATCAATATAGATCTATCTAATGAAGTTGAAGCATACTTCCAATCAGATCTTGTTTGATCAATTAAAATCCCATGTTGTTGTATGTACATAGGAGAAGAGAAAAAGGATAATATTTCACTGCTATTTGAAACTGAGAAATTATAGAGCTTAAATAGGAAGCAAAAACATTAATTGAAAGAAAGATAAAAAGATAGACCAAGACTCTTGACTTTCGTAACTGAAAGACAACTTTTAAGACTCTACTACTACACTAGTTAAAGACACATGTCAATGATTTATTTGAATCAATTAACCAACACTCCCCCTTGATTCAAAGTTGCATACTTCGAGCTGCATTCTAAAGAACTCATGTTTAGCATGAGGAAGAGATTTAGTGAATATATCTGTTGTTTGCTCATTTGTCCCACAAAAGCTCAGTTTCATCTTTCCATCAGTGATCAATTTGCGAATAAAATTGTATTGCACATCTATATTCTTCATTCGGGTATGGAAAGCAGGATTCTTGGCCATTGCAATGGCTGATCTGTTGTCACAAAATACCTCTGTTGTATCTTTTTGCTCAACACATAGATCAACACGAACTTTTCGACGCCATAAGGCTTGCTGAGTTTTTGCGTTTGCTGCTATGTACTCGACTTCTGATGAGGATAGAGCCATTGTATCTTGCTTCTTAGAACTCTATGTTACAGCTCCGGAACAAAAGCTAAAAACATTGCCTGATGTGCTTTTGCGATCATCTAAGTACCCAATCCAATCACTATCGCTGACGCCTACCAACCTAAATTCAGATTCTCTTGAATACCGGATACCATAATTTTTGGTACCTGCTACATAATAAAGAATCCTCTTGGTCGCACCAAGATGAAACTGTGTAGGGCTGTGAAGAAACCTTGATACTACTCTAACAGGAAAAGAAATGTCTGGTCTACTGTGTGTCAAGTAGTTTAGACCACCAACTAGACTTCTAAACACACTTGAGTTTGCTTTATCGGATCCATCTTCATGCCGTAGCTTGTTATTGATATCCATTGGTGTTGTTGATACTTTACCACCAATCACATTGAACTTTTTGAGCAGGTTGTAGCATACTTCTTTTGACATACAAAAATTCCATCTTTTCTTTGCAGCACTTCAAGCCCAAGAAAATATTTTAACAATCCCAAATATCTCATCTCAAATGTGCTCATCATGCAAGATTTAAAATCATCAATTAAGGACTTGGATGACCCCATATAGATGATATCATCCACATAAAGACAAACTAACAAGAATTCTCTATTACCTTGTTGCTTGAGGTAAAGAGTAGGCTCATTCTCACTTCTTTTGAATCCGTTTTCTTGAAAGAAATAATCAATCTTACTATACCACTCACGCGGAGCTTGCTTCAATCAGTACAAATCCTTTCACAACTTGTAGGCTTTATTTTCAACATCTTTAACAACAAATCCTTGAGGTTGAGCTACATACACTTCTTCCTTTAACTCAACATTCAAGAAGGCGGGCTTCACATCAAATTGAAAAACAGGTAGTTGAAATTGTGCAGCTAGTGCTATAATAATTCTCACTGTATCGAATCTAGCTAGCTACGGGGGAAAATGTTTCCTCATAGTCTATACCGTATTCTTGTGAATACCCTTTCACAACAAGACGAGCTTTATGCTTTTGAAGACTTCCATCGGCATTATACTTTGTTCGATATACCCACTTAAGTCCTACAACATTATTGTCTTTTGTAACATCAACCAACTACCATGTTGAGTTTCTTTCAATGGATTGTCTTTCTTCTTTCATAGCTTTCTGCCAATCAAGCTGCTGAACAACTTCTTCATAATCGGTTGGATCTGTTGCATACAAGGCAAATGTACCGGTATTGTAAACATCAGCCATAGATTTGAACTTCTTTGTTGTATCATCATAAGTGTCTCTTGGTAGCGGATTATTTGATGAATTTTCATTGTTATAATCTGAACTTGTTGAGCCTTGATTATCCTAGGCATTTCTACATTATCTCCTGAACTTATGCATGGTATATCTTCAAAGCTTATAAGCTGATCTCTTACTTTTTGGCTATTAGGTATCCACCTTGATGCTTCATTAAACTCAACATTCCTCCTGATTATCACTTTGCCACTAAGAGAGTTATATAAACGATATGCTTTGGATTGAGGACTATACCCAATGAAAATAAATTTTAGATATTTTTCATCAAGTTTTGAACGAGAATTGACCAAAGCATATGCTACACAACCAATGACTTTTAAGTGGTTTACTGTGGGTTTTCTACCTGTCCAAGCTTCATATGGTGTGCAATTCATAACATCCATAGTTAGTGAGATATTTAGAATATACATGGCGGTTGCAACAACCTCTCCCCAAAACTGATCAGATAGTCCCTTCGCTTTCATCATGCTTCTTTCCATTTCTTCTACTATTCTATTTTTCCTCATTGCAACCCGTTTTGTTGGGGTGTTTCTGGTGCTGTTAATTGCCTATAAATGCCATTTTTATCACAAAAACCATTAAACCCATTAGATAAAAAACTCGTCACCATGATCAGTTCTGAAAGCCTTGATGTTCCTGCCACTTTGTTTATCCACAAGTGCTTTGAAATTCTTGAAACACTCAAAGGCTTCTAACTTGAGTTTTAGGAAATAGTCCCAACTCATACGACTGAAATCATCAGTAAGCAAGAAAAAATATCGACTTCCGCTAAATGTATCAGCTTTTATAGGACCACACAAGTCATCATGCACAAGTTCTAGGCAATCTGAAGCTCTACAAGAACGTGCAGCGGGAATCGACTTTCTGCTTTATTTTCTATAAACACACCCCTTACAAAAACCAACTTCACCAATATTTGGCAGCCCGAAAACCATATCCTTTCTGCTTTGCAATTCTCAGCCATTTACATTCAAATATCCATATCGTAGATGCCAAAGTCGGGCCTCATTATCACAACTAACTGTTAAGGCTTTATAACCTTTTGTAACATCAAGAGGGAACACTTGATCTTGAGTCATTTGGACAATAGCTATAGGTTTCCCAAATTTCTTGTTAATTATGGAACACGTGCCATCATCAAACACCACATGATGTCCACTTCTCATTAGTTGTCCATCACTCAATAAGTTGTATGGTAAACTTGGTACAAATTAAACATCATGAAGAACTTTAGTATTACCTTGCATGGTTTCGATAGTAATTGTACATTTGCCTTTAACTTCAATCTTTCGCTCATTCCCAAGTCGGCCTTCATTTTTCTTCATTTCATCAAGATTCCTGAATGAAGATCTTGAACTAGACATGTGATTCGAGCATCTACTATCTATATACCACACACGATCTGAAACAATGGTAGTTTCGGTCATTCTGTTATATGTTTGAGTGTGAGTGATTGTTTGTAGTGAGATTTTCTGTTGTATTATGTATATATGTAAACCATCTGATTGATAGTGAATGAAATGATGATGTTGGGAAAATCTTGTGCTGTTTACGTTTTTAAGATGGTGTCAGAGCTTTCAGGCTCCGGTTCTTTGCTTTAGAAGCTCGTTGGTGATTTCTTCATCCAATCGTCGGTTTAAGAAAGGTGTTCTCTGAATCCTTCATTTTCGTTGGTGGTTTTCTGGTTATATCGTCACAGTTGCTATTCTATCTAGGGCTTCTCTTCTGAATCCTTAGATTTGTTACATTAACTGTGATTTCTTCAGTTATTCGTTTCAGTTTAGGTTTTTCGTTGTTATACCTTCATATTGAATCAAATATCTGCGTTTTTTCTTGAATATTCCATAAGATCCTGGTACTGCGAGACTGTTTATGATCTTGCAGGATACTGCTGGCTTGATTCTGATGGTTTTTTGGAGTCTCATCGGCTGGATCGCAGTTGATCAATCTCTTAGTCTGAAATTACTCTCTAGGGGTTGGATTTGTTCGTCGATAAACCCTAGTAAGGAACAGACGAAGATATTCGACTCTTCATCGTGTTTTCCCTACAGCTCTGTGAGGGTCTTCTAGTGCCTTTCTTACTTTCCTTCCTATTGATATTGTTCTGTAGTGGTAGATCCTGGTTGGCTTGTGTACACCAGTTATTTTTTGTTTACTTGCATTATTGCTTGTGTTTCTTTGACTCTCTACTGGTAGTCTTGGGCACAAGATTCGTGGTGACCATCTTGTAACACTCAGAGTCCCATGTACATCATTTTGATTATTTACTTTTGAAGTTTATAGAATGACTCGACGAGTTGGTGCTACAACTCGCCGAGTAGTATCGCGAATGGCCACGTGGGTTTAATGACCTACTCGACGAGTCCGAGAGGCGACTCGCCGAGTAGGCGATGGGATGAGAAACCCTAAATCCCCAGGTTTGGGGCCTATTTAAAGGCACTTATAGCCTCATTTGCGGCTACCCTTCCTTGAGAGCAAACCCTAAACGACATGTGAGCCTAAAGAGAGAGTGATTTGCCAATTGTGAGTGTTTGGTGCATTTTGTGAAGAGAAGAGAAGATTTCCAAGCCAAGGGACAAGTGGGTGCTGCTAGATCTGAGGTTTGTTTCACTTCAAAGCTTCTGGGAAAGGTATAAAGCTTTCACCTTTCTCATCCTATTGTATAGATCTTATGATTTTGTGAATCTAGGGTTTTTCCACCCAAATATGAGGACCTTGAGGGTTCCATGCTCATTGAAAGGGTTGAACTTCAGATCTGGACCATGTGAGGTCCCTAGAGTCCAAGAGTCCCTGCTTTATCCAACCATAATAGTGATCTTGAGTGAAAAACCCTTTTTGGGGTGTGTTTTGGCATTTTAAGCTCAAAATGCCATGGATGAACGTAAAGCCTGTGACTTTACGTGATAGATGAGCCTTAGGAGTGTAGATCCAGAGTTTGGGGAAGTTCCCTGTCTTGAAAACGACTGAATGAGAGATGAGTCTGAATGGACTCGCCGAGTCAAGAAGTCGACTCGACGAGTCCGATAGGGTTGTCCCGATGGAATAGATTGTGCAGCAACTCGACGAGTAGACGGGTCAAATCGGCGAGTTAAGCCAGACTTTTGAGTAATTCTGGGAATGGCGAGCAGACTCGTCGAGTTCCATGAGTGCACTCGACGAGTAGGGTCAACATGGACTATTGACTCGAGTTTGACTTCTGTTGACTTAGGGTTTGGTCAACCCTGTCTTTGGAAAACCATGGAGGGGTAAAATGGGTTTTTCCCACTTCAAGAGAGAGAGAAAGAGAGATAACTTAGTAAAATGTGCGATATTAAGAGTTAATTAGATATACTTATCTTATGTGATTAGGAGGAGGTTGGACTGGTGATTTGTGTGCGAGAGTATTCATTCACTCAGCTTACTTACGAGCTGAGTCTTCTCACTATACTTGCCTTGAGCGGTACATTATGTGATTGAGCTGTTTATTGTGTTTATCTGTGTATTTGATATTCTTCATTATGTCTTTGTGATTTATGCTGAATATTGTTACTATGAGCTTACAGAGCTGGGACCAGAGGGTCCCACTGAGATACACTGACCGGAGGGTCTTATCGAGTTATAGCCTAGAGTGGCTAATGAGTTGCATGTGGTATTTTGGGGAACTCACTAAGCTTTATGCTTACCGTGTTATGTGTTATGTGTTTCAGGTACTTCTGATGATCGCGGGAAGGCCCCGACTTGATTGTACACACACTCGCTTTAGGGATATATTTTGGAGGATCCTGGTTTATGTGATAAACAACTTTTGATAAATAAATTGTACTAATGTTGATACTTGAGATTTCTGGAAAATATGATATGTGATTTTTATGTTCAAAATGAAAAATTTGGCTTGAAAATTTCGGTGTTACAAGTTGGTATCAGAGCCTTGGTTTGAGGGATTCGGATGCACCTCTGGATGTGTTTGGACTCAAACTGAGGATTTGAGAAAATTTTTCAAAAGAAATGATTTTTCTAAAAACGAGAAAGAGCTTTAAGAGAAAACGAGTTGGAGCGGTGTGTACAATGAGCCAGAGCCCGAATGGTGATTTCCCAAGATACCCTTACTTTGTGTTTTGAGATATTCCTGAAATGTTATGTTAGGGTTGCATGATAGAAAAAATTAGGCTAGGTATTTCATATCCTAGGGCTAGAGTTGCCTCATTTGTGATGCCTTAGCCTAGGAGGTGTTCTTGATCAGTATTACCTGCTATTTGCTCTGAGTATGTACTGAGTTTTGAGTCGAGAGATAATCTAGGAGGAGGTACCTAGATGAGCTTTGGAGGAGTCTTCTGAGAGAGTAGTCTGTGAATCGTGAGGCATAAAATGTTGTGAATTAGAATCCTAGGAGGAGGACTTGGGGTGCCCACAGGTGGGGTGTGGAAGGTAGTATTGGGCCCGTACTACTGAAGGCACCCGGTCTGTGTGAAATCCAAGTAGGAATCCTTAGGATGCTTAAGAGCAAGTAAGGATCAGTAGTCGTATGTGATTATGCTCGAGCGAGTCTCTGATGATTTTGTGTTGTATTTCAGAGACATCATGGTAGGTACACGCCACAACCCCGGGAGCAGTGGGACTAGTGATGATGAGATTCGCAGGATTCTTCACGAGGCGGTGGCCGCAGCTATTCGAGCAGAGATTCCTGAGATGTTTGGGTCTATTAAGACCGCTTTGATTGAGACTTTTGATGAGCGGTATGCCGCTGTTACTGAGGCCACTGCTGCTGCAGCCACTGCAGCTCTCGCTGCTTCCAGACCATAGGGATATGCTTCGTTGCTGTACCGGGAGTTCAACAACACGAAGCTACCAGAGTTTGATTGGACTCAGGATCCGATTGTTGCAATGAGATGGATCTCTGATATCGAGGGTTGTTTCTACACTTGTTCATGCCCAGAGCATTTGAGAGTACGTTTCGCGCTGAACCAACTTCGATTGGGAGCGAAGGACTGGTGGAAGTTTGTGACAGCTAGTTTCATCCCTGCAGAGCATGCTGCGGTGACTTGGGAGATATTTTTTGGGATGTTCCGAGATGTGTATGTTCCCCCGTGGAAAGGGAACGGTTGGCCCATGAGTTTCTGTCACTTCGACACAAGACAAAGTCGGTGACTGTGATTACGCGGATGTTTCACGAGAGGCCGTTGTTTTGCCCTGAGCATGTGGCGACTGAGCAGGCTCGCATGAGTCGGTACTTGAGCATACTGAGGAGGGATATTCGGGAGTTCGTGGCGAACTCGTCTTATCGTACATTCGCTGAGCTACATGCGAATGCTAGGAGGAGAGAGATCGAGTTGGAGACTCAGGCGAGGGAGGACGCGGAGTCTCAGGGGAGAGACCGGCGACCGGCGCAATCGCAGCCGGCAGCCAAGCAGGCTAAATTTGTTGATTTGAGACTAGGAGGCCAGAAGGGCCGCACTTGTGGCAAGTGCGAAAAGAGTCACGAGGGATCTTGCCGGGCAGTGATTTGCTACAAATGTGGCAAGGAGGGGCATATGGCGAAGGATTGCCCCAAGGGTTTTGCAGTATGTTTCCACTACAATCAGACCAGCCATCGGAAGGCCGAGTGTCCTCAACTTGTTCAGGGATCAGCTCAGGGCTCCACTCCTGCTGCATTGCGTGTTACTGATGTTAGGCCGGTGAAGGCCGAGGTTCCGAAGGCTCATGGGAGAGTTTTCCAGCTGACAGCGGAGGAGGTCCACGCATCACCGAATGTTGTGGCTGGTATGTATTCCTCTATTTATCCATTTATTTGCTCTGCGCTTCTTTTATGATTATCATGTGCTATATTTAGGTACTTTTCTTGTGAGTTCTGTACCTGCTTTAGTGTTATTTGATTCGGGTGCGAGTCGATCCTTCGTATCCATAGCCTTTAGTCGTCACATTGGCAACCAGTGTGAGGCATTGAGTCGACCTCTGAGGGTTTCTATAGCTGATGAGCATGCGGTTTTGCTACCGAGGTGTTCCGAGGATGCGTGTTGGATATTTTTGGCGTCAAGTTTCCGATCGACCTGATACCGATCGCGGTGGGAGATGTCTGTGTCATCGTGGGCATGGATTGGTTGAGCCTTTTTGGGGCAGTGATCGACTGCGAGCGTCAGTTGGTGACTATATGAGACCCTAGTGGGGGAGTGCTTACAGTGTATGGCGAGGGTACCAGATCTGGGTCAGCTTTCTGATCTGCTGCCAGGGCAAGGCAGAGTTTACAGCAGGGTTGTATGGGATTCCTGGCGTATGTGATGGATTCGCGAACCGTGTCAGAAAGGCCGAGTTCTGTATCCAAGGTTCCGATAGTATGCGAGTTCCCTGATGTGTTCCTCGTGGAGTTATCGGGTGTGCCTCCCGAGAGGCAGGTGGAGTTCCGAATTGATTTGATTCTGGGTGCGACACCTATTGCCAAGGCACCCTATCACCTTGCGCCACCAGAGATGCATGAGTTATCCTCTCAGCTCCAGGAGCTGCTGGGGAAAGGGTTCATTAGACCGAGTAGCTCACCGTGGGAAGCTCCGATCCTTTTTGTCAAGAAAAAGTATGGTTCGCACCGGATGTGCATTGATTACCGGGAGTTGAACAAGTTGACGGTCAAAAACCGTTATCCACTTCCGAGGATCGACGATTTATTCGATCAGTTGCAGGGGGCATCTTGGTTCTCCAAGATTGATCTGAGGTCCAGATATCATCAGATGAGAGTTTGCGAGGAGGATATTTCGAAGACGGCCTTTAGGACTCGTTATGGGCACTATGAGTTTGTGGTGATGCCCTTCGGGCTCACTAACGCACCGGAGGCGTTCATGGACCTCATGAACCGGGTGTGTAGGCCCATGTTGGATCGATCGGTGATCGTGTTCATCGACGATATTCTTGTGTACTCGAGATCCAGAGAACAACACGAGGAGCACCTTAGAGAGGTTATGGGAGTTTTGAGATCGGAGAGGCTATATGCCAAACTCTCCAAGTGTGATTTCTGGTTACGAGAGGTCTAGTTCCTAGGGCATCTCGTTAATCAGAATTGGATATTGGTCGACCCAGCCAACATTGAGGAAGTCATGCGATGGGAGGTGCTGAGATCCCCATCCGAGATCATGAGTTTTCTGAGATTGGCCGGTTACTATCGGAGATTTATCAGGGATTTCTCCAAGATTGAAGTTCCTCTCACCAAATTGACCCGGAAGGGTGTTACTTTTGTTTGGGGGCCTGAGCATCAGACATCATTTGAGACCATTCACCAGAGATTGTGCGAAGCTCCATTGTTAGCCCTTCCGGAGGGAGTGGAGGACTTTGTGGTTTATTGCGATGCGTCTATCTTAGGGATGGGTGCAATGTTGATGCAGAGGGGTCACGTGATAGCATATGCGTCGAAACAACTGAAGCCTCATGAGACGAGGTATCCCACCCATGATTTGGAGTTAGGGGCGGTGGTGTTCGCCCTCAAGATTTGGTGCCACTATCTTTATGGCATGCGGTGTACTATATACACGGACCACAAGAGCCTGAAGTACCTCATGGATCAGCCCAACTTGAATATGAGATAGAGGAGGTGGTTGGATGTGGTGAAAGACTATGACTGTGAGATCCTGTATCATCGGGGGAAAGCTAATGTGGTAGCTGACACCCTGAGTCGTAGAGCCGAGAGCGCTCTAATCTGAGATGTGTGTATGAGGATGATGGTGATGACTCCAGTTTTAGATACCATTCGAGAGGCCCAGGTGGAGGCTGTGAGACTAGAGAACCACAAGAGGGAGCGGGTGATTGGGCAGGTGTCTGAGTTTGTGACAAATAGTCGTGGGCTTATGACTTTCCGAGGGCAGATTTGGGTGCCCTATATTGGCGGAGCTCACCGTGTTCTGATGGAGGAGGCGCATAGATCGAGATTCTCGATCCATCCAGGAGCCACTAAGATGTACTTGGACCTGAAGAGGGACTATTGGTGGCCCATTATGAAGAGGGACGTGGCTTGGGTAGTCGAGAGGTGCTTGACTTGTCGTCGGGTTAAGGCCGAGCACCAGCGTCCTCATGGCAAGCTGCAGCCATTAGAGCTTCCCCAATAGAAGTGGGAACAGATTTCCATGGATTTTATCACCAAATTGCCGAGGACCACGCGAGGTGTCGACGCAATTTGGGTGATTGTGGACCATTTGACGAAGAGCGCTCACTTCCTTGCTATTAGTGAGAGTTTTTCTGCGGAGAAACTAGCTGAGGTATATGTAAGAGAGGTGGTAGCCTGGCATGGAGTGCCGACGTCGATAGTGTCAGATTGGGATGTGCGCTTTACTTCTAGGTTCTGGAAGAAGTTTCATGAGGAGTTGGGTACGAGATTGCACTTCAGTACAACCTACCACCCACAGACGGAGGGGCAGAGTGAGCGGACGATTTAGACGCTCGAGGACATGCTTCGAGCATGTGCTATGGACTTCGGTGTAAGTTGGGACACATATCTACCCTTGTCTGAGTTTTCTTACAACAACAGCCACCATTCCAGTATCAGTATGCCTCCTTTCGAGCTCCTTTATGGGAGAAGGTGTCAGACTCCTATCTATTGGGGAGAGGTGGGGCAACGAGTGATGGGTAGCACTGAGATAGTGCTCAAGACGACTGAGCAGATTCAGCAGGTAGGGAAGAGGTTACTGACGGCCTAGAGTCGCCAGAAGAGTTACGCAGATAGGAGACGATCCGAGCTTGAGTTTCAGGTTGGAGACTTTGTCCTCCTGAAGGTATCGCGTTGGAAAGGGGTGATCCGATTCAGGAAACGAGGCAAGCTTGGGCCCCGATACATCGATCCTTTCAGGGTGACCGCCATAGTAGGTAGGGTAGCATACCGTTTGGAGTTACCTGCGGAGTTGAGTCATATTCATAACACCTTCCATGTGTCTCATCTAAGGAAGTGTGTAGCCGACGAGACGACGGTAGTACCATTAGAAGACATACAGGTGGATGCGAGCCTGAATTACATTGACATACCAATTGCGATCATGGATCGAAAGGTGAAGGTTCCGAGGAACAAGGAGGTACCCCTGGTTCAGGTCCAGTGGCAACATCGGAGAGGGTCCGAGTTGACGTGCGAGCCGGAGTCCGAGATGCGAGAGAAGTATCCAGAGTTATTTCCAGATCATGACTTCGAGGGCGATGTCTGATTCTAGTGGGGGAGAATTGTAACATCCGGAGTCCCACATACATCATTTTGATTATTTACTTTTGAAGTTCATAAAATGAATCGACGAGTTGGTGCTACAACTCGCCGAGTAGTATCGTGAATGGCCACGTGGGTTTAATGACCTACTCGACGAGTCCAAGAGGCGACTCGCCGAGTAGGCACTGGGATGAGAAACCCTAAATCCCTGGGTTTGGGGCCTATTTAAAGGCACTTATAGCCTCATTTGGAGCTACCCTTCCTTGAGAGCAAACCATAAACGAGTTGTGAGCCTAGAGAGAGAGTGCTTTGCTAATTGTGAGTGTTTGGTGCATTTTCTGAAGAGAAGAGAAGATTTCCAAGCCAAGGGACAAGTGGGTACTGCTAGATCTGAGGTTTGTTTCACTTCAAAGCTTCTGGGAAAGGTATAAAGATTTCACCTTTCTCATCCTATTGTATAGATCTTATGATTTTGTGAATCTAGGGTTTTTCCACCCAAATATGAGGACCTTGAGGGTTCCATGCTCATTGAAAGGGTTGAACTTTAGATCTGGACCATGTGAGGTCCCTAGAGTACAAAAGTCCCTACTTTATCCAACCATAATAGTGATCTTGAGTGAGAAACCCTTTTTGGGGTGTTTTTTGGCATTTTAAGCTCAAAATGCCATGCATGAACGTAAAGCCTATGACTTTACGTGATAGATGAGCCTTAGGAGTGTATATCTAGAGTTTGGGGAAGTTCCCTGCCTTGAAAACGAATGAATGAGAGATGAGTCTGAATGGACTCGCCGAGTCAAGAAGCTGACTCGACGAGTCGGATGGGGTTGTCCTGATGGAATAGACCGTGCAGCAACTCGGGGAGTTGACGGGTCAACTCGGCGAGCAGAGTCGTCGAGTTCCATGAGTGCACTCGACGATTAGGGTCAACATGGACTATTGACTCGAGTTTGACTTCTGTTGACTTAAGGTTTGGTCAACCTTGTCTTTGGGAAACCATGGAGAGGTAAAATGGTCTTTTCCCACTTCAAGAGAGAGAGAAAGAGAGATAACTTAGTAAAATGTGCGATATTAAGAGTTAATTAGATATACTTATCTTATGTGATTAGGAGGAGGCTAGACTGGTGATTTGTGTGCGAGAGTATTCATTCACTCAGCTTATTTATGAGGTGAGTTTTCTCACTATACTTGCCTTGAGCGGTACATTGTGTGATTGAGCTGTTTATTGTGTTTATCTGTGTATTTGATATTCTGCATTATGTCTTTGTGATTTATGCTGAATATTGTTACTATGAGCTTACCGAGCTGGGATCGAAGGGTCCCACTGAGACACACTGACCGGAGGGTCTTATCGAGTTATAGCCTAGAGTGGCTAATGAGTTGCATGTGGTATTTTGGGGAACTCACTAAGCTTTATGCTTACCGTGTTATGTGTTATGTGTTTCAGGTACTTCTGATGATCGCGGGAAGGCCCCGGCTTGATTGTGCACACACTCGCTTTGGGGATATATTTTTGAGGATCCTGGTTTATGTGATAAACAACTTTTGATAAATAAATTGTACTAATGTTGATACTTGAGATTTTCGGAAAATATGATATGTGATTTTTTTGTTCAAAATGAAAATTTTTGTTTGAAAATTTCGGTGTTACACATCTGGACTTTAGATCAGTACATGTGTCTGTTTCTTTGTTGTTTCTCGTTATTTGTTTCTATGGCTGGTGATCCCACTTCTTCACCTGGTGGAAGTGGAACGGATGATCAAAGTAATTTTGATGATCCTCTTTATATTCACCCGTTTGATAATGCTATCACTTCTATTGTCACCACAAAATTAACTGGTATTGAAAATTTTAGACTATGGAGAAACTCTATTTCTAGGGATCTTAAGGCTAGAAATAAGATTGGATTTGTTGATGGTTCTCTAAAAAAGAGTGATGTTGATGAATCA
Organism: Lactuca virosa; assembly: GCF_052849685.1. Taxonomy (NCBI): domain Eukaryota; kingdom Viridiplantae; phylum Streptophyta; class Magnoliopsida; order Asterales; family Asteraceae; genus Lactuca; species Lactuca virosa. The sequence continues at coordinate 149,533,428 of NC_136426.1, forward strand.
AAAAAGTCTAAATGGGATAGGGATAATGTTGTTGTTTGTTATTGGCTTCTGTCTTCTATCTCTGATTGTATATATCGAAGTCAAGCTTATTCTGAATGCTGAGGATATTTGGAAAAATCTTTTTGAAACATATAATAAGTCAGATGGTTCTGTGGTGCTTAATATACATCAACAGATCAATTCTGTTAAACAAAATGGAATCTCTTTATCATATTAATTTAATAAACTTGATTCTTTATGGAAAGAATTTGACGGTCTTACTAGTTTAACTGATTGTACTTGTGAGGCTTATATTAAACTCAAATATCAATTTAATCTCATGAAACTTATGAAATTTCTATCTGGATTTGATGATTCTTATAGTCAAGTCAAAAGTCATATCTTACTAATGCAACCCTTACCTAATGTGAAAATTGCTTTCTCCATTGTTTCAAGGGAAGAATCTCTTCAAAGAAATGGTTCTTTGTCTTCTCTCCAGTCTTCTAAATCTTTGTGTAAATCTCAGTTCTTTGCTTTTAACAACAGGTTTAATACTATATCGAATTATAATAATTCTAATAGAGATAAAAGTCAATATGTTCAGTGTAAAAATTATGGAATTAAAGGTCATGTAAGGAAGTTTAGGGTTTATGGTGGAGATCTAGATACCAACTTGGATCGTAAGAAATACTTTCCAAACTGATATATCTACCCTATGCATGGGTTACAAGAAATTCAGCCTAGGATAACCCAAGTGGACACTTACGATTCTAGGCACATAAATCGTAAGCCAATTTACTAGAGAGATTCTGTGAGAGTTTGATGAAAACGTGAGCTAAAATTCGTATATCTCTTCTCAGAAGGAAGAGTCGAGATTAGGGTTTCATTAGGGTTGGGCCGTATTTAGTTCCATTGGTAGCAAGTCAAGGTAATCCGGATTTTTAATGAGGATTTAGGGTTACAAAAACTAACGAGGATTTAGGGTTACCAGCCACGGGCTCTGCCCCTTGGACCACGCTAGGGGAGCTGCCCCTCGACCCCGCCAAAGGGGCGCTGCCACTTTGGAAACCCCGGACCCAGGGGCGCTTCCCCTGGACCCCCGACTAGTCGTCGAACCGGCTTCTAATTTGATCTTATAGATGCATGCACTCCGCACCAACCCGTACACATATTAGAATACAAATTATGAAGCCCCTTAGCTCACATGCTAATTTAATTTACATAAAATGACATGGTGACACTAAAATCACCAACAGGTCATACCATAGAAAAGTGTTACAAACTAATTGGTTACCCTAAGCACTTCAAGCCAAGGAATGAGTCTAATAATCAGATTAATTTTAATAAGAATTTTTCTGCCAACTCTACTACCACTACTTCTGGAAGTACAATTACTTCTAATCTTTTTGATTCTGTTGGAGATTCTAGGTTTCATCAGCTTACTAAGGAACAATACATCAAATTTTTACAACTTATTGGTGATAGGCATGTTAATGAGGAAGCATCTGCTAGTGCTAATATGGCAGGTACTTGCTTGTTTCAAGTCTTTAATTCATCTGTTAATTTGCAAAAATGGATTTTTGACTCAGGAGCAAATCAACATGTGATTGCTTCTGAGTCCCTTCTTCATGACACTGTGGATGTGTCTAAGTTAGATCTTCTTGTTAGTCATCCTAATGATACTTCAACTAAAATTGAGAAAATTGGTAATATGAATTTATCTAATTCTTTAGCTTTTTTTGATGTTTTTGTTGTTCCTGTCTTTAATGTAAACTTTTTGTCTGTCCACAAAGTCTGTAGAGACTGTAATTGTGAGGTTATTTTTAATGAACATAGTTGTAAAATTCAGGTTTTACAATCAAAGGAGATGGTAGGGAATGATGGATAATCTGGAGGTCTCTATTACATAAATAGTGTACCTTCAGGTAATTCTTCTAGTGTTAATAACTCTTCTTCTATTTGTTGTGTGTCCAAATTAACTTGATAGACGACTTGGTTATCCCTCTGATCAAGCTTTGAGTTCTTTAAAAAGCAAACTTACATTTGGTAATGAAGTCCTTCCACCTTGTGATATATGTCATAAAGCTAAAAAAACAAGAGAATCTTTCCCTGGTAGACAACATGTTACATCCAAACTTGGTGAGTTAGTTCATCTAGATGTCCGGGGAGCTTATAGAGTGACTACCGTAGAAGGATTTAGGTATTTTTTGACCATCGTGGATGATTACACTAGAGCAACTTGGGTTTATCTGTTAATATTAGATGATGAAGTTTATGATTGTGATCTTGTTTTCTTTAATATTTTGGTTAATCAGTTTGGTGTTAAAATCAAAACTGTTAGGTGAGATAATGGAACTGAGTTTTTGGATCATAGAATGAGACAATTAATGGAGTCAAAAGTTATTTTGCATCAAACATCTTTTGTTCATACTCCACAACAAAATGGAGTTGTGGAGAGGAAACACATACATATTTTAAATGTTGCTAGGTCTTTAATGTTCCAATCTGGTTTACCTATTAAATACTAGGGAGAAGCAATTTTAACTTTTGTTTTTTTATTAATAAAACTCCTACATCTATTTTAAATGGTGATTCTCCTTTTGAGGTTGTTTATAATAATGCTCCTGTTTTTGATAAACTTAGGGTTTTTGGTTGTTTGTGTTTTGCAACTAATTTGAATAATTCTGATAAGATTTCTGAAAGAGCTGATAAGTGCGTATTTCTTGGTTACTCTTCTAATAAAAAAGTTTGTAAAGTTCTGATGCTTGATTCAAATGTTGTTTTTGTTTCCAGGGATATAAAGTTTTATGAATCAGTGTTTCCATTAAAGCTAAAGTCTTCATCTTTGACTGATAAATCTAATGTCCCTCTAAGTGCTCTATTTTCCTATGACGAGTCATTGCATTCTAGTACACTTCTTGATAATACTAATTTAGAGAATTTGAGAAGTGTCCATCAGTCGCAGACTAGGACTTGGATGAGACTTGTCCTTCTGATGCCAGCAACCAGACTGGTGAGGCCCATGTGCTTTCTTCTGGTGTGACGTTTCCAAGTTCCTCTACTTTGATTGAGGAAAATGATTCATTAATAATAATACTTTTGATGGCCAGTCTTCTAGGGTCACTAGGTCTGGACGTAATGTTCACATGTCAGTTAGGTTCAGTGATTATGTTGTGGAGGGAAAACACGAATATGGTATTGAAAGATTTGTTAACTATTCAACTCTTAAGAGTGAAAATATTTGTTTTGTTGTTAATCTTAATAGAACTATTGAACCCAAAAGTTACAATGAAGCTGCTTTAAATCCAAATTAGATAAAAGCAATCAATGAGGAAATGGAAGCTCTTTATAGAAATAACACTTGAGAAATCACTAATCTTCCTAAAGGAAGAAATGTTATTGGTTTTCATTGGATATCTAAGATTAAATATAAATCAAACGGTGAAATAGAAAGGTATAAGGCTAGGTTGTTGCTAAAGGGTACAGTCAAAGAGAAGTGATAGATTATAACGAGACATTCTCTCAAGTTGCTAAAATTGTTACTGTTAGAATTGTCTTTCTTTGGCTATTCATCATTCTTGGGCTTTTTATCAACTTGACATAAACGATGCATTTTTATATGGTGATTTATCTGAAAGTGTTTACATGCAACTTCCTGAAGGATATTATTCTAAAAATGATGTCAGAGTTTGTAAGTTAATTAAGTCTCTTTATGGACTTAACCAAGTTCCCAAGAAGTGAAATGAGAAATTAAGTTCTTCACTTTCTTTATTTGGTTTTAAATAAAGTATTAATGATTACTCATTATTTGTTAAAGAAGTTAAAAATACTATTGTCATTCTATTAGTTTATGAGGACAATATTATTATCACTGGCAATTGCAAGATTGAATTGGAAAATGTTAAGAGGTTTTTAAAGTCCCAATTTTTAATTCAAGATTTAGGAGAGTTAAAATATTTTCTAGGATTTGAGGTAATATAAACTGATAAAGGAATTTTTCTTAATCAAAGAAAGTTTTAACATCCGTAAAATTCACAAAAATTTAAAACTTTTTAAGATATTCCAAAAACCATAATTTATTACAAACTAGTTGTGAGACCCATGTATTACATGGGTTAATTTAAAAGAAAAAGTTAAATATAAAGGTCTAAATATTTGAGAATTTTGAATTTATAAGAAAATAAGAAAAATAATGAATTATTATAATGAAAAAAAATTTATCTTTTAAATTTAAATAAATAATTTAAATAAATAAAGAAAAGAAACTAATGATATTTAATTTTGGGAATTTTGAAATTAAAAAGTAAGTTCATTAATGAAATTGTAATCCATTTATTAGAGTAGATTTATTGCAATTATTACATTAATAAATTATGTAGAATTTAATAAAATAGAAAAACTCATAAAATGACATGTGAAAAAAAAATCAAAATAACTGTTAGGGCATGTCAAACCCAACAAATAAAGGGGTACGATATACTCCAAAAGAATCCCACTATATTGCACTAAAAGGTAGTAAAAGGCAAGTAGGGTCGATCCACAGAGACACGAGATAATCAGTCTATACCTCTTTGCACAAGGTACTATGGTCACCAACAGTAAAGAGGGGGGGGGGGGTTGAATGCAGTGATTAAATAAACAAATTAAAAACACAAGTAATTAGCTAAATGAGTGAATTAAATTTAAATTGTGTAAGGACTCCAAGTTCATGTATGACAACTTAGCAATGTGATTCAAAGATGACACAATATTTGTTCAATTCTATCTAAGTTGGTACTTGAAAGTGTTAACAAGCTCTAACACTTCTCATTCACCACATTAATTAACCAAAACAGGCTCTTTGATTAACCCTAACCTTACTAACCTAATCTAAACAAGCTCTTAGAATTAGATTAAAAGATTGCATTAAGCTTAGTGTGAATGTTCCCAACAACACCCAATATTCCTCACAAACTCGGGAGTGTAAAAGTGTGTGAAATGATTTACACTAAATTTATTCAATAGAATTCCATTTAGTGTTTGTTACTTGTTGAATTTCACAAAACAATTATGGATTTTGCAAAATAGATAACTTGAATGACCTAACCCAAATTTAAATGGCCAATAAGAATCACAGTTAGAATCAAACATTCGATTAAATCAAAATCAAATTCACTAGATAGAAATTGAAAACAAACATCATGTCATATGATTGAAATCACTACCAAGAAGTCAAAACATGAAATTGGAGAAACTAGGGTTCTAGCTACACATGGCTAGAACAAGATCACAAGTTAAAAGATGGAAATAATGTGCAATTACAACTTACAAATAAGAGAAAAAATATTTCCAAATGATAAATGATCAAATCCTTGCAAAAACCTTCGAAATCCCCTCTCCACATGTGCTCTGATATGTTGTGTGTTTCTAAAAATGACCTTAATACCGAGATATGAAAAATAGGAAAAACTGCCAAAAGGCAGTTTTTGGGTCGAATACGGCCTATGTCAAAATAGGGCAAATCAACACGGGTCGTGTTGAACGGAAAATGGTCTTCAATCCTCAATTCCAACTCCAAAGTTCGATGCTCAAAACTGCTTAGCAAGGCCAACACGGCCCGTGTCAAATTAGACTAAACTGACACGGGTCGTCTTTAGTGAAGTCAACAGCTCCCATTTTGGTCAACACGACCCGTGCCCATTCTGCAGTGTAAATCCAACACAGGTCGTGTACTCCTCTGACTCCGAATCCAAACTTGATTTTTCCAACTTTTTCATTCTTCGCCCGATCATCCCGAAATCTTCACCAATGCTTCCCATCACCTCCCAAAGCGCATTCCAACCTCCGGTATACCTGAAAAAGACATGAAAGTGTGCAAATAAGGTTGTTCTAGAGACTAACATGAATATGATGAAATACAAGACAAATGAAGAACAATTGTGCTAAATAGATGCATAAAAGGGGGTTAAAAGATGTGCAAAAAGGTGCACAAAATGCACCTAACAAATCTCCCCAAGCTTAGACCTTTCTTGTCCTCAAGAAAGAGAAAGAATCAGAAGAAACAGGATGATTTCTAGATGGCAAAAAGAAACACAAAGCAAAGAGGGACACAAAGATCCTAAAGGCTAGGAATGAATGCATGTAATGAAAACCATGAAAAAGAAAAATATGTACAAAAGCACTAAAGAAACAAAATGAACCAATGAGAAATTTAAGAACACAAGTAATTTATCTATATAAGTACGATCAGACTTTACATCAATGTGGCTCCAATCATTAATACCTAGACAACCATCCTATTTCCTTCCACATATCACAGACTTCCAAAGTGAGGAAGAACCGAAACGGTGTAACCCAATAATCCAACCATAGTTTTATTTAAACTTCATACCTTAATTGGCTTTGTGGGAGAAAATAACACATTCCGGATCTCATGTCCTTAAGACTAGATGGCCAAGAATCAGAATCGACGCATCCTTAAGAACCCGTCACGGCGAATCAGCTTTCGCTGAAATAGTGAGCCCACCCGAGGGGCCCAGCTCCTATGCTTTCACTTTTTCGAGAGCCACAAGTATCATATCACACAGTTCTTCATTCGTCAGATTTGACTTTGAGGCGGCTTTTGATTTTGATTGAACTTGGGTTTGTATCTTCATTTTGAGCTTTGAATTCTTCAATCAACTTTTGAGTTTCTGAAAGTTTCTTCGATTAAGTGCTTGAAATTTTTGATTTGGGTACTGGATATGACAGTTGTACCCATTCTTCCTTCTTGACTGTGTGGATCTGATACTTAAGCTCTCTATTACCGCGAGGGTAACATGTGTCAACAAATAGGTCCATGTTCTGTGGGTCCAGAGTTGCCGATAAAGATTCTTTTTAAACATTCATAAGAAAATCATCCTAAAGCTGTTATTACCACCCACAAAACGTTTCAGTATGCAATTTTTTTTTTATTTTCTAATGTCGGGGTCTCGAATTACGGTGTTTGGGCCCCCTAGTTATGACAGCTGATTCTACACTTCCGGTAACTATCCGGTCGCCTCGGTATTTTTTTTCATTTGAGTTCTCGTTTTCCCACTTCATGGAGCTATTATATGTAAAGAGTGTCATCATTTCGTACAATTTTTTTATTTTATTATTATTATTATTATTTTTAAAATGATGATGGTGCATGAAAATGATGGAATGCAAAAACTTGAAACAAAAATATTTTTGGGTTTTCTAAATGCAGAATGCAAGGAAAATGAAAATAAGAAAGGTATAATTTTTTTTTTTTATTTTGTTTTTGTTTTTGTTTTTGTTTTTTTTTTGAAAATGATGATGGTGCATGAAAATGATGGAATGCAAAAACTTGAAATAAAAATATTTTTTGGTTTTATAAATGCAGAATGCAAGGAAAATGAAAATAAGAAAAGTAAAATCTTTTTTTTTTTTGAAAATGCATGCATGAATATGAATATGAACATGAAAATGCACCTAATGTACAACTCTACCCCTCTCCAAGCTTAAAGATAAGCAACGTCCCCGATGCTTGGAGAGGGCGGAACAACCTATTGCGGAGGAGAAGGATAATACCCGGAGTTTCGGGTCCAAGCCCAAAAGTCCTCTTCATGTTTACGCTGACGCTCTTGATCCTGAGTGTATTGGGTGGTGAAGGAGGAAAAACTTTGGGTTAGGCTCGTGAGATCTTGATGGTAAGTGTCGAGGCGGGTATGTATCGATTGAAATTGATCCATATATTGCTAGTGATATGATGGGTGCCCAGCATGATGGGATGAGCTAGCCACCCATGGGAGGAGAATTTTGTGGTGCCCCCCGTCACTCTCATCAGCCTCGTCACTGTCTCCACCTTCCTCATCTTCCTCCTCAGAGAAGGAGACAGGGAAAAGATAAGGCTTGATTTGCTAGTCAGTGAAGTTAGTAGGCCGCCTGAGGGCAAGGATGTCCCGGTTTTCGGGAGTGATGAGGAGCCTTGGGACGTGGTTTTGGCCCACGGTCCAATTGTGGTTCCCGTCCTCCGTCCGAAACATCCTCATGCTCTCTAGTAATTCCGTGGTGAGGTAAGGGTCACCGGGAAAAGGTTGGTGAATTCCAGGAAATGGGGCCCGGACTGGAGCACTATTAGCAAACAAACTAGCAATACTGCCACAATAAATTTTTCTGGACTGTGATGTGCTGAGGCGGGTGAGCTTGTTGCAAAGGAATGAGCCATAGTGAGGAACTAGGTTATCATCCGGGTGGGCCATCACATAGAGTATTTTGAGCTCAAGAGCGCTAATGGTGCTTCTTTCCTCTTTAGGGACGACAAGTGAAGCAATAATCCTATGAGCCACTTTCATCACAGGATGGATGAGAGATGAGGCTTTACCAGAACTTGAGACATAGGGAAGTTGATGCGTAAGGTCAGTACACAAGGTAAGGTCACTGTATCTTGGGAGTGGGTCATTGGGGCCAAATGTGTTTTCTGTGGGGGCCCCAACTATGGCATTGATTTGGTCTAGGGACAAGGCATGATCTTGGTTCATAAGCCGTAAATTTAGGACACCATGGTCCAAAGAGAGTGGAGATAAAAACTCGGCTGTCGGGACTTTATAACTAAGCTCGTGGACCTCCAACAACCCTTGCCATCCAATGTTCCGGAACAAGGTGTGGACTTGATTATAGATGTGCAACTCACGGGGAGATGGCATATGCGCAAATTGTTAGGTATTATGCGCGCGCTGGAGAAAGGCCTCAAGTTTGGCGACTTGAATTGGGCCAAGACAAACCACACCACCATGTGCCGAATTGGGTGAAGATGGAGGCGGGGGTGACGGGGACCTACGACGACGGGCCGACGACTTAGTGTGTCTAGGTCGTTTAGAATGCTCGCCTTCCATATGCAAAATTTGGGGCAAAGTCAAAAAGTCAACTTGTCAACGGGTCAAAAATTCAACTGTTGACGGGTCCAGTCAACACGAATTTGACCACCAAAATTTCGTGGGAAACTCGGTTCTTAGTGATTTCCAAGTGATTGTCAAGTCCAATATGACTACAAATGCATGCAATTGACCTTACAAACACAAAATCCATAAGTGAAGAGTTGGAAAGATTTTACCGAATCATTAGTGGAAATGAGTTGTTGTTGGTGAGAAAGACCTTCTTCAACCTCCCCAAGCTTGCCTACATGAAGATTTCAGCACAAAAACACCAAAATTCTTAGAAATTTTCGGACCTAGGGTTTGTCAAAACCCCCAAATCCACCATGAAAGTGCAAGAAAATGGTGTATTAGACGTAGGAGATGAAGTGGGGAAGATGAAAATCAAACCTGTTTGAAGATTTAAGCCAAAATCGTGAAGAATCAAGGGATTTTTGATGAAAATCGGACCTTGGGGTTTTCTTGGGAGAGAGAGGCTGTTTTGGAATGAGTGTGTGGAAGAATGGGGCAAAAAACCGATTTTAAGCATTAAAAACCACCAGGTCTGCTGTGCGAACACGGCCCGTGTTCCCACAGGCCAAATCGACAGGACCCGTGTTGGGGTCAAAATTCCTGAGAAATGTTAAACACGACCCGTGTTCAGTATAAGGCAAAAATGAACACGGGCCGTGTACCCCTCTGTTTGCCAAAAAAAATTTCATCGATTGAACACGACCCGTGTTCAATATAAGGCAAAAATGAACACGGGCCGTGTACGGCTCTGTTTGCCACTCCTCATTTTTTTTGAACCTAAAAATTCCCTCTTATTCAAACGGAATGTTTTTGCATCCCGAGGTCCTTTTGGTGATTTTAAATCATGTTTAAATGCATTTGGAACATTGAAAACCAAAAGCTCAAAGAAATGGAAATTGTTTTTAAAGAAAAAGACAGAAATACCCCCGGGTTGCCTCCCGGTTAGCTGCCCTTGTTTTAAGTCGTTGGATCGACTTTGCCCCCGAGTATGCTTCAGTCTTGGTACGTGGGGTTCCCAAGAACTTCTATCTCATCATTCTTCACCTCAAATCCTTCGTAAAACGGCTTCAATCTATGACCATTGACTTTGAATGTTTTTCCAGTTTGTTGGCTTGTGATTTCCACCGCACCATGGTCGAATACCTTTGTGACCACGAAAGGACCAACCCATCTTGATCTTAATTTCCTTGAAATCAACTTGAACCTCGAGTGATAAAGAAGCACTTTTTGTCCTTGTGCAAAAGTCTTCCGGGAGATCATTTTGTCATGATACGCCTTTGTCTTCTCTTTGTAGATCATGTCACTTTCATACACATCATTTTGGATCTCCTCTAGCTCATGGATGTCTAGCTTCCTTTTGTTTCCCGCCTCATCTTCATTCAAGTTGAATTTCTTTATGGCCCAAAAAGATTTGTGCTCGAGCTCAACCTAGAGGTGGCATGCTTTTCCAAATACTAGCCTATATGGGGACATACCATTGGGCGTTTTGAAAGCAGTACGATATGCCCATAAGGCATCATCCAACCGTATGCTCCAGTCTTTGCGGTTTGGATTGACTGTTTTCTCCAAAATGCTTTTGATTTGCCTATTGGAGACCTCCGCTTGCCCATTGGTTTGGGGGTGATAGGCTGCTGAGACTTTATGAGTCACCCCATACTTCTTCAGGACAGCTTCAAGCATCCGGTTTCAAAAGTGAGTACCACGGTCACTTATGAGAGCCTTTGGAGTGCCAAACCGGGAGAAAATATGTGCTTTAAGAAAATGCACCACAACTTTGGAATCATTATTAGGGGTGGCTTTGGCCGCCACCCATTTGGACACATAGTCCACCGCCAACAAGATATATGAACAACCAAAAGAGGGCGGGAATGGTCCCACAAAGTCAATACCCCATACATCAAAAATCTCACATACTAAAATGGGGGTAAGGGGCATTTGATTCCTAGAGCTTAAGGACCCGGACCTTTGGCACTTATCACAATGTGCACATAGCACATAAGAATCGTAAAAAATGGTAGGCTAAAAGAATCCGCTATCTAAGACTTTTCTAGCTGTCCTTTGGGGTCCAAAGTGACCTCCACAAGCATAGGAGTGACAAAAGTTAAGGATGGATTGTACCTCTTTTTGCTCAACACACCTTCGGATCATTTGGTCTGCACAATACTTCCAAAGGTAAGGCTCATCCCATACGTATCGCTTGGCCTCCTTCTTGATTTTATTCTTTTGCCAACGGGTGGAATCCGGGGGAAATTGATTTGTGACCAAGTAATTGACGAATCTGCATACCATGGTGCTTCTTTGGCTACAAATAAGTGCTTGTCTGGAAATGTGTCACAGATTGGTATACCATATTCGGGTGATACAATGCGGCTTAGATGATCCGCAACTGAATTCTCATTCCCACTTTTGTCCTTGATCTCAATATCGAACTCTTGCAAAAGCAACATCCACCGTATTAACCTCGGCTTCAAATCTTTCTTGGTAAGTAAATGCTTTATAGCTGCATGGTCCGAATATATGATCACTTTGGTTCCAAGGAGGTACTGCCGGAACTTCTCTAATGCAAAGACAATAGCAAGAAACTCTTTCTCGGTTGTGGTGTAGTTGCTTTGTGCACTATAAAGGGTCTTGGATGCATAGTAAATGACATGATGAGCACGGTCCACCTTTTGTCTCAAAACTGCCCCAACCGCGGTATTGCTAGCATCACACATGATCTCGAATGGAAGATCCTAATTTGGCGGTTGAATGATGGGGGCGGATGTCAACAGGTCCTTCAAACGATCAAATTCACTTTTACATGCATCACCAAACTCAAAATCGGCCCCCTTTTGTAAAAGTTGACACATCGGCACAGTGATTTTGGAAAAACTCCTTGATGAACCGCCGATAGAAACCTGCATGACCAACAAAAGAACGCACTTCCCGAACATTTGTCGGGTAAGGTAAGCTCTTAATAACATCAATTTTGGCCTTGTCAACTTCTAAGCCTTTTTGTGACTCCACATGTCCAAGTATCAAGCCCTTGTCAACCATAAAGTGACATTTTTCATAATTAAGGACTAAGTTCGTGTCAATACACCTTTGTAAGATTTTGGTGAGATTTTGCAAACATTCATCAAAAGAATTTCCATAAACAGTAAAATCGTTAACCCTAACCTTACTAACCTAATCTAAACAAGCTATTAGAATTAGATTAAAAGATTGCATTAAGCTTGATGTGAATGTTCCCAACAACACCCAATACTCCTCACAAGCTCGAGAGTGTAAAAGTGTGTGAAATGATTTACACTAAATTTATTCAATAGAATTAAATTTATTGTTTGTTACTTGTTGAATTTCACAAAACAATTACGGATTTTGCAAAATAGATAACTTGAATGACCTAACCCTAATTCAAATGGCCAATAAGAATCATAATTAGAATCAAACATTCGATTAAAGCAAAATCAAATTCACTAGATAGAAACTGAAAACAAACATCATGTCATATGATTGAAATCACTACCAAGAAGTCAAAACATGAAATTGGAGAAACTAGGGTTCTAGACACACATGGCTAGAACAAGATCACAAGTTAAAAGATGGAAATAATGTGCACTTACAACTTACAAATAAGATAAATAATGTTTCCAAATGATAAATGATCAAATCCTTGCAAAAACCTTCGAAATCCCCTCTCCAAATGTGCTCTGATATGTTGTGTGTTTCTAAAAATGACCCTAATCCCGAGATATGAAAAATAGGAAAAACCGCCAAAAGGCAGTTTTTGGGTCGAACACGTCCCGTGTCAAAATAGGGCAAATCAACACGGGTCGTGTTGAACGGAAAATGGTCTTCAATCCTCAATTCCAACTCCAAAGTTCGATGCTTAAAACTGCTCAGCAAGGCCAACACGGCCCGTGTCAAATTAGACTAAACTGACACGGGTCGTGTTTAGTGAAGTCAACAGCTCCCATTTTGGTCAACACGGCCCGTGCCCATTCTGCAGTTTAAATCCAACACGGGCCGTGTACTCCTCTTACTCCGAATCCAAACTTGATTTTTCCAACTTTTTTGTTCTTCGCCCGATCATCCCAAAATCTTCACCAATGCTTCCCGATACCTCCCCAAGCGCATTCCAACCTCCGCTATACTTGAAAAAGACATGAAAGTGTGCAAATAAGGTTGTTCTAGAGACTAACATGAATATGATCAAATGCAAGACAAATGAAGAACAATTGTGCTAAATAGATGCATAAAAGGGGGTTAAAAGATGTGCAAAAAGGTGCACAAAATGCACCTAACAATAACCACAAAATGAAATTTGGCAAATTGAATGAGAGTGTAACAAGTGGCAAAAAAAACCTTCATTTATTTGAGTAGATAGTTTTCAAAACAAGTTCAACATCAGAGTAATCCCAAAATCATGAAACAAAATATGAGGCGCTGCACGATTAAGCCTTCGCCTTTCCGCGATCATCCGAAGTACCTGAAAAAAAAATCCACAACTGTAAGCACGAAGCTTAGTGAGTTCCCCTAATATACCAACACACACAAAATAACACATATCACAAACAACATACTACGGGTCCAATCAACCATCTGGTTGGAATATCCCAGGCCTCTCAACCATCGGGTTGGAATGCCAACCTACTATGGGTCCAAATCATCATCGAGTTGGAATACCCCAGGTCGCTCAACCATCGGGTTGGAATGCCAACATAGTGTGGCTCCAATCAACCATCGGGTTGGAATACCCCAGGCGCCTCAACCATCGGGTTGGAATGCCAACATATTATGAGTCCAATCATCCTCGGGATGAAATACTCTGGGCCCTTAACCATCGAGTTGGAATACCCCGGCCTATTGGCTTACGCACAAAGCAGTGAAGCCTTAGTGTCACACCCCCAAACCGGAACGACGGAAACGTTCGGGGGCGGAGGACGTCATGTTTAGTATCACAACACATGAATCATAGTAATCAAAGTAACACACAACCATTTCATTAATATTAAAGTGTTTACAAAGTATGTGATTCACATAAGATAGACTCCAAAAGTAAATAACAAAACAAGACATGAAGTTACTATGCTCCATCTTTTGAATCCCAGCGCGCGTACCTGTCTACTAGTTACCTGAGAATACAAGTTATTTTGAAAGCGTAGATCAGCATTTACGCTGGTGAGTTCATAAGTATTTTAGTGATGTGAAGTAAGTTGTAAGTTCTTTTAGAAAAGTTCGCCTGTTCCACCAGAAGATCCTATATCTTCTGATATGATGAAACATAAGTAAAAATGACTCTACAATCCCTTCTATGAGTACTAAATGGATACAAGTTATATAGAATCCAGATCAAACAAATAATCGATTGTGTGAATCTGCCCTAAGCCCACAACTAAACAAGGAACAAGGAATGAGGCGGAAGTCACACATCCTACTGTTTGTTAGATCTTCATTATATATAACCCTGGTGTATTCACTTTTTACTTACGAAGTTAATTGTAATTGTTCCTTTATATTTGATGAAAAACATTCTTTAAGAAAAACCCTTATTTCCTTTAGTAAAAATGGTAACCACAATAGTTCCTTCTATAATAACTTAGTTTATACTAGCTATATATATATATATTCTAATATCGAACGGATAGTTAGTTATGTGAATCTGCCCTAAGCCCACAACCAAACAAGGAACATGAAGTAAGGCGGAAAGCACACATCCAACTTCCTATCAGATACTAGTTATATATAACCCTGATGTATAAAGTAACGTATTATAGAATTAACCACCAAAGGTCCTTTAAGTTATATTGGTTTAATAAAATGGATTAAACCTTTTACTGATAAGTTTCTAGTTTAGCCTACTAAGTGTTCAATCTGAAAAGTATGTTTTTGTACTAGAAAACGGTGTATTGACTTTGTATCCTATGACCTGACCCATACATGGTACTCCTTATGATTAGTTGGTGTGTACGGAATATATATATAGCTAAGATCGAATATATAATAGATTGGGTGCATCTTCTCTAACCCCACAACCAAACAAGGAACAGGAAATAAAGCGAAAAGCACACATCCTACCGTCTGTTGGACCCGATTAATATATATCCCTGATGTTATTACCGAGGAATCATTAAGTTAGCATTTTAGGCCCCCTTCTAACTGAAAGGTCATGTTATGAGTAAGTTATGCGGCGTTGTTCTATTGTTTGGACGACTACTAGAAGTAATGAAATTTTTTACTCTTAACGCCTCAGTCGATACTGTTGTGAGTTTTGTATATATTTATGTGTTTTATTTATTATTGTCCGGTACTTTGTAGATGTACCCCATATATATATATATATATATATATATATATATATATATATATATATATATATATATATATATATATATATATATATATAAATCTGGTACTTTGTAGATGCACCATATATATATAACCTTATACCACATTTATTATCATCTTTTGTTTAGAACAATGAGTTAATGATACATTCCCTTCCTAGGTTACTGGGAAAAATTTGTATAAGTGTGTAAATCATGATTTGTTCTTCTGTTATAGTTATAGTATGTTCCTCCCTGTACTAGCTATAGTATGTTCCTCCCTGTACTATTTAAAGTATGTTCCTCCCTATACTAGCTATAGTATGTTCCTCCCTGTACTAGCTATAGTATGTTCCTCCCTGTACTAGCTCTAGTATGTTCTGAACCCCTAAACTATACCTACTATATTTTACTAGTATGTTTACTTGAACTGTTACTGACTTGAAGAAAAGACTCATTTATCTACTGAGTTATGATTGTACTTTAAAAACAGAGTTTTATAAACAACAAAGTGACATGAGTTTAAAAGAGTGTTTGAAATGATTTTGATCACTTATAAAAGTATAAGGAATCCTTTGAAATGAAGTTTATCACACATAAATATTTACACAACTTTCATTGTGTTCAACTTGTATTCCCCCCCTTAAAAAGCATTTAAAACATTTAAAAGATTGATTATAGGGGTATGAACTCACCTTATGTGGGTGATTCAATTGAAGATTCGCGTAAGGATGAGAAGTTCCACGAATGAATTCCCGAGACACAAACGATTCCTAAGTGACATATAATTGCATATATAGGCATGTAATTAGTGTTTAAAACAACTAACATGCAAGGAAACCACCTTAGGGACAAGTAAACACTTGAAATGAAGTGTTGAAATCACATGTGATTGATCAATGGGAGTTTACGGCCACACAAGTGTGTTCACGGCCTTGGTGTTTACGGCCAAGGTGTTTACGGCCAATGATGATCTTGAGGAGGGTTTACGGCCAAGGGATATTGCATGGTCGTAAACTCTCCAAAATGGTGCAAATTGGATCTTGGTTCAAGCTTAAAGGGTGTTTTTTTCATGAGGCTTTGAGTGTTTCTAGTGGTTAACAAGATTATGGAAGAAATACTCACCTTTGGAAGGTTTTAGGGAGTTCACGGCCACCAAGAACAAGTGGGTGTTCTTGCTGTTCTTGGTGTAAGTGATGAAGATTTGAAGATCTATCCAAAAGTGATGAATTCATGGATGAAATCAAAGGGTTCCACAAGATCAAGAAGGATATCAAGAAATAATGGAAGAATAACTTACACTTTTGAAGATCAAGGAGGATATCCTTGATGATACTTGAGAGAGAATGGATGTTTTTGACTTGAAATTGTGAGAAATGATGAAAAATGAAGGGATATCATCCTTATGGAAGGAGTTCACGACCAGTAGGGTGTTTACGGCCGTGAATGGAGTTTACGGCCGTAAACCCCATGTGGTTGGCTTTCTGGTTCGGGTGCAACCTTCTGATCTCGAGCTATTACTTCCTAACACTCAATCCTTAAATGTACTAAGCTTAGAACTCATTAGAATGACCCTTAAAAAGGCTAGAAGGTAATAGAATTAAGACTGACTTTTGGTTGATTGGTTGGACTTACAAGATAAAAATTTTGGGTTGTCACATCATCCCCCCGTTAGATAAAATTTCATCCCAAAATTAGCTTTCTTAGCAGTACTCCTGGGGTCGTGCTCCTCTGATTGACAGAATACTCACTCGTACACATGGGCATCTTTTCCTTAACGTTCATGATAAGAGTCATACTTGGTCCATCTATCATCACCTCGTGTATACAAGTCGTACATAATTAAGATTAGTAAGACGGTCGGATGTGCGACTCTGCCCTAGGTCCACAACCGGACAAGGAACATGAGATAGGGCGGAAACACACATACTAAATATGCATAATCATAATTATATACCACTCTCGCGTATACACTTAATAGTGATAGGTGGGCTGTATTTGTCCTTAGCCTCTATGCTTGAACTTGATCTGTTGGACGAGTGGTAATTCGGGAAAGTATGCGGAGTATACGGTGGCAAGGTCTCGGAAGGCAACGTACTCCTCGCATGAGTACTTCGAGGTTTAGAAGACAAGATAAAAGGCTGAGATCTAGGTCGGGTTGTCGTTACGAATGACGAGGGTCTTGTTAATTCGACGGTTAAGGCGATGGAATTTCAAAATATATGAACTTAATATGGTGAGTACCACGCCAATCCAGGACGAATGATGACAACACACTCTTTACAAAAAATGTTAGGCCGATTTGAAAGAAACGTTTGTTATAAGATGGTCTATTTGGAGTGTGCTCGACAATGTACTCTGTGTAGACTTTCTAGTGCTTTCAGTTTTCTCCTTGATAGTACCACTGCCACAAATCGTACCGCGATGAGCGAGTACTAATAGTGAAAGTGTTTTCAGAACTAGTGTCGGTACTCTACATTATGATCCTCCTCGGTACCTCTATGATCGCCTGGCATATACAAGTTATGTATAAATAAGAAGAATAAGACGGTTGACTGAGTAACTCTGCCCTAAATCCACAACCAAACAAGGAAAAAGAGATAAGGCGGAATCACTCACTCTAAGTCTGCAAAATCTTAGCTATGCATAACCCTGATGTACATACTAAGGCATCATAGCTTACCGGAACGGATCTTTAGTTCTCTTATGAATGTTGTGACTTGTTCAGACGAGTTCATAATTTTTATAATTACTTTTAAATTTCCCCAAGTTTTAATCTTCATGCGAAATATAAATTAAATCTTTAAAGTAATTTTATTTAGAAGACGTACCAAAATCTCAAAAGAGGGGTTCTTCGTTGCTCCCTTATGTGACACCAGTCAAATTTTGGCCAAAAATTAATTGATCAATAATCGTAATTGGGATGAACCAAGTGGTACAGTTTGTAACAAGGTTTCCAAAAACATAAAGAACACTGAAATCCGAGTTATAACGACGAAGTTATGACCAATCGAAAATCCAAAGTAAAACCGGCAAAACACTGTTCAGTATAAAAAGCGAATTTTTGATAAAAGGATTTTTAGCCTTACCAATGTAAATGAAACTTGTAGAATATGTTAAACCGAGAACGTTCATAAAAAGAACGTGAAAATCCGACTTCGTATGAGGAAGTTATGATTTTTCGAAGTTTCGGTTTTGCAGTAGCAGCTAAAAATTCGAAATATAAATCGATCGATATTTAGCCGACGCAACTTAAACGAGAATCGAAGGTCTCGTCAAAAGTAGCACAACGGTAAAAAGACAGACGAAAACGGACGTCGGATGAAGAAGTTATGAATTTTTAACAGATTCCCGTCCCGTTCTGTTTAAAATAATAATATTAAAAATAAATTCAAAATCAGCCGATGAAGTCTAAATAAAAGTCGTAGATTATGATTTTACCTACGCGTGCATATAAAGAACGTCAAAAACGGAGCTCGTATGCCAAAGTTATGATTTTCGCAAGTTTTTGGCACGAAAATAAAGAAACTCTTGAAAACCGGGATATTTCGCATGCAAGGCTTCGGACACGTCATCATCACGTGCGAGACTCCACGTGTCCTCCTCTGGTTGGACCACAGTACACGTGTAGCCTTCTGAGTGGACCGCAGCCGAGGTCCAATAATCTTTGGACACCCTCGCATCGGACACCCCGGAGACACCCCGGAGACACCCCCCTTCGCACGTGCCTTCTCCCTATTGGACCGAAGCCTGACCAATCAGAAGCTGCCAGATCCGAACCCTCACACGTGGCTTCGCTGCTGACCGACGCGTGGCTGCTGACTCACCCCTCGCCTCGCCACCTGTCCTCCTCGGCCGAACCCTCGCACCCCTATATAAAGGGTGCGAGCCTTCTCGGATGGAAGGGTTTTTCACCCCATTTTTGGCCCTTTTTCACTCCTCTCTCTTCCATAACTTCACAAACAACCCCCAAGGCCCCGGTAACGCGTCTAAAGCCCGAAGCAAGCCCCGGAGCCCCGGAATTCTCGAGAATTCATCCTCTCTCCTGTCGAAACTCTGCCCGATTGGAGCCGGTTTTTCTTCAAACAAACTCTTTTCAGGGAAACGAAACGCTGCCCGAATCACCGCTTATCAAAGTGAGTTCATACCCCTATAATTTACCCTTTCAATGGTTTTTAAATGCTTTAAGGGGGGGGGGGGGAATACAAGTTTAACACAATATTAAATTGTGTTAATAACTGTGTGTGATAATAATCACACAGAAAGTTTCCGTATACTTTTAAGAATTACCAAATACTTCCAAAATAACGTAAAGCCATGTTAAATTATTTGAAAAATGTTTTATAAACTATTTCAAAATATAAATGCCAAAGTCATGTTTATATATGTATAAATATATAAATAAGACTTGAAGGGCTTAGGACTAATGAATTATCCTATATCCTTTTCCTTATTTGGATGTGGAATTAGAGTTGTATTATTTGTCCGAAGGTCGTTTCCTTCTTAATTATATATATATATATATATATATATATATATATATATATATATATATATATATATATATATATATATATATACATATATGAGTCTAAAAGGTTACTCCTTTTAGTATCATTACCTTTGTATCAGGCTGAGCAAAGGTGATATTCCATGAGAATTCATGCTAATCAGATTGAAAATATAAATTATAATAGGTATAATTTATGATTCAAAACTAAATATACAAGTATGATTCATGACTGTATACTTTCCAAGGAAATTATCAAATACATGTTTGGAAAACTAAAAATATACTGTCAATCATTATTTCAGAATGATTGAGTTTTAATTCAAGAATATACTGTCAATCATTATTTCAGAATGATTGGGTTTTAATTCAAGAATATACTGTCAATCATTATTTTCGAATGATTGGGTTTTCAAAACTAATATACATGAACGTTTAATATGCTTTTTATGAGACTCTGTATTCAGTTTGTTTAATTCATTTTAGACAACATAGGAAGTCCTGACATTATAACCAGAATCTCCAGCCGGGGATCGAAACAAGTGTGTGTAGATCTATATCGGGAATTGACAACCCCGCACTCAGGCTGCTAGCTACAGTTTGATGAGTGACAATTGTTATCACCAGTTTAAACGCCCACAAAGCGTTTGTTTCAGGCCATCCATCATAGTATGGTTATAATAAAAACTACTCATTAAAAAGGTATTAACAATACGTTAGTGTATAAACAAATAAACGAAAGTACACCTTCAAATTACCAGTTTATAGAATACAAAAATACAATGGTTTAATACAGTTTTCATTAACACGTGGTGGAGCCAGGCACACTCTCAGTTTCAAGTTTTCATAAAGGAATACAAATACAAAACAGTAATACAAAGAGAACGGTTTATGGGATTAAACCACTTATCCAATGGAACTTAGTCACTCAATCTCGGTAAACTAGTATAACATAAAAGACCTTTAGTGGTTAATTCTATAATTCCTTAGTTGATACATCCTAGTTATACATAAATGATGTCTGATTGACAGTAAAGTGTGTGACTTCCGCCTTACTTCCTGTTCCTTGTTTGGTTGTGGGCTTAGGGCAGATACACCCAGTTGACTGTTAATTCAATATTATGTTATGTATAATCGGTATAAATTAAGTAATTACATAGGGAAACCATTGAGGTTACCAGTTAATCACCTCAGGAGATATAGGATTTCCTGGAGAAACCAGTGAACTTATTCAAAGAACTTAGGGTATACTAAACATAAAGACTAAAATACTTATGAACTCACCAGCTTAAATGCTGATCTACTCTTTCCAAATAACTTGTATTCTCAGGAATCCAGTAGACAGGTACACTCCCGAAGCTTTTGAGAAGACTACCTAGTACCGTACCGCGACTCTTGTCTTCTCTTGTACCTACTTCAGTGTTTGAATATGTAATGTTTAAACGCTTATGTAAAACTTATACTTATTAATGCAATGGTTGTTTGTACTTTGATTACTATATTGCATGGGTTGTGATACTTACTTAAAGTCCTCCGCCCCCGAACGTTTCCGCCGTTCTGGTTTGGGGGTGCGACAGATTGGTATCAGAGTAGTGTTTATAGTGAACTCAATATATCAGTCATAAAAGATATACAACTATAAACCCATTGGGATAAAAACACTCTGACCAAGAGTTATACTTTAAAAATATATCAATATTTTATAAAAGTATAAGTACATGCAGAGTATATATACCAGAATGAGTATCACGAGAAGAACAAAACTAAAATATTTAGATGTTGGACATTGCAGCTAAACCTAGACAGTGATGTAATCATATCTGGGATCAATATAGCCTGATCAACTATATTCATCCAAGATATGACCACCATGTGTTTAGGGGAGTGATTGTAATGTTGCGACTGGTCTAAAACTTACCTAAACACCAAAAGAATTCTAGAACCAAAGACTAAAATACTAAGGGAATATTTTAGGATGCTATAACAAGAAAACTGAAAACCTGTTAAGTTCTTGAATCTAGAAGTCCAAGAATCAAACTCATAACTAAAATAACATGTAGGTATGTTACATACCTCTGGGGAAATGTTAAAAAGATCTTTTCTGATAAGTCTATAATTACTAAGTGGATACGTTAGGATCATATATAACCGAGATCTTATAGACTTAGAATATATGATTTTCACTCTACTTCCTTTTCCTTGTTTGGATATGGTTTTAGAGTAGGATTACTTATTCAAAGGTCTATTTGATCTGGATTATATATAATCGGTACACACCATGTGATTATAGAAGGACCAGAAAGAATTACCTTCGTAAAAATTTTCTCATAGATTCTTTAGATATTCCCATTCTCGTATAAACCCGTTAGTTAAACATAGTTACTCCAGCAATCAATAGAAGAGTCAAGGAGGATCCAACAGAATTTCATTAGGAGAATTCCAAGGAAAGAAACAGATAAACTATAGAAATCATTTATTGCCTTTACCCTATTAAGGACACCAATGAGATATTCGCATGAACTTTCGAGATTCAAAATCTTCATTACGAAGTAATGGGGATCAGTGTCAGAATCGGAAGTAAGACAGCTCGGGAATTCAATATACCTACAGAGGAGAAGGACACCCTATAGATACCAGGAGGAAACAAATCATTACCACCCAGAATAGAACAAAGGAAAACCACGCATGATTCATGTAAAGTGTTCAGACACCTTTTCATCTAAGTAATAACTAGTAAATCCGTTCAACCTAGTGAGTTAGTGATTTCATTACTCACATTAGGTTTGGAGCTTATCCTCTTTTCCTGTCATGGCTAATAACAATAAATCAGATCACGGAATCTTAATTGATAGTGATTACTTCTAAAATTCATAAGTCTATTTTGTGTAGACACTGTTATGAATTATTTTCGAATATTTTCGAAAATTGGGAAAAACGATATCCACCAGACAAAGGTAACTTAGTTTGGATAATACTCGGTTCATAACCATTCTAGAAACTTATTCTTGTTCCTCACCAGGACTGCATCATAGGGATGCAGGTCGAATCATTAAGAACAATATAACAAAACAAAAGATTAATACATAGATACAAATGGTTAGAATACATCTAAAGACACGATAGTCGCTCACGAACTCATTTTCTTATCATGTAACATAATCATGCCTCCAAAGAAGTGTAACCAACCCACCAGCGAAACACCAATCCTTCATATAGATGCGGCTACGTTTCAAGCTGCGGTCACAGCAGCTGTAACAGCTGTCATGGCACACCTTAATGGTAACAATACAAATGTTAGTAGTAATGCTATCGGTAACCCCGATCGTGGTGATGGCCAAGTACAACCACAAGCACCTACTTATAAGAACACCTCGAACCTTAAGCCTAATATCCTTAAACGAAAGTTCGAGAACAAGGAAGGGAATTGTTCAACTCAAGAACCTAGCAGAGGGCAACGAACTGGGGCAATCGATACCCCCATCAGCCCTGTTATTCTAGCACCAACCAAGCCGTACTTAGGAAACCTCCCACAATCCAGCAAGTGCAACTACCATCATCATGGAGTTTGCCGAGAGCTGCATTGCAATAGATGCAACATGAACGGGCATACCGCCCGCATCTGTAGAACTTCGGTCGAGTTCATCACTTCAACTGCCAATGTTGGAACCATTCCCATATGTCACCTTTGTGGCGAAATAGGACATTATAAGAGGGACTGTCCAACAGAGAAGAACGACAGGGGAGCAGGAGGATTTTGATCCCAATACATGGGAAAGCATCAAAGAACCCTGCTATATTTTGGTACGCTTCCAAACCCCGATAATTATCTATAATTATGATTACTCTTCCGTTCAAATTAAATCATAACACTTATATAAAAATTTGAAACTCTAACAGGTAAGCTATGATGACTTAGTGTATACATAAGGGTCATTTATAATTAAGATTTGTAGACTTAGAGTGAGTAATCCCGCCTCATTTCCTGTTCCTTGTTTGGTTGTGGATTTAGGGCAGGGTTGCTCAGTCAAAAGTCTTACCAATCTTAATTATACATGACTTGTATACACCAAGCGATTATAGAGAGACCTAGTAAGGATCGTTTCATGAAAGTTCATAATTTCAGATTAACAAAACCCTCGTATTGGTAGTACCCGCCAATTTTGAATCAAAAAGGGGTTCGTAGTATTAATAACAGAATAAAACCAGAAGTACTAAAAACTTAGGTACATAGGATATCACCCTAGTAATCATTCGTCTCAGAACGACTTAATATCTATTTCGTCGAGAAAATTCTGACATCCTCATTCGACATGGTTTGGCTTGGCCCTTACCATGTGAAAATTCTTATGGTGTATAAGAGAACTTTTCCTTAATCAACCGTAAGATGAAATTCTTTCAATCCATAACACAAAACCCTTAGGTTGTCTCTCATTTCAAAACTTCAGAAGTACTTATGCGAAGAGTACACCGCCATTCTAGCCTACTCAGTAGACAGGAAACTTCAAACGGAAAGCACCGAAGTAGTCTTAGAAGTCAGTAACTACCGAAATACCTCAATAGATCTCATAGGAAACATCATCGAACCATAGGTCAAGTTCAAGAATAGAGACTAAGAACTCAATGAGTTAATCTATCGCTGCTAAGTGTATACACGAGAGTGGTATATAAGTTAGACTTAAGAAGATTAAGGATGTTTGATTCCGCCTTATCTCCTGTTCCTTGTTTGGTTGTGGACCTGGGGCAGAGTCACCCATCCGAACGTCTTGTGAAATCTAAATTATATACGACTTGTCTACACGAGGTTATGGTGGATGAGCCAAGTATGAGCTTGATCATGAACTTCAGAGCAAAAGCCTGCATCATGTATTCTACCAGGTAGAATTCAACATGAGACCACAACAATGGGTTGAGCTACTAAATGACTACGAATTTGAAATTCGTTATCATCTCGACAAAGCCAATATAGTAGCTAACACCCTAAGTCGGAAGGAGTACCCAAGTCATAGTACCAATCATGGACTATGATAACCCATTCAAATCTCTCCACATACAGTAAGGAGGCTCAACAGGAAACCTTGAAACCTAAAAATGTGGCAAGTAGAGAAGATAACTAGAACGTGTGAGTGCACGGTATGCCAATATCTGTTATCTCCACTGAGATAATAGAATCATCTCCCAGTTCAGGCCGTCACTCAAAAACCTCTAGGAACCAGAATAGTCATGATTCTATGGGATCGGCTATGGTAAAGAATGGGATATCCATTTACCAATTAGTCGAGTCCTTTAACACGCTAGCATTTAAGTTGCTCCATTCGAAACCTTCTGTGGTCATAAGTACAGATTCTATCTGCACTGGACTAAAGTAGGTAATACGCAACTAGCTAGAGATCCAATTTCCACACAGCACCCTCGCTGATCTGGAAATTATCCGAGAAACTACCAAAAACAAAATATGAATCAGGAAATGCCATAAAACTTCCAGAGTTATCCAGAGAAGCTACGGCTTCGATAAAAGAAAAACCCTTGGAATTTCAGGATTGATGACCTTGTCATATGAAGGTCTCACTCAGGAAGGACAAGATGCGCTTGAGAAAGCGTGAAATACAAAACTCAAAGTACATAGGACCATTGGAGGTTCTTACCAGAATCGGTCTTGTACTTTTAAACTTAAACTACCACAAAAACTTAATAACATTCATCCCATCTTTCACATATCAAATCTAAAGAGGTGTCTATCCGATAAAACACTTATTATTTCACTCAATGAAATCAAAGTCTACACTCTGTAAAAGAACCAATGAAAACATGGATAGGGAAATCTGAAGAACCACACTAAGTCTCATCCCGTTAGTGAAGGTTCGCTGGATTACAAACCAGGAACCTGAATTCACTTGGGATAGGAAAGATTAGACCTAGTCCATGAGTATCACTTTAGACTTAATTTCGGGACGAAATTCCCTCTAACGGGGGGGATAATGTGACACCAGTCAAATTTTGGTCAAAAATTAATTGATCAATAATCGTAATTGGGATGAACCAAGTGGTAGAGTTTGTAACAAGGTTTCCAAACACATAAAGAACACTGAAATCCGAGTTATAACGAAGAAGTTATGACCAATCGAAAATCCGCAGTAAAACTGGCAAAACACTGTTCAGTGTAAAAAGCGAATTTTCGATAAAAGGATTTTTAGCCTTAACAATGTAAATGAAACTTGTAGAATATGTTAAACCGAGAACGTTCATAAAAAGAACGTGAAAATCCGACTTCGTATGAGGAAGTTATGATTTTTCGAAGTTTCGGTTTTGCAGTAGACAACTAAAAATTCGAAATATAAATCGATCGATACTTAGCCGACACAACTTAAACGTGAATCGAAGGTCTCGTCAAAAGTAGCACAATGGTAAAAAGACAGACGAAAACGGACGTCGGATGAAGAAGTTATGAATTTTTAACGGATTCCCGTCCCGGTCTGTTTAAAATAATAATATTAAAAATAAAGTCAAAATCAGCCGACGAAGTCTAAACGAAAGTCGTAGAGTATGATTTTACCTACGCGTGCATATAAAGAACGTCAAAAACGGAGCTCGTATGCGAACGTTATGATTTTCGCAAGTTTTTGGCACGAAAATCAAGAAAATCTTGAAAACCGGGAAATTTCGCATGCAAGGCTTCGGACACGTCATCATCACGTGCGATACTCGACGTGTCCTCCTCTGGTTGGACCGCAGTACACGTGTAGCCTTCTGAGTGGACCGCAGCCGAGGTCCAATAATCTTTGGACACCCTCGCAGCGGACACCCCGGAGACACGCCCCTTCGCACGTGCCTTCTCCCTATTGGACCGAAGCCTGACCAATCAGAAGCTGCCAGATCCGAACCCTCGCATGTGGCTTCGCTGCTGACCGACGCGTGGCTGCTGACTCACCCCTCGCCTCGCCACCTGTCCTCCTCGGCCGAACCCTCGCACCCCTATATAAAGGGTGCGAGCCTTCTCGGATGGAAGGGTTTTTCACCCCATTTTTGGCCCTTTTTCACTCCTATCTCTTCCATAACTTCACAAACAACCCCCAAGGCCCCGGTAACACGTCTAAAGCCAGAAGCAAGCCCCAGAGCCCCGAAATTCTTGAGAATTCATCCTCTCTCCTGTCGAAACTCTGCCCGATTGGAGCCGGTTTTTCGTCAAACAAACTCTTTTCAGGGAAACGAAACGCTGCCCGAATCACCGCTTATCAAAGTGAGTTCATACCTCTATAATTTACCTTTTCAATGGTTTTTAAATGCTTTTAGGGGGGGAATACAAGTTTAACACAATATTAAATTGTGTTAATAACTGTGTGTGAAAATAATCACACAGAAAGTTTCCGTATACTTTTAAGAATTACCAAATACTTCCAAAATAACGTAAAGCCATGTTAAATTCTTTGAAAAATGTTTTATAAACTATTTCAAAATATAAATGCCAAAGTCATGTTTATATATGTATAAATATATAAATAAGACTTGAAGGGCTTAGCACTAATGAATTATCCTATATCCTTTTCCTTATTTGGATGTGGAATTAGAGTTGTATTATTTGTCCGAAGGTCGTTTCCTTCTTAATTATATATATATATATATATATATATATATATATATATATATATATATATATATTATACATATATGAGTCTAAAAGGTTACTCCTTTTAGTATCATTACCTTTGTATCAGGCTGAGCAAATGTGATATTCCATGAGAATTCATGCTAATAAGATAGAACATATAAATTATAATAGGTATAATTTATGATTCAAAACTAAATATACAAGTATGATTCATGACTGTATACTTTCCAAGGAAATTATCAAATACATGTTTGGAAAACTAAAAATATACTGTCAATCATTATTTCAGAATGATTGAGTTTTAATTCAAGAATATACTGTCAATCATTATTTCAGAATGATTGGGTTTTAATTCAAGAATATACTGTCAATCATTATTTTCGAATGATTGGGTTTTCAAAACTAATATACATGAACGTTTAATATGCTTTTTATGAGACTCTGTATTCAGTTTGTTTAATTCATTTTAGACAACATAGGAAGTCCTGACATTATAACCAGAATCTCCAGCCGGGGATCGAAACAAGTGTGTGTAGATCTATATCGGGAATTGACAACCCCGCACTCAGGCTGCTAGCTACAGTTTGATGAGTGACAATTGTTATCACCAGTTTAAACGCCCACAAAGCGTTTGTTTCAGGCCATCCATCATAGTATGGTTATAATAAAAACTACTCATTAAAAAGGTATTAACAATACGTTAGTGTATAAACAAATAAACGAAAGTACACCTTCAAATTACCAGTTTATAGAATACAAAAATACAATGGTTTAATACAGTTTTCATTAACACGTGGTGGAGCCAGGCACACTCTCAGTTTCAAGTTTTCATAAAGGAATACAAATACAAAACAGTAATACAAAGAGAACGGTTTATGGGATTAAACCACTTATCCAATGGAACTTAGTCACTCAATCTCGGTAAACTAGTATAACATAAAAGACCTTTAGTGGTTAATTCTATAATTCCTTAGTTGATACATCATAGTTATACATAAATGATGTCTGATTGACAGTAAAGTGTGTGACTTCCGCCTTACTTCCTGTTCCTTGTTTGGTTGTGGGCTTAGGGCAGATACACCCAGTTGACTGTTAATTCAATATTATGTTATGTATAATCGGTATAAATTAAGTAATTACAGAGGGAAACCATTGAGGTTACCAGTTAATCACCTCAGGAGATATAGGATTTCCTGGAGAAACCAGTGAACTTATTCAAAGAACTTAGGGTATACTAAACATAAAGACTAAAATACTTATGAACTCACCAGCTTAAATGCTGATCTACTCTTTCCAAATAACTTGTATTCTCAGGAATCCAGTAGACAGGTACACTCCCGAAGCTTTTGAGAAGACTACCTAGTACCGTACCGCGACTCTTGTCTTCTCCTGTACCTACTTCAGTGTTTGAATATGTAATGTTTAAACGCTTATGTAAAACTTATACTTATTAATGCAATGGTTGTTTGTACTTTGATTACTATATTGCATGTGTTGTGATACTTACTTAAAGTCCTCCGCCCCCGAACGTTTCCGCCGTTCTGGTTTGGGGGTGCGACACCTTATGCCTTGTCGTTAAATTCCTCCTTCTCTTCCGTCACCTCTCTCTGTTGGGTAGTCTCTCTTGGCATGTCCCATTTCACCACATGCATGGCATACCTGAACTATACCAGCATCGGTGGTTGAAGTGATGTGCTGAGTCGGAGTTCTACAGAAGCGAACTCCTTTGTCATTTCTCTCCATTGGACATTCCTTCCTGAAGTGTCCAGATTCGCCGCACTTGAAACAAACATGTTTTTCTTGGAAGATTGGCTGTGCCGACGCCCTGCAGAAATGGGCAGTGTGCCCCTTCCTGCTGAAATTGGTACATTGCATCTCTCGGCAAGCTCCGTTGTGGTGGTAGGTGCATTTGTCGCACTTTGGGAGATTTCCAGCATATCGTTTGACGGAGGTTGTAGTGGCAGATGAAGTGCCAGATGTTGTGACTGTTGTTGTGACCGCAGGGGTAGCCACAGGCTGTAGTCTCTTGTTAGAACCTTAAGCCGACTTTTTCCCCTTTTTATCCCAGAACTTTTGTTTCTTGTTCTTAGGTTTGTGGTCTGGGGTGTCCTTGTCAACAGACACTCGCTGGTTCCTTTGATTGTTACCGCGATTAGCATAACTAGCATCGCTTCCGCTGGCGTTATTAACATTGAACTGAGCCATGACAACTGTCACAACAGCTATGACCGCAGCCTGAAAAGTAGCAGAGTGTATCTGCAGAATTGGTGCCTCACCTGTTGGTTGGTTTCCTACTTGTGAAGACATGAGTCTGTTGCATGGCGAATAATGATTTCGTGAGTAATGATGGTCATCACTAGTTGTATTCCATCAACTTTAATGTACAAAACAATTTCACGCTTTGCTGGACTACTTTCAACGTTTCTGTCAACATTTCTGAGATATGTCCATGATAGTAAGTGGAAGTGGGTATTGTACGAGTGATATTTGAACTAAGTTATCCTTGTTTCCTAGTGTATCTGGTTCTGACTTTCATAGGGTTCTGGAAAATGATTCATAAAGAGAGTCTATACTAAATAAAACTTTATGAATCAGAAGTGACTGTCCTTGAATGAATATCTGTGAATTGAATAACTGATACTAGTTGCACGAAAAGAAATAATCCTAACACATAATGTGAGCAGTGTAGCCACTAGCTCACTAAGGCAATCAAGGTTATTATTTATTAGTGTGACGCATAAGACGTTTTGTTTCTTCGGCTGATCCTTCTCTGAAAACTTCTCATGAACCTGCTCTTGTTCCTCCTTGACTCTTCTGCTGACCGCTATGAGGAAGTGTTTACATATATCTGGGTTTGTCGTGCGAGAAAGGAAGTGTCTAAAGAATCTATGAGATTAACTGAAACATTATGGGGTGATCCTTACTGGGTCCTCCTATAATTGCGCAATGTATACAAGTTGTATATAATTTAAGATTAAATAGACCTTCGAATAAGTGATTCTACTCCAAAACCACAACCAAACAAGGAACAAGTAGTGAAGCATAGATCATAAATTCTAAGTCTATAAAATCTTAATTATATAAAACCTTCGAAGTATACACTCCGGAACCATAGACCTACCAAAAGGGTCTTTAAATTATCACATAAGTTATTTATATAGTGCCTAAAATATTCCTATAGTATTTTAATGTAATGAACTTGGTATGTTTTAAACTTGTTGTTGCATTATCGTATCATAAAATACTCCCATAGTATTTTAACTTTTGTTCTGATCTAGAAATCCCTTGTGTATAGAGTTAGGTAAGTTTTAAGACTGTTGTACCACTACATCACTCCCAAACACATGTCAGTCACATCTCGAATGAATATAGTTGATCAGGCTATAATGATCGTAGATATGGTTACATAACTGTCCAGGTTTGACCGCAGTGTTCAACCTTTAAATACTTCTATTATGTTCTTCTTGTGATACTTGTTCTAGTATGTATATATGTATAAGCATGTAGGTATACTTTTATAAAGTATTGTTATATTTTTAAAATATATTATTATCCAGAGCACTTCGGCCCCACTGTATTTATAGTTGTATATCTTTTATAGGTTGATATATACTTAGTTCACTATAAACAATGCTCTGATACCAATATGTCATACCCCCAAACCGGAACAACGGAAATGTTCGGGGGCGAAGGACGTCATGTTTAGTTTCACAACACATGAATCATAGTAATCAAAGTAACACACAACCATTTCATTAATATTAAAGTGTTTACAAAGTATGTGATTCATATAGGATAAACTCCAAAAGTAAATAACAAAACAAGATATGAAGTTACTATGTTCCATCTTCTGAATCCCAGTGCACGTACCTGTCTACTAGTTACCTGAGAATACAAGTTATATTGAAAGCGTAGATCAGCATTTAAGCTGGTGAGTTCATAAGTATTTTAGTGGTGTGAAGATAAGTAAAAATGACTCTACAATCCCTTCTATGAGAACTAAATGGATACAAGTTATATAGAATCCAGATCAAACAAAAAATCGATTGTGTGAATCTTCCCTAAGCCCACAACCAAACAAGGAACATGGAATGAGGCGGAAGTCACATATCCCATTGTTTGTTAGATCTTCATTGTATATAACCCTGGTCTATTCACTTGGTACTTACGGAGTTAATTGTAATAGTTCCTTTATATTTGATGAAAAACATTCTTTAAGAAAAACCCTTGTTTCCTTTAGTAAAAATGGTAACCAGAATTGTTCCTACTATAATCACTTACTTTATACTAGCTATATATAATCTAATATCAAACGGATAGTTAGTTGTGTGAATCTGCCGTAAGCCCACAACCAAACAAGGAACAGGAAGTAAGGCGGAAAACACACATCCAACTGCCTATCGGATATTAATTATATATAACCCTGATGTATAAACTAAGGTATTATAGAATTAACCACCAAAGGTCCTTTAAGTTATATTGGTTTAATAAAATGGATTAAACCCTTTACTGATAAGTTTCTAGTTTAGCCTACTAAGTGTTCTATCTGAAAAGTATGTTTTTGTACTAGAAAATGGTGTATTGAATTTGTATCCTATGGCCTGACCCATACCTGGTACTCCTTATTTTTACTTGGTGTATACGGAATATATATATAGCTAAGATCAAATAGATAGTAGACTGGGTGCATCTGCTCTAAGCCCACAACCAAACAAGGAAGAAGAAATGAAGCGGAAAACACACATCCTACTGTCTGTTGGACCCGATTTGTCACACCCCCAAACCAGAATGGCGGAAACGTTCGGGGGCGGAGGACGTCATGTAAAGTATCACAACAATGCATAATAGTAAACAAGGAACAACATCATCCATTGCATTAATAGTATAATTTTAATACATGTGTGTTCTGAAGTTTATAAGACACCAAAAATGAATAATCAAAATAAAGACGAGTCTTGAAAGCTCCGTCTTCTCAAAACGTGGTCATCGGTACCTGTCTACTGGCGACCTGAGAATACAAGTTACTTTGAAAGCATAGATCAGCATTAAAGTTGGTGAGTTCATAAGTATTTTAGTGTCATTGTTTGTATAAGTTCGAAGAAAGTGTTTGTAAATGTTTGATGTAAATGTTTGTAAGTGTTTGATGTAAATGTTTGTACACTTCCTAGAAAATTCTATATTTTCTACTAAAGTAGTCTTCTACGAAGACGCAACTGTTCTTTATGTTTGTTCTTTTGTTAAAGTGAGTATTTTCCCAAAGTATGACTATCATTACCAAAATATAGTTTTCATTACTGTTTATGTGAGAAGATCACAATGTGAATGAAATGGGAAAATGTGATAAGATTGTAACCATAGTTGATCGACTAGTATAACACGACGTTGGAGATGTCGAATTGGTATGACATTCGTCACCCGTAGACCTGCAGGTCCCACTGTAGCTAGCAGCAAGGTGTAGGATGGTCTGTCCCGTATAGATCTATACACAAATTCACGCTCTCCATACAGGAGACTCTGGGTACAAAACGTGACGCAGCAGTATATTGCCGAGCCATTAAGTAGTATCTCACATTATTGTTATAGTATTCTTGTATTTGTATAGTATGTTATAGTGTAGTGTATGTTCTCTCTGTCTAGTGTGTAGTATGTTCTATCTGTTTCTCTTTATAGTGAGTATTGTCTCTCGTTATAGTATGTTATCTAGTGTATAGTGTGTAGTATGTAATGTTTCTCGTTGTCGTATGTTTCAACTGACTCATGTATGAACTCACTCTTTGTATGCTTCAATGTTCTAGAAATAGTAAGTAGTGACTTCCTAAACTATACCTATTATAGTTTACTAGCAATGTTTTTTGTATGAATGAACATGTTTGTACACCTTTGCTACACAAAGGTATTGAACTTAAAGAAGGACTTTTTATATCTATACACATACAAATGAATATAACTAAGATTCAAACGACCTTCGGACAAACAACTGATACCCTAAGTCCACAACCAAACAAGGAACAGGAAATGAAGCGAGTCATCAGTCCTAAGTCCTTTCAATTCTAGTTATATAACTATATCTATATAGACATGTTTTGACAAAATATAAGTCTAAAAGAGTTTAATAGAAAGAATTTAACATGTAAAAGAGTTTATAAAACGATTTGAAGTAGTTTGTTTGATAACACAGTTTGAAATGTAAGAAAATCTACTTGTTTGATAGTTATTAATCACATGTGATTGATATAATAATTATAATAGTTCTACTTGTATTCCCCCCCCCCATAAAAGCATTTAAAAATCATTTAAGAGATAAGCTAAGGGGTATGAACTCACCTGTAGTGAGTGATACTAATGAAAGATCGATTTAGGATGCTAAGTGTCAAGTGAAGCCTCGAGCACAAACGGATCCTAATAGCATATAATGATACATATATATATATATATATATATATATAATTAGTGTATATACAACTAATCATTCAAGGAAACCACCTTAGGGACTAGGAAACACTTGGATTGTAGTGTTTAAATCACAAAGAATTGCATCTAAGGGGTTTACGGCCACACAATGGAGTTTACGGCCATTGTTTTACGACCTAATGTGTTTACGGCCATAGGGTTTACGGCCCTATGTGTTTACGGCCGTACACTCATGAATACATATGCCAAAAAGTGTTTTATGGTCCTATTCATCATCAAGGAAGTGTGTCTCGACCCATTCCTAGCCTTAAGAAGAGACTATGGCCAAGCTAGGAGCCTTAACAAGGGTTTACGGCCAAGGGAGATGCTCATGGCCGTAAAATCTCATTGATCTTGGGAAATGGTCGATTTCAAGGGTGTAAGTTAATAGCTTCTATAGTATAACTAGTATATGGAAGGATACTTACGTTTTGAAGCTTGAAGGGGGGTGTTCACGGTCCAAGAACTGGTAGGTGTTCTTGGTGTTCTTGGTGAAAGTGTGAATACTTGAAGATCTAACCAAAATGAATGATTTCATGGATGAAATCAAAGGGTGATACTAGATTAAGAAGAATAACATCTAATAACATGGAAGGAATGCTTACTCTTTTGAAGATCAAGGTGAAAATCTTGATGATAGTTGAGAGAGAATCCGAAATCTAGGCTTGGAAGTTTAAGGAATGACTAGAAATGAGGATAAAACTCATATATGGACATGAGTTTACGGCCAAGGAGGTGTTTACGGCCCTAAACTCCTTATGAATGGAGTTTTCGGCTTGCATGCTACACACTGCACTCTAGAATACACTTCCTAACATTCCTTCTTTAAGGTACTAGGCTTATAACACTGAAACAGACCCTAAACAGTGCTAAAAGATAGCAGAAATGTGTCTGATTTTGATTGAATTGAATGACTGTACAAGATAGAAATTTCGGGTTGTCACATCATCCCCCCCATTAGAGAGAATTTCGTGCCGAAACTAGAGTTTAAGCAATTAAGTAATTACAAATAACTAAGCGAAAAGATGAGGATATTTCAGTTTCATTTGATCCTCGCACTCCCAAGTGAATTCAGTTCCTCGCTTGGCATTTCAGTCAACCTTCACTATCGGGATACGACTTTACTTCGTTTGCTTGACCTCTCGGTCCATGATCTCTATTGGTTCTTCCACGAAGTTGAGGCTCTCGTTGATCTCGATCTCGTCGAGTGGGATTACAAGAGTCTCATCGGACAGACACTTTTTCAAGTTCGAGACGTGGAAGGTAGAATGTACGTTAATGAGTTCGCGAGCTAGATTGAGTTTGTAAGCTACAAGGCCGATTCTAGCGAGAATCTCGAAAGGCCCTACGTATCTTGGATTTAGCTTTCCACGCTTTCCGAAGCGTATCAAGCCCTTCCAGGGTGAGACCTTCAATAGAACACGGTCGCCCACCTGGAATTCCTACGGTTTCATTCTCTTGTCTGCGTAGCTTTTCTGTCGGTCTCTAGAGGCTTTCAATCGTTCACGAATCTAAACGATCTTCTCTGTCATTTCCCAAATGATTTCCGGACCTGTGAGAGTGCTGTCAGGAACTCGTCCTGTAGCTAACTGCGTGTTGCCCACCTCAGCCCAGCACAGAGGGGATCTGCACTTATGGCCATAGAGGGCTTCAAATGGAGCAGCCTTGATGCTCGTGTGATAACTATTTTTGTAGGAAAACTCGACGAGGGGTAAATGAATATCCCATGCCTTCCCAAAGTCTATCACACAGGCTCGCAGCATATCTTCCAAAGTTTGAATAGTCCTCTCACTTTGTCCGTCGGTTTGCGGATGGTAGGCTGTACTCATGTCTAGCCTAGTTCCTAGGGAACTTTGTAGCTACTGCTAGAACCTCGAAGTGAATCGACTATCTCTATCAGAGATAATGGATATGGGAACACCATGCAGTCGTACGATCTCCCTATTGTATGTTCTTGTTATTTTCTCCATCTTGTCAGTTTCTTTGATAGGCAGGAAGTGTGCGGACTTTGTTAACCTATCTACGATCACCCAAATGGTATCGAGACCACCCGTTGTCTTGGGCAACTTGGTTATGAAGTCCATCGTGATCCGCTCCCACTTCCATTCAGGTATCTCCGGTTACTGAAGTAAACCTGATGGTTTCTGGTATTCGACCTTAACCTTGGCGCAAGTAAGGAATTTACTCACGAAGGCAGCAATCTCTGCTTTCATGTTAGGCCACCAGTATAACTTTTTAAGATCCATATACATCTTATCTGAACCTGGGTGGACGGAATATCGATTGTTGTGCGCTTTGGTCATGACCAAGTCTCTGAAACCACCGTGTTTTGGTGTCCAGATCCGATCCATAAGATAAAAGGATCCGCCACCCTTTACTACCAAGTTCTTATCCATCCCCCTCAAGGATTCACCTCCCATATTTTCAGGTTTCAAGGCTTCTAGCTGAGCCTCCTTAATTTGTGTGGACAAGTGTGAATGGATAATCATAGTCAAAGATTTGACTCTATGACCAGAATATTCTTTCCAGCTTAGGGCATCAGCTACTACGTTGGCCCTGCCTGGATGATAACAAATTTCACATTCGTAGTCACTGAGTAGCTCAACCCACCGTCGTTGTCTCATATTAAGCTCATTCTGGTCGAATATGTGTTGTAGACTTTTGTGGTCTATAAAGATAGTGCTTTTTGTACCATACAGGTAGTGTCTCCAGATCATCAGAGCAAACACTACTGCTCCTAACTCAAGATCATGTGTGGTGTAGTTGACCTCGTGTGTCTTCAGCTGTCTTGAGGCATAGGCGATGGCCTTACCTCGTTGCATCAGAACACAGCCGAGCCCTTGATTGGATGCATCGCAATAAACCACAAAGTCTTCTATCCCTTCGGAGAGGGACAGTATCAGGGCGGTGCATAAGGATCGCTTTATCGTTTGGAACGCTTTCTCTTGCTCCTCTTCCTAGTCAAAGGCCATGCCTTTCTGGTTCAATGTTGTAAGCGGTTTCGCAATCCTTGAGAACTTCTGAATGAATCTGCGATAGTAGCCAGTGAGGCCTAGAAATTGACGAATTTCTGTAGGCGTCTTCGGTGCTGACCAATTCTCAATGGCTTTGATTTTGGAAGGGTCCACATGTATTCCCTCTTCGCTAACCACGTGCCCCAAGAATTCGAATCTTCGGATCCAAAATTCGCATTTCGAGAACTTCGCATAAAGCTTCTCTGATCGTAGTGTTTCCAAGACCTGTCGTAGATGTTGACTATGCTACTCCTTACTACGAGAGTAGATAAGTATGTCATCGATGAAGACGATGACAAACTGATCCAAGTAAGGACGGAACACCCTATTTATTAAGTCCATGAATACTGCGGGCGCATTGGTCAATCCGAACGGCATCACTACAAACTCGTAGTGTCCATAACGAGTTCGGAAGGCTGTCTTCGAACATCCTCCCCTAGCAGTCGTAACTGGTGATACCCGGATCTCAGATCTATCTTCGAAAAGTAATTCACCCCTTGAAGTTGGTCGAACAAATCGTCAATGCGAGGCAGAGGGTAACGATTCTTGATGGTCAGTTTGTTCAGTTCCCGGTAGTCGATGCACATACGGAACGATCTGTCTTTCTTCTTGACAAACAAGACCGGCGCTCCCCACGGTGAGAAGCTTGGTCTGATAAATCCCTTCTTGAGCAATTCGTTAAGTTGACTGGATAGTTCCTGCATTTCAGCTGGTGCTAGACGATAGGTCGATTTCGCTACTGGGGTAGCCCCTGGAACTAAGTCGATTCTGAACTCGACTTGACGCATCGGAGGTAATCCTGGTAGTTCTTCTGGAAAGATGTCAGGAAAAACGCGTACTACTGGGATGTTCTTTATGTCCTTCGTCTCTTGGCTCACGTCGACATAATGATCAAGGAATGGGCGACATTCCTTTCGTAAGTACTTTTGGGCTTGTATGCTCAAGATAATACGAAGGTTTGTGCCGGGTTTATCCTAGATAATTAGGGTTTCACTAGACGGTAGATTAAGGCGAACGGCCTTCTCATAACACATGATGTCGACACGATGAGAACTCAACTAATCCATGCCGATAATGATTTCGAAACTTTTGATTTAGACCTGCATGAGGTCGATTGGAAATGAATGGCTATCTAGTGCTAGAGTACATCCTATGTATATGCAGCTAGTGCTCTCTGTCTTTCCGTCAGCCATTTCTACGGTGAACGGTTCTTTAAGTGCATTTGATCTATGTTTAAGCAAGTGAGCAAATTTCTGGTTCACGAAACTCCTCTCTGCTCCACTATCAAACAATATGCATGCATATGAGTTATCGAGGAGAAACGTACCAGTGACCACTGTGGGGTCGGCAACTGCTTCCTCGTGGCCTATAGTGAAAACCCTTCCCACTCCACCGACATTTCCTGCTTTCGGGCAGTTCCTTTTGTAGTGGCCCACCTCGCCACAACCGTAGCAAGCCCGACCCACACCAGCGCCGGGGACTTGGGTGATTGGCCTTGCCGGAGCTTTGCAGAAACGGGTAGTGTGCCCCTTCCTGTTGCAGTTAGAGCACTGCATTTCCCGGCAGGGTCTATTGTGGTGGAAACTGCATTTGTTGCACTTCGGCAAGTTTCCAACGTACTCCTTTACCAATACAGCAGCGGCAGGTGCTATCGCAGTATGAACAACTACGACCTGTTGCTTTTTGGCAGCTTTATTCTTCTTGTCATCCCAGAACTTCCGCTTGTTGTCAGCGGCTTTGGAGGATTCTGAGATGGGTAGGGTTGTTGTTGACGGGGTACGGACCCCATAGTCAATGAGCCGTTGTGCCAATCGCTTGGCATTATCGAAGGTAGTGGGGTTGGAAGCTAGGATATTCCCTTGAAATGGAGGTATCAGCCCCTAGATGTACCTCTCCACCTTTTTCGCTTCAGAAGGGACCATTCCCGAACATAGCGCTACCAGATCGCTAAATCTGGCAGTGTAGGAGACTATGTCGGAGCCCTTTATGGTTAGGCTCCAGAGTTCCTGCTCAAGCTTTTGAACTTCGCCCCTCGGGCAATATTCCTCGATCATGAGCTCCTTAAGATCTTCCCAGCCCATGGCATTTGCCACTATCAGAGTTAGTGACTTTACATGGATATTCCACCATGTTAGGGCTCGTTCCACGAAGGTGCAGGCGGAAAATTTTACTTTTCTCCCTTCCGGACAGGAACAGATCTCAAAGATCGATTCCGTTTTCTCGAACCATTGCGAGAGGGCAATGATTCCGCCAGTGCCATTGAAGTTTATGGGTTTGCAGCTGGTGAAGTCCTTATACGAGCACTCCCTAGAGCGCACTGGAGCTTCGACTGCTGTGGGAGGCACGTTAGTTCCACTCCCGCTAGTACCGGTCGAGGTAAATTGTACTAGGGCTGCCATGACAGCCGCATTCACAACACCTTGAATAGCTGCTGGGTTGTATTGAGGAGGAGGAGGAGGCGTTTGATTCAGAGTCATTGGGGTAGCGCGCCTGTTCGATCTACGCTGAGGCATCTTGAAGCTATAAAATCACAAATATGAAGATATTGGTAAGAATTTAATAGAGAGAATGATGAGAGTGACTCATGGACTAACTCTCCATAGCCCAACAGCACAAATGAACGTATGATTGAATAAAAATCTAGTACTAGAAATATGAAAGCATTTGGATAATAATTTCCATGTGATTAGATATTTATCAATAATATTGGTATTACAGATTTAACAAGTTCGGGAAAAATGACCTAGGAATAGGTCTTACATCAAACCAGGATAGGAAAATTTTGACAGAACTAAGACCTAATCGACTGAAAGTTCAAGGTCTTATGATAAACAGGAAATTACAGGGAAAAAGTGCTACTTAGAACATAGATAAGAAGGCTAATCCTTAGGCAAAAGGAAATTTGAGCAGAGCATTCCCTACTGGCGACGGGAACCCCTTGGGCGAACCCTTAAGTCAGCCAGCTGTTGCTCCATGTCAAGAAGGCGTCGCTCGTACACTCGCTGATGCACGCGATGCTCTATCACTTCAGCCCTAGTCTCAGCTAGTGCTTGCAGTAGAGACTCATTGTCTCTTTCAGATCTCTCACGAGCATCTTCCAGACGACGAATGCAGATAATATTGACCCCCGCATTGGAATCAACTTCCACAATTCTGTTGAGGGCTGTCCTACCCTGAATTTTGTTAAGAGCAACCCTGCGGACCAGAATAGGTAGGACTCTCTCCGCTGAGCCTCCTTCGCTCATGTTGTAGAAACTTCTGTCTCCGTTGTATGGAATGGGTTGACCCTGTTCCTGACTCCATGTCTCCAAACTTTCCACCCCCAGAGGCATCAGGCCTTGAAAAGCCGGACGAGGGTTTAGATTTGGGTTTGGAGCTACCACGGGTTGATCGTTGACTTCTGGCTCGGAGTCAGAATCCTCCGGGAAGTTCTCTGCGAAGTCATCATCCAATGGAATTGCAGGTTCCTCTTCTGGCTCATCATCGAGCCATTATCCGTTACCTTGGTTGGGAAAGTACGGGTCCTTGGGGATATGGAATCCAGCCATGTTATCTACGCGAGAATAGGGGTAAAAGAAATGATTAATAGACGTACTAATTAAGATAATTATAAGATGATTCTTACCAGTTACTCCAACATTTGCGTAGTGCATACCAGTCATATGTAACCAAAACAGGATAGACCTTCGAATAAGTGACCCTAACTCTAAGCCCACAACCAAACAAGGAACAGGAAGTAAAGCAAAGATCACAGATTCTAAGTCTATGACACCTTAGTCACATATAACCTTAGCGTATCCACTCAGCAACTATTGACATACTAGTAAAGACCTTTTTATTTTGCACATAACTAATTATAGTAACACAAAATACTCCTATAGTATTTTAAGTTTATGTGATGTTCTAATGTTGTCATTGTAGTAGTGTTGGTAAGTTTTTAGACTTGCTGCAACGCCACAACCATTCCTAGGCACATGCAATCACTTCTTAGAAAGATATAGTTGATCAGGCTATATCACTCCCAGATCTGATTATATGTCCCCCAAGCCTACTTGTGCTGTCCAACAATCGTAATACTTTTGTTCTGTCCTAGTGACAATGATTTTAGTATGAATGCAAGTATGTATACTTTGGTTAAATATTTTATTATTTAAAAGTATAAACTCTTGGTCAGAGTATTTTAATCCCGTTGTGTTTATAGTTGTATATCTTTTATGGGTTGATATACTCAATTCACTATAAACAATGCTCTGATACCAATCTGTCACACCCCCAAACCAGAACGGCGGAAACGTTCGGGGGCGGAGGAAGTCATGTACAATATCACAACAATGCATAATAATAAACAAACAACAACATCATCCATTGCATTAATAGTATAATTTTAATACAAGTGTGTTTTGAAGTATATATGTATAAGCATGTAGGTATACTTTTATAAAGTATTGTTATATTTTTAAAATATATTATTATCTAGAGCACTTCGGCCCCATTGTATTTATAGTTGTATATTTTTTATAGGTTGATATACTTAGTTCAATATAAACAATGCTCTGATACCAATCTATCACACCCCCAAACCGGAACGATGGAAATGTTCGGGGGCGGAGGACGTCATGTTTAGTATCACAACACCTGAATCATAGTAATCAAAGTAACACACAACCATTTCATTGATATTAAAGTGTTTACAAAGTATGTGATTCACATGAATCATAGTAATCAAAGTAACACACAACCAGCGCGCGTACCTGTCTACTAGTTACCTGAGAATACAAGTTATTTTGAAAGCGTAGATCAGCATTTAAGTTGTTGAGTTCATAAGTATTTTACTGGTGTGAAGATAAGTGAAAATAACTCTACAATCCCTTCTATGAGTACTAAATGGATACAAGTTATATAGAATCCAGATCAAACTAACAATCGATTGTGTGAATCTTCCCTAAGCCCACAACCAAACAAGGAACAGGGAATGAGGCGGAAGTCACATATCCCATTGTTTGTTAGATCTTCATTGTATATAACCCTGGTGTATTCACTTGGTACTTACGGAGTTAATTGTAATAGTTCCTTTATATTTGATGAAAAACATTCTTTAAGAAAAACCCTTATTTCCTTTAGTAAAAATGGTAACCACAATAGTTCCTTCTATAATCACTTAGTTTATAATAGCTATATATAATCTAATATCGAACAGATAGTTAGTTGTGTGAATCTGCCCTATGCCCACAACCAAACAAGGAATATGAAGTAAGGCGGAAATCACACATCCAACTGCCTATCGGATATTAATTATATATAACCCTGATGTATAAACTAAGGTATTATAGAACTAACCACCAAAGGTCCTTTAAGTTATATTGGTTTAATAAAATGGATTGAACCCTTTACTGATAAGTTTCAAGTTTAGCCTACTAAGTGTTCTATCTGAAAAGTATGTTTTTGTATGTATTGAATTTGTATCCTATGGCCTGACCCATACATGGTACTCCTTATGATTACTTGGTGTATACGGAATATATATATATATATATATATATATATATATATATATATATATATATATATATATATATATATATATATATATATAGCTAAGATCGAATAGATAGTAGACTGGGTGCATATGCTCTAAGCCCACAACCAAACAAGGAACAAGAAATGAAGCGGAAAACACACATCCTACTGTCTGTTGGACCCGATTTGTCACACCCCAAACCAGAATGGCGGAAACGTTCGGGGGCGGAGGACTTCATGTATAGTATCACAACAATGCATAATAGTAAACAAGCAACAACATCATCCATTGCATTAATAGTATAATTTTAATACAAGTGTGTTCTGAAGTTTATAAGACACCAAAAATGAATAATCAAAATAAAGACTAGTCTTGAAAGCTCCGTCTTCTCAAAACCTGGTCATCGGTACCTGTCTACTGGCGACCTGAGAATACAAGTTATTTTGAAAGCATAGATCAGCATTAAAACTGGTGAGTTCATAAGTATTTTAGTGTCGTTGTTTGTATAAGTTTGAAGAAAGTGTTTGTAAATGTTTGATCTAAATGTTTGTAAGTGTTTGATGTAAATGTTTGTAAACTTCCTAGAAAATCCTATATTTTCTACTAAAGTAGTCTTCTACCAAGACCCAACTGTTCT
This sequence comes from Lactuca virosa, assembly GCF_052849685.1. Lineage (NCBI taxonomy): Eukaryota > Viridiplantae > Streptophyta > Magnoliopsida > Asterales > Asteraceae > Lactuca > Lactuca virosa. The sequence continues at coordinate 149,576,356 of NC_136426.1, forward strand.
TTATGTTTGTTCTTTTGTAAAAGTGAGTATTTTCCCAAAGTATGACTATCATTACCAAAATATAATTTTCATTACCGTTTATGTGAGAAGATTACAATGTGAATCAAATAGGAAAATAAAGATGTATTGTAGTTTTATCTAAGTGACTACCAATGTACTAACTACCTTAAACTTGTTTGTTTAATTAAGGTAAAATGTGATAAGATTGTAACCATACTTGATCGACTAGTATAACACGACGTTCGAGACGTCGAATTGGTATGACATTCGACACCCGTAGACCTTCAGGTCCCACTGTAGCTAGCAGCAAGGTGTAGGATGGTCATTCCCCTATAGATCTATACACAAATTCACGATCTCCATCCAGGAGACTCTGGGTACAAAACGTGACGCAGCAGTATATTGCCGATCCATGAAGTAGTATCTCACATTATTGTTATAGTATTCTTGTATTTGTATGGTATGTTCTAGAATAGTGTATGTTCTCTCTGTCTATTGTGTAGTATGTTCTATCTGTTTCTCTTTATAGTGAGTATTGTCTCTCGTTATAGTATGTTATCTAGTGTATAGTGTGTAGTATGTAATGTTTCTCGTTATCGTATGTTTCAACTGACTCATGTATGAACTGACTCTTTGTATGTTTCATTGATATAGAAATAGTAAGTAGTGACTTCTGTCACACCCCAAAACCGGAACGGCAGAAACGTTCGGGGGTGGAGGACGTCATGTACAGTATCACAACAATTCATAGTAGTAAACAAGCAACAACATCATCCATTGCATTAATAATATAAATTATTAAAAGTGTGTTCTGTGAAGTTTATAAGACACCAAAAATGTAAATCAAAATGAAAGATGAGTCTTGAACGAGCCCCATCTTCTCCAAAACTGGCATCGGTACCTGTCTACTGATGACCTGAGAATACAAGTTATTTTGAAAGAGTTTATCAGCTTTAAAGCTGGTGAGTTCATAAGCATTTTAGTGTCATTGTTTGTATGAAAATGTTTGTATGTGTTTGATGTATAAGTTTGTAAATGTTTGAGTCTCCTAGAAACCCTATGTTTTCTACTAAAAGTAGCCTTCTACCAAGGCATGGAATGTTTTGTATGTTTGTCTCTTGTAAGAGTGTGTATTTTCCCAAATATGACTATCATTAACCAAAAATATAGTTTTTACATTTCCGGTCATTGTGTGAAGGTCACAAAGTGAATGCAATGGGGAAATAATAAAGTACTGTAGTGTTGTATCAAGTAACTACTGCTGTACTAATTACCTTAAACCAATTTGTTATTTAAAGTAACATGTGACATGCCTGTACCATACTACCGACTAAAAACACGACGATGAATGACGTCGGAAGAAATGACATTTGGCACCCGTAGACTTGCAAGTCCCACTGTAGCTAGCAGCAAGGTGTAGGATAGTCAATCCAGTATAGATCTATATACAAATTCAACGCTCCCCATTTAAGGAGATTCTGGATACAAAACGAGCCATGACAGGTGATGTCATGCCCCGTTACGTGGCTCACATAACTGTTGTAATGTTCTTGTATATGTATTGTATGTACTAGCTGTATTGTATGTTCTCTCTCTGTCTAGTATGTATGCATGTTCTCTCTGTATGTTATCGTTTGTTTCTCATCACTATCTGTTATGTTTGTTTCTCATCACTATCTGTTATGTTTGTTTCTCATCACTATATGTTATGTTTGTTTCTCATCACTATCTGTTATGTTTGTTTCTCATCAATATATGTTATGACTCATGTATGAATTCACTCATTGTATGTTTCGTTGATCTAGTAATAGTGTTTGTAACTTCCTCAACTATACCTATTATAGTTTACTAGAATGTTGTTTGCATAGATGAACATGTTTGTATACCTTTGCTACCCAAAGGTATTGGACTGAAAGAAGTAACATTTATATCTATATACATATACATAATATAGAACTAGGATTCAAACGACCTTTGGACAAACAATTAAGGTCCCAAGTGAATTCATTACAAATAACTAGGCGAAAAGATGAGGATACTTCAGTCTAAACTGATCCTCGCGCTCCCAAGTGAATTCAGGTCCTCGTTTGGCGTTCCAGCGAACCTTCACTATCGGAATACAACTTTGTTTCGTTCGCTTGACCTCTCGGTCCATGATCTCTACTAGTTCTTCCACGAAGTTGAGGCTCTCGTTGATCTCGATCTCGTCGAGTGGCATTACAAGAGTCTCGTCGGACAGACACTTTTTCAAGTTCGAGACGTGGAAAGTAGAATGTACGTTACTGAGTTCACGAGGTAAGTTAAGTTTGTAAGCTACAGGGCCGATTCTAGCGAGAATCTCGAAAGGCCCTATGTATCTTGGATTTAGCTTTCCACGCTTTCCAAAGCGTATTAAGCCCTTCCAGGGTGAGACCTTCAATATAACATGGTCGGCCACCTGGAATTCCAATGGTTTCCTTCGTTTTTCTGCGTAGCTTTTCTGTCGGTCTCTAGAGGCTTTCAATCGTTCACGAATATGAACGATCTTCTCTGTCGTTTCCCGAATGATCTCCGGACCCGTGAGAGTGCTGTCAGGAACTCGTCCTTTAGCTAACTGGGTATCACCCACCTCAGCCCAGCACAGAGGGGATCTGCACTTTCGGCCATACATGGCTTCAAATGGAGCAGCCTTTATGTTTGTGTGATAACTATTATTGTATGAGAATTCGACAAGGGGTAAATGAGTATCACATGCCTTTCCAAAGTCAATCACGCAAGCTCGCAACATATCTTCCAATGTTTGAATAGTCCTTTCACTTTGTCCGTCGGTCTGTGGATGGTAGGCTGTACTCATGTCCAGCCTAGTTCCTAGGGAACTTTGTAGCGACTGCCAGAACCTCGAAGTGAATCTACTATCTCTGTCCGAGATAATGGATATGGGAACACTGTGCAGCCGTACAATCTCCCGAATGTAGGTTCTTGTTAGCTTTTCCATGTTGTCTGTTTCTTTGATAGGCAGGAAGTGTGCGGACTTGGTCAATCTATCGACAATGACCCATATGGTATCAAGTCCACCCGTTGTGTTGGGCAACTTGGTTATGAAGTCCATAGTGATCCGCTCCCACTTCCATTCCGGTATCTCCGGTTGTTGTAATAGACCTGAGGGTTTTTGGTACTCGACCTTGACCTTGGCGCAAATAAGGCATTTACTCACGAAGGTAGCAATCTCTGCTTTCATGTTAGACCACCAGTATAGCTTTTTAAGATCCATATACATCTTATCTGAACCCGGGTGGACGGAATATCGAGTGTTGTGCGCCTCGGTCATGACCAAGTCTCTAAAACCACCGTGTGTTGGTGTCCAGATCCGATCCATGAGATAATAAGCTCCGCCACCCTTGACTTCCAAGTTCTTATCCATCCCTCTCAGGGATTCACCCGCCACATTTTCAGGTTTCAAAGCGTCGAGCTGAGCCTCCTTAATTTGTGTGGACAAGAGCGAATGGATAGTCATAGTCAAAGATTTGACCCTACGACCAGAGTATTCTTTCCAACTTAGGGCGTCAGCCACTACATTGGCTTTACCCGGGTGATAACGAATTTCACATTCGTAGTCACTGAGTAGCTCGATCCACCGTGGTTGTCTCATGTTGAGCTCCTTCTGGTCGAATATGTGTTGTAGGCTTTTGTGTTCTGTAAAGATTGTGCTTTTTGTACCATACAGGTAGTGTCTCCAGATCTTCAGAGCAAACACAACTGCTCCTAGCTCAAGATCGTGTGTGGTGTAGTTGACCTCGTGTTTCTTCAGCTGTCTCGAGGCATAGGCGATGACCTTACCTCGCTGCATCAGAACACAGCCGAGCCCTTGATTTGACGCATCACAATAGACCATGAAGTCTTCTATCCCTTCGGGGAGGGATAGTATTGGTGCGGTGCACAAGGCTCGTTTTAGCGTTTGGAACGCTCTCTCCTGCTTCTCTTCCCAGTCAAAGGCCATGCCCTTCTGGGTCAAAGTCGTAAGAGGTTTCGCAATTCGGGAGAAGTTTTGAATGAACCTGCAATAGTAGCCTACGAGGCCTAGAAATTGACGAATTTCGGTAGGCGTCTTCGGTGCTGACCAGCTCTCAATGGCTTTGATTTTGGAAGGGTCCACGTGTATTCCCTCCTTGCTAACCACGTGCCCTAAGAATTCGACTCTTCGGATCCAAAATTCGCATTTCGAGAACTTCGCATAAAGCTTCTCCGAAAGCAGCGTTTCTAAGACTAGTCGCAGATGTTGACTATGCTCCTCCTTACTATGAGAGTATATAAGTATGTCATCAATGAAGAAGATGAAAAACTGATCCAAGTAAGGACGACACACCCAATTCATTAAATCCATGAATACTGCGGGCGCGTTTGTTAATCCGAACGGCATCACTACGAATTCGTAGTGTCCATAACGAGTTCGGAAGGCTGTCTTCAGAACATCCTCCCCTAGCACTCGTAGTTGGTGATATCCAGATCTTAGATCGATTTTTGAAAAGAAGTTTGCCCCTTGCAGTTGATCAAATAAATCGTCAATAGGAGGCAGAGGATAATGATTTTTGACGGTTAGTTTGTTGAGCTCCCTGTAGTCGATGCACATACGAAACGATCCGTCTTTCTTCTTGACGAACAAGACTGGAGCTCCCCAGGGTGAGAAGCTTGGTCTTATAAAGCCCTTGCTGAGCAGTTCGTTAAGTTGACAGGACAGTTCTTGCATCTCTGCAGGTGCTAGACGATAGGGCGATTTGGCTACTGGGGTAGCCCCTGGAACTAAGTCGATTCTAAACTCGACTTGACGTTGCGGAGGTAATCCTGGGAGTTCTTCTGGAAAGATATCGGGAAAATCGCGTACTACTGGAATGTTCTTAATGTCTTTCGTTTCTTGGCTCACATCTACAACATGAGCAAGGAATGCGCGGCATTCCTTTCGCAAGAATTTTTGGGCTTGAATGCTTTAGATGATACGAAGGTTTGTGCCGGGTTTGTCGCCATAGATTACTAGAGTTTCGCCAGACGGCAGATTAAGGCGAACAGCCTTTTCATAACACATGATGTCGGCACGATGTAGACTCAACCAGTCCATGCCGATAATGACGTCGAAACTTTTAATTGAGACAGGCATGAGGTCGATCGAAAATGAATGACTATCTAGAGTTAGGGTACACCCTATGAATATACTGCTAGTGTTCTCTATCTTCCCATTATCCATTTCTACTGTGAACGGTTCTTTAAGTGTTCGTGATTTTTGCTTAAGTAAATGAGAAAATTTTTGGTTCACGAAACTCCTCTCCGCTCCACTATCAAACACTATGCATGCATGAGAGTTATCAAGGAGAAACGTACCAGTGACCACTGTGGGGTCGGCAACCGCTTCCTCGTGGCCTATGGCCAGAACCCTTCCCACTCCACCGACATTACCTGCCTTCGGGCAGTTTATCTTGTAGTGGCCCACCTCGCCACAACTGTAGCAAGCTTGGCCCACACCAGCGCCGGGGACTTGGGTGATTGGCCTTCCCGGAGCCTTGCAGAAACGGCAGTGTGCCCCTTCCTGCTGCAATTATAGAACTGCATTTCATGGCAGGCTCCGATGTGGTGGAAGTTGCACTGGTTGCACTTAGGCAAACTTCCAGCATACTGCTTTACCGGAACAGCAGCGGCAGGTGCTATCGCAGCATGAACTGCCACGACCTGCTGCTTTTTGGCAGCCTTCTTCTTCTTTTTGTCATCCCAGAACTTCCGCTTGGAACCAGCGGTTTTGGCGGGTTCTGAGATGGCTAGGGTTGTTGTTGTTGACGGGGTACGGACCCCATGGTCAATAAGCCGTTGTGCCAACCGCTTGGCACTATCGAATGTGGTGGGGTTTAAAGCTAACACATTCCCCTGAAATGGAGGCACCAGCCCCCATATGTATCTCTCTATCTTCTTTCCCTCTGTATGAACCATGTTGGGACAGAGGGCCACCAGCTCGCAGAACCTGGCGGTGTAGGAGACTATGTCGGAGCCCTTCATGGTTAGGCTCCACAGTTCTTGTTCCAATTTCTGGATTTCGCCCCTCGGGCAGTACTCCTCAATCATTATCTCCTTCAGAGCTTCCCAGCACATGTCATTTGCCACTATGATAGATAGTGACTTGACATGGCTATTCCACCATGTCAGGGCTTTTGCCTCGAAGGTGCACGCAGCAAATTTGACTTTGCTTCCTTCCGGGCATGAGCAGATCTCGAAGATTGACTCTGTCTTTTCGAACCATTGCGAGAGGGCAATAACTCCGTCAGTCCCTTTAAAGGACAATGGCTTGCAGTTGGTGAAGTCCTTGTAGGAACACTCTCTCAAGCGCACAAGGATTTCACCATGAGTAGATTGAACAGGGGTTCCTCCTCCAGTGGAACCGGAAGAATGATATTGAGCCATGGCTGTTGCCACAGCCGCAGCTACAGCAGCATTCAGAGCTGCCGTATCGATTTGAGGAGTAGGTGGTGTTACAGTTGATGGAGGATTGCGTCTCGTTGATCGACGCAGAGGCATCTTCTAGCTATAAGTTTACCAAGATGACAACATGGGTAAGAATAGAGAAGTTGATGAGAGTGTCTCGTGCACTAACTTTCCGTAGCCCAACAACACAGTTGAATAGTATGATTTAATGTAGATCTAGCACTAAAAGATGATAGCATATGGATATTAATTTCCATGAGATTAGATATCTGTCAATAATACTGGAATTACAGATGTATCAAGTTCGGGAAAAATGACCTAGAAGTAGGTCTTACATCAACAAAGATGGGAAAATTTTGACAGATCTATGACCTAATCAAGACCTAAAAGGTCCAAGTTTTTAACAAGGATAGGAAATTAGACTAGAGTTTTACATAACTAAGTTATATAAAAAAGAGAAGGTTGAGTAGGCTCTTTCTACGACGAGGGCCACTCGAATGAGTCCTTGATTCAGACAGACGGCGCTCTATGTCTCGCATGTGCCTTTCATATATTGACTGTCTTGCCCGAAGTTCCCTAACTTCAGCTTGGGATGCATCTAGCTGTTGTTGCAGAGTCCCATTGGTTATCCTAGCCCTTTCCATAGCTACCTGAAGTTGGCGAATGCGGACCGTGTTAACGCCAGAGTTGGCGTCAATCTCTAGGATTCGGTCGATAGATGCTCGACCTTGCTCGGTGTTCCGAGCAATCCTACGGACCATGATGGGTAGAACTTGGTCAGCTGAACCTCCCTCGTTCAGGTTGTAAAAGCTTATGTCCCTATTTTAGGGAATGGGTTGACCATGTTCCTGACTCCATATGTTCAAGTTTGTTGCCCACAGAGGTATGGGCCTTGAAATGCTGGGCGAGGGTTTGGGTTTGGAACTACTGGGGGTAGGTTGTTGACTTCTGGCTCTGAGTCAGAACCATCAGAAAAGCCTTCAGCATAGTGATCATCCAAATGGATTGGATGATCATCTTCTGGCTCCTCTCCCAGCCATCCTGCATTTCCGTTGTTGGGATAGTACGGGTCTCCGGGGATATGGAATCCAGCCATGATATCTATACGAGAAAAGGGGTGTAAGAAATAACTAAATAGACGAACTAATTAGATAATTATAAGAGGATCTTTATCAGTTACTTCAATACTTGTTTAGTGCATACCGATTATATGTACTCAAAACAGGATAGACCTTCAAATAAGTGACCCTAACTCTAAGCCCACAACCAAACAAGGAACAGGAAGTAAAGCAAAGATCACAGATTCTAAGTCTATGCTATCCTAGTTACATATATACTTAGCGTATCCACTAAGCAACTATTGACATACTAATAAAGACCTTTAGTTCTCAGAAAAGTAATTATAGTAAAACAAAATACTCCTATAGTATTTTAGGTTTATGTTATGTTCTAATGTTTTCATTGTAGTAGTGTTGGTAAATTTTTAGACTTGTTGCTACCTCACAACCACCCTTAGGCACATGCTAGTCACTCCTCGGCTAATATAGTTGATCAGGCTATATCTTCCCAGGGTTGACCATATGTCTCTAAGTCTAACTGTGTTGCCCAACAATCGAAATACTTTTGTTCTGCCCTAGTGACACTGATTTTAGTATGAATGCAGGTTTGTATACTTGGTTAAATATTTTATTATTTAAAAGTATAAACTCTTGGTCAGAGTATTTTAATCCCACCGTGTTTATAGTTTGTATATCTTTTATGGGTTGATATACTCGATTCACTATAAACAATGCTCTGATATCAATCTGTGACACCCCAAAACCGGAACGGCGGAAACGTTCGGGGGTGGAGGACGTCATCTACAGTATCACAACAATGCATAGTAGTAAACAAGCAACAACATCATCCATTGCATTAATAATATAATTTAATACAAGTGTGTTCTGTGAAGTTTATAAGACACCAAAAATGTAAATCAAAATGAAAGATGAGTCTTGAACGAGCTCCATCTTCTCCAAAACTGGCATCGGTACCTGTCTACTGATGACCTGAGAATACAAGTTATTTTGAAAGAGTTTATCAGCTTTAAAGCTGGTGAGTTCATAAGCATTTTAGTGTCATTGTTTGTATGAAAATGTTTGTATGTGTTTGATGTATAAGTTTGTAAATGTTTGAGTCTCCTAGAAAACCCTATGTTTTCTACTAAAAGTAGCCTTCTACCAAGGCATGGATTTTTTTGTATGTTTGTCTCTTGTAAGAGTGTGTATTTTCCCAAATATGACTATCATTAACCAAAAATATAGCTTTTACATTTCCGTTCATTGTGTGAAGGTCACAAAGTGAATGCAATGGGGAAATAATAAAGTACTGTAGTGTTGTATCAAGTAACTGATGCTGTACTAATTACCTTAAACCAATTTGTTATTTAAAGTAACATGTGAGATGCCTGTACCATACTACCGACTAAAAACACGACGATGAAAGTCGTCGGAAGAAATGACATTTGGCACCCGTAGACTTGCAAGTCCCACTGTAGCTAGCAGCAAGGTGTATGATAGTCAACCCAGTATAGATCTATACACAAATTCAACGCTCCCCATTTAAGGAGATTTTGGATACAAAACGAGCCATGACAGGTGATGCCATGCCCCGTTACGTGGCTCACATAACTGTGGTAATGTTCTTGTATATGTATTGTATGTACTAGTTGTATTGTATGTTCTCTCTCTGTCTAGTATGTATGTATGTTCTGTCTGTATGTTATCGTTTGTTTCTCATCACTACTGTTATGTTTGTTTCTCATCACTATATGTTATGTTTGTTCCTCATCACTATATGTTATGTTTTTTTCTCATCACTATATGTTATGTTTGTTTCTCATCACTAAATGTTCTGACTCATGTATGAACTGACTCATTGTATGTTTCGTTGATCTAGTAATAGTGTTTGTAACTTCCTCAACTATACCTATTATAGTTTACTAGAATGTTGTTTGTATAGATGAACATGTTTGTATACCTTTGCTACCCAAAGGTATTGGATTGAAAGAAGTAACTTTTATATCTATATACATATACATAATATATAACTAGGATTCAAACGACCTTTGGACAAACAACCGATACCCTAAGTCCACAACCAAACAAGGAACATGAAGCAAGGTGAGCTATCAGTCCTAAGTCCTTTCAAACCTACTTATATAACTATATCTATATAGATACACATTTGACAAAGTATAAGTTTAATAAAAGTATTTAACATGTAAAAGAGTTTGCAAAACAGTTTGAAGTAGTTTGATTGATAACACAGTTTGAAAAGTAAGAAGATCCGTAAGTTTGATAGTTATTAATCACATGTGGTTGATATAATAACTATAATAGTTCAAATTGTATTTCCCCCCATAAAAGCATTTAAAATCATTTAAAAGGTTGATTAAGGGGTATGAACTCCCCGATAGTGAGTAACTCGAATGAAAGATCGATATAGGATTGTTGGGTGTCAATTGGAGTCTTGAGCACAAACGAATCCTATTTAACATATAATTACACATATATGAATACATTCAATGTATATAACCACTAAAAGTGATGGGGACACGCCTTAGGGACATAAAAACACTTAGAATTAAGTGTTACCAACACCTATGGTTGCACATAAGGGGTGTGTGGCCCTATATTTGAGTGTAAGGCCACAAAATCATGGGTTTTATGTGTGTGCGGCCAGAGTGTGCGGCCAAGTGTGTGTGTGCGGCCGCACACTCAATATGGAGTGTGCCAAAATGTGTTTCCAAGCCTTAGGAATGTTCTAGGGAAGGTGTTTTGACCCTTGCTTATCCGGAAAGGGAGTTTGGTGCTATTTTGGGACCTTAAAAGGGTGTGTGAGGCTAGACATGGTGTGTGCGGCCGTACACATAGTGTGTGCGGCCGTACACACTTGAAGATCATATGAAATGGCGTTTTTCATGCATAAATTCAAGGGTCCTTAGCTTATAACAAGCTATTGCAAGTGTATACCCGATTTAGAGGCTTAAAAGTGTAGTTAAAGCCCCAACAAGTAGTGTGTGTTCTTGGTGTTCTTGGTGATCTAACACTAAATAGGTGTTTTCATGGATCAAATCAAGGGAAAAGGTTAGTTAAGGTCATGTATTGGCTAATCAAAGGATAAATTACTCACCCGATTGAAGATTGAAGTGAAAAGTTGGATGATACTTGAGAGAAAACAATTTCTAGCTTTGAAGAAGTGGAAAAAGTGTTCAAAATGACTAAGTGTTGAATATATAGGTGGGAGTGTGCGGCTGGGATGGGTGTGGGGCCGCACACTCGGGTGTGCGGCCGCACACACCTTGTGTTGTTATGTTTGGCTCATTTGCAAGGTGTTACACTCACAATACTCATCCCACGACTCATACCCTGATTATACTAGGTTTTAAACACTCTATTTGACTCCAAACAGTGCTAGAAGATAGCAAAAATGAGTCTGACCTTGATTGATTTGAAAAACGTGTACAAGATAAAAATTTCGGATTGTCACAACTACCTAAACTATACCTATTATAGTTTACTAGCAATGTTGTTTGTATGAATGAACATGTTTGTACACCTTTGCTACACAAAGATATTGAACTTAAAGAAGGACTTTTTATATCTATACACATACACATGAATATAACTAAGATTCAAACGACCTTCGGACAAATAACTGATACCCTAAGTCCACAACCAAACAAGGAACGGGAAATGAGGCGAGTCATCAGTCCTAAGTCCTTTTAATCCTACTTATATAACTATATCTATATAGATATGTTTTGACAAAATATAAGTCTAAAAGAGTTTAATAGAAAGAATTTAACATGTAAAAGAGTTTATAAAACGATTTGAAGTAGTTTGTTTGATAACACAGTTTGAAATGTAAGAAAATCCACTTGGTTGATAGTTATTAATCACATGTGATTGATATAATAACTATAATAGTTCTACTTGTATTCTCCCCCCCCCCCATAAAAGCATTTAAAATCATTTAAAAGATAAGTTAAGGGGTATGAACTCACCTGTAGTGAGTGATACGAATGAAAGATCGATTTAGGATGCTAAGTGTCAAGTGAAGCCTCGAGCACAAACGGATCCTAATAGCATATAATGATACATATATGGATATAATTAGTGTATATACAACGAATCATTCAAGGAAACCACCTTAGGGACTAGGAAACACTTGGATTGTAGTGTTTAAATCACAAAGAACTGCATCTAATGGGTTTACGGCCACACAATGGACTTTACGGCCATTGTGTTTACGACATAATGTGTTTACGGCCATAGGGTTTATGGCCCTATGTGATTACGGCCGTACACTCATGAATACATATGCCAAAAAGTGTTTTATGGTCCTATTCATCATCAAGGAAGTGTGTCTCGACCCATTCCTAGCCTGAAGAAGAGATTATGGCCAAGCTAGGAGCCTTAACAAGGGTTTACGGCCAAGGGAGATGCTCATGGCCGTAAAGTCTCATTGATCTTGGGAAATGGTCAATTTCAAGGGTGTAAGTTAAGAGCTTCTATAGTATAACTAGTATATGGAAGAATACTTACGTTTTGAAGCTTGAAGGGGGGTGTTCACGGTCCAAGAACTGGTAGGTGTTCTTGGTGTTCTTGGTGAAAGTGTGAATACTTGAAGATCGAACCAAGATAAATGATTTCGTGGATGAAATCAAAGGGTGATACTAGATTAAGAAAAATAACATCTAATAACATGGAAGGAATGCTTACTCTTTTGAAGATCAAGGTGAAAATCTTGATGATAGTTGAGAGAGAATCTGAAATCTAGGCTTGGAAGTGTAAGGAATGACTAGAAATGAGGATAAAACTCATATATGGACATGAGTTTATGGCCAAGGAGGTGTTTTTGGCCGTAAACTCTAGTTTACGACCGTAAACTCCTTATGAATGGAGTTTCCGGCTTGCGTGATGCACACTTCACTCGAGAATACACTTCCTAACATTCCTTCTTCAAGGTACTAGGCTTATAACACTCAAACATACCCTAAACAGTGCTAAAAGATAGAAGAAACGAGTCTGACTTTGATTGAATTGAATGACTGTACAAGATAGAAATTTTGGGTTATCACACGATTAATATATATCCCTGATGTATCTACCGAGGAATCATAAAGTTAGCATTATAGTCCCCCTTCTAACTGAATGTTCATGTTACAAGTAAGTTATGTGGCGTTGTTCTATTGTTTGGACGACTACTAGAAGTAATGAAATCCTGTACTCTTAACGCCTCAGTCGATACTGTTGTGAGTTTTGTATATATTTATGTGTTTTATTTATTATTGTCCGGTACTTTGTAGATGTACCCTTTTATAAATAAATATGTTACTTTGTAGATGTACCCCATATATAACTCCGGTAGTTTGTAGATGTAACCCATATATATATATATATATATATATATATATATATATATATATATATATATATATATATATACCACGTTTATTATCATCTTTTGTTTAGAACAATGAGTTAATGATACATTCCCTTCCTAGGTTACTGGTAATAATTTGTATAAGTGTGTAAATCATGATTTGTTCTTCTGTTATAGTTATAGTATGTTCCTCTCTGTACTAGCTATAGTATGTTCCTCCCTGTACTAGCTATAGTATGTTCCTCCCTCTACTAGCTATAGTATGTTCCTCCCTGTACTAGCTATAGTCTGTTCTGAACCCCTAACCTATACCTACTATATTTTACTAGTATGTTTACTTGAATTGTTACTGGCTTGAAGAAAAGACTCATTTATCTACTGAGTTATGATTGTACTTTAAAAAAATACAGAGTTTTTCAAACAACAAAGTGACATAAGTTTAATAGAGTGTTTGTAGCACCTGGTTCCTGGTATGTATTTTATTTAAGTGATTTTGCATTTTTGGACTGGGACTCGGCGAGTTGAAGGCCCAACTCGCCGAGTGGAAGCGGGATAAGACGCAGGATTTAAGTATGGGACTCGTCGAGTCGGGTCCTGGACTCGACGAGTAGGCTCTGACTGGACAAAAATCCTAATCTGAGGGTTTGCGCCCTATTTAATCATCTCTTTCAGCCACCACTCGTCCCTATTGCTCCTAGAAACCCTCCATAGCAAACCCTAAGTGTTTTGGTCCAAGTTCTAAGGCTTTTGAGTGATTTTTGTGGGTTTTGACCACAGGGAAGAAGGAAGAGCATAGAAGGATCAAGAGGAGACTGAAGGATTCGAGTTTGGTTCATCATTTGCAGTTCTTGTAAGGTATAAAGTCGATACCTTGCTTGTTCATTTGCTAGATCCCTTTTTGGAGAGATTTAGGGCTTTTATAAGCCATTCTTGGTAACCAACCATGATTACAAGCATGGTTGGGGGTCAAAACTTCGAATCTAGGACTTGGGAAGAGTCACAAGGCAGATTGGGGTTGTTTTTGCACTCAAGGAAGGTCTCGTGCAACATAAGAGCCATTTTAGGGACTTTTAGGCTCAAAAGTCCCATGCATGCACGTAAAGTTCGTAGCTTTATGTGCTAGATCGAGCTTAGGGGCTTGGATCTATCATTTGGACAAAAGTTGTACACCAGAAATCGATGGAATAGAATTGGGACTGTATCGACTCGGCGAGTCGTTCTTGGGACTCGGCGAGTCCGAGGCTTGACTTCCATTTTTTCTGTTATGGTTCAAGAGACCCAGTTGAGTGAAAGAAAGGTTTTAGAGGGTCCAGGGGAGTGACCCAAACGTATTGGGATAAGCCTTAGTCCTGGAGTTCATAGGACTCGGCGAGTGCATGAGCCGACTCGGCGAGTCCAAGGCAATCTCCCAACTCTTGAAGATGACTCGACGAGTTGTTCATACAACTCGGCGAGTCGAGGACAGGACGTGTTCATAGGATGAAGATGGACTCGACGAGTGTTCATATCGCTCGGCGAGTCGGATGAGGGTTCATCTGAGGTTGTGTTAGAAGGAGAACTCGTCGAGTCGTTGCTAAACTCGACGAGTAGAGACGTGGATGGGGGACAGTTGAAGAGATAGGGACTCGACGAGTTGGCGGCCCAACTCGGCGAGTCGGGTCAACTGGAAGTTGACTTTGACTTTAACTTGGACATTGGTCAGGGGTAAATGGTCATTTTACCCTAAGAATAGATATCAGACTTTGATTAAGTGTTTTGTGGGGATTATAGCCGGAGGATTTCCGAAGCAGCAGCAGACAGAGATTTCCCGCACAGATTATCAGCTGCTACTCGTTCGAGGTGAGTTACCTTCCAGTAGTGGTGGGTCTACGGCCACAATGTCGGCCCACCAGTAGGAGTTGTATGTTAGATGATTGTCTTTGTGATATCATCTGGATTTGCTACTACCTGATATGTTATATGCTGGCATGATATGTTATATGTGACAGTAGTAGGGTTCGGTTGTTAGGATCGAAGGGTAGGTCAGATACCCCAGATATGTCTAACAGTATGTGATGATATGTTTATATGCTAGCATGATATGTTATATGTGATATTGGTAGTAGGGAGGGAATAGTCTCGAAGTTCGGTTGTTAGGACCGAAGGGTAGGTCAGACACCCCAGATATGTCTGACAGTATGTTTATGTTATGATATATGTGATAATAGCAGTAGGGGGTGGTGTAGCCCCCGAGGTTCGGTTGTTAGGACCGAAGGGTAGGTCAGCACCACAGAATGGTTTGACATGGGTAGGTCAGCACCCCAGAATGGCTTGACATGGGTAGGTCGGGACCGCAGAATGGCCGTACTGGGTAGGTCGGGCACCCCAGAATTGCCCGACAGTATGTCTATGATGTATTTGTATGGTATGTGGTATGATGGGGGAACTCACTAAGCTTTATGCTTACAGTTTTAGTTTTGGTTTCAGGTACCTCTTCGTCTAAGGGGAAGGAGCCGGCAGTGTAGCAGCGCATCACACACACATGATTTCCGCATGGAGTTTTCTGGGATTGTACTCTGATTGATTTTACTTTGACATTATGATTTTCAGACACATTGTTATATTCTTGTTTGCAAATGATATGGCATGGGAAATGTTTTGGTAAACTATGTTGAGAATTACTTAATTAAAAAAAACAAATTGGCTTGAAAATTGGGATATTACATGTTGGTATCAGAGCCCTGGTTTGATGGATTCGGACACACCCTCGGGGGTGTGTGGACTCAAACCGAGGGATTTAAAAGATTTTTACAAAGAAAATGGTTTTCTAAAATCTGAGTCAAAGGGGTTTTGAGAAAGAACAAGGTGTGTGATGCGTGCGACCAGCCGAGCTCAAGTAAGTTTTCCCCAAGATACCCATACTTGTTATAATAAGTTACATGATGCATGATACTGAGAACTGCATGCTAGATTAGGGCTAAGGATCTAGGAGGATGCCTTGTATGCCTGATATATATGATTCTGAGAACTGCATGCTAGATTAGGGCTAAGGATCTAGGAGGATGCCTTGTATGCCTGATATATATGATTCTGAGAACTGCATGCTAGATTAGGGCTAAGGATCTAGGAGGATGCCTTGTATGCCTGATATATATGATTCCGAGAACTGCATGCTAGATTAGAGCTAAGGATCTAGGAAGGATTCCTTATATGCCTGTTGTATGAGCTGTATGCTAGGACTGTTTAGTCAGCAGTAGGATAGCTTGATTAGGTTATGCCTGATGCGGTCACTCGATGCATGAATGTTGCTTGCTTTGTGCTTAAGGGGTCCTGGCTAACTTTAACTAACTAGTGGGCGGATATGTAATAGTACTCGTAAGCTAGTTAGGGAAGGGAAGTGGGGACTCCTAGTGCAGCTGATGGCGGAGAGTAGGTCGGAGAGTGCCCTATGAAAGCCTGGCTTGAGACCAGTTGGAAAGGGATATTGGTTAAGGGACTTGGCAAAGTCGAGACAGTCCTTGAGGAAAGTACAGATAGATGTGGAAGGTAGTATAGGCCCGTACTACTGGAAGCAGAGGATCCGTACTCGAATCAAGGAAGGTTGAGATAGAACCGGGAAACATGGAGAGTGTGTTAGACCTCTCGAGAGTATGTATGACCCTGACATTTATGCGTGTATTTTTCAGTATGGTGACCACGTGACATGGAGTAGGAGGTTCCGGATCAGGATCAGGATCAGGCTCGGGTGCAGGATCCGAGCAGGTTGATGACGGGCTGCACGAGTTCATCGCGTCTGAGATCACGAGAGGCATTCTTGAGTCGACCCCGGTCTTTTTCGGGTCGATCAAGGAGGGGATTGTTGAGCTGATGAGGATTGCCTTCGGGCATTCAGGAGTGATATGGCGTCTAGCCAGACGAGTACGCGCACACTGTCCTTTAAGGACTTCCGTGGGAGTGGTGCGCCGGATTATCACAGGGTGAAAGACCTCATCGCTGCCAGGAGATGGATCGTAGACATTGAGTCTGCGCAGTTGACGAGCTTCTGCCCGGAAGGGTCTAAGGTCCGCTTTGCTGCGGGATGTTTGAGGGATAGAGCTAGAGACTGGTGGGAGTCGATTGGTGACTCATTAGGAGCCCCAGCCGTCGAGGCTATGACGTGGTCAGATTTCGTGACCAGATTCAGGGCTGAGTTTGCGCCGGCTGTAGAGCTTCAGCAGCTGGCCAGAGAGTTTTTGGATATGAGGCAGACTACGGAGACTGTGGCGGAGATCACCGCCAAGTTCCGGGAGAGAGCATTGTTGGTACCCCAGTATGCGGGGGATGAGGAGATGCGGAAGACCCACTATCATGATATGTTGAGGGCTGACATTCGGGAGCATGTCAGTTACTCTGTCTGCCCGACCCTGGAGTCCATGATTGCCAGGGCGCGGGAGAGGGAGCTCGATTTGGAGCACGTGAGGAAGAGGAAAGCTGAGTCTGAGCAGATTATAGGGGTTTCGGGGAAGAAACCCAAGCGATCCGACGTTAGGTCGAAGGGCCCAGAAGTCTAGATATTCCGTGCATCCAGGCTCTTACAAACTATACTTAGATTTAAAACTACATTATTTGTAGCCAAACATGAAGGCAGAAATTGCTACTTATGTGAGCAAATGCTTGACTTGTTCTAGAGTAAAGACAGAACATTAAAAGCCTTCGGGTTTACTTCAATAACCAGAAATACTTGAATGGTAATGGGCGCTGATATCAATGGACTTCATCATTAAGTTACCTAAAACTCCTAGTGAGTTCGACACTATTTGGTTAATAGTCGATAGATTGACTAAGTCCACCCATTTCTTACCAATTAAGGAGAATGGCAAAAAGGAGAAGCTGACTAGAGTTTATCTTAAGGAAATTGTCAGATTGCATGGAGTTCCAAATTCTATTATTTCTGACCGAGATAGTAGATTCACTTCACGGTTTTGGCAATCTCTACAAAAATCCTTAGGAACACGTCTAGATATGAGTACAACTTACCATCCACAGACTGATGGTCAGAGTGATAGAACCATTCAGACTTTAGAAGATATGCTCCGAGCCTGTGTGATAGACTTTGGAAATGCGTGGGATACTCATTTACCGTTAATTGAGTTTTCCTACAACAATACTCATTTATGGACGAAAATGTCGTTCCCCAGTGTGTTGGGCAGAAGTCGGAGACACGCAGATGGCCAGAGAACGTACAGGCGATACCTTACGTACTGGACCGGAGATAATCCTTGAGACAACTGAAAAGATCGTGCAAATTAAGGATCGATTAAAGGCTGCACGTCATCGTCAAAAGAGCTATGCTGACGTAAGACGTAAGCCTTTAGAATTCCAAGTTGGAGATAAAGTAATGTTGAAGGTATCTCATTGGAAAGGCGTAATTCGATTCGGGAAACGAGGCATGAAAAACCCACGGTATATATAGAACCTTTTTCTAGCAAGAATTGGTTTTGTCACATACCAAATCAAGTTACCTCAAGAGCTAAGCAATGTACACGATGTTTTTCACGTGTCAAATCTCAAAAGATGTCTATTCGATGGCACTCTTGTTGTACCTCTCGAAGAGATACAAGTCAATACGAAACTCAACTTTGTAGAAGAACCTGTCGAAATCATGGATCGAGAAACCAAACGATTAAAACAAAGTCGTATTCCCATAGTGAAAGTTCGATGGAACTCTTTACGAGGACCTGAATTTACTTGGGAATGTGAATATCAGATGAAACAAAAATACCCCCAACTATTTAACAAAAACCCATCCACAAGATCAATTTCGGGACGAAATTTCTTTAACGGGGGGAGAATGTAACACCCGTCAAAATTAGATCAATAACAATCACATGTGATTATGCCAATCATGTAATGTGATTTTTGTTAAAATAGTAATTTGATAAACTTACTATGTAATTCATGTTAAAGTATGAACATTCATACATAATTTATGATACAACTGAAAGTATACGTCCATACGATTCCAAAAATGTAGAGAACGTCTAAATCTGACTTCGCGTGAAGAAGTTATGATAAACCGAACACTATAAATCTCTATAATAAGATGAATTTGAAATAGACTTAGAGTTAGCTATAGGAGTCTAAAAGAGAGTTGTAGTGCTCGTAAATACCTACACGTGGATATAAAGAACGTCAAAAACGGAGTTCGTATGCAAAAGTTATGACCTTCTGAAGATTCAGGTGTCAAAAACCCTAATTTGACTGAACTCACGACGTGAGCATAAAAACTCACGACGTGTGGAGTCAAACCGCCACATTTTGAATCTAGAAGTCTACGGAATGATAACCCCAAAGCTCACGACGTGAGCAAGGTTTTCTCACGACGTGAGGACGCTGCAGGACACGAATCGAGGCTAGAAAGCACTTGGGAAGACTATGGGATGACTCTTGCCATAGCTCACGACGTGAATCTATCATTGTCATGTCGTGAATGGCCAAAAATCAGCCTATAAATAGAAATTTCGACCCCAAGGCTTAGTACACCTGATCTCCTTCCTTCTCTCTCGTTTGCTGAAGCCGTTTCGCTTCTCGAGCCCGGTGATCGCGAACCGCTGACTGTTTTCAGTTAGATTCTATCGAAGCACGATATTAAGGTGAGTTTCACGGCCCCACTTTCTAAAATTTTCGGGGGGAAACGCATGCTAAATATTATATATATATATATATATACATTATTATTATGTCTATATGATAATATATAGTTATATTAGCCAGGTATAGTTGTTCTAAATATAATATTTTGAATATATACAACTATTATCAACCTGTCGGCATGTTATTTTACTAATGTAGATCTTGAATTATGCTTAGGATTCTATATATATGTTGTGTGCGATATAGTTCCGAAGTTATATTCGGAAGTTCTATATGTTAAGTTATAAAGTATGTTGCTATTATTGGTTCTATGTCAAGATAAAACTAGATATGTTATATGTTGTTATTGTTAGTTTTATGTTAAGATAAAACTTGGTATTGTTATTGATAGTTTTATGTCAAGATAAAACTAGGAACGTTATATGTTGTTATTATTGGTTTTAGGTCAAGATAAAACCTGGTTTTACTTCAAGATATAATTGTTATACTGCCTAAATGTTATGAAGTTAGGAGTAATGTTTAAAAGCATAGTCTAGTAACTTAGGGTTTTAGACATGAAAATGCTTTTGTTGTTAGAACTATAGGAAGCCGTCAAAGTCTACATGAGCTACCTCATTCATCACCTAAGATTGGGGATCTTAGTGGAAGTCCTCTGACCTGTAACCGTTAATCCAGTGTGAGCGAGGAAGTCGTGTATGAATAAGATACGGGTTGATGACCCCACTCGTGGTTGTTAATTACAACCCAAGACAAGCGAGTGACGATTCGTTCCTTTTATTTTTATTCCGGCGTCGATGAAGCGCGCGGTGTTGTTTCTCATGGTAAATCATGAGTGTATTGTTTCTCATGGTAAATCATGACTGTATTGTTTCTCATGGTAAATCATGAGTGTGTTTTGTCAGAGGTTTTGTTGTCAAGCAGCGGTTACGGACTCATGGTAGCAACTTGTTACAAACATTATACTTCGTCGTTATACAAGTATTAATGTTAAGTATAGGTTTCCCCCTACTTATACCCTAGGTACTACTTGTATATTAAGTAGATAATTATACCTAACACACATACTCGTATAGAATTGAAATAGATTTATACGTAGCAGTTTTACTCGTATAGAATTGAAATAGATTTATACGTAGCGGTTCTTACTTGTATAGAATTGAAATAAGATTTATACATAGCAACTTTCGTTTGTATGGAATTACAAACATTTATATTTTTAATATATAATACTTATATGTATATACTTATTTGGTAAGTAAACCATTATACCTAGGATATATATATATATATATATATATATATATATATATATATATATTAATTGTTTGAGAGTCAAAATGATACTTTCAAAACTATACTTTTGAACTTGGAAAATGTATTATTTTATGGAGTCAAAACCTGTGAACTCACCAACTTTATGTTGACGTATTTTAAATTGCATGTGTTTTCAGGAAGTTGATAACTATGATACGAGAAATGAAGTTACACTGCCCGGTGTTTCCGCCGACGGCCGGGGTGTGACAGTCGGGCACCCCAGAATTGCCCGACAGTATGTCTATGATGTATCTGTATGGTATGTGGTATGATGGGGGAACTCACTAAGCTTTGTGCTTACAGTTTTAGTTTTGGTTTCAGGTACCTATTCGTCTAAGGGGAAGGAGCTGGCAGTGTAGCAGCGCATCACACACACACATGATTTCCGCATGGAGTTTTCTGGGATTGTACTCTGATTGATTTTACTTTGACATTATGATTTTCAGACACATTGTTATATTCTTGTTTGCAAATGATATGGCATGGGAAATGTTTTGGTAAACTATGTTGAGAATTACTTAATTAAAAAAAAATGGCTTGAAAATTGGGATGTTACAGTGTTTGAATTGATTTTGATCACTTATAAAAGTATAATGAATCCTTTGAAATGAAGTTTATCACGGGTAAATATTTACACAACTTTAATTGTGTTCAACTTGTAGGCCCCTCCTTAAAAAGCATTTAAAACATTTAAAAAATTGATTATAGGGGTATTAACTCACCTTATGTGGGTGATTCAATTGAAGATTCGCGTAAGGATAAGAAGTTCCACGAATGAATTCCCTAGACAGAAACGAGTCCTAAGTGACATATGATGGCATATATAGGCATGTAATTAGTGTTTAAAACAACTAACATGCAAGGAAACCACCTTAGGGACAAGGAAACACTTGAAATGAAGTGTTGAAATCACATGTGATTGACCAAAGGGAGTTTACGGCCACACAAGTGTGTTCACGGCCAAGGTGTTTACGGCCAATGAAGATCTTGAGGAGGGTTTATGGCAAAAGGGAGATTTCATGGCCGTAAACTCTTCAAAATGGTGCAAATTGGATCTTGGTTCAAGCTTAAAGGGTGATTGTTTCATGAGGCTTTAAGTGTTTCTAGTGGTTAACAAGATTATGGAAGAAATACTCACCTTTGGAAGGCTTTAGGGAGTTCACGGCCACCAAGAACAAGTGGGTGTTCTTGGTGTAAGTGATGAAGATTTGAAGATCTATCCAAAAGTGATGAATTCATGGATGAAATCAAAGGGGTTCACAAGATCAAGAAGGATGTCAAGAAATAATGGAAGAATAACTTACACTTTTGAAGATCAAGGAGGATATCCTTGATGATACTTGAGAGAGAATGGAAGTTCTTGACTTGAAATTGTGAGAAATGATGAAAAATGAAGGGATATTATCCTTATGGAAGGAGTTCACGGCCAGGAGGGTGTTTACGGTCGTGAATGGAGTTTACGGCCGTAAACCCCATGTGGTTGGCTTTCTGGTTCGGGTGCAGCCTTCTGATCTCGAGCTATTACTTCCTAACACTCAATCCTTAAGTGTACTAAGCTTAGAACTCACTAGAATGACCCTTAACAAGGCTAGAAGGTAATAGAATTAAGACTGATTTTGGTTGATTGGTTGGACTTACAAGATAAAAAATTTCGGGTTGTCACACTCAGCCACCAATCAAACATGTGCACATATAACAAATAATCATATAACGGTCTACAACCAGTCAAACAGATCTAACAGATCACTAAGCATAGCAACATCCTATATACCAGGATTCAGATCATGACAGCGTAGCAACATCCTATCTACCAGGATACCGATCTAACAGATCATAAGAATACTCATTAATACGACAAATCAGGATAACAATCCAAAGGGTCGACCTCAGTTCCTTAGACCCTGTTAGTACAATGAGGAAAACTCACCTCACAAGCACCTCTAAATGGTAAGGTCAAACTCCCAAAACACAGCTCCGAACTCAAATGCCTACAACCACCATGTGATCATCTTCATTAAGATCCCGAAATACCCAAAATACCCTTAAGGTCAAACTTGGTCAACCATGGTCAAAGTCAAAGTCTACAGTCAAGGTCAATAGTCAAGGTCAACAGTGCATGTTGACCCAACTCGTCGAGTGCTTCTATTGACTCGTCGAGTTCCTTCATATCTCAGAAAATCGTTAAAAGCTCGAGACAACTCGCCGAGTTACCAGAGAAACTCGTCGAGATCTTCAGCATCTAGAAAGCGGGAAAACCCGATTTAACTCTTAGAGTTGGCTAAGAAACTCGTTGAGTTTTCCTAGTCTTAATACATTCAGTCGCTTTCCAAGCGAGTCTAATGCCTCCAAACTATAGATCTGGTCCCTTAGGGCTGAGATACCACGTAAAGTTGCAAGCTTTACATCAATGCATGGAATCAAGGGGCCAAATCACTAAAACAAGGCTTATTTAAGGAACTTAGGGCATGAAGGAGTGCCAAGGCTTGATAACACTTGAGACTTTAGGCCCAAGGAGCCACAAAACACTCAGATCGGAAGTGGCAACTTCAAATGATGCATCATTCCAGATTCAACTCCGTTATGAGCCAAGAATGACC
This sequence comes from Lactuca virosa, assembly GCF_052849685.1. Taxonomy (NCBI): domain Eukaryota; kingdom Viridiplantae; phylum Streptophyta; class Magnoliopsida; order Asterales; family Asteraceae; genus Lactuca; species Lactuca virosa. The sequence goes on from NC_136426.1 coordinate 149,599,746, forward strand.
ATTTACTCCCATAGAAGAAGATCTAAGTAATGGAAAGCCAAGGTATAGACTTTTTACCTCCAAATGGTTGCCACAACAGTCTAAACGCCGGATCTACAGCCTCTCCCTTTAGCTATGCACCTACCACTTCAAGCTTCTTAAAATAAACACTAAAAAGGCAATCTTTAAGTCCTTACACACTCAAAATGAGAAGAGATTCACGAACTAGGGTTTCTCTGGAAAAGGATGCTATAAGGGAGGCCAGTAATGGGACTTAAGGTCCTTAAATAGTGTACAACACCCTAAAAATTTGGGTTTCATAATCTACCACCAACTCGTGAGTTGGGGCCTTCCAACTCGTCGAGTAGGTTTTGTAATTCACGCGGCCATCTTGGTTTCTACACGACGAGTTGGAGCCTTCCAACTCGTCGAGTTGCCTTGTACATATAAATATATAAAGCTTTAAATTCATATCTGGGATCGGGGTGTTACAACTCTCCCCCACTTGAACTAGGCTTCGTCCTCGAAGCTTGTTGCGGTGAACAAATCTGGATAATGCTCCCGCATCTCGGCCTCCGGCTCCCAAGTCCACTCGGATCCTTTCCGATGTTGCCACTATACCTTTAGCAAAGGTACCTCCTTGTTGCGTAGGACCTTTACCTTTCTTTCCAAGACAGCCAACGGCCTCTCAACGTAGGTCAGGCGCTCGTCGACCTAAATGTCTTCCAATGACACAACCGCATGCTCATCTAATATGTACTTTTGCAATTGCGAAACGTGAAATATGCTATGGATCTGACTGAGCTCCTCCGGGAGATCCATTCTATACGCCACCTTGCCAACCCGGGCAAGATTCCGAAATGGCCCAATATACCGGGGACCCAACTTTCCCCTCTTCCTGAAGCGGATCACACCCATCCACGGTGAGACCTTCAGCAACACCATGTCCCCCACTTGAAACTCCAACTCAGATCGGTGTAACACTTCTGCCGAATCTGATCAGTCTGCAACCGCTGCCTGATCTGCTGAATCATCTCGGTAGTCTGTAGAACCACCGCAGTCCGACCCATCACCCTATGACTAGTCTGAAATTCCTAAAAGTTTGAAAAGCCGCCATTTTCTCCTCGACCTTCGTTCGATCGTTCTTCTATCTCTCTCTCTCTCTCTCTATGTGTGTGTGTGTTACTCAAATACAAAAAAAACCCTAATATCACTGTCACTCCTCTATTCTCCCACAAAAGCATCGCACCATCACCAAATCACCGATTTCCTACCATGCCTCCGATCGATGTCTCTACCCATTATATGTCCTCGCTATACTTCTCTCACTAAAATATGCAAAAAAAACCCTCAATTGGAGAACCACGAGCGCTTCTCCTTTTGTGACAACTGTTAAATTCAGGTCACTCTTCGACTTGAAAACCTTCTCATAATTCATGTACACACCTCATACATTTGATCTAGCTTAAGAAATCAGGTCAAAATAATGTAGAAACTTGGATCCAAGAAAAATCTAGGACTAATATACTTGACTCTTACAATTCAAGTGAATTGGTGAACTACTGTAGAGAATGCAACTACCCAAATTAGAACAAGCTACAACCATTTCTTATATATATATATATATATATATATATATATATATATATATATATATATATATATATATATATATATATATATATGAAACCCTAAAATAAACTAAGATCTTTTAATTTCACTTCCATATGTGGTTAGATATCTAACAAAATCACAAAACCCTAAAAGCCCTAAAACCCTAAATTTTATAAAATTGAACACCTAAAACTCCATAAAATTTGTTATGAACCTTCTAATACCAAGTTAAAATAGTTAAATTAATGGATATAATCAAAGATAGAAAAGATTAAACCATTTATCCTATTCCTAAAGGTATAAGCTAAATTATCAAAGATTAATGCATAAATCAGAACCTAAATACATTTTATAAATTTTTTTAATAATTTATAAAATGTGGGAAAATGATTTAAACGTAATTATGAGAGAGAAGGCCTCTCTTATCCTCCAAAAATTCACCCACCCTCTCTCCAAGGCACTCATTCCCAATAATTTTAATCATTTACTTCTCCTACGGACTTCATCTTCCTCTATTTACTCTCTCTTACACTCCACCACATATACCACTCAACTCTCGCTTTCTCCCTCTCTAACTCACGAAAATTAGCAGCCAAGAAGTTCTGTCCACACCAAAAATCATGTTCTTCAAGTGTTCTTCTTAAGGTAATCACGAAAGCCAAGAATTCTTCCTTCATTTCTACTCATAATTTCACCATTTTATGCATTTCTTTCTACTTCTGCTCCATTCTATGAAAAGATTTTGAACCACATACCATAACCACAACTTTAATGATGATGGTGGTAGGATTTCACAATAAAACAACATGTATGTTGCAAATGGTGGAATCCCATTATTCAAACATATGTCAAAATCAAAATAAACCACTTTTATACAAGTTTTGATGGAGATATCATAATATTAACCAATGTTTTCTTTCAAAATCGATTTTTTAAACTTTTCAAACTCATGCATGGCCTTAAACCAACATGCATGTGCTGATTATCAAGCCTAAGACGCTTGATGATGAAAGTATGTTGTTAAAATGCCCAAACTCATGCATGAAGTGATTTAAATCCACCAAACTATCTAAAACTCATTTTTAACATGAATCAGATTTTTCCCAGAATCTCAACAACAAAATGAGAAGTTCTGGAAATTTTCAGAAAATATTTTTTTTTTTCGAATTAATATAATTATTTCAATAAAATAGAGGAAAAATTCATATAAAATACTTTTGACAGCCAATAAATTCTGACAAATTTTGGAAACGACTCAAACACTGATTAAAGACATTTTATGAAGTTTCATGAACTTCTAGTGCTGCTTGGTGTTGATTCCGAATTTACTTTGGTTAAATAGAAATAAATAGTAAGATACAGTTATGAATGTCCAAAACAATATATTATAATTTTCGCATCTTCGGAACATCAAAATGACTCCATGCAAAAATTTACACATTTTTCCTTGATAATTTCTTATTTTTCCCGATTTAATGAATGTTAATGTATTAAATTGATGAAAAAAAGTTATACTTATCCAAAAATTATGAAACTTCATCAGGATATCATATAGTAAATATTGATCATAAATTAAAAGCTTAGTGAATTTTACCTATAGTTTAATAATTTTTCACGAATTAATGCTTATTTAAGTGAATAAAACAAAGAAAAATAGTTAAACTATTTGAAAACCAACTTTGATATTTTTCCCAGCTCAAATATACCGAATACCAGTGGCACAAAAAGTTTAAAGAATTTTATAAATAGTTTCTTATTTATTTGGATTTTTGATATAATAAATACACAAAAATCATAAAATCACCTTAATCAGTATAAAAACCAAGTTTTTTATTTTTCACAGATTATATATGATGAATAACAGTGTTACAAAGATTTTGGAGAATTTTATTAACTGGTTGCTATTTTTCATGAATTTATGTTGGTTTGAGATATTAAATAAAGCTAAAATACCTAAGCATATAAAAAATTCAAGGGAAATTTTTTGGAAGTCCTTGTCTATAATTAGAATGAAAATGTAAATTTTAGAAAGTTTTAGAAACTGTTTGGTAGTATTTTTGGATTTTTAGATTTTAAAACACCTTTAAAAGTGTTAAAGTACCTCATGATTAATATTACAAAAATCTGAAAAATAACACCTAAAAGTGTCTTAAACACATAAGTCATTAAATACCAACATTTCAGAAAACTAGTTACCAAATAAGTAAAACCTAACTCTTAGAATAAAATTTTGGCATTTCTCTATATGTTGAAATTAGTATATTAGTATTAGATTTTTTTAGACATAAAAACGCACTAGAGTGTATTGTTATCATAGGATCCCGGTTGTAAGACGTGTTGGTGTATCCTGAGTGTTGAAGCAAGAAAGTGACCCTCTTAAACATTGCTATTCGAAGTCTCCCCCAATCCCCAGGTAATGCCACACCCCCAAACCGGAACGGCGGAAACGTTCGGGGGCGGAGGACGTCCTGTTTAGTATCACAACACATGCATCAGAGTAATCAAAGTAACAAACAACCATTGTATTAATATTAAAGAGTTTACAAAGTGTGTGATTCACCAAAGTTAGACTCCAAAAGTAAATAACAAAACAAGACATGAAGCTACTATGCTCCATCTTCTGAATCCCAGCGCGCGTACCTGTCTACTAGTCTCCTGATAATACAAGTTATTTTGAAAGAGTAGATCAGCATTTAAGCTGGTGACTTCCTAAGTATTTTAGTGGTGTAAAGTAAGTTGTAAGCTTTTTTAGAAAAGTTCGTCTGTTCCTCCAGAATATCCTATATCTTCTTATATGATGAATGAAAGTAAAAATGACTCTACAATTCCTTCTATGAGTACTAAATGGATACGAGTTATATAGAATCCGGATCAAACAAACAATCGATTGTGTGAATCTGCCATAATCCCACAACCAAACAAGGAACAGGAAATGAGGAAGAAGGCACATATCCCATTGTTTGTTAGATCTTCATTTTATATAACCATGGCGTATTCATTCGGTACTTACGGAGTTAACTGTAATAGTTCCTTTATTTGATGAAAATATTCTTTAAGAAAATCATATATTTCCTTTAGTAAAATGGTAACCACAATAGTGCCTTCTTTAATCAATTAGTTTATACTAGATATATATAATCTAATATCGAACGGATAGTTAGTTGTGTGAATCTGCCCTAAGCCCACAACCAAACAAGGAACATGAAGTAAGGCGGAAAGCACACATCCAACTACCTATCGGATATTAATTATATATAACCCTGATGTATAAACTAAGGTATTATAGAATTAACCACTAAAGGTCCTTTAAGTTATACTGGTTTAATAAAATGAATTAAACCTTTTACTGATAAGTTTCTAGTTTAGCCTACTAATTGTTCTATCTGAAAAGTATGTTTTTGTACTAGAAAATGGTATATTGAATTTGTATACTATGACCTGGCCCATACCTGGTACTCCTTATGATTACTTGGTGTATACGGGATATATATAGCTAAGATCAAATAAATAGTAGACTGTGTGCATCTGCTCTAAGCCCACAACCAAACAAGGAACAGGGAATGAAGCGGAAAGCACACATCCTACTGTCTGTTGGACCCGATTAATATATATCCCTGATGTATCTACCGAGGAATCATAAAGTTAGCATTATAGGCCCCCTTCTAACTGAATGTACTAAGACTCGACTGTTCTGTTTTTGTTTTGTAATGAAGTAAGTTTTCCCAAGTTTAAGATTATCTTTTCTAGAAAATAGTTTGCATTACCTTTTATGTGTGAAGATCACTATATGAATGTAATGGGAAAATGAAAGTATTCAGTAATGTTGTTTAAAGTGACTACTGAAGCACTAACTACCTTAAAACCAGTTTGTTAATTAAGGTTAAAATGTGATGAGGTTATAACCATACTTGATTGACTAGTAAAACACGACGTTGAAGACGTCGAAATGGTATGACATTCGTCACCCGTAGACCTGCAGGTCCCACTGTAGCTAGCAGCAAAGTGTAGGATGGTCAATCTCGTATAGATCTATACACAAACTCACGCTCTCCCTCCAGGAGACTCTGGTTACAAAACGTGACACAACAGTATATTGTCGTGCCATGAAGTAGTGGCTCACATTAATGCTATATTGTTCCTGTTTTAGTGTAGTATGTTCCTTCTTTTCTAGTGTATCATATGTTCCTTTTGTTCTAGTGTATAGTATGTTCCTTCTGTTCTAGTGTATAGTATGTTCTGAACCCCTAAACTATACCTATTATAGTTTACTAGCATGTGTGTTTTGAAATGTCTTTGATTTGTAGAAAAGACTCGATTATCTACTGTATTATGATTGTACTTTAAAAACAGAGTTTTATAAACAACTAAGTATCATAACTTTAAAAGAGTTTTTGAAATGATTTGCTCACTTATAATAGTATAAGAAATCCTTTAAAATGGTGTTTAGCACAGATAAACATTAACATAATTATCATTGTGTTAAAATTGTATTCCCCCCCTTAAAAGCATTTAAAACATTTAAAAGATTGATTATAGGGATATGAACTGACCTTATGTGGGTGATTCAATTGAAGATTCACGTAAGGATGAGGAGTTCCACGAATGAAGTCCCGAGGCAAAAACGAGTCCTAATTGACATATATTGATACATATATGTATATTATTAGTGTTTAACACCACTAATATGAAGGTAAACACCCTTAGGGACTAGGAAACACTTGGAATGAAGTGTTACAATCTCATGTGATTGACTAAAGGGAGTTTACGGCAAAAGGAAAGTGTGTTCACGGCCACACTTGAGTTTACGGCCAAGGAAGATGAGTTTACGGCCAAGGGAGGTTATATGGCCGTAAACACTCCAAAATGATGCAATTTGGATCTTGATCCTTGCTTATATGGTGTTGGTCTTATGAGGATACAAGAGTTTCTAACGAATAACAAGATTATGGAAGGATACTTACGATTTGGAAGCCTTTGGGAGTTCACGGCCACCAAGAAAAAGTAGGTGTTCTTGGTGACAGGATGAAGATTTGAAGATCTTGAAGTAGTAGTGATGAATTCTAGGCTAGAATAAAGGGGTTGTTAAGCATGAACAAGTAAAGGATGAGATGTGTACGTTTTGGGAGTGAAACGAGAGCTTTCACTTGATGATACTTGAGATAGAAATGGTAGTTTGTGGCTAGGACTTGAAGAAATGAAGGAAAATGAAGCAAATTCTCATATAAGGAGGATAGTTCACGGCCACCAAGAGTTTATGGCCGTAAACTCCTAGTTTGCTGCCGTAAACTCCTTGTGACGGAGTTTCCGGCTCGATTTCAACCCAATGAACTTAAGTTGACACAACCCTACACCCAATCCTTAAGTGTACTAGGCTTAGAACCCTCAAACAGACCCCTAACAATGCTAAAAGATAGAAGAAACAAGTCTGACATTTGATTGGATTGATTGACTTTACTGGATAGAAATTTTTCGGGTTGTCACATAATCCCCCCCCCCCCGTTAGATGAAATTTCGTCCCGAAATTTGCCTTCTTAGCAATACTCCTGGGGTTGTGTTTCTCTGGTTGGCAGAATACTCACTCGTAGACCTGGGCATCTTTGCCCTGTCGTTCATGATAAGAGTCATACTTGGTCCAGTTATCATCACCTCGTGTATACAAGTAGTATATATTTAAGATTAGTAAGGCGGTCGGATGTGCGACTCTGCCCCAGGTCCACAACCAAACAAGAAACAGGAGATAGGGCAGAAACACACATACTAAATCTACATAATCATAATTATATACCACTCTCGCGTATACACTTAATAGTGATAGTTGGGCTGTACTCGTCCTTAGCCTCCGTGCTTGAACTTGATCTGTTGGACGAGTGGTAGTTTGGGAAGGTTTGCTGAATATACGGTGCCAAGGTCTCGGAAGGCAACATACTCCTCGCATGAATACTTCGGGGTTTAGAAGACAAGAGACAAAGTTGAGGTCTAGGCGGGTTGTCGTTACGAACGACGAGGGTTTCATGAATTTCACTGTCAAGGCGATGGAATTTTGAAACATATGAACTTAGTATGGTGAGGACCATGCCAATCCATGACGAATGATGACAACGAACTCTTTACAGAAACAAAAGTTAGGCCGATTTGAAAGAAACGTTTTTTATACGATGGCGTATTCCTAGTGTGCTCAACAATGTATTCTATGTAGACTTTCTAGTGCTTTCTGTTCTCTCATTTATATTACCACTTACATGCATCGCACCGCGATGAGCGAGTACTTACAGTGAAAGTTCTTTGATAACTAATGTCGATACTTTATATTATGATCCTCCTCGGTACCTCTATGATCGCCTGGCATTTACAAGTTATGTATAATTAAGATGAATAAGACAGTCGACTGCGTGACTCTGCCCCAAATCCACAACCAAACAAGGAACAGGAGATAAGGCGGAATCACTCACTCTAAGTCTGCAAAATATTTGCTATGCACAACCCATACTAAGCCATCATAGCTTACCTACACGGATCTTTAGTTCTCTTACGAATGTTGTGACTTGCTCAGATGAGTGAGTTATTATAATTACTTTTAAATGTTTCCACAAGTTTTAATCTTATATAAACATAAATTAAATTTTTAAATAATTTTTTTTTAAAGCAATTCATAATTCGAAGACGTACCCCTGGTTGCTGGTGACTTCGGGGTAGATTCTCCTGTGGTGATCATCAGAATCCGTCTGTCCTCTCCTGAGTTCTTCGCTATCGGGCAGTCCCTCTTGTAGTATCCTGTCTCACCACAGCCATAACAGGCCTGGTTTACTTCTACTACGGGGACCTGGGAGATCGGTTGTGCTGGTGCCCTGTAGAACCGGGAAGTGTGCCCCTTGCTGTGGCAATTCAGGCATTGCATTTCCTGACATTCTCCAGTGTGGTGGTAGTTACACTCATCACACTTCGGGAGAGTTCCAGCATATCGACTGGTAGGTGCTGGAGTAGCAGGTATTGTAACGGCGTATATAGTACCCATTTGTTGCTCCTGCGGGGTTTCCTGTGTTGTTCGCTCCTTCCTCTTGTTCCTCGACTTCATTTTATAGTCCCCTCCCTTTGATGGCTCGGGAACAAGGACCTCCACGCCATGGCGGACTTCATGGTCAATGAGTCGCTGGGCCAGCCATTTGGCACTATCGAATGTAGTTGGGTTAGAAGACAATATATCTCCTTAAATCGGGGTAAATAAACCCCAGATGTACCTTTCTATCTTCTTACTCTGCGGGGTAACCATATCAGGGCATAGTGCTGCCAGGTCACTAAACCTGTCAGTGTAGGTCACAATGTCTGAGCCGACCATGGTGTGTTCCCATAGTTCTTGATCCAACTTTTGAACTTCGCCTCTTGGGCAGTATTCTTCCAACATCAACTCTTTCAGGTTCTCCCAACCTATGGATTTAGCCACTGATAGCGTCAGTGACTTAACATGGCTATTCCACCATGTTAGGGCTCTGTCAGAGAAGGTGCAGGCAGCAACCTTCACCTTGCTCCCTTCTAGGCATAGACATATTTCGAAGACCGAATCTGTTTTCTCGAACCATCGCATTTGAGCAATGACTCCCCCATTTCCATTAAAGGATTTGGGTTTGCAGTTCATGAAGTCCTTATACGAAATCTCCTTAGGGTGCCCGTGACTACCACCTTGGGTGTAGTTAACACCCGATCCACTCTCGCTTGTACCGGTCGTGTCGAATGAAGCTAGGGCTGCCGGAACAGCCGCAACCACTGCAGCTTGGATATTTGTCGGATTGAATTGTAGAGGAGGTAGTGGAGTTTGAGCTGGAGTTATCGGAGTAATGCACCTGTTTGATCTACGAGGAGGCATCTTGCTAAAAACAATAATGGGATGAGATGGAAATAAGTTTATAGCAGTGGATATAAGTCGAAAGCTGAAAGACTAAGTTATCCTAGTTCTGAATGTATCTGGTTCTGACTTTCATAGGGTTCTGGAAAACAATTCATAATGGGAGTCTATCCTAAATAAACTTTATGAATAAGAAGTAGCTATCCTCGAATGAATCTCTATGAATTAAATAACTGATACTAGTTACATGAAAAGAAAATAATCCTAACACATAATGTGAGCAGTGTATTCACTAGCTCACTAAGACAATCAAGGTTATTATTTATTAGTGTGACATATAAGACGTTTTGGTTACTTCGTTTGATCCCTCCTTGGAAAACTCCCTATGAACCTCTTCTTGTTCCTCCTTGACTCCTTTGTTGGCTGCTATGATGGAGTGGTTATACCTATCTGGGTTTGTCGTGCGAGAATGGATATGTCTAAAGAATCTATGAGATTAAGGGTAACATTATGGGTTGATCCTTACCGGGTCCTCCTATAATTGCGCAATGTATACAAGTTGTATATAACTTAAGATTAAATAGACCTTCGAATAAGTGATCCTACTCCAAAACCACAACCAAACAAGGAACAGGAAGTGAAGCATAGATCACAAATTCTAAGTCTATAAAATCTCAATTATATTAAACCTTGGGAGTATACACTTCGGAATCATAGACCTACCAGAAGGGTCTTTTAGATTTTCACATATGTTATTTATAGTGCCTAAAATAATCCTATGGTATTTGTTGAGTATTTGAGATATTGAAACTGATATGGCATATTTGGTTATTTAGGGAAGCCTTTTTAGGGTTAATCATTTTATGATTCCCTACGATGCCTTTATAGTAGAAGTTCTTAATCGAGCTCTTCTAAGGCATTAGTTTTTATATTAGGCATAGATTTTATATTTATGGCATAAATTTATTGTTCCCTATAAATAATCATTACGTTTACTTTTGGTGTAAGCTTTTGACCAAGATTAGGGTTTTCTTTGTACGTTCATCTCATAATCAATACAAGAAAAACCTGTATCATATTACTTGCATATGTTGGTGATTGATTCTTGATTGTTCTTGATATTCCGCACGTCATCTCGGTTTCATTCCCAACAAGTGGTATCAGAGCGGGCTCTTGTAGATCTCAACGATTTTTGCAAGGATCGATCTTGTTAATGGCGATATTTTATCATGAATCTCACCTTGTTCTTCAAATTTTGTAAGTTTTCTGAAAAGAAAAAGCCTATACCTTGTTTTTATTGAAAAATCTTGTTCAGATCTGGTTTCTTCAACTCATTATTTCATCTGATTTGTTCTTGAATCGTTTTCTAGAAGAGAATTAGAAGAAAATTTCGTGTTTATTTGAATTTTCGTGTTCAGATCTACTTTATCTCTCTAAAAATCGTTTCAGATCTGTTTTATCTCTCTAGAAACCCTCTCAGATCCGTTTTCTCTCTCTATAACTCTTATCATATATCTTTCTCTCTCTTTAAGTTCTATCATTTGTTGAAAATCTAATGGATAAAAGGAATTTATTGTTTGACTCCATTTTAGAACTTGGATTAAAGGTTACTAAACCAATCTATGGTGTTAACAAAGTGACCATGTTTCAAATCAGTGGTCGATCTATGTTCAATGATATTCCTGAGTTGTATAATCTTCTTGTTGATAAGAAAATATCTAGATACTCATATGTTAATCACCATGAGTTAAGAGAGGATGAGAGAATAGTAGAACAATTCTGTGTTATCTATGAACATTTAGATCGGGAACATAAACAAATGTTGAAGATAAAAAGGGCTGAAAAAGAAAAAGAAGAAGTTCATAATGTTCCTCATGTTTCTGAAGAAAAGATGACTCTAGATGTTCTTGTTGAGGGGGAGTCAAGTGGTTCATGTGTTTCAGATGAATTACAATCCGATTTTAGTTGTTCTGAAAATGAATCTCAAAGTAAATCTTTGGAAGTCATGAAAGTAAAGACATTTTGTTCTATTGGAACAACAACAGATGATTTATTGTGTTCTGATGATATCTTTGAAGGATTGGTTCCCTACAGAAAGCCAATAATTCAAGATATTCATATTTATCAAACTCCTAAGGATTGTGTTCAAAAGTCTTCAAATGTTCAGTTTCAGATAGAAGAAAAAGTGGTTCAGATCCGAAATTCGTTTCTGAAGCCTAAAAATAAGAAAAGGAAGAAGAAGAGAAAGAATAAGAGTAAAACAAAGAAGGTTTGGATGCCCAAGGAACAAGTGCCCAATGCTTGTGAAAAAGTTGAAAAGGCTGAAGTCAATAATGTTCAAAGGAAATTTCATTCAGGTGAATATGTTAAGAGTTGGAGAAAAGAGAAAATAGTGTTCGGTTGGTTTAATGAATTTTTTGGAAATTTTTGTTTTCCAACTAAGAAGCGGGTATTATTTTCAGAGGATGATAGATTTTCTTCAAATAAGTGGTTATGCAAGAAACATACTTCAATGTTGAATCTTAAATGGGTACCAAAAGTCCCATAAAAGTTTTGTCCTTTATCAAAAAAAAAAAACAAAATGTGGTCAAAATCTTGGTGAAATCTGATGGATTTGGTTTAATGATATGATATTGTTGTTGGATTAGTATCTAAGCCCGTAACTATATTTGGTATGTACTTAACCCGGTTATGCATGGTCCTTTTGGGTTGCCTTCACCAAAGCAACTTGACAAGGTGATTTAAAGAAAGAGAGAGGATATTATGGTTTATTAATATATTATAAGAATAATATATTAAAGGAGAAATCATATTTATTTAATTAGTATTAGTCATAAATTAATTAGGAGTTAATTTGGTGACAAAAAGAGATTAATTAAATAAAGGGGCATAAACTGTCAAATGTGTGATAGTTGAGTTTTGGGCTGCGAAACCTAATGGAATAAGGGGGAACGAAATTATGATGAAGGATCATCATATTTTCGTCCAAGGCCTCGTTCCAGAAGGTTCCTTGGGCTGCTTGGTGACTAAGTTGTCCATTAGGGTTTAGACTGAAACCCTAGCAGCCAACAGTATAAATAAGACCCTAGCAGCCGACCATGGTGTGTTCCCATAGTTCTTGATCCAACTTTTAAACTTCGCCTCTTGGGCAGTATTCTTCCAACATCAACTCTTTCAGGTTCTCCCAACCTATGGAGTTAGCCACTGATAGCGTCAGTGACTTAACATGGCTATTCCACCATGTTAGGGCTCTCTCGGAGAAGGTGCAGGCAGCAACCTTCACCTTGCTCCCTTCTGGGCATAGACATATTTCGAAGACCAAATCTGTTTTCTCGAACCATCGCATTTGAGCAATGACTCCCCCATTTCCACTAAAGGATTTGGGTTTGTAGTTCATGAAGTCCTTATACGAAATCTCCTTAAGGTGCCCGTGACTACCACCTTGGGTGTAGTTAACACCCGATCCACTCTCGCTTGTACCGGTCGTGTCGAATGAAGCTAGGGCTGTCGGAACAGCCGCAACCACTGCACCTTGGATATTTGCCGGATTGAATTGTAGAGGAGGTAGTGGAGTTTGAGCTGGAGTTATCGGAGTAATGCACCTGTTTGATCTACGAGGAGGCATCTTGCTAAAAACAATAATGGGATGAGATGGAAATAAGTTTATAGCAGTGGATATAAGTCGAAAGCTGAAAGACTAAGTTATCCTAGTTCTGAATGTATCTGGTTCTGACTTTCATAGGGTTCTGGAAAACAATTCATAATGAGATTCTATCCTAAATAAACTTTATGAATAAGAAGTAGCTATCCTCGAATGAATCTCTATGAATTAAATAACTGATACTAGTTACATGAAAAGAAAATAATCCTAACACATAATGTGAGCAGTGTATTCACTAGCTCACTAAGACAATCAAGGTTATTATTTATTAGTGTGACATATAAGACGTTTTGGTTACTTCGGTTGATCCCTCCTTGGAAAACTCCCTATGAACCTCTTCTTGTTCCTCCTTGACTCCTTTGCTGGCTGCTATGATGTAGTGGTTATACCTATATGGGTTTGTCGTGCGAGAATGGATATGTCTAAAGAATCTATGAGATTAAGGGTAACATTATGGGTTGATCCTTACCGGGTCCTCCTATAATTGCGCAATGTATACAAGTTGTATATAACTTAAGATTAAATAGACCTTCGAATAAGTGATCCTACTCCAAAACCACAACCAAACAAGGAACAGGAAGTGAAGCATAGATCACAAATTCTAAGTCTATAAAATCTCAATTATATTAAACCTTGGGAGTATACACTTCGGAATCATAGACCTACCAGAAGGGTCTTTTAGATTTTCACATATGTTATTTATAGTGCCTAAAATAATCCTATGGTATTTGTTGAGTATTTGAGATATTGAAACTGATATGGCATATTTGGTTATTTAGGGAAGCCTTTTTAGGGTTAATCATTTTATGATTCCCTACGATGCCTTTACAGTAGAAGTTCTTAATCGAGCTCTTCTAAGGCATTAGTTTTTATATTAGGCATATATTTTATATTTATGGCATAAATTTATTGTTCCCTATAAATAATCATTACGTTTACTTTTGGTGTAAGCTTTTGACCAAGATTAGGGTTTTCTTTGTACGTTCATCTCATAATCAATACAAGAAAAACCTTTATCATATTACTTGCATATGTTGGTGATTGATTCTTGATTGTTCTTGATATTCCGCATTCGTCATCTCGGTTTTATTCCCAACAAGTGGTATCAGAGCGGGTTCTTGTAGATCTCAACGATTTTTGCAAGGATCGATCTTGTTAATGGCGATATTTTATCATGAATCTCACCTTGTTCTTCAAGTTTTGTAAGTTTTCTGAAAAGAAAAAGCCTATACCTTGTTTTTATTGAAAAATCTTGTTCAGATCTGGTTTCTTCAACTCATTATTTCATCTGATTTGTTCTTGAATCGTTTTCTAGAAGAGAATTAGAAGAAAATTTCGTGTTTATTTGAATTTTCGTGTTCAGATCTACTTTATCTCTCTAAAAATCGTTTCAGATCTGTTTTCTCTCTCTTGAAACCCTCTCAGATCTGTTTTCTCTCTCTATAACTCTTATCAGATATCTTTCTCTCTCTTTAAGTTCTATCATTTGTTGAAAATCTAATGGATAAAAGGAATTTATTGTTTGACTCCATTTTAGAACTTGGATTAAAGGTTACTAAACCAATCTATGGTGTTAACAAAGTGACCATGTTTCAAATCAGTGGTCGATCTATGTTCAATGATATTCCTGAGTTGTATAATCTTCTTGTTGATAAGAAAATATCTAGATACTCATATGTTAATCACCATGAGTTAAGAGAGGATGAGAGAATAGTAGAACAATTCCGTGTTATCTATGAACATTTAGATCGGGAACATAAACAAATGTTGAAGATAAAAAGGGCTGAAAAAGAAAAAGAAGAAGTTCATAATGTTCCTCATGTTTCTGAAGAAAAAGATGACTCCAGATGTTCTTGTTGAGGGGGAGTCAAGTGGTTCATGTGTTTCAGATGAATTACAATCCGATTTTAGTTATTCTGAAAATGAATCTCAAAGTAAATCTTTGGAAGTCATGAAAGTAAAGACATTTTGTTCTATTGGAACAACAACAGATGATTTATTGTGTTCTGATGATATCTTTGAAGGATTGGTTCCCTACAGAAAGCCAATAATTTGAGATATTCATATTTATCAAACTCCTAAGGATTGTGTTCAAAAGTCTTCAAATGTTCAGTTTCAGATAGAAGAAAAAGTGGTTCAGATTCGACATTCGTTTCTGAAGCCTAAAAATAAGAAAAGGAAGAAGAAGAGAAAGAATAAGAGTAAAACAAAGAAGGTTTGGATGCCCAAGGTACAAGTGCCCAATGCTTGTGAAAAAGTTGAAAAGGCTGAAGTCAATAATGTTCAAAGGAAATTTCATTCAGGTGAATATGTTAAGAGTTGGAGAAAAGAGAAAATAGTGTTCGGTTGGTTTAATGAATTTTTTGGAAATTTTTGTTTTCCAACTAAGAAGCGGGTATTATTTTCAGAGGATGATAGATTTTCTTCAAATAAGTGGTTATGCAAGAAACATACTTCAATGTTGAATCTTAAATGGGTACCAAAAGTCCCATAAAAGTTTTGTCCTTTATCAAAAAAAAAAAACCAAAATGGGTTCAAAATCTTGGTGAAATCTGATGGATTTGGTTTAATGATATGATATTGTTGTTGGATTAGTATCTAAGCCCGTAACTATATTTGGTATGTACTTAACCCGGTTATGCATGGTCCTTTTGGGTTGCCTTCACCAAAGCAACTTGACAAGGTGATTTAAAGAAAGAGAGAGGATATTATGGTTTATTAATATATTATAAGAATAATATATTAAAGGAGAAATCATATTTATTTAATTAGTATTAGTCCATAAATTAATTAGGAGTTAATTTGGTGACTAAAAGAGATTAATTAAATAAAGGGGCATAAATTGTCAAATGTGTGATAGTTGAGTTTTGGGCTGCGAAACCTAATGGAATAAGGGGGAACGAAATTATGATGAAGGATCATCATATTTTCGTCCAAGGCCTTGTTCCAGAAGGTTCCTTGGGCTGCTTGGTGACTAAGTTGTCCATTAGGGTTTAGACTGAAACCCTAGCAGCCTACAGTATAAATAAGACCCTTAGCCTTCAATTTTCGGCTACTTGCTTCCCAAGAGAAACCCTAGGCCGAAATTAAGCATCCTCCCTCCTCTCTCATAATTTCCTTCTTGCTTGTGGTGTTTGTAAGCCATTAGATGAGTTACAATTGTGACTCTATGCTCCAAGAAAGAAGATTCAAGCTTTCATTGAAGAGGTAAACATCTAGATCTGATGTTATATGTTAATTTCGAAATTATGTATGCTAGATTAGGGTTTGTAAGTCTTGGATTCATTGCATGTACAATAGAGAAACCTAGATCCAAGCATTAGGGTTTGTATGAGCACATAGGATTGTTCTTATGTATAAAACCCTTCAGTGGTATCAGAGCCTTGATTGGTTTCTGTTGTATGGATGCTTTGTATGTTTAACATGCTGAAAATCGTTTTTCTGGCTTCTGTTCGATTGGACTCGGCAAGTCACTTCATGGACTCGGCGAGACAGCCCAACTCGGCGAGTCCATGAGTGACCCGGCGAGTCGGATCGTCAGACAGAGGCAATATCGGGATTTCTTGTTGTTTTTGCTATGGAATAGTTACCTAATCTGTTTTTACTGATAAAATTCGAATTTTAATGATTTTGTGAGACTATCCTTTCCAAAAACAAAAGATATTTACCAATTGATTAGATAATAAATTCCTTATATGATTAAAATTGATTATTTGAATTAATTGGATAACTTATCTTGCAAGAAATTGAATTAAGTCGAATATAGATAATCACTAAATTAATTGTTTGATTTATATTATTTGTTATTTGATCCCTTGTGTTTTGAAAAGTTCAAAACTTGTCCTCAAGTTTTGAAATTTAAATTTTATAATTAAAAGTTTAATTTTGAATGATTTAAATTTCAAACCCTTAGAATTTTACAAGTTTAAAATTCAACCCTATACTATTATATTATTACAAGATTAATTTATATATATATATATATATATATATATATATATATATATATATATATATATATATATATATAAGAATGAGCTAGTCTTATCGCTAGTAGGCCTCATTCACGAAGCCAGTCTATAAGGTGTGTATAAGGTTGTTTCCTATAAAATAGCGCTTAATGGGTGTACACTCACACCCACCGCTTGCTTGACTGGTGGGGGGTCGTTAGCCGAACGGATAGGATAGGGCACTTAATTCCTCATTATAAGTATAATGAATATTGCAAAGTAACTACAATGTTTTTCAAATTCCCAATCTTAGTTACTTTAGGGTAAAATGTGAAAATTGATGTTATTCCATGGAATTACACTTTGTACCCTTGTCAAACGTTAGTGGAGCGTGCGTGGCTAACCGGCACACTAATTTGGGATTGACATTGGTGGCGAAGGGTGGCTCGATGTTTATCATAGATCAATGGAGCGTGCGTGGCTAACCGGCACATTGATTAGGTGAAAGAGACATTGAGTGCACCGTGTTGAGTCGCATGGTTATTCACAACTTGTTTGCGATCCTCGGCATCCCAGTTGTAAATTTGAAGTGCATATCGAGATTTAAACATGCCATTGAAATGTTCAATGAATCTCAAAAGAAATCTAGGAATTTTCAAATACATTTAAAACTTAATCTCTTTTCGTTTTTCGTGGTGAAAATTAGTGAATCGTCATTCACTTACCTTCAAATTATTTACTTTTAGATTACGGCATCCCTTTTCTAAGTTGTAAATAATGTTGTTGGATCCTAGCCCTAATTTCTCAATTGGGTGTTTAATTGGGGATTCATTTCTAATCAAACTTTGTTCCTTTCTATTTTAGATGTCTAACACAAACACAAACAACAACGCTTCTGGGTCATTCTCGCTGATGAACCTATGTCAAAAGGTGACATTTGATGGGTCGAATTTCAACGAGTGGATGAGATACATTCGCATGATAACTCGCTACGAGAACAAAGAATATGTCCTCGATGAGAAACTAGAAAAGATCAACCCAGAAGTTGCTACTCCTGAAGAGATGTCCGCCTTTCAGGCCCATGAGCGTGATGCTACGAAAGTTCATTGCATCATGCTGGCCACCATGAACCTCGAACTCCAAAAGTCCTATGAGGACATGTATCCATATGAGATGCACCAAGATTTGCTGGACAGGTACCACCAAAGCGCGAGGCAAGAGCGCTATGAGATCATTACCAACATGATCACCGCTAGGATAGGGAGTGGAGAATACCTAACCGCCCATTTGCAAAGGATGTAAAGGTATGTTAATCGTCTTCTCAAACTTAATGTTAAGTTTGATGTGGATTTGGCTATCGACATCATCCTACACTCCTTGCCTTCCTGCTACAACCAGTTTAGAATGACCTACCATATGAACAAGGAAGAGGTCACCCTGAGTAAACTTCAAGGGCTCCTGAGGACTGCAGAGAGCAACCTCAAGGACAAATCTATTGCATTATCCTCTACTGTAGCTGCTCCTGTGTTGGCAATTGGCCAAGGAAAGGGTAAAAAGAGGAAGGCTCCTTCTAAGAGCCACCAAAAGGGTAAGACCCAAGATGGTTCCTCTTCTAGTGGGACCAAAGCAGGTTCTGTTAAGCCCTCTTCTGACCCCAAGGAAGCAGAGTGCTTCTATTGCCACCAGAAGGGCCACTGGAAACGAAGCTGGCCGAAATATCTGCAAGATATTAAGGATGGGAAGATAAAGCCCACCTTTGCAGGTATGTATTCAATTAAATCTAATAACTCATCACGTGCTACTTCATGGGTCCTTGATACTGGATGTGGTTTCCACATTTGCTCTGATTTGCAGGGGCTAAGAAAAAGTAGGGAAGTGGAGCATGGGAGAATAAACTTGGTCATGTGAAACAAGAAGTCGTCACCAGTAACCAAGATCGGAGTTTATTCTTTAGTATTGAGTAATGGTTTAGGACTAGATTTAAATAATTGTTGCTATTCGCCAGATATGGCAAGGAACATCATTTCTTTTCATGGATTATAAAGACAAGGTTTCAGATATTCATTTGATAATAGCAATGGTTCTATTAATGTTTATTTGAATGGTGTTTTTTATTTCAATGCATTTCCTTGTAATGGAATTTATGAATCTGTGTTGATTGTAGATAATTTAGGAAATGATGTCTTGAATATTGATTCGTCCAATAGTTTGGACAAAGCATGCTTGTGGCATTGTCGCATTGGCCATGTTAACAAGAAACGCATAGCCCAACTCCAAAAGGATGGAGTCTTGGAGTCATTCGACCTTAGAGACGATGACGTGTGTGAATCTTGTTTGCTTGGGAAGATGACTAAGTCACCCTTTACTGGTACATGTGAAAGGGGTGAGGGTGTATTGGATCTCATACATACTGATGTATGTGGACCCTTTAGATCCACCACAAGGGACGCTTGTCGCTTCTACGTGACTTTTACAGATGATTATAGCAGATATGGATATATCTACTTGATCAAGCAAAAGTCAGAAACCTTTGAAAAGTTCAAAGAGCTTAAGAATGAAGTAGAGAATCAGTTGGGCAGGAAAATAAAGATGCTTCGATCTGATCGAGGGGGAGTGTACCTAAGTCTTGAGTTTCACAACTATCTAAAAGAATGCGGAATAGTTTCGCAATTGACGCCTCATAGAACGCCGCAATTTAATGGTGTGGCTGAGATACGTAATCGAACCTTGTTGGCCATGGTTCGTTCTATGATGAGTCGTGCTTCGTTATCAATCTCATTCTGGGGGTATGCCTTAGAGACTGCCTCCCATATCCTTAACTTAGTTCCCACCAAGAAGGTTGCCAAAACACCTCACGAGATGTGGACATGGAAATCTCCCTCGTTAGCACATATCAAGGTTTGGGGTTGTGAAGCTTTCGTAAGACGAGAGACTCACGACAAGCTAGAACCTCGTAGTGAGAAGTGTTATTTCATCGGCTATCCACAGAAGTCTTTTGGCTATCTCTTCTATAGACCAAGTGACAATGTTGTCTTTGTTGCTAGGAGAGGGGTTTTTAAAGAAAGAGAACTCATAAGTCAAGGAGATAGTGGGAGTCAGATTGACCTTGAAGAGCTTCAAGAGTCAGGAGATGAAGGAACCTCTGACACTGGCGTTCAACCTGAGGACGAAACTTCTGTTGAACCAATTGACCAGTCCTTACCTCTTAGACGTTCGAGTAGAGTTATTGTTCCACCCCAGTTTTATGGTTTCCATATTACTACTGACGGGGATACGTTTATTAGTGATAGTACACTAATAAATCTAGACGAACCTAATAGCTACAAGGAAGCCATGGCAGGCCCAGAGTCTGCTAAATGGAAAGAGGCAATGGACAGCGAGATTCAGTCCATGTATGACAACCAAGTTTGGAATTTGAGTAATGCTCGCAATAGATGCGTTTCATGATTATGAAATCTGGCAGATGGACGTTAAAACTTCTTTCCTTAATGGGAAGTTGGCTGAGGATGTTTACATGAATCAGCCAGAGGGTTTTGTCGATGCGAAGCATCCAAATAGAGTGTGCAAGCTTGAGAAATCCATTTATGGATTAAAGCAAGCATCTCGCAGATGGAATCTTTGTTTTGACGAGAAGGTCAAAGAGTTTGGTTTTCTGCGAAATGAAGATGAGTCATGTGTGTATGTCAAGGCCAGTGGGAGTATAGTGAGCTTCCTTGTATTGTATGTCGATGACATACTACTCATAGGAAACGACATCCCAACCTTGCAGGAGGTCAAGTCCTGGCTTGGGAAGTGTTTCGCTATGAAGGATCTCGGAGAAGCTGCATATATTCTAGGAATAAGGATACTGAGAAACAGAAGTAAGAGACTAATAGGACTCAGTCAGGATACATACTTGGAAAAGGTACTAAAGCGTTTTAGTATGGAAAATTCCAAGAAAGGGGAGTTGCCAATTCAATGCAATACCAAACTGAGTAAGACTCAGAGCCCGAGTACAGAGGCAGAGATAGCTGATATGAGCCGAGTACCTTATGCTTCCGCAGTTGGCTCGATTATGTACGCTATGACCTGTACTCGCCCTGATGTAGCTTTCGCTTTGAGCATGGTCAGTAGATATCAAGGGAACCCTGGTAGAGCACATTGGATTGCTATCAAGAATATTCTTAAGTACCTACGAAGGACCAAGGAATGGTTTCTAGTCCTCGGTGGTAGTGATGAATTAAGGGTGCGAGGGTACAGTGATGCTAGCTTCCAGACGGATCGGGATAATTACCGATCACAGTCGGGCTGGGTCTTTACCCTGAACGGAGGAGCAGTGACTTGGAAAAGTACCAAGCAAGAGACCGTAGCTGATTCAACGTGCGAATCAGAGTACATTGCGGCAAGCGAGGCGTCAAAGGAGGCTATATGGTTGAAGAACTTCATTGGAGACCTTGGAGTTGTGCCATCCATAAAGGAGCCCATGGAAATTTTCTGTGATAATCAAGTAGCGGTTGCCTTGACCAAGGAACCAAGGGATCATGGCAGATCTCGACATATCGACAGGAAATACCATATTATTAGACATCGGGTAGAAGAGGGACTCCTCGTTGTGAAGAGGGTATCGCCAGAAGATAACCCAGCAGATCCCCTTACGAAGGGACTGAGTAGGGTCAAGCATTTAAAGCACGCTAGGAGCGTTGGGCTAAAGGACGATATTAGTTTAGATTAGATAGGTATGAAACTTGTAATGGATAATTTTGTATTCAACATTTGATGATTAAATAAAGATGTGTTATTTATAAGAAAGTTACTATCTTGTGTTGATTATTTATCTATTGTTTCAGTTTTGCATGTTTTGACTTCCTGAATAATAAGATTATTCGAACGGTCCACAATCACTCATATGTTGGAAGTAGATATGAAAGAAGATTTTCATGAATTTGTTTGTAGATTGTCTAAAAGGTTTTGGACATAACAAAGGTTTGCTACAAAGTTTATGAGTGCTTATGAAATATGTTTTGAGCATTGGAATAAACCCGCACTTGCTAGTATCACTTCATGAAAGTTATCACAAGTGATCGCAAGATGATAATATCATATAATCTTTAAACCTGGAGATATGGTTGTTGTTTGCTAGTTGATTATACATTGATAATGCGAAAAATGCATCAGTAACTTGATGTTATAAAACACATTATTGTGTGTGACTTGGCTAGTAAATGATAAAAGCATATAAGTCGAAGTTTTTCTGTACCTTTTATTCTAAGAGAATAAAAGCGATATCTTGGCCACTCGATGATTTAGTTTGACTTATGTGCCGGCCCCGGTCAGGATGAAGTTGATGTGTTCAACTAAATTCTATGTTGAATAAATCAGAGATCGAGAAACAAAATGCTAGACAACAAGTATTGTCAGCATGATATCTAGAACAGAGGATTATACGATCCCTTATCTGAAGGACAAGATTTTGATCAGAGTTGACAGAAGCGTGTAAGAGCTACGATTGCTAACCGGATTATGAAGTCATATGTGAGATATAGTTACTAGGCTTATCCAAGTGGGAGACTGTTGGATTAGTGTCTAAGCCCGTAACTATATTTGGTATGTACTTGACCCGGTTATGCATGGTCCTTTTGGGTTGCCTTCGCCAAAGCAACTTGACAAGGTAATTTAAAGAAAGAGAGAGGATATTATGGTTTATTAATATATTATAAGAATAATATATTAAAGGAGAAATCATATTTATTTAATTCGTCTTAGTCATAAATTAATTAGGAATTAATTTGGTGACTAAAAGAGATTAATTAAATAAAGGGGCATAAACTGTCAAATGTGTGATAGTTGAGTTTTGGGCTGGGAAACCTAATGGACTAAGGGGGAACGAAATTATGATGAAGGATCATCATATTTTCGTCCAAGGCCTTGTTCCAGAAGGTTCCTTAGGCTGCTTGGTGACTAAGCTGTCCATTAGGGTTTAGACTGAAACCCTAGCAGCCTACAGTATAAATAAGACCCTTAGCCTTTAATTTTCGGCCACTTGCTTCCCAAGAGAAACCCTAGGCCGAAATTAATTGCCTTCTTGCTTGTGGTGTTTGTAAGCCATTAGAGGAGTTACAATTGTGACTCTAAGCTCCAAGAAAGAAGATTCAAGCTTTCATTGAAGAGGTAAGCATCTAGATCTGATGTTATATGTTACTTTCGAAATTATGTATGCTAGATTAGGGTTTGTAAGTCTTGGATTCATTGTATGTACAATAGAGAAACCTAGATCCAAGCATTAGGGTTTGTATGAGCACATAGGATTGTTCTTATGTATAAAACCCTTCAATTGTGTTGAAGAAATCAATTTTATTGTTTTTTTTTGTGTTGGAATTGACAAAAGTTGAAAAAGTTGAAAAGATGGGGTGAAAAGGGACCATTTCTGAAAAGGGGGTAATATTCTGACATATTGCAGTGAACAGTGGGTGCAAACTGTCATATGTACTTTTGACAGGGGCTAGTTTCGGAACTTTGGATAAATAAAAGGCTCATTCCTGTGTTCGTTCTTTGAAGCGAAAGTCAAGAAGCCAAAGGTCACATAACCGAACTCATAGAAGCGAACCTCACGAATAAGAACCGAACCTACTGTTCACAATTTGAAGCGAACCTCACGAATAAGAACCGAATCTACTGTTCACAACCGAACGTTCGGTTGATTTCGCTTTGGTATGACATTGAAGCGAACTGCAATTCACTTTCGGTCCTTAATCTGTGTTCGGTCCTTGATTACTTTCGGTCCATGTCAATTTGAAATCGGGGCCATAAGAGCGAACCTGCAACTGGAATTGGAGCGAACCTTGGAGTCAAAAGTGAAGGTTGGTTCATCAAGGACCGAACTCACCAGAAATTGCAGGTCAAGAAGCGAAAGTCGGGGAATCGGTTTCGCTCTGTAACATTTTCAATCTGCAATCGATTCCAACTTGGATTCAAAACGAAAATTGGTATTATACGAACTGAGGCTCGTTGCTGGATTCAAATGGGTTTGAAATCAAGACTTTGCACTCTAAATTGATCTGAATCGGATGTCGCAACTGAAATCGGAAATCATGAAATTCAAATTTTGGGCGTTGTTAACTATTTTCTTGGATGCAAGCGATCCCAACAAAGGCAAAACTAAAATCATTCAGAACCAAAAATAGGAGTTGTTCATGAAATTGAAATCGGAGTTCTGAACCCGCATCTTATTTCGGTGTTTCAAGCCTTGATTTTGAAATCGCATTAACTAAAAACGGAGGCATATGTATCGGACCCTGTCACTTCTTGAGCCCATTGGTGCGCACTCAGCATCATAGCAATCCACAATCTCAACATCATCACGGGATGCAAGTTCTATTGGTATGAAAACGATTGTCACAATTATGAAAGCCGATATCACCTATCTTGGGGTAAGAATGGGTTTGCACGCTGAATATTCCTGCTGAGTAAACCTAGAATATTTAAGTGGCTTCGAGAATTTATGATCAGATGAATTTGTATCTAAATGACAATTGGTTCAATTTTGACTTTTTGAAGTCCAACAGCGTGTTTCTACGATCAAATGAAGAAGATGACTCAAGGTTTCAATTCCAGTCCCCGAAAGCTAACAAACTTTACAGTTTCCACCCTCCTGAAAGATCGTTATTTGTTTTAGCGTTAAATTGGAGAATATGGGATATATTTTCATCTTCAGCCCCCTGACTTTCAGGACTTCACCGATTTAACCACATTTCCCAAATTCTTTCCAAAATTTTCAGATTTTACCACTTTTACCCCTTCTCTCCAAAAGATTTTCACTTCTTATCCTTTTTCTTTGGTCTTATTCTTTTTAAACCCTTCTAAAATAATTGCTTCTTTTTCTATTCTTTTGTCTAAATTTAATTATCGGAAAATACAAAATTATTTTTTGTTATTTTTCGGTTTTAATTTTTGAAAATTGGGTTTATTCTAAAAGGGATTTATTTCATCTATTCTGACGGGTTTTGAAGATTGTTGGTAATTCTTCTTAACTTTCCGGATTCTCTCCATGGCATTTGTTGAAGATTCAAGGGGGAGTTCGTATTTGGAAGATTATTCTTATTTCACTCGCTTTGAAGACCCCATGTACTGATGAGTCTCACAATTTAGGGGGAGAAATGCCAAGAAGATCGGAAATCGTGATCTTCATCAGTTTCAACATCTAGGGGGAGATTGTTGAGTATTTGAGATATTGAAACTGATATGGCATATTTGGTTATTTAGGGAAGCCTTTTTAGGGTTAATCATTTTATGATTCCCTACGATGCCTTTACAGTAGAAGTTCTTAATCGAGCTCTTCTAGGGCATTGGTTTTTATATTAGGCATAGATTTTATATTTATGGCATATATTTATTGTTCCCTATAAATAATCATTAGGTTTACTTTTGGTGTAAGCTTTTGACCAAGATTAGGGTTTTCTCTGTACGTTCGTCTCATAATCAATACAAGAAAAACCTTTATCAGATTACTTGCATATGTTGGTGATTGATTCTTGATTGTTCTTGATATTCCACATTCGTCATCTCGGTTTTATTCCTAATAGTATTTTAATGTAATGAACTTGGTATGTCTTAAACTTGTTGTTGTCTTATAGTATCATAAAATACTCCTATAGTATTTTAACTTTCATGCTCTGATCTCGAAATCCCTTGTGTATAGAGTTAGATAAGTTTTAAGACTGTTGCAACACCACATCACTCCCAAACACATGTTGGTCATATCTCAAATGAATATAGTTGATCATGCTATATTGATCCCAGATATGATTACATAATTGTCCAGGATTGACCGTAGTGTCCAACCTTTAAATACTTCTGTTATGTTCTTCTTGTGATACTTGTTCTAGTATGTATATATGTGTAAGCATGTATGTATATTTTTATAAGAATATTGTTATATTTTAAAATATACTTTTATTTAGAGCACTTAAGCCCCATTTCATTTATAGTTGTATATCTTTTATAGGTTGATATACTTAGTTCACTATAAACAATGCTCTGATACAAATCTGTCACACCCCAAACCGGAATGGCGGAATCTTTCGGGGGCAGAGGACGTCATGTTTAGTATCACAACATATACATCATAGTAATTAAAGTAACACACAACCAGGTCACTAAACCTATCAGTGTAGGTCACTATGTCTGAGCCGACCATGGTGTGCTCCCATAGTTCTTGTTCCAACTTTTGAACTTCGCCTCTTGGGCAGTATTCTTCCAACATCAACTCTTTCAGGTTCTCGCAACCTATGGAGTTAGCCACTGATTGGGTCAGTGACTTAACATGGCTATTCCACCATGTTAGGGCTCTGTCAGAGAAGGTGTAGGCAGCAAACTTCACCTTGCTCCCTTCTGGGCACAGACAGATTTCAAAGACCGAATCTGTTTTCTCGAACCATCGTATTAGAGCAATGACTCCCCCATTTCCATTAAAGGATTTGAGTTTGCAGTTCATGAAGTCCTTATACGAAATCTCCCTAGGGTGCCCATGACTACCACCTTGGGTGTAGTTAACACCTGATCCACTCCCGCTTGTACCGGTCGTGTCGAATGAAGCTAGGGCTGCCGGAACAGTCGCAGCCACTACAGCTTGGATAGTTGTCAGATTGAATTGTAGAGGAGGTAGTGGAGTTTGAGCTGTGGTTATCGGAGTAGTGCGCCTGTTTGATCTACGAGGAGGCATCTTGCTAAAAAGAATACAAGGATGACATGGAAATAATTTTATAGCAGTGGATATAAGTCGAAAGCTGAAAGACTAAGTTATCCTAATTTTGAATGTATCTGGTTCTGACTTTCATAAGGTTCTGGAAAACAATTCATAATGGGAGTCTATCTAAAATAAACTTTATGAATCAGAAGTGGCTATCCTCGAATGAATCTTTGTGAATTGAATAACTGATACTAGTTGCATGAAAAGAAAATAATGCTAACACATAATGTGAGCAATGTATTCACTAACTCACTAAGACAATCAAGGTTATTATTTATTAGTGTGACATATAAGACGTTTTGGTTACTTCGGCTGATCCCTCCTTGGAAAACTCCCGATGAACCTCTTCTTGATCCTCCTTGACTTCTCTGCTGGCTGCTATGATGGAGTGGTTATACCTATCTGGGTTTGTCGTGCGAGAATGGATATGTCTAAAGAATCTATGAGATTAAGGGTAACATTATGGGGTGATCCTTACCGGGTCCTCCTATAATTGCGCAATGTATACAAGTTGTATATAATTTAAGATTAAATAGACCTTCGAATAAGTGATCCTACTCCAAAACCACAACCAAACAAGGAACAGGAAGTGAAGCATAGATCACAAATTCTAAGTCTATAAAATCTCAATTATATAAAACCTTGGGAGTATACACTTCGGAATCATAGACCTACCAGAAGGGTCTTTTAGATTTTCACATATGTTATTTATAGTGCCTAAAATAATCCTATAGTATTATAATGTAATGAACTTGGTATGTTTTAAACTTGTTGTTGTCTTATAGTATCATAAAATACTCCTATAGTATATTAACTTTCATGCTCTGATCTAGAAATCCCTTGTGTATAGAGTTAGGTAAGTTTTAAGACTGGTGCAACACTACATCACTCCCAAACACATGTCGGTCATATCTCAAATGAATATAGTTGATCAGTCTATATTGATCCCAGATATGATTACATAATTGTCCAGGTTTGACCGCAGTGTCCAACCTTTAAATACTTCTGTTATGTTCTTCTTGTGATACTTGTTCTAGTATGTATATATGTATAAGCATGTATGTATATTTTTATAAGAATATTGTTATATTTTAAAATATACTTTTATTCAGAGCACTTCAGCCCCATTGCATTTATACTTGTATATCTTTTAAAGGTTGATATACTTAGTTCACTATAAACAATGCCCTGATACCAATCTGTCACACCCCCAAACCGGAACGGCGGAATAGTTCGGGGGCGGAGGGCGTCATGTTTAGTATCACAACACATACATCATAGTAATCAAAGTAACAAACAACCATTACATTAATATTAAAGTTTTTACAAAGTATGTGATTCACAAAAGTTAGACTCCAAAAGTAAATAACAAAACAAGACATGAAGCTACTATGCTCCATCTTCTGAATCCCAGCGCGCGTACCTGTCTACTAGTCTCCTGAGAATACATTTTATTTTGAAAGAGTAGATCAGCATTTAAGCTGGTGAGTTCATAAGTATTTTAGTGGTGTAAATTAAGTTGTAAGATTTTTTAGAAAATTTCTTCTGTTCCTCCAGAAGATCCTATATCTTCTGATACGATGAAAGAAAGTAAAAATGACTCTACAATTCCTTCTATAAGTACTAAAGGGATACAAGTTATATAGAATCTAGATCAACCAAACAATCAATTGTGCGAATCTACCCTAATCCCATAACCAAACAAGGAACAAGAAATGAGGCGGAAGGTACACATCCCATTGTTTGTTAGATCTTCATTTTATAAAACCCTGGCGTATTCATTCGGTACTTACGGAGTAAACTGTAATAGTTCCTTTATTTGATGAAAACATTCTTTAAGAAATTCATATATTTCCTGTAGTAAAATGGTAACCACAATAGTTCCTTCTATAATCACTTAGTTTATACTAGCTATATATAATCTAATATCGAACGGATAGTTAGTTGTGTGAATATGCCCTAAGCCCACAACCAAACAAGGAACATGAAGTAAGGCGGAAAGCACACATCCAACTGCCTATCGGATATTAATTATATATAACCCTGATGTATAAACTAAGGTATTATAGAATTAACCACTAAAGGTCCTTTAAGTTATACTGGTTTAATAAAATGAATTAAACCTATTACTGATAAGTTTCTAGTTTATCCTACTAACTGTTCTATCTGAAAAGTATGTTTTTGTACAAGAAAATGGTATATTAAATTTGTATACTATGACCTGACCCATACCTGGTACTCCTTATGATTACTTGGTGTATACGGAATATATATATATATATATATATATATATATATATATATATAAAGCTAAGATCGAATAGATAGTACACTGGGTGCATCTACTCTAAGACCACAACCAAACAAGGAACAAGAAATGAAGCGGAAAGCACACATCCTACTGTCTGTTGAACCCAATTAATATATATCCGTGATGTATCTACCGAGGAATCATAAAGTTAGCATTATAGGCCCCCTTATAACTGAATGTACTAAGACTCGACTGTTTTGTGTGTCTTTTGTTCTAGTGTATAGTATGTTCCTTCTGTTCTAGTGTATAGTATGTTCTGAACCCCTAAACTATACCTATTATAGTTTACTAGTATGTGTGTTTTGAATTGTCTTTGATTTGTAGAAAAGACTCGATTATCTATTGTATTATGATTTTACTTTAAAAATAGAGTTTTATAAACAACTAAGTATCATAACTTTAAAAGAGTTTTTGAAATGATTTGGTCACTTATAATAGTATAAGAAATCCATTAAAATGGTGTTTAGCACAGATAAACATTAACACAATTATCATTGTGTTCAACTTGTATTCCACCCCTGAAAAGCATTTAAAACATTTAAAAGATTGATTATAGGGGTATGAACTGACCTTATGTGGGTGATTCAATTGAAGATTCGCGTAAGGATGAGAAGTTCCACGAATGAAGTCCCGAGGCACAAACGAGTCCCAATTGACATATATTGATACATATATGTATATTATTAGTGTTTAACACCACTAATATGAAGGGAAACACCCTTAGCGACTAGGAAACACTTGGAATGAAGTGTTACAATCACATGTTATTGACTAAAGGGAGTTTACAACCAATGGAAAGTGTGTTCACGACCACATTTGAGTTTACGGCCAAGGAATATGAGTTTACGGCCAAGGGAGGTTGTATGGCCGTAAACACTCCAAAATGATGCAATTTGGATCTTAATCCTTGCTTATAAGGTGTTGGTCTTATGAGCATACAGGATTTTCTAATGAATAACAAGATTATGGAAGGTTACTTATGATTTGGAAGCCTTTGGGAGTTCACGGCCATCAAGAACAAGTAGGTGTTCTTGGTGTTCTTGGTGAAAGGATGAAGATTTGAAGATCTTGAAGTAGTAGTGATGAATTCTAGGCTAGAACAAAGGGTTTGTTAAGCATGAACAAGTAAAGGATGAGATGTGTCCATTTTGGGAGTGAAATGAGAGCTTTCACTTGATGATACTTGAGAGTGAAAGGGTAGTTTGCGGCTAGGACTTGAAGAAATGAAGGAAAATGAAGCAAATTCTCATATAAGGAGGATAGTTCACGGCCACCAAGAGTTTACAGCCGTAAACTCCTAGTTTGCGGCCGTAAACTCCTTGTGATGGAGTTTTCGGCTCGATTTCAACCCAATGAACTTAAGCTGACACAACCCTACACCCAATCCTTAAGTGTACTAGGCTTAGAACCCTCAAACAGACCCCTAACAATGCTAAAAGATAGCAGAAACAAGTCTGACATTTGATTGGATTGATTGACTTTACTGGATAGAAATTTTTCGGGTTGTCACAGCTAAGCTCTCAACCGCATCCTCCATCCGCAACTCCTACGCATCAACAAAGACTTAGTTATTTAACTTATGTTTTTACATTGTAATATCCAGTGTACCTTACATGGACACTTGTTTAGCCTTTGTTTATTTGCTCAATGTAACCTATCGAGAATCTATAAATAGAGTTCTCTTATTCTGAATGAAACACTACTTCCAATCTTAATACTTATCTTTTATCTCTTAATCACTTCTTCTCTCTCTCTCTCTCTCTCTAAAAATCTTGCTGAACTTATCAAGATCTGATTCTCCTCTCGGAGCAAGTCCTCGTGACTTCAATCACTTTGAACTGATCACATTTACTAACTAGTGTTTGATTGCAAACCTTGTTATGAATCTGTCTAAGTGTTTACTTGATATAACTTGTCATTTTATTTCCTTACTTTTCCGCATCTAACATTCTAACAACTCTAACCCCTAACTCTTATTATTGTTTAGCTTTATGATCCTTTGAGATTAACTTACTTCCGCAACATTATACTTGTTCTAACGTTTGTTCAAGTGTGTCTCAAAAGTTTTTCTTTCAACAATTGGTATCAGAGCCAAAGTGGTTGCTTTTGAAACAAAACTCTGATTTCTAAAAAGCATTCTATACCACTAAAGCTTATTCTAGAAAAAAACAAAACAAGGAAATATGGCACAAGCTTTATCTCTTATTCTCTCGAACAGTGTTGGTGGTTCTAACAGAGTCCCAATATTGGTCGCAAGTGAATATCATCACTGGTCTCAAAGAATGGAAAGATATCTCAAGAGACTTGGTCGATTTGTATGGAGATCCGTGAAGGAAGGACCATATGTTCATGTTCTCACTCCTGTTCAGACGGACGATACTCAAACCAGACTAGGTGGAGGTACAACAGCTCTTAGTCACCCCACTAAAGATGACCTTGATAAAATGGAAAGTGACGATGTTGCTTTCTATGAAATCTCATGCAGAGTGGCCGCAGACAACTTCGACATCATCATCAACTGCAAATCAGCCAAAGAAATCTGGGATGTCCTAAAAAATCTGTACGAAGGCTCAAGACAAGAAGCTCACTACTGCAGTCAACAAGTTTAACAACTTCAAAGCTTATGCTGGTGAAAGTCTTGAAGATTCTTTCAAACGATTCAATCTTATTGTCACAAAGCTATCCAATGTGGGTACCGTCCGAAGTAACCATGAAACCAACCTTCAATTTCTCAACGGTCTAGGAAAACACCGTACCACGGCCAAAATGATAGTTCAAGGAGATAAGAAGATTCACACACTATCTCTCTTGAAGTTGTAAGCAGAACTCCAAGCACAAGAATCTATTGTGCTCAAAGATTGTGCAGACTTCGGAGGTCCACTTGCTCTCTTAGCCGAAACCCCGCAACCCAGAGTCACACAAACATATGAGCCTTACCCTCTCTCATATGTCAACCCACCGCAATCTTACGAAGCAGACACAGAGTATGATGATGAAGAAGAATTTCAAAACGAAATCGCCCTAGTCAGTCAACAGTTCAACCGATTACCACTATCTTCTTTTTGAAAAAATCAACAGTTCACAAAACCTCCTTTCAACCGAAACCTCAATCCGCAGAACAATCATTCTCGATATCCCCAAAATCCCCACCCATCTCAACCTCAGAACATTAATCAACCAAAGGAGACACCGCAGTCTGCGAAAACAATTGACTCTGGTACCCCAAGCGATGTTAAAGATGATTTTATCATTTGCCATAAGTGTAACAAAGAGAATCATTTCGTGAAAGACTGCAAAGCAAATGTTGTGAAGGACAAAGCATTCTACCTCAGAATGGCACAAGAGATGGAGGAGAAAGAGAAAGCTAGAGCCTATGTGGCACAAGTCAAAAGAGACCACCAAGTTTGGTCCTCAGGAGATGAAGATGAAGATATCAACCATTCCAAAAACAAAGGAAAAATTTTCATGGTAGCAGCTACGGATGAAGATGGCTCAACAAAGCTCACAAAGAACTACTGCTTCATGGCAAAAGATGGCTCTCTAAGCATCATCGAACAGGTAAAACTCATGATTCACACTAATAACTACAGCATGCATGAATGTCAACCATTCTTAGACAAACTTAATGACACATGTGCTGCCGTCCTTTCAGACTATAACATAGCTCTAGATGAGAAGAACATTGCGTCCTAAGAAATGTTCCATGTGAGAGGAAGACTAGAAGACAAGAGACTGAAAGTGACCATGTTAGAAAAAGATTTAGTGATAGAAAAAGATTCCAGATTGTTATGTGAGACTCAACTAGGAATAGCCTTGAATCAGAAAGACTTAGCTCAAAAAGAAATTGTACGTTTGAATCTATTAATTGAAAAACTGTTTAATGAAAGTGAAGCCATTGAGAATCTTGTTAACAATGGAACGATTGATAACACATACAACTGGGGCTGGTCTAATGGTTACTCAACCAAAGACTCTTCCCCTCGGTTCAACAAAGACCAACCTTACGTCCCTCCTGATAGAGAATTCCATTTCCCTGTCAATAATAAGACTTTTCCCGAAGACCTTAGAACCCACTTCGGAAGACTCCATAATCTGAGCAATAACTGTGTCATCGAGGAAATCATTCCTGAAACCTCGGATCATCCAAGTGATCAAATACCCATCTGTGACACAATTTATTCCAACTCTCAGACCTCTTCTGTTGTTGATGAAGAAATTCTCATGGTAGGACCTAATGAATGTCCAAATCCAAGTCCTACACACTGCAGTCCCGGATCAAAGTCCAAGAAAGGAGAAAGCTCCTCAAAGAAACGCAATACAAGGATTATTGAATCCTCAGATGATGTCCCTATTCCTTCTAACTCTCAAGAAGATGTTGCAGTGAACGTTATTGATGATTCGGATGATGACGATGCTCTCATCGTCACTCTTAAAAGACAAAATACCACCAATAGTCCAAGCCAAATGCATGACCGGACTGATACCTCAACCTCTGAAAAGGCTTCGGTAGTCCTTGGAGCCCCCGTAGGCTTATTTGCTACCACACTCTCTAGCTACTCAGAGGCAGCAAGTTCCTCTGATTCATCATTAAGTGGAGATAATACCCCCTCATCAAGATCCCAAGAGGATCATGTTGAGTTATCTCTCCCTAAGGTCTCCAAGGATTCCTGAGTCCACTTCTTTGAACCT
Organism: Lactuca virosa; assembly: GCF_052849685.1. NCBI lineage: Eukaryota > Viridiplantae > Streptophyta > Magnoliopsida > Asterales > Asteraceae > Lactuca > Lactuca virosa. The sequence continues at coordinate 149,633,511 of NC_136426.1, forward strand.
GAGGAGTTGCGCTCCATCATCTTGAATATGACCCAAACACTTGATACACCTCCCAATTAACAAAGCACTTCTTTCGCTCATGCTAGAACTGAGCCGAGGCCAAACTTGACTACGGGTCAAGGAGACCAAGGAAGCTCAGGAACTCCTACTCTGCTTACCTTACAATCAGGTGGTTTAGGCACGGTGAGCACCAATGTGCCAGGATCCGTGAAACCGGGGGATGCCCCGGTGCGAACTCAAGGATTTGACATATATAACTCTGATGACTCTTGGATTCGGTATCAACCAACTACTGAATCCGAAGTCAAAAAGTATGAAGCTTTTCGTAGGGCCTTCCAGGCACGCAAGGATCAATAAACCAAGCAACAACTGCAAAAGGAGTAGGAAATCCAACAAGTTGCCAAGTACTGGGCAGAGATGATCAACAACGCCAAAACAATTCACGACATCCAACAAATTCAGGACTGTGTATCAGTAATGGAAGCCACAGTGAAGCAAGCACATGCTCAAACAGGTGTTGTTGGCACTTCCAAACCTCCTCCTACTGAAGTTCAAGGATCTCGAGCTGAAAGCAGTGCTATTCAACTTAGCTCCGGGCCTATGTTCGGACTAGATGACATTGCCCTCGACGATGTCCAGCAATGAACTCCGGATGCTGATGATTTCAACATGTTTTTTGATGAGGAAGAGTCAAGTGGCTCTCAACACTCCACCTCCATGCCTAAAGAAAAGAAGAAGAAGAAGGCGGAGGTCACCCGCAAGGCGTTTCTCTCTCTGCAATCAAAGATCGACACAATTATCGCTGCGGTTACCACCAAGTCTACTCAAAAAGATCAGGAGCTACCCTCACCGCAATCCCTTATTGACCGGGTTGAACGTCTCAAGACCCGAGAAAGACTAACTGCCGAACGAATCCTACTTCATATTGAAATGGGTATCCGTGATCTCGACAACAGTCGCTCCACATATCACAAGCAGTTTCTTGCCACTGCAGAAACTCTCATATCCAAGGTTACGGATCTTAAAGAAGAAATCAAGTCCTCTCTTGAAGCTTAGGCTGCCCACTCTCAAAAGCTTGTGTATGAGACTCACAATGCTTATGAGTCTGCCCTTGCGGTGCTTCAGTCTACAATCAACAATCTTCTCCGGTCAACCTCCCATCAACCTCATATCAACCAAATCCTCAAGCTCACTAAGGAAATTCATCATTTACTTTTCAACTCTGAGATCCCCTATAATAAACAAGTTTCTGAGTTGATTAAACAACAATTCAATGAAACGTTTTCAAAAATTAATGGCCTACGTCAATGGTTTGAGGATGAACAGGAGGTTGAATCCTCAAAAGGGGGAAGTGACAGCCACAATCCATTCAATCAGCAAAATCCCTCTCCAACACCATCAATTCGTCAAACTTCAACTCATGATGCGGATCATTCTGAGTCTCCCTCTCTCCTCAAGCTTCTCCAAAAACAACCAAAGAACCAACTCCGGTTCAGTCACCTCATCAATCTCCCCCACCGCAACAACTTTCTCCTATACAAACATTTCATCAATCCCCTCCTCGACAAGAAACTCCCCCTCACTTCAAAAATTTAGAGCCAAAAATGACATCCAAACATTCAACCGACTCTCCAGCCACAATCCAACGCAAGAAGGACTGGCGCGCTATGAAATTCGTTGAACAAATATAGAGAGAGCACGGGTTCGATACTACAATGGATGAGTCTTTAATCAACTATTGGGTAAATCTAATGAGAAGATTACTCAATGATGACTACAAACCATACATGACATATGTTGAACTCCCTTCGGAAGGATATTGGGATATTGCAATCTCACCCAACTCTGTGTACTTCCCAGTTTTCCACCAATTTGATCTCAGCCTCCCAGATGACCAGAGACTCCCCTTGGAGTTTGAACACATCAATCAGTTTCAAGCCAAGCATGGAAATACATTCGAAAACATTTGGTTTAACGATAGACCCGAGGCCGTTTCAAGCTACAAACTCAGAAAGTTCATGAAGACTGACTTCGTCCAATACACCCTGGTCCGAAGAAGAATGGATTACATCCGTTCACAATCGGATTTTCCTTGCATGAACCCTGAAGAATTATTTCTTATTGCAAGGTTCTTCCAGATTAAGGCTGAGAAACACCCGAAGATGACAATTGCCTATGAAGAGGTTGTGACTTTCTTAGAGCCTTAGTCTGTGACTTTGGTAAAATTGACAGTGAAGTCTATCCAGTTCTTTCCCCAAAGTTCAACTTCCCTCCTTTTGAACCAGCACCGAGCTACACTGAAGGCTACCAAGAAATGTCACTCGGAGCTACCAACTTCCCTGAGTTGGGAGTAATCTACAAGAGAGCCAACAGTGATCTTAAGTACTTAATTCCAGCCACCTCTATGCATCGACTCACCAGAAAGCAACTTGAAGTTACTTCAGCTGCGGTTCAACGCTCGAAGTTTACCACCGATGAAGTAAAATTTGAGATCAACCGAATAATCAAGTGGCTAGGAGAAGTAAGGAAGTTCTGGTTGATTCTTATCAAATTCCTGAAGCTCGACAAGTAAAAAGTTGAAGAGGTCACTTAGGGGGAAATTGTTGAAGCAAGAAAGTGATCCTCTTAAACATTGCCATCCGAAGTCTCCCCAATCCGCAGCTAAGCTCTCAACCGCATCCTCCATCCGCAACTCCTACGCATCAACAAAGACTTAGTTATTTAACTTATGTTTTTACATTGTAATATCCACTGTACCTTACATGGACACTTGTTTAGTCTTTGTTTCTTTGCCCAATGTAACCTATCGAGACTCTATAAATAGATTTCTCTTATTCTAAATGAAACACTACTTCCAATCTCAATACTTATCTTCTTTTCTTAATCACTTCTTCTTCTTCTCTCTCTCTCTCTCTCTCTCTATAAAAATCTTGCTGAACTTATCAAGATCTGATTCTCCTCTTGGAGCAAGTCCTCGTGACCTCAATAACTTTGAACTGATCACATTTACTAACTAGTGTTTGATTCCAAACCCATTATGAATCTGTCTAAGTGTTTCCTTGATATAACTTGTCATTTTATTTCCTTACTTTTCCGCATCTAACATTCTAACTACTCTAACCTCTAACTCTTATTATTTTTTATCTTTATGATCCTTTGAGATTAACTTACTTCCGCAACATTATACTTGCTCTAACGTTTGTTCAAATGTGTCTCAAAAGTGTTTCTCTCAACACTGAGGAATCATTTGTAACTTTTGAAGCATTGTGAGTATTCACACCTCCCCCTATTTTCGTTTTTTACGTTTTGGGGTGGAAAAGCATGTCCTAAATTGTTTATATTCGTTGTAATTGTTTTGATTCATATAAACTTGGTTGCTATATTTTGCATATATGTGTATGTGTCTTTAATTCATGAGGACTGTATCGCGGTTAAGTCCCTGGAATCACTTGACACAACTCATTAACTCTTTTGAGCCCCATGGTCATTATGGATATAGCTATTAGGAGGTAGACAACTCCTCACTCGCACGATTCGCGGAGTTCATTTTACCATGTTATTCACTATGTTTGCGATACACATAGTAGTTAATAGGGCACGGTTCGATCATTAGGCTTGGGTTGTGAACTCATGGATGGAATCTTTATGCACATATAAAACTTGTTTACTCGTTTTAGCAACAAACTTTATTTCCCATGAGAATATGAACTTGGCATCTCATTTTGGCAATGTACTCTATTTCTCATGACGATAACGAACTTTGTTTATGCAAACTTACTTACTCATTTTAGCAAGGTACTTTTATTTATGGAAACTTCCATCAAAAATTTGATTATGATTTATGAAACCGTTATTTTAGTAAACCTATGAACTAACCAACTATTTCTATAGTTGACGTTTGTTTTACATGGTTTTTCAGGAAATAATTAGTAAGTGGTCGAAAGATTCATCATCATAAGTATGATGCATCAAGTGGAGAAATGCTTGTGTTTTTAGTTTTTGAAGAATGATGTTTATTTTAAGATGTGTCTTGGATGTGTTTTTTTTATGAATTGTAAACTATAAATGTTTTTATTATGGCGATGTATTTTTAACTTTTGCTATGAAACTCTTTATCACTGTCATGCTTCGTGTTTCCGCTTTAGCGGGGTGTGACATAAATGCTATCAGAGCCAAAGGTTATAGAGAACATCAGTCGTCTTTTAGAAGACCAAAACTATAACCGAAACATATGAATTTTGAAACATCGAACATATTTTAATATAAATAGGCCGGGAATTATATTATTGGACCTCAATTAAACATAGCCTGATCACCTATGTTTAATTAAGGAAAGATTTTGTACAATACATGGACAAATTATAATAGGACTATGTTCAAACAAAATTATTTTTTTTACAAAAATAAATTTTATTTCCAATAAAAAAAGGAAATGTTTGGTGTCTGTAAGCATTGCCTACTATAGGAATTCATTATCATGTATTTTATATTATACTTATGTCTCAGTCCACTATGTCGAAATCATCGTCATCCCGCATTACCTTTTCGGCCGACGAGTCCAGCTACGTTATGACATTTCCGAGACGTGGCCCACCCACCTCAATGGAGGAAGATCCATCCGAAGACACGGGAGACTCACATGACACTAGTCGCGACGACGCATCGAGTGAGCAACATGGAGCTTCGCCTGCATTGTTGCTACCACATCCACCACTCTACGGGCTTTGAGCATCCCCATGCCTATAGGGATGACATCTGAGGGAGAAGGACCTAGTAGGGTAGGACCTAACATGGAAGGACCTAGAATAGAAGGATCGGGAGTATCCCCACCGCAACGAGACATCGGGATTCCTGTTCGGCATACAGGTCTATCCCCGGAGGAGTTGAGGAGAATTCAGTGGATGCCAACAGGTTTACATCAGGATCGTGAAGTGATTGACGAGCATCAGCAGATATTGGATGAAATAATGGCATGAATGGAAATCCTGCATAAGTATGTGTGACATCCCCATTTTCACGGCGAGAAAAGACCGATTTTGTTTATGCTTTATAAAAATCAGAGTACCTCTTTTAATAAAAATGTTGCGGAATTTGTTCCCAGAAAAACATGATAAATACGTTATCAAAGCATTTCCGAAGAAAAGTATTTTTATTCATTTTAAAACATTTGGGATGTCAGGGTCAGTACAGAAACATAAGCATAAACAGAACTTACATTCATTTACACTAGTGATTTATATCTCCTTAATCTCTCAGTGTAATGTAACTTCATATCGACACCTGTGATACAAATAAACTGAGTGGGTCAGGTTGGGAAACCTGGTGAGTACATAGGGTTTTCAACCCACAATAATATAATTATTATGTTTAAACAATCAAGCAATCAACCCAATTACCCATCCCCATTATCTTCTTTATTCTTAAGGATCTACCCTAAGAATCAGTTATTTCTCGTTCATTCATTCCTAAGGAGTATCCTAAGGAATAGGTACGAATTCCATCGTTGTCAATGACACATCTGTCAAACACAGCTGCTAGTTCTGTCACTTAGGCGCAGCTGCCAAAATTATGACATTCTCTACGAGGCGCATCTGCCGGTATTGTCCTTTAGGCGCAGCTGCCAGGGTTATCTCGTTTATAGACAGTATCGTTTCCGAGAATCCACTCGCAATACATGTCAATGGGTTTTTAGAGTACACCGGTGAACACATCGTTCAGAACACCTACAGGTTGCGAGCCTGCTAGTGTTCCACTGAACTGTCTAGAATAGTCCGTGGTTGTCATCTATACTCTACTAGATGACAGGGCCAGCATTTGGGTACAAGGCTTCTCACATCGTCCACCTCTCACCCTCACCTCATGGTCTATTTCACCTCTCACCTCATCAACCAACTCATATTTCATCTATTACATCTACCCATGTTTTACCCCAACATTTTCGTAGATATAAAATACATGTACAGTTTAAATCATTTAAAACGTGTTATAAAATCGTTCATCTAGCATAGACAGCAAGTATACAGATAATATGCACACATAGCATGTAATTTATTTAAAATACTTCATATCTATGTGTAAGATGAAAGTAACTATGCACTCACCTGGAAGGTGGTGTCTCTGCACTCGAATAGCGCTTCGTTACTTCTTAAAACAATTTCCCTCGACAAAACCTAGTATCAATACCACTAGGGTTTATTCTAACGTTAACCGCGACTAATTAATAGTCTAGCTATTATTACTATTATATAAGCATTAAACGATACTTATAACCCATAATAACAGCCCAAGTACTTATTATAAGGTCCTAATAACATTACTATATTAAAACATAAGCTATACTAAAGATATGTTAGGCGTAGCTCACTTACAGCGGGTTTTATAGAAACCGGAATTCGCTTGGAGCAGCGTTTCCGAACCGAAAGACCCTTTTCTCGGGGCTTCGGGAGCCTCGGGGCTTCCTTCGGGTGCTAGGGGGTTTACCTAGACTTTAGGGGGGTTTTAGAGGCTTAGAGAGAGGTTCTAGAGAGAGAAAGAGAAGTTGGAAGGTGTGAGAAATGAGGGTGCCCCGGCTCCCTTTTTATAGGCTGGAAATGCCAAAAACTCGTCGAGTTGGCCTCCAACTCGTCGATTTCCAGGCTAGGTCTCACCATCTGGTGGCTAGCCTTGGGGAGGAAGCAATGGCCAGGATTGCGCCACGTCACCCGATTTCGCACAACAGCCTCCCGACTTAGAAAAATCATAACCCTCGCATACGAGCTCCGTTTTTAACGTTCTTTTTTTTCACACGTAGGTAAAAACAATATCTACAACTTTCATTTAGACTCCGTCGGCTAATTCTCGACCGATCTTAAATTTAACAGTAGGAGGAGATTAGACTGTTAAATGACCGCGAAGAATTCGTAACTCCTTCATACGGACTCCGTTTTCGTCTGTCTTTTTATTGTTGAGTTCCTATTAATGAGATATTAAACTCTCATTTAGGTCGCGTAATCCAAAAACCGTTCGAACTAAAATTCGAGTTTCAGGTCGTGCACTGCTATGCCAAATCTTAGAAAATTCATAACTTCCTCATACGAAGTCAGATTTGGGCGTTCTTTTTTTGTATGTTCTTGGTTTAACGTATACTACAACTTTTGTTTAGATCACTAAGGCTAAAAAGTCCTTTATCAAAAATTCACTATTTACGTCTCCCGGTGCCGTGCCGGTTTTGCCGAAAAACTTCGACGGGCCATAACTTCTTCGTTATAACTCGGATTTCGGCGTTCTTTATATGTACGGAACCCTGGAGACATATTCTACAATTTGGTTAAGATTATTTATTCTAAATAATCTTTTGTCGAAAAGTCGTTTTCAACCCCTATTATCTCTAAATTGACTAGCCCGGATCTACGGACGTTACAATTATCTCCCCCTTAGGATGATTACGTCCCGGAATCATCAAGGAAACAGGGCTCACATGATGACTCCATACGTTATCTCTTCATCCTAAGTAATAACCATAACTTTGATGTTTCTTCAAACGAGTATCTATCTCTAAGACTTCCTGCCTGCAGGCGGTGCCCGATCTTGGACCCGCTCTCTATCTCATGTTAGACTTTCAGTCATGATCTTCATGTCACGATCTCGATCTTTATTGGAGACTCCTTCTTTAACAAACTTGAGATAAGTTTCTTCCTTCGATTATCATAATAGACCGATGGGTCATGTTCTAATGACCTCTCATCGTATTATGCATTGCTTGGACTCAGGTCTTTTAGAGTCAAATTCCAGAACAGACTATACCTTCCTTCATGTTCTAATCACATCTTAAAAGGTATCATTTCTAGCTACAAGCAACCGTCGCGATACCTCTACCGATCACTTCGATTATCTTTTACTTCGATCCTATGGCTTAAGTCAGATGTTACATCGAACTTGGTTCTCTGAACCACGTAACATACTCATCGTAGTCAGACTCAATTTGATATGACCACTAGGGTCGGAATAACAATCATCTTCTTAGTCATTACTGAAACAATGGTAACGACATATTTGAATAAAACGGTATCAATTACTAGCTTCTTGGTAACCTTGTGACTTTTCCTGATCCAAGCGTGAGTCCTGTGCTTCCGGTAGTATATGCATCTACTACCATTCACACCTACTCATACTCGTCCCAAGTATTGTCTCACAGTCCCCAAGTCCTAAAATCACAAAACAATTTAACACATACGAGTGTGTCCAAATAATCATAAAAAAACTTTCCCTAGGCTCTACTACGACTTCTTCCATGCACATCTTCAATCATCAATTCTGCTTCAACTCGGTTGGTATTGGAAATTCAAGACCATGGGATAACTTTATGGATTATACCAAGAATTCTTTCTTTCTGCCAATCGAAAGTGTACTTCTCCCATACTAGACGTATTATTTATTAGACGCATTCTAAAGGCAATGTACCTCTCTTACGATATCTTCTGATAGGTATCATTCACTATCGTAAGCCTTATTATTTCCTCTATTTTATCAGTCTATCATGGTTTGCATCACTTCCTGAACTTCTGCCATTGTGATAGGTTCGGGTGCAGGCGCAATGACCGATGCATGACCCGTCACATTCTTCGGCTCAGGTTATCATCTTCCTCGGATATTTCCTAGTCTGTCTTCACCATGACGTTTTGTACACCAAAGTAGACATTCAGTGTACCGAGGCGAGAATTTAAGATAGGAAAGTTTTATTTACGATACACGTATAAATCTCCCTATTACTCCGAAAAGTTACATGTCAGTTCTAATATCGTAATTAAACGTTTAGAAATCTGAACACATGAAATTTCCAGATCCGTTCGGCAATAGACCATAGATCCGAACAAATAATAGCATATAAGACATCTCTATAGCTATAACATAAAACATTTAGCACATAAAACATTTTAGGCATCTTTCCTAAAATAAACTAGTGCTCGTGTCTAAAATATAGCAGACACTCATCTCACAATCATCGCTTAGCATTTTAAGTTTAAGTCTAGAAATTTCCTACAAATTTCTAGTTCGCTTAAACTAATGCTCTGATACCAACTGTGACATCCCCATTTTCACGGCCAGAAAAGACCGATTTTGTTTATGCTTTATAAGAATCAGAGTACCTCTTTTAATAAAAATGTTGCGGAATTTGTTCCCAGAAAAACATGATAAATACGTTATCAAAGCATTTCCAAAGAAAAGTATTTTTATTCATTTTAAAACATTTGGGATGTCAGGTTCAATACAGAAACATAAGCATAAACAGAACTTACATTCATTTACACTAGTGATTTATATCTCCTTAATCTCTCAGTGTAATGTAACTTCATATCGACACCTATGATACAAATAAACTGAGTGGGTCAGGTTGGGAAACCTGGTGAGTACATAGGGTTTTCAACCCACAATAATATAATTATTATGTTTAAACAATCAAGCAATCAACCTAATTACCCATCCCCATTATCTTCTTTATTCTTAAGGATCTACCCTAAGAATCAGCTATTTCTCGTTCATTCATTCCTAAGGAGTATCCTAAGGAATAGGTACGAATTCCATCTGTAACATCCCAAAAATACCAGCTAAAATTTTCATTTTTAAATTAGGTTAATTCATAAAAACATCGTTACAAAACATTCATAATATTAATTTATGTCTGAGAACCGGTAACATCATAGTAAAATATTCAGAGTACATCCCAGAAAATCCATAGTGCGGAAAACATGAGAGTGTGTGATATGCCGTTACCGCGCCGGCTCCTTTCCCCTAGCTGAAGAAGTACCTGAAAACAAAACTATAAAACGTAAGCACGAAGCTTAGTGAGTTCCCCCCCATCGTACCACATACCATACAATCATATAACATACAGATTCTGTCAGGCATATCTGGGTACCCGACCTACCCCTTCGGTCCTTTCGACCGGATACTGCCCAGCATATCTGGGTGCTGGCCTCCCCTTCGGTCCTTTCGACCGGATACTGCCCAGCATATCTGGGTGCTGGCCTCCACTTCGGTCCTTTCGACCGGATACTGGGGACTATTTCACCCCTCTACTACTCCCACATAACATATATCACATAACCATAATCTGTCTAACATGACTGGGTATGACTGCCCCTTTCGGCCCTATCGACCGGAAACCCTGGGGACTATCTCCCCTACTGCTACTAGCATATAACATCATATCATACTAGCACATAACATATCAGGTAGTAGCAAACCTAGATGATATCACAAAGACAATCATCCAACATACAACTCCTACTGGTGGGCCGGCATTGTGGCCGTAGACCCACCGCTACTGGAAGGTAACTCACCTCGAGGGTAGCTGCTGAAAACCCGCTCAACCTACGCCTAGCTGCCGCACCGGTAACCCTCCGGCAATAACTCTGTAATCATGGATTAGGTACTCATAAATACCCCTTAGGTCAAATGACTGGTCAAAGTCAACTTCTTGGTCAAAGTCAACTCTCTGATTGACTGGACTCGCCGAGTCCATATAGCGACTCGCCGAGTCCTTCTACGTCTAGCCCGACTCTGACTCATCGGGTCCCTGTTCCCACTCACTGAGTCACCCTGACTCGCTAAATGGGGACAACTAACAAACCCGCGACTGGACTCGCCGAGTCCAAGGGGGGACTCGCCGAGTCCGACGAACAGATCTCACAATTCGCTCCAATCTTCCATCAGAACATAAACCTTGGAGATTTGGAGATTCTGGGACTATAGCTACACGTTAAATTGCTAATTCCACGTGCGACTACGAAGGGTTGGACCTCCTACACTTAAACCCTTCATATCCTAGTGACAGTTCATATGACTCGCCGAGTTTGAAGAACACTCGCCGAGTTCAAGGCTATATTCAAGGGACTCGCCGAGTTTGAAGAACGACTCGCCGTGTACCAGGCAATCTTCATAGGACTCGCCGAGTTGTTTATCCAACTCGCCGAGTCTAAGGCCATCTTCATGGAACTCGCCGAGTGCACTTTGGCACTCGCCGAGTACCCTTCGACTCTTCACCCATTCTGCCCAATTCTGAGACATGCAATGGTTCCAAACCATAAATCTAAGCTCCTAGGGCATAAACACACAGAGTTTGGGAGGTTTAAGGTCTTGCAATCCACATATAAGGGACAAAAAGGGAATCTATTATACTAAAGATCAAGAAGGAGCTTTCTTACCTGGTTAGGAGCTTTTCCCAGGGTAGATTTCGGATCTACCACACTTCCTTGCACCCTCCAACTTCCTCCTTCTTCTCTTAAGCTTCAAACTTCCTTCACCAAGCCAAAATCACTCACAAGGATCAAAATGGCTAGGGTTTCGCTCTACAGTTCTTCTGGAAGAGAATGGGACGAAATGGGTGTTTTAGAATGGGTAAAATAGGGTGCAATGTCTGAAATAGAGTTTCATTGGACAGGTGGACTCGCCGAGTCCATGCATCGACTCGCCGAGTTCACCGCTCAAATCCCGTGTCCACCCTACTGCTACTCGGCGAGTCGGGACGCAGACTCGCCGAGTTCGAGGCAAAATTAGGATAAAAACTTAAATAAATTCATACCATGAACCCGGTGTTACAAATCTCCCCCACTTATTTTAGACTTCGTCCTCGAAGTCTGCCGCTCCCTTCCGGAACAGCTCCGGATAATGCTCCATCATCTTATCCGCGGGCTCCCAAGTCCATTCCGAGCCCTTCCGATGCTGCCATTGCACCTTCACCAGCTCCACCCTTTTGTTCCTCAGTTCCTTCGACTTCCGATCTAGGATAGCCACAGGCCGCTCGATATAATTCAGGCTGTCATCAACCTGGATGTCCTCCAAAGGTACCACTGCTGAATCGTCCACCAGGCACTTCCGCAGCTGGGAGACGTGGAAAGTGCTGTGGATCTGACTGAGTTCAGCTGGCAGGTCCAGCTGATATGCCACCTTGCCCACCCGGGATGCAACCCTAAACGGTCCAATATACCTGGGACCCAACTTGCCCCGTTTCCTGAATCGGATGACGCCCTTCCACGGTGACACTTTCAGGAGAACCATATCCCCGACCTGGAACTCCAGGTCTGATCGGCGCCTATCGGCATAACTCTTCTGCCGACTCTGAGCAGTCTGAAGCCTGCTCCGGACCTGCTGAATCTTCTCTGTCGTCTTGAGCACTACTTCGGTGCTCCCCATGACTCTCTGTCCAACCTCGCCCCAACATATCGGGGTCCTGCACTTCCTCCCGTACAACATCTCGAAGGGAGAGCGGTCAATACTCGCGTGATAGTTGTTGTTATATGAAAACTCAGCTAAAGGAAGATAGGTATCCCAGCTACCACCGAAGTCTAAAACACACGCCCGCAGCATATCCTCCAGAGTCTGGATGGTCCGCTCGCTCTGGCCATCCGTCTGCGGGTGAAAGGCTGTACTAAAATGCAGACGAGTACCCAGCTCGTCATGAAACTTCTTCCAGAACCTGGAAGTGAACCGCACATCCCTATCTGAAATCACTGAAACTGGCACCCCGTGCCGTGCCACCACCTCTCTGATGTAGATATCGGCCAACTTCTCGGCCGAGACGCTCTCCTGAATCAGGATAAAGTGGGCGCTCTTGGTCAACCGATCGACGATGACCCATATCGAATCCACTCCCCGCGCGGTCCTGGGAAGCTTGGTGATGAAATCCATCGCGATGTCTTCCCATTTCCACAGCGGGATATCCAACGGCTGCATCTTTCCGTGCGGTCTCTGGTGTTCGGCCTTGACCTTCCTGCAGGTCAGACACCGCTCGACGTACCATGCTACATCCCGCTTCATGCAGGGCCACCAATAGTCCAGACGAAGATCCCTATACATCTTCGTTGCCCCTGGATGAATGGAGAATCGGGATTTGTGCGCCTCCTCCATCAGAACCTGGCGCACGCCTCCGAGATATGGAACCCACACCCTGCGGTGTAATGTCAATAATCCTCTGCTGTCATAGTCGAAGGAGGAAACCTGTCCCACAATCCGTTCACTCTTCCGATGTTCCTCCTTCATAGCCTCCTGCTGAGCCTCCCGGATCCGCTCCAAAAGCGGAGTCACCACTGTCATCTGCATGCAAATATCCCTGATCGGCGCCGCCTTGCGGCTAAGCGCATCGGCCACCACGTTGGCCTTCCCGGGGTGATAAAGGATTTCACAATCATAATCCTTTACCACATCAAGCCACCGACGTTGCCTCATATTCAGATTTGGCTGGTCCATGAGGTACCTCAAACTCTTGTGGTCCGTGTAAATCGTACAGCGAACCCCATAGAGGTAATGACGCCAAATCTTGAGGGCGAACACAACAGCCCCCAACTCCAAATCATGCGTCGGGTAGTTCGCCTCGTGAGGCTTCAGCTGCCTCGACGCGTAGGCGATGACATGCCCTCTCTGCATCAATACCGCGCCCAAACCTGAGATGGACGCATCGCAGTATACAACAAAATCCTCCATACCCTCTGGCAAGGCTAAGATTGGCGCCTCGCACAATCTCTGTCTCAGTGTCTCAAATGATGCCTGCTGCTCAGGCCCCCAACGAAAGACCACAGCCTTCCTCGTTAACCTGGTCAGGGGTAATGCTATCTTGGAGAAATCCTGAATGAATCTCTGATAGTAGCCAGCTAATCCTAGGAAACTCCGAATCTCAGATGGAGACTTCGGAACTTCCCATCTTATCACGGCCTTCACCTTGGCCGGATCCACCGAAATCCCGTTCTGGTTGACATGGTGCCCAAGAAACTGCACCTCGCGCAACCAGAACTCACACTTGGAGAACTTGGCATACAAGTTCTCCCTCCTCAAGGTCTCTAGAACCTCTCGCAAATGCTCATCATGCTGCTCTCGCATCTTGGAGTAAACCAGGATATCATCAATAAATACTATCACCGACCGGTCTAACATCGGTCTACATACGCGGTTCATGAGGTCCATGAACGCGGCAGGAGCATTGGTGAGCCCGAAAGGCATCACCACGAAGTCATAGTGGCCATAACGTGTGCGAAATGCCGTCTTCTGCACATCCTCCTCTCTGACCCTCACCTGGTGATACCCTGAACGCAAATCTATCTTGGAGAACCAAGATGCTCCCTGAAGCTGGTCAAAGAGGTTGTCAATCCTCGGGAGTGGGTAGAGGTTCTTCACCGTTACCTTATTCAGCTCCCTATAATCGATACACATCCGATGCGACCCGTCCTTCTTCTTCACAATCAGAATCGGGGCTCCCCAGGGTGAACTGCTCGGTCTAATGAAACCCTTGTCTAACAGCTCCTGAAGCTGTGTAGACAACTCCTGCATCTCAGGAGGAGCCAACTGATACGGTGCCTTGGCTATCGGAGCCGCACCAGGGACTAGGTCGATCCTGAACTCCACCTGTCGCTCTGGAGGTATCCCAGGCAGCTCCTCGGGGAATACATCCGCGAACTCTCGTACTACGGGCACATCGCCCACCGTCGCCTTACCCGCCTCCCGGGTGTCCATGACATATGCGACATATCCTGCGCAACCCTGCTGAAGGTAACGCCTTGCCCTCGCTGCCGAACAGAAGGCTGGCCCTCGCTGTGATCTCTCACTCTGAATTACTAACTCTCCCCCACTTGGGGCTCTGACTCATACTAACTGTTGCGCGCAATCTATCACTGCCCGATTGGGACTCAGCCAATCCATACCAATAATGACCTTGTTTTCCCGCAATGGAATGGGAACTAGGTCAACCAAATACCGCTCTTCGAACAACCTTAACACACAATCTCGGAAGACCTCCGATGCTCGCACCGACCGGTCGTCCGCAATCTCGACCTCTAAAGGGCAATCCAACATGCCCGAGGACTCAGGAAACTTCTTGCTAAGTGCAAGAGAAACAAAGGATCCGGTAGCCCCCGAATCAAACAACACCTGGACTGGAATACCGTTCACATGGAACGATCCTAAACGTATATATACAGAGCACATATCAATATCATAAATCTCATATAAATAGGTCAGAGGGAAAGAATCATACCCGTCACCACATCGGGTGCAGCGCGTGCCTCCTCGGCTGTCAGCTGAAATGCCCGGCTCCTCACCACCGGAGCCTCTGCCTTGCTATGCCGGCCATCCGTAATCCGCAGGGTCGTTGGAGCTGGCGCCCGTACTGGCGCTGTTGCTGTCAACTGAGGGCAATTGGCCCTCTTGTGGCCCCTCTGGTTGCAGTGGAAACACAGCAACTCGGACGTCTGAAATACCGGAGTAGGATCAGTACAATACCTGCTAAAGTGCCCCGTCTTGCCGCACTTGTAGCAGCCTGACGATCCTAACCTGCATGGTCCCTCATGCGACTTGCCGCATTTCCTGCAGCAGCTACGACTCGGTGGGCCTCTTGGGCCCGGATCTGATCCCTTGGGCTTCTTCCCTGAAGCCCCCGTCATATGTCCCTCCTCAGCCTTTCTCTTCAGAATGTGCCCCAGATCAATCTCCCTCTCCCTTGCCCTGGCAATCATGGACTCCAGGGTAGGGCAAGCTGAAAAACTGACATGCTCCCGGATGTAGGCTCGGAGCATGTCGTGGTAGCGGGTCCTCCTCATGTCCTCATCACCCGCGTACTGAGGTACCAGTAACGCCCTCTCCCGGAACTTGGCGGTGATCTCCGCCACTGTCTCTGTCGTCTGCCTCATATCCAAGAACTCCCGTGCCAACTGCTGGAGCTCTACCGCAGGTGCGAACTCCGTCCTGAATCGTGTCAAAAAGTACGGCCATGTCATAGCCTCAATGGCCGTGGCTCCCAAAGAGTCACAAACCGACTCCCACCAATCTCTAGCTCTGTCACGTAGACACCCTGCTGCAAATTGTACCTTCGACCCCTCGGGGCAGAAGCTGATCAGCTGTGCAGACTCAAGGTCTGCAATCCATCGTCTGGCAACAATGGGGTCCTTCGCCCCATGGAAATCTGATGCACCACTGCCCCTGAAGTCCTTAAAGGACAGTGTGTGGTCCTGACTGGCTAGCCGCCATATCACTCCTGAACGCCCTGAGTCGATCCTCCATCAACTCTACAATACCCTCCTTGATCGACCCGAAGATGATGGGAGTCGACTCAAGGATGCCCCTGGTAATCTCTGACGCGATGAACTCGCGTAGATCCTCATCAACTGGTTCGGACCCTGAACCCGAACCCGATCCTGATCCTGAGCCTCCCGCTCCCTGTCGTGTGGTCACCATACTGCAAAACATAGCATAACCACCATCATACTATATTCCACTAACGAGGCTCACATTCATATCACAAGTCCCCGGTCTCGTCTCGGCCCTTTTTGAATCGAGTACGGATCCTCCGCTTTCAGTAGTACGGGCCCATACTACCTTCCACGTCTATCCGTACTTTCCTCAAGAATTGCCTCAACTCAACCAAGTCATTTCTACTAATACTGCGGTTCTCGTGCTACTCTCGCCCTAGGCTTGCCCTAGGGAAATATCTGACTCTACCCAAACCAGTCCTCAGCTACTGAAGGCCTCCTTGTAATGCCAATTAGCCATCACCTGAATACCATCACATGTGACGAGGCTCAGATAATCCTTCGAGTAAGAGACTCGTCCCTATAATGGTTAGACTCAAACGAGAGCTGCGCAATAGGGCCAAATCCAGCACTCTTAGATTATTCAACCCTGATCACATGTGACGTGACGTATTCACATAATGGCTAACTCCCATCACTCCGAGCCCTACTAAGCACGAAGCAAGCAGCATTCGGACACAGAAAACTACTCAAGCAATTCTATCCTCACAACGAGAAATTGTACTAGCATACAATGATAAACTCCTACTATCAGGCATAACCTAAACAGGCTATCCTACTGTTGTCTACTGAATACTAGCATGCAGTTCTCAATAAGCTGAAACACATAAAGCAGGCACATAAGGCATCATTCCTAGATCCTTAGTCCTATTCTAGCATGTTGTTCTACTAAAGCTAAAACTGATAATCATAACATAAACTTGTACGGGTACTTTGGGGAAAACTTACTTGAGCTCGGCCGGTCGCGCACATCACACACCTTTTTCTTTTTAGAAACCCCTTTTACTTAGTCTTTAGAAAATCATTTCTTATAAAAATCTTTTAATCCCTCGATTTGAGTCCAGACACCCCCGAAGGTGCGTCCGAATCGCTCAAACCAGGGCTCTGATACCAACTTGTAACATCCCAAAAATACCAGCTAAAAATTTCATTTTTAAATTAGGTTAATTCATAAAAACATCATTACAAAACATTCATAATATTAATTTATGTCTGAGAACCGGTAACATCATCGTAAAATATTCAGAGTACATCCCAGAAAATCCATAGTGCGGAAAACATGAGAGTGTGTGATATGCCGCTACCGCGCCGGCTCTTTTCCCCTAGCTGAAGAAGTACCTGAAAACAAAACTATAAAACATAAGCACGAAGCTTAGTGAGTTCCCCCCCATCGTACCACATACCATACAATCACATAACATACAGATTCTGTCAGGCATATCTGGGTGCCCGACCTACCCCTTCGGTACTTTCAACCGGATACTGCCCAGCATATCTGGGTGCTGGCCTCCCCTTCGGTCCTTTCGACCGGATACTGCCCAACATATCTGGGTGCTGGCCTCCCCTTCGGTCCTTTCGACCGGATATTGGGGACTATTTCACCCCTCTACTACTCCCACATAACATATATCATATAACCATAATCTGTCTAACATGACTGGGTATGACTACCTTTTTCGGCCCTATCGACCGGAAACCCTGGGGACTATCTCCCCTACTGCTACTAGCATATAACATCATATCATACTAGCACATAACATATCAGGTAGTAGCAAACCTAGATGATATCACAAAGACAATCATCCAACATACAACTCCTACTGGTGGGCCGGCATTGTGGCCGTAGACCCACCGCTACTGGAAGGTAACTCACCTCGAGGGTAGCTGCTGAAAACCCGCTCAACCTACGCCTGGCTGCCGCACCGGTAACCCTCCGGCAATAACTCTGTAATCATGGATTAGGTACTCATAAATACCCCTTAGGTCAAATGACTGGTCAAAGTCAACTTCTTGGTCAAAGTCAACTCTCTGATTGACTGGACTCGCCGAGTCCATATAGCGACTCGCCGAGTCCTTTAACGTCTAGCCCGACTCTGACTCATCGGGTCCCTGTTCCCACTCACTGAGTCACCCTGACTCGCTAAACGGGGACAACTAACAAACCCGCGACTGGACTCGCCGAGTCCAAGGAGGGACTCGCCGAGTCCGACGAACAGATCTCACAATTCGCTCCAATCTTCCATCACAACATAAACCTTGGAGATTTGGAGATTCTGGGACTATAGCTACACGTTAAATTGCTAATTCCACGTGCGACTACGAAGGGTTGGACCTCCTACACTTAAACCCTTCATATCCTAGTGACAGTTCATATGACTCGCCGAGTTTGAAGAACACTCGCCGAGTTCAAGGCTATATTCAAGGGACTCGCCGAGTTTGAAGAACGACTCGCCGTGTACCAGGCAATCTTCATAGGACTCGCCGAGTTGTTTATCCAACTCGCCGAGTCTAAGGCCATCTTCATGGAACTCGCCGAGTGCACTTTGGCACTCGCCGAGTACCCTTCGACTCTTCACCCATTCTGCCCAATTCTGAGACATGCAATGGTTCCAAACCATAAATCTAAGCTCCTAGGGCATAAACACACCGAGTTTGGGAGGTTTAAGGTCTTGCAATCCACATATAAGGGACAAAAAGGGAATCTATTATACTAAAGATCAAGAAGGAGCTTTCTTACCTGGTTAGGAGCTTCTCCCAGGGTAGATTTCGGATCTACCACACTTCCTTGCACCCTCCAACTTCCTCCTTCTTCTCTTAAGCTTCAAACTTCCTTCACCAAGCCAAAATCACTCACAAGGATCAAAATGGCTAGGGTTTCGCTCTACAGTTCTTCTGGAAGAGAATGGGACGAAATGGGTGTTTTAGAATGGGTAAAATAGGGTGCAATGTCTGAAATAGAGTTTCATTAGACAGGTGGACTCGCCGAGTCCATGCATCGACTCGCCGAGTTCACCGCTCAAATCCCGTGTCCACCCTGCTGCTACTCGGCGAGTCGGGACGCAGACTCGCCGAGTTCGTGGCAAAATTAGGATAAAAACTTAAATAAAATCATACCATGAACCCGGCGTTACACCATCGTTGTCAATGACACATCTGTCAAACACAGCTGCTAGTTCTGTCACTTAGGCGCAGCTGCCAAAATTGTGACATTCTCTACGAGGCGCATCTGCCGGTATTGTCCTTTAGGCGCAGCTGCCAGGGTTATCTTGTTTACAGACAGTATCGTTTCCGAGAATCCACTCGCAATACATGTCAATGGGTTTTTAGAGTACACCGGTGAACACATCGTTCACAACACCTACAGGTTGCGAGCCTGCTAGTGTTCCACTGGACTGTCTAGAATACCACTAGGGTTTATTCTAACGTTAACCGCGACTAATTAATAGTCTAGCTATTATTACTATTATATAAGCGTTAAACGATACTTATATAACCCATAATAATAGCCCAAGTACTTATTATAAGGTCCTAATAACATTACTATATTAAAACATAAGCTATACTAAAGATATGTTAGGCGTAGCTCACTTACAGTGGGTTTTATAGAAAACCGGACTTCACTTGGAGCAGCGTTTCCGAACCGAAAGACCCTTTTCTCGGGGCTTCGGGAGCCTCGGGGCTTCCTTCGGGTGCTAGGGGGTTTACCTAGAATTTAGGGGGGTTTTAGAGGCTTAGAGAGAGGTTCTAGAGAGAGAAAGAGAAGTTGGAAGGTGTGAGAAATGAGGGTGCCCCGGCTCCCTTTTTATAGGCTGGAAATGCCAAAAACTCGTCGCGTTGGCCTCCAACTCGTCGAGTTCCAGGCCAGGTGTCACCATCTGGTGGCTAGCCTTGGGGAGGAAGCAATGGCCAGGATTGCGCCACGTCACCCGATTTCGCACAGCAGCCTCCCGACTTAGAAAAATCATAACTCTCGCATACGAGCTCCGTTTTTTACGTTCTTTTTTTTCACGCATAGGTAAAAACAAGATCTACAACTTTCATTTAGACTCCGTCGGCTAATTCTCGACCGATCTTAAATTTAACAGTAGGAGGAGATTAGACTGTTAAATGACCGCGAAGAATTCGTAACTCCTTCATACCGACTCCGTTTTCGTCTGTCTTTTTATTGTTGAGTTCCTATTAATGAGATCTTCAACTCTCATTTAGGTCGCGTAAGCCAAAAACCGCTCGAACTAAAATTCGAGTTTCGGGTCGTGCACTGCTATGCCAAATCTTAGAAAATTCATAACTTCCTCATACGAAGTCAGATTTGGGCGTTCTTTTTTTGTATGTTCTTGGTTTAACGTATACTACAACTTTTGTTTAGATCACTAAGGCTAAAAAGTCCTTTATCAAAAATTCACTATTTACGTCTCCCGGTGTCGTGCCGGTTTTGCCGAAAAACTTCGACGGGCCATAACTTCTTCATTATAACTCGGATTTCGGCGTTCTTTATATGTACGGAACCCTTGAGACATATTCTACAATTTGGTTAAGATTATTTATCAATAATCTTTTGTCGAAAAGTCGTTTTCGACCCCTATTATCTCTAAATTGACTAGCCCAGATCTACGGGCGTTACAGTATGCGGTAGAAGCTATCCAGACTGCCAGGACTGTAGAGAGAGCTATGGGTCGTTTGGTGACCACATTCTATATGTTTGGAGGACTGCTACTGATTATGGTGTTGATGTTTTTCGTTACAATAGTGATCCGTGTTTGGTTTTGATGTCTGTACTTTACTTCGTTATGTTTTGAATACCCATGTGGGATGTATTTTGGAATGTCTCTTGAAAGAAAACTAAAAACCTTGTTTTGATAATGATGTAATGTTTTTGGATGTTTTAACTATTTTAAATATTTTGTAGAAAAAATTATATTATGTTTGTCAAAAGTTTCAAATGTGAAGTTTAATCATGAAATTTTTTATAAATGTTTATTATCAGATAAAAGATCTTTCATAGACTATAAAACTATATGCACCATAGTGGTGAAGAATATGGTTTTGACTTTTTGCGATGATTTGAAACATGATGATGTACCGAAAACTTTACACTATTTTAAAACAATTACTTATATGTATTTTATTATTGTGTCTTAGAACCATGCCTTCAGGAAGGCCTACTTGTAGACACCCATAGAACGAAACACCTGATGTTGCTCAACTGGTAGCACAACAGTTCATGGTGCCAATCCCAAACATCTTCACTCAAGTCACAACGGGTCTAAACGCTACTCAAGGAAATCCAAGAGGAAATCAGGGTGACAATGAAAGAGAGTGAAGCTAAAAGTCCTTTATGGCATGTAAAACTAAGGAGTTTCATGGAAAAGAAGGCGTAGTTAGATTGTTGAAGTCGATTGACAGTATGGAGTTGGTCCTTCACATTAGTAAATGCCCTGAACGCAATCAAGTGGCGTATGCAACTTGTCTACTCCAGGATAGGGCATTAATATGGTGGAATACCTAAGTGCAAACCCGAGGTCATGCAACATCATATCAACTAACTTGGGAGGACCTGAAGAAGCTGCTGATATAGGAGTATTGTCCCAAAGAAAAAATTCAGAAGCTTGAGTCTGAATTGTGGAATCATGCCATGGTTGGAACGCAGATAGAGAAGTACACAGTCCGATTCCATGAACTTGGAAAGTTGGTGCCTCACATGGTCACTCCTGAAGAGAAACGAATTGATCCCTACATTTGGGGTTTGGCTCGAGAGATTCAGGAATGGTTACTTCAACAAACCCAACTACCATTCAAAGTGCAGTGACTTTGGCAAATCGATTGACTAACGACATGATTCGAACTAAGAATTTGGTGAAGGGATGCTCTGGTGAAAAGATAAAGTAAATTGATGGTGGTTTAGGGAGGAAGCGGAAAACCACAAGGAATTTCATGGTGAAAACACTGGAACAAGAGCCGGTGAGGAATCAGGAATGAGGGCAATCCATTGGACCATAACCAAAGTTCGATAAGTGTAGGTTCCATCATGAAGGAGCATGTGTAGTGTGTCGGAAATGTAATCGGACGTGCCATATAGCCAAGTATTGCAGGCTGAATAAGGATGAAAAAAGGGCATGCTATGAGTGTGGGAGTATAGAACACCTCAGAAATGTTTGTCCAAAATTGAACAGGAGGCCTGGTAACAATGGTCAGAACCCGGCAAGGCAAGTCAACCAGAGAAATCAAGGTGGGCAGGCTAGGGGTGTAGCCTTTGTGATTGGTGCAGAAGAAGCTCATCCAAATCCTGAACTGATAATAGGTACGTTCCTTCTGAACAATCACTTTGAATCAGTAATATTCGATGTTGGAGCAGATAGGAGTTTTGTTTCATTAGAATTTAGACCATTAATAGACTTGCAATCGAAAGAGATGAAGAATGCTTATGTTATTGAACTTGCTGATTGGTATGAAATTAGGGAAAATGACATAATCCAGGGTTGTACTTTGAACTTAGCTGATAAACTCTTTAGGATTGACCTAATTCCTATAGAGCTTGGTAGCTTTGATGTAATAGTAGGAATGGATTGGTTATCCAAGAATAGGGCGAACATTAGTTGTTATGAGAAAGTCATTAGAATACCTCTCCCTAACAATGAAACCCTTATCATACACGGTGAGAAGCCGGGAAGAAGTTTAAACATTGTGTCAAGCATGAAGATTCACAAGTACCTGAAGAAGGATTGTATTGCATTCATGGCCCATGTGGTAGAAAGAGAACATGAAGCAAAGAAAACGAAAGATATCTCAGTGGTTCAAGACTATCCCGAATTATTTCCGGAGGAATTTCCCGTTCTACCCCCACACAGACAAGTCGAGTTTCAGATCGACCTAATTCCTGGAGCAGCACCTATAGAAAAAGCACCATATCCCCTTGCACCATCCGAGATGCAAGAAATGTACGGACAACTTCAAGAACTTCTAGAAAAAGGGTTTATACGGCCAAGTTGTTCACGTTGGGGAGCCTCGGTGTTGTTCGTCAAAATGAAAGACGGGTCATTCTGAATGTCTATTGATTATAGAGAACTGAACAAGTTGACGATTCAGAATTGATATCCTCTTGCTCGAATTGACGACTTGTTCGATCAGTTGCAGGGCGCTTCATACTTCTCAAAGATCGATCTCTAGTGTGGATATCATCAACTAAGAGTTCACGAAGGTGACATTAATAAAACAAAATTTAGAAACTGTTATGACTATGAATTCTTAGTCATGCCTTTTGGACTAATGAACGCGACAGGTGTTTTCATGGATTTGATGAATATGGTCTGTAGACGATACCTAGAAAAGTTTGTGATCGTATTTATTCATGACATACTCATTTACTCGCAAACCAAAGAAGATCATGAACGACATCTGAAGTTAGTGTTCGAGTTACTGAAGGAGCAGAAATTGTATGCCAAGTTCACTAAGTGTAATTTTTGGATTCAGAAGTACATTTCCTTGGTCATGTGGTCAGTTAAAAAGGAATTCATGTAGATCCAGCTAAGATTGTGGCAATCAAGAAGTGGGAAGCCCCCAGAACGCCAACATAAATACGACAGTTTCTAGGATTAGCTGAGTACTACAGACGCTTCATTGAGAATTTCTCAAGGATTGCTCAACCATTAATATCTTTGACCCAAAAGGACAGAAAATTTCTCTGGGAAGAGAAACACGAAGAAGCTTTCCAAATCCTGAAAAATAAACTGTGCAATGCACCAATTCTGGCCTTACCAGAGGGACCAGAAATTTTTGTAGTGTATTGTGATGCATCTCATCAGGGTATAGGATTTGTGTTAATGCAAAAAGATAAGTTCGTTGTGTATTCTTTCAGACAACTTAAACCGCATGAGAAGAATTATACAACCCATGATCTAGAACTAGGAGCAATAGTTTTCGCTCTTAAGATATGGAGGCATTATTTGGAACCAAGTGCATCATTTATACCAACCACAAAAGCCTTCAGCATATCCTAGATCAGAAAATGTTAAATATGCGACAAAGGAGATGGGTGGAGTTGTTAAGTGATTATGACTGCGAAATATGATACCACCCAGGCAAGGAAAACGTAGTAGCCGATGCACTTACTAGAAAAGAAAGAGTGAAACCTTCCCGTATGAGAGCTTTGGGAATGGTAATACAGACAAGCTTGAAATCTCAAATCATTGATGCACAGGAGACAGCCTTGATCAAGTAAAATCTTCAAGGTGAAACTTTACATGGTTTAAAAGTGAGATTTGAAACCAAATCTGACGGAGTACGTTAGTTTAAGAACAGAGTTTGGATTCCAAGGGTTAACAATCTGAGAGACATGGTACTAGATGAATCTCATCGATCCAAATACTCAATCCACCCTAGAGTGGATAAGCTAAACATCAGAAACCATCCGGCTTACTACAACAGCCTGAAATTCCACAATGGAAATGGGACCAAATATCCATGGATTTCGTTACCAAGCTCCATAGAACTTCTAAAGGCCATGATTCGATTTGGGTCATCGTAGATAGATTGATAAAATTTGCCCACTTTCTCCCTATTAGGGAAGAATTCAAGATGGAAAAATTGGACCAAATCTACATTTACAAAATTATGGCACTGCATGGTGTACCTCTATCTATCATTTCTGATAGAGATAGTCGTTTCACATCACTATTTTGGTGGATGTTACAGAAGGCCCTAGGAACCCAGATAAATTTGAGCACAACTTACCACCCTCAGACAGACAGTCAGACGGAGAGAACAATACAAACCTTGGAAAACATGCTACGGGAGTGTGCCATTGAATTCAAAGGAAATTGGGATACTCATTTTCCTCTAATCGAGTTCTCCTACAATAACAATTACCATACGAGTATCCAATGTGCTCTGTATGAAGCAATGTATGGACGTAAGTGTCGTTCTCCATTGTGTTGGACAGAAATCGGAGATAAACATGTTGACTAGACTCGACATTATCCAAGAAACAACTGACAAGATTTCTATCATCAGAGACAAGATTATAATCTCTAGGGATCGTCAGAAAAGTTATGCAGAAAACCATCGAAAACCTTTAGAATTCGAAGTCGGAGACAAAGTGCTTCTAAAGGTAACACCTTGGAAAGGGCTTGTACACTTTGGAAAGAAAGGAAAAGTAAGCCCAAGATATGTGGGACCATTTGAGATCATTGAAAGGATCGGTCCGGTAGCGTATAAACTCAATTTACCCCAGGAATTGAGTGCTATTCAAGACACATTTCACGTCTCTAATCTTAAGAAATGTTTAGCCGACTAATCGTTGATAGTCCTTGTGGAGGAAATTCAGATCGATGATAAACTAAATTTCATCGAGGAACCGATAGAAATACTTAACAGAGAGGTGAAAC
Source organism: Lactuca virosa (assembly GCF_052849685.1). Classification (NCBI taxonomy): domain Eukaryota; kingdom Viridiplantae; phylum Streptophyta; class Magnoliopsida; order Asterales; family Asteraceae; genus Lactuca; species Lactuca virosa. The sequence continues at coordinate 149,658,943 of NC_136426.1, forward strand.
AGCTCAAGCGAAGCAAGATTCCAAATGTGAAAGTTCGATGAAACTCAAAACGCGGGCTGGAATACACCTGGGAACGCAAGGACTTCATGAAGGAAAAAATATCCTCAACTATTCCATGTGTTGACAAACGATGATGTTAACTGAATTTCGGGACAAAATTCTTTCGACTGGGGGATACCGTGACAACTGTCAAATTCAGGTCATTCTTCGACTTGAACACCTTTTCATAAATCATGTACACGCCTCATACATTTGACCTAGTAGTAGAAATCAGGTCAACATTATGTAGAAACTTGGATCCAACAAAAATCTAGGACTAATATACTTGACTCTTACAATTCAGGTGAATTGTTCAACTACTGTAGAGAATGCCAATACCTAAGTTAGAACAAGCTACAAACATTTCTTATAATTGAAAACTATATATATATACATATATATATATATATATATATATATATATATATATATATATATATATATGAAACCCTAAAATAAACTAAAAACTTTTAATTTCACCTCCATATGTGGTTAGATATCTAACAAAATCACAAAACCCTAAAAGCCTTGAAACCCTAAATTTTATAAAATTTAACACCTAAAACTGCATAAAAGTTGTTATGAACCTTCTAATACCAAGTTAAAATAATTAAATTATTGGATATAATTAAAGATAGGAAAGATTAATCCATTTATCTTATTCCTAAAGTTATAAGCGAATTTATCAAAGATTAATGCATAAATCAAAACCTAAATACATTTTATAATTTTTTTTAAAAGTTTATAAAATGTGGGAAAATGATTTAAATGTAATTATGAGAGAGAGGGCCTCTTTCATCCTCCAAAATTTCGTCCACCCTCTCTCCAGGGCACCCATTCCCAATAATTTCAGTCATTTACTTCTCCTCCACACTTCGTCTTCTTCTATTTACTCTCTCTTACACTACACGACATACACCACTCAACTCTCTCTTTCTCCCTCTCTAACTCACGAAAATTAGCATCCAAGAAGTTCTTTCCACACAAAAAATCATCTTCTTCAAGTGTTCTTCTTATGGTAATCACGAAAGCCAAGTATTCTTCCTTCATTTCTACTGATGTGTGTAAAATGCAATAGTTTTAATCCTACTACTTCAAACACAAATAAACACACGAAAGGCAGTGTACCTATCGTTTGGTAATATAGTTCTAGCAAGCAGGGTATCGAACACAGGGAGATGAAAATATAAAGCTAACTACTAGAATTATCTAAATAAAAACAAGCAATAAAAGAAGGGTTTTCTCTAATTTTGCAAGACTAGAAACTTAAGCACTTAACTAACACTCAAACAAAACAATTAACAGCTAAGCAAATAGAAGGTAACTAAATTCATAATTAAAAGAGACTTCTGTTCAGGTTCGACTCATTTATTCCTATGGTTGATTTCATGGCAAGTGCAATGGATTAACTTTTCATTGGTTACCGATTAATATGATTAGGTTCATATTCACTTTAACTAATCCTTAGCAAACTAATTAATTCAAATTGTGGCCAATTGGGTAAATTAACAAGTTTACTAGTACTTTGATCCGGATCAAGTAACACTTGTAATGTTAAGTAAATTTATCAATTCAATTAACTTATGTATGGTTGTTCATCATACATACTTACACATTGATTTACTTATTTTTCTAGTTAATCCTAGGTTCATAATCACTAATACTAGGCATACAATATTGTGTTCACAAATCCGTATGATTCAAGCAATTAAGATGATATTCATGCAACTCAACAACTTGACTATTAACAGAAAAATAATCATAATCAACACATAAGGGTCTTTAACAAGCTCAACAAGACAAATTCACCAAATCTAACTAATCCACCCATAAAATCAAACCAGTTATAAATTCATCTAGCCTAAACAGAAGTTATGAGTTTTTAGCCCATATCTGCAGCAGAAAAAATCTCAAAAACTAAACCTAATGGTTGAAACATAGTCTAATCAAAATATTAAGGAAAAGAGAATGTGTTTTGCCTTTCGATCTTTTCCAAATTGGTCTCTAGGGTTGATCTTCGAATTCCAGAGCTCCAATAAACCTTCTATTCGTCAATTAGTCGCCAAAAGTTCCAGAGAAAACCAGGGTATCGGGCAATTAAGCCCTTTATATAGATTTCTGAAAACAGGGTCAACTCGTTGAGTCCAATGACCGACTCGACGAGTCCATTACTTAAAACCCGTGTACGGCAAGGCATAACTTGTTCGCGAATATTCAGACTGTAACACCCATAAAAATGAGACCAAATTTAAACTTTTCAAAACATTAAAGATCCATTAATGATTACAAATTCGTTTTTCCAAAATAGTTTATATCAGAGTTTTTCCCAGAACCATAAACAAAACAGGAGGATTCGTACGATCATGCATTCGCCTTGCCGCGATCCCCTGATGTACCTGAAACAATAAACTGAAACTATAAGCCCGAAAGCTTAGTGAGCTCCCCCAAAATACCGATACACTACACATAATACATAAATAAGCAACAACATGTACTAGGTCCACAACTTTGCAGACTGGGTCACCCCTGAGCCCACAGTGTGAGTCTGGATTACCTTGCGGGCCCACAGCTCACATCTGGATTGCCATCGAGCCCACAGTACGAGTCTCCCTTAGTCCGTAACCGGAATGCTCCCGAGTTTGTTGGTTACCGCACGGAGCAGTGTCACCTCAACCCATCCCACATAACATATCAACATATAACATAACCACTGAGCATGCAGATAATCATATAACAACACAGGTAGTCCTACAGATCTACCTAACTTGTATAACCACTGAGCATGCAGATAATCATATAACAACACAGGTAGTCCTACAGATCTACCTAACTGGTATAACCACTGAGCATGCAGATAATCATATAACAACACAGGTAGTCCTACAGATCTACCTAACTGGCATAACCACTAAACATGCAGATAATCATATAACAACACAGTTAGTCCTACAGATTTACCTAACTGGCATAACCATTGAGCATGCAGATAATCATATAACAACACAGGTAGTCCTACAGATCTACCTAACCGGCATAACCACTAGCATGCAACATTAACTTCATACTCAACATACTAACAACATGTATAACCATTGAGCATAACCAGACTCACACTAACAACATACTAACACAGGCAATCCAGACTCACACTGTGGGCTCAGGGGTGACCCAGTCTGCAAAGTTGGCATAACCATTGAGCATGCAGATAATCATATAACAACACAGGTAGTCCTACAGATCTACCTAACCGGCATAACCACTAGCATGCAACATTAACTTCATACTCAACATACTAACACTGCTAGGATAACATATTCAATGGGCCGGCCTTGGTGCCTTAGACCCCTTAGTATAGTGAGGTAACTCACCTCGCACTGTTGACTCGAAGATAAACTCAAGCTCTTGGATTACTGCCCCGAACTCCACCCCCTATATTTATTGTTAACCATACTTGTAAATTTCCAATCTTTCCAAAATGTCCTCCAAAAGTCAACTAGTTAACTCATGGTCAATGTCAAAGTCAATTGCCACGGTCAGCAGTCCATGTTGACCTCAACTCGTCCAGTACCCTCAGCTACTCGCTGAGTTCCTTGTAATACTCGTGCGCTCGCCGAGTCACTTGAGTGACTCGTCGAGTTTCTAGTGTCAGTGTCCGCAACTCCTTGGCCAACTCGGCGAGTTTTTCCCTTACAACTCGCCGCGTTCATACGTGTCCAAAGGTTGGGAAAACCCTAGCTGACTCGCCGAGTCATCGACTGACTCGCCGAGCCCAAGGCAATCTTCATCGAACTCGCCGGGTTGTTCATCCCACTCGTCGAGTTCGTGACCATCTTCATACGACTCGCCGAGTCGACTATGCGACTCGCCGAGTCCCTTCAATCCTTCATCCATACAGATGCTTTTTAAGCCATGCAAAGGCTCCAGATTTCAGATCCAACCTTCCAAGGCCTGATTATCATGTAAAGTTGCAAACTTTACGTGCATGCAAAGCTTTAAGGCCCTTAAATGACAAAACTACGCTTGCAATGAAGTCTCACACTTGAGGGAAGGCTCATACTAGGCAAGGCTGATAACTTTATGGATCTAGAGGCCAAAGGGAGTCCAGATCTGAAGTTACAACTTCAGATCTTGGCTCAAACATAAGAAGCCTTTCATAAAACCCATCCAAAAGAGGTTAAAAGAGAGATGATCCAAGGAAGCAGCTTAATACCTTCCAGAGAGTGACAACTGATGAATCTCTTACCTCCCCACGAGTTCCTAGCCTTGATTTCCTTGCTTCCCCAAGTGTTTCCTCCTCCAAAATTCCTCCTCCAAGCTTGAACACACCAAAGGAACACACACACACACGACTTCGGGTTAAAGAAGGACAAGAAGCAGTAAAGGGTAGGCTGGGGGAGGCCAATGATCCTTTAAATAGGGTGAAATGCCCCGAAATTTAGGGTTTCATCTGCCAGCTCCTGCTCGTCGAGTCCCTTCTTGGACTCGGCGAGTAGGTTACTAAAACGCATGGACCATCCCGCTACTACTCGACGAGTAGGGCGACCAACTCGTCGAGTAGACCCAAAGACAAAGAAGGATTCATACATAGATCAATACCTGAGAATCGGGGCGTTACACAGACCTACTCGTCGAGTTGATGACTAACTCGCCGAGTTCTTCATGTTTTTTGCTCTTTTTCTTCAAACTTCTATTCCCGAGCTCCCAATCTCTAACCGTCTTTCAGACTGAAAATACAATTTAAACATAATTAAGCACCTTTTGTTTAATAATTATGACAAAATAGCCAAAAAGTATTAAGATATTAGACAAAATATATGACTAAATATGCACATATCAAAATACCTCACACTTGACTTTTGCTTGCCCCCAAGCAAAACTGAATTTTAGCACACTAGCATCACATAACATAATCCCAGTTAAACCCAGGCATTATGCCAAGACCGCAATGCATGTATTTGTGTCTAAAATATTTCCTAAGGACCCCCCTAATTCTAAATACTTAAAATCCTCATAAACACTCGCCCACTTCTTTTTAACAACGCTCATTTTATGAATCCCTCCGAATCCATCCATAGAAAACTTTCTTAACCTCAAGGTATTTTTGGTCAAGCTACCCAAGCATACATAATCTAGAATGAATTATAACTTTTGATACCACAATGGAGCTCTTTGGAATTCTTCACTTCTTTGATAAATTGATCTTTGATTTCTTTGAATTCACCACCTTCTTTGTTTAATTTTTGGTATCTTCAACTTTTTGATTCTTCAGAATTTTGATCTTTTGATCTGATAGCTCCAAAATTCTTACAACTTTTTGGTAATTTTTCTCTCTCTTTTTTTTAACACGTATCTCACTTTTTTTCACTCAAAACCTACATACTTAAGCAAGGGAGCTCAAATTCAACCCTTATTGATTAAAGGTATTAGTCTCATGTGCAATGACTACTTAAGCTTTCCTGGATACATTTCTGGTACATGATTCTAAACATATTGCGATCCTCAAACTAAGCAAGGTTGTGTTTTTGTCTCATGATTTCACTATAATAAAGGGGGCCACAAATGCATTATAACGTATATAGGCTCACCTAAACATTTGGGTCCTCATCAAATCATCAAATACAATACTAGCATGAATCCTAATTGCTTTTTACCATAGTTTTCTAATTTAACCCTAGCAATTTTATGCAAAAAATTTTAAAATTATACCTAGAATTAAGATTCTAATTCAACTAATGTAACCAACCCCCTACCCCACACTTAATTCATGCAATGTCCCCATTGCATGTTATGCATGATAAAGAACATAAAGTAAAGAGAGAATTAGAACAAACTCACCTGGGATAGTAGTCGCGAGGTTGATCTTCTTCATTGTAAGCTCCATCTTCAATTGACTTTTGGCATGAAAACAACTCATCCAATCCTTGGGTGTCAAATCTCGTGTGGTACAACTCCAATTATTCAGGAAAAAGCTCTTGGAAATGCTCGGAAAATAATCTTGTAATAACACAGCCAATACCGCGTCAAATGGAACCAAATCATCGGCTTGAAAAACAAAAGAATGAGAAACTCGCCGAGTGCCTATGGTTACTCGCCGAGTTCAAGCGTTACTGGCAGAAAAGTCGCGTTTTTTTACTTGGACTCGCCGAGTTGAAGATATGACTCGTCGAGTCCATCGTTGTATGCACAAAAAATTTCTTCTGCTCCAGGTCCGTTTCTGGGGTGTTTAGGTAATATCAAAGTGACACTTTCCCTCATTTTTCTTCAGTAAATAAGCACTCTTTAACCCCTTTCATGATCGGACTCGATACCGGACTCAAAACTTCTATTTCTCTTGCCTATACTCGATTTTTTTCTTGGTTAGTCTTGACTCTATACTCTTGCATTCATTCCTCACCCTCAAACTGAAAAGACCAAAAACAAACACACGTAATAAAAAAGGAAAACAATTAAAGGTCCTACATAATCCTTAATTACTACAAGTTTCAAACATCAAAAATAAAAACAAACCAAAACAAGCAAAATAAAAATTGTCTTGAAACAACCATACAAAAATAAAAACCAATTAGGATAGTCAATCTTCATCATCTCCATCTCCACTTCCTCCCGCTCCGCTTCTTCTATCGTTCAACCTCTCTTCCCAACTCCTTATATAGGGATAGCTACCCTCCATCGGTGGTACGTTCAAATGATGCATCAAATGGGTTAAGGACAAATTATGGAAGTTCAAACTCCGCCAAATATCATCTTGATACCTCCGTGATTCTACTATCTCCCAATCCACTAAAAACTCATCCTCAACCGGAACTACGGGTGGGTCATCATGTGCTCAATCTTGTCTTGGCCTCACCCTTCTACCCGGTTCCTCGGGCACCACCTCTTCATCATTATTTGGAATGGCAAAGTTACCACCACCAAAGTCTTATACAATTCTCTCCTTCCTGTAAAACATAACACTAAATTGAGGTGTGGGTATCATTGTCAAGACATTTCCGGCTCCTCTATCTAATACACCATATGACCTTGCCAAGCGGGTCACAAACATTCCACCATTAATTTTTGAAGTCTTCCTCTCTTTGACCGCTCCATCTCCCAAATATCTCGCCAAACAATAAGGAAGATTTGAAAAAGGTGTTGGGCATAATAATGCACCATAAGTAAAACACATCAAGGTTCGGGACCTTTTCATCATCTTTCCTCATGTTGATTGTGCTCGAGATGAGGCGGTGAATCAATCGGAGAATAGGTGATATATCTTATGCTCCCTTCTTGAGCTGAGGACGGGATATCAACTTTGTTGGCAATCGTATTCCACCAACCCGGACCAGTCGTCCACTCCGTAAAATCCCTAGGACAATTCTCCAGAAAAGTACCAAACGCCCCAGTCATGACCACAGATTGGTCATAGATACCCATTCTCCAACTCAGCTCCACTATGCTACATTCGCGATATTCCCCACCAAGACAAAACGTGAGGACATTTGGATTGTAGTAATCATTCCCCCCACGGAAGGTAATGGTAGAAAAGAATTCCCAGCAGAGTTATTGGTACACCGGTTCTTGGATTCGGAAAAGCCTACTCCACCCATCACATGTAACTGACACCCCATTTTGTACAAAGGTTTTGACCAAGTATGGGGTCAACTCCTCTTCCAACCCCACTTGTCCTATCCACTCCCAATTTATCTCGTTTGGCACGTAAATTTCTTTCTTCTTCAATGTTTCTAGTTTCTTTCTCCACCGAACCAATGTTGATTTTGATACGGTTTGTGGAAAATTCAACCAAGGAAAATCCCCTTTGCTACTTCCTGAACTCTGGCCTCTTCTAAACATTTTCTACAAAATCAACACAAAACAAAAACCACCAAACCACAGAAGACATTAAAATAAAAATCTGGAAAATAGCAGCTCAGACTCGCCGAGTCCATGAACAGGCTCGGCGAGTCCGACGAACAAGTTGCGGACGCTGTTTCAAAATCAGCCACGCAAACCAAAATTTTGTTCCAGGGGTTTGTCTAAGGTGGTATATCAAGTGTTACTTCACAAAAAATTGTAGTTAAAACACTTTAATTTGGCCAAAATCGAAACCCTAAAGTTCATGTCAAATTCTAAAATCAGGATTTCGAACAAATTAGGCAATGAAACTACCAAAGATCAAGACTTTAACAGAAAGAAGAGTGAAAGTACTAACCTTTTTTTTGAGAAATCGAAGGAAATCACGAAAATTGGAGATGGTTGCTTGAGAGGTTACTTGCTCGTCGAGTGGAGGCTGGTGGTGTCGGCTGGAGTGAATGACCAAGTGTTTATCAATTAGGGTTAAAACCCTAATTTTACAGAGTTGTAACTTTTTTTACGGTAAATAAGTCGACTCGTCGAGTAGGTGTCCCAACTCGTCGAGTCGAGTCGCGATTAAGCCCGAAATTCGGGATTTTTAAAATGGCTTGTCGAGTAGAAATTGGACTCGGCGAGTTTTTTACTCTGTTAGAAAATTTTTTGAAATTTTTTACTCTTTTTGAAATACTTCCACCACACCCCACACTCAAACTTTGCTTGTCCTCAAGCAAGCATTCCACGCAAATAAGATGATTTAGACTGAAAAATCCTAAGAAAACAAAGAAAATAAAAGATTAAAAATAAAACGAAAATAAAAGGGTTGCCTCCCGTAAGCGCTTCGTTTTGAGGAGTCTTTAGTTGGACTCCTTCCCGCTCTACGTTGCAGCGGATTTCTCCAATGGGATCTCCTGCTTTACTCTTTGTGCTTTATACTTTGTTTTGTAAGCATGGATTTTCCTCTTATTCGCTTTTTTTCAACTCTTCCTTTCTCCTCTTTGTAGCATTTTCTTCAGATTTAGGCTTTATCCCTTTAGCAAGCTTCTTCTTCTTTCAATCCTCCTTGTGCCCCATCTTTTCCATTCCTCTTTTATCTACCTCAATTGTCCTTTCAGTCATTATTTCATCATCACTCGAGGTCACAGATTCTACCTCACTTTCTTCATATACTTGAGAATCTGGTGGTTTAAAAGTGAACACTTCAAAGTGGTAGAGACTAAAGCGCGAGGCTTGGTTTTCTTAATTGTGGTTGACCTATCTTCTTTTATTTTTTGATCAACCATGTGTAACCCAATGGAAGAGTAATGCTTATCACATTCCAAGCCTTAGTGTTCTCTTCTTCTTCAAAACTTTCCTTCTTGTCATCTTGAATTGCTTCATCACATTGCAAATTTGTGTCAAGACAAGCCAAGTGTGTTTCTTCAAAGTTGCTTAAGTCTTTATTAGCTTCACTTTCTTCAAGTAGCTTCTTCAATTCTCTTAAGTCTCTTTCGGCATCCATGTATAAGATAGGGTGGGTTATTCGTATACATTAGTCAATGGATTTATAGTGAGACATTATTCATTAACTAAGTATAAACACTTAGCAGATCCACACCACTATACCCGTTAATCATCGGAGCGAGATATGTATGTATAGATCTATACGGGTTTGATACCCCCACCTACTGTTGCTAGATACAACCATGATGGTCAATTCAAAGTAGGTGATAAATATCTTAGTCATTTCTACGACGTCTAATGAAGCGTTGTAGGGGTTACTTAAGTCACATAGCTCAGTTATATGAATCACTATAAACATTAACTGGATCTCTCTCAGTACAAACCATGGACTTGGTTTCTCTTACTGCAAACCATGGATTTGGTTTCTCTCTCTACAAACCGTCGACTTGGTTTATCTCTCTACAAAACGTTTTAAGTATGGACTAACCTATGGTCTCTCTTTACAAAACATATTTTAAGTATAGTTTTACTTACAAGAAAAAATATTTTTTGGTCATTTTAAAAGTATCACTACTGCTTTAGCAGAAAACTTGTAATTCTCACCAACCTTGTGTTGACCCTCAAAACTATATGTATCGATCTCAGGAAATCACTAAACTAGCATTTCAGACGATGGAATAGTCATGGATTTCGGGTGACCTAGTTCTACAAGTTTTTGTTATATATGCCTAGTTGGTTAAGGCAATTCACGTAATTTATTATTATCTATAAGAACCTTGTATTCGAACTTTAAGATGGAATACAACTATTGTTTTGTTATTCTTGTACGTGTGCTATATATCTAATTACATATGATCCATGAACTAAGTCACACAACCCGACATATTCCGTCGCCTTGGCTGGGGGTGTGAAAAAGGGCGATAAACATATGTTTCTTGGATGACAAGCTCACGAACCTACCACTAAGGAATTGACATCCTCCGGAGTTACTTTTCATGTCGAGTTATAAAACATCATAAATTGAGTCTATGTAAACTTAAAGTAAGAAATCATCACTAATAGGGTAGCAGATTCCTAATGCTTTAGTACCATGAAGGTATCAGAAGATTTGTTTCACTGCAAGAAGATGAGACATCTTCATATCAACTTGGAATCAAGCACAAAGACAAGTTGAAAACATGATATCTAGCCGACTTGCAGTATAGTAGAGTAGATCCAATCATGCTTTAATATTTATTTGGGTCAATATAAATAAAATATGGTATGAATAAATACAAATATAAGTACCTTCATATATGTTATCTACATAATTAGCCATGATTATTTATATGTTTGTATATTTGATTATTTATTTGAGTTACTCTTATCAAAAATTCCTTTACATTCTTTCTTTTATTGTTTATTAATAATTATATTTAACAACAATAGTACATCTCGGTACCCTTATATGTTTGACACCAATAATTACCTAAGCTATGTTATTCATGATCATGTAAACTGCCTTGTGCAGATAGTTTCAGTTTAGTTAGTTCAATTTTATCTATTTAGAAATAGATTTTTATTTAAAGTTAATAGAATTAAGTTTCTGCCTCATTAGGTCTCATTATCTGATGGAATTGGTTTCAATTTATTTCAATTATATTTTACAAACTATCTTCTAGACATCCAAATTTTACACATCAGGATGAACTTTATACTTGTGAACCATTCAATAAATTCGTATGATGCTTCATTTCATGACCATGAATATCTTCGTTTGTTTGTTTTGTGCGTCTTCAATTTTTTTTTTCAAATACAGAAAACATGGTATAACTTTTATTATTTTTTTTTAGTTTTGTTAGATCATTAATGTTTTAGCAAACGTAAAACAAACGGAAACGTATTTAATGGGTTTGTCAAATCATACACGTTGTATAGTAGATGAAATAATACGATTTTTATATAATTTGAGACGCAAGACTATTAATTCATATATATATATATATATATATATATATATATATATATATATATATATATATATGGAAAAGTTGAATACAGAACCATAATTATTGGTTCTCCAAGGAACCAAATTTTTTTTCAAGTTCTACAGCTTATTCTTTATCGAAAAAAATTCAAAAAATATCTAAATTCATAAATTAACATTATAAATGTGAAAAATATTTTTCGGATTTACCGTGTGAATTTAGATTCACATTGTGAATTTTCAAAGATTCACATTGTAATTTGACAAAAAAAAAATTTCTTTTCGAATTTGATATCATTGGAAAAAGGATAAAAAGTTATGAATTTCTGTATTTTTAGTTTTTTTTTTATAAAAAATAAGTTCTAAAAGTTGAAAAAAAGATTGGTTCCAATGTTAATTGTGGTTCTCTATTGAACCTCACCATATATATATATATATATATATATATATATATATATATATATATATATATATATATATATATATATATATATATATATATATATATATATATATATAGAGAGAGAGAGAGAGAGGTAGGTTCCGTTAACATTAAAAATAAAATAGAGATATTGAGATTCAACCTCAGCCACGTATTTCACATCTGCCGCTCTAACCCTCTGGCGTACCGGCGCGGCCCGTTCCTTTCTCCTCGCTGCCATCTCCACCACAATAACCATCACCACCACCACCACTACCACCACTTCTGTCACCAGCCGACCCCACCACTGTAACCCCCGTTACTTATACCACCGCCACCTCTGTCAACACCATATTTTCTGCCACCAACTGTCATAATCATTTATTATTACTCAATCTGTGATCAGACATATATGTATAATCATTTATGATTAAGCATATACGCATATATATGTATAATCTTATATCATTATACCTCTCTGTCATATAATCATTTATGATTAGCCATACCCCGTTGATGCTGGTACGCTGGAGCATTAGAATGTCAAATGAGAAATATGTGGCTGGGGTTGAATCTCAAGATCTCTACTTTTTTTAATCTCAAGTGAACAGTCTCCTATATATATATATATATATATATATATATATATATATATATATATATATATATATATATATATATATATATAAGCTACCTAATTAAATTAGTATCCATTTATATCCTTGTTCATTTATATCACTACGTAATTAAAATAATGCCTACTTTATTTCCTATATATAATAGTTATTATTTTATTTCTTATTGTAAGTCATCAATATAGTTTAACAGAAGGCTATATGATGGCCCTTAATCCATTTATTATATCGTTTGGTGTTTTGATTTGCACAATTCATAATACTTGTGGTAGAGAGCTTGTTGGAGAGTGGAAATCTCTTGAACGTGGTGAGGGTACTAGTAGAATTGGTTTCACCACAAGATACATAGCATGTGGACGAAGACATGAGGATATTATCAAAAAGAAACTTGAAGAAAAACACGGAGGAATGCTTGATCAAGATATCAAACACAACTACATTTCTAATACTAGAGAAAGTGATTATGGTTCAAAGAACATTGTGCGAGGAGGAGAATGCATGAACAGTGATGATGGATACCAAAACATAAAAAATAATGACCAAACCAACACTGAAAGCAATAATGGAAAAAACAACACGGTCGGAAGTGGAAGCAACAATGCTAGCATCAATGGAAGTAGAAACACAAATGGCACTGATAACATCCCTGGTAGCGGCAATGACGGTCCTATCATCGTTTCCGTTGGAAACCAAAATGGAAATGGCAATGACAATGTCAATACAGGATCGGGAGGAGATACCGGTGGGAAGTGATGATCTTTATTTATAAGTGCAACTTTTAGAATAAAATGGGATCACACATCTTACTACATGTATATACTTTTAAGTAAACATTCAAGGTTGGACTTTATATCTAAGATTGATGTTTTATATATCTTTATCCATTATATGTGTTACGAAATTAATATATGGACAAATGAATAAATGATGTAATATCTTCATTCATCGTCATATCTATATGTATTGTCTTTCAACAATAAAAAAATTATAAACTTTTTTTAAAGCAGCAAACACACACATCCACTACATCCTAATCCTAAATTATACATTTGTCCATAATATGTCTTGAACCAAACACACACATCCACTACATCCTAATCCTAAATTATACATTTGTCCATAATATGTCTTGAACCATCAACCCGTTATGGGAGCAACACATTGTCAAATACCATGATACCACTGGACCAAAGGCCAATCCATCAATCTTTGGGATCTCTGAAATTACATTTCTATAGGATTTCGATAATCCAAGCAAGATTATAAATATAACTAGGTGAATATTTGTGAGTTGTGCGGAACAAAATTATATAGTTAAACTTTCACAAATATATGTTCAAAATAATTATGTTATTGATATTAAATATGAAATAATTATTTTTTTACACTAATGTGTTATATAAAATTATAATGATTTTGAAATATATTATAACATTAATTAAAATCATATCATTTAATGGTCCTTACTCATGGTTAACATGTAAATAAAATTAAATATGGTTATTGAATTAGTGTTATTTTTAAAGTTATGATTTATTAATAAAGAAATTATCTATTTGATATTTTTATAAGGCATCCTAATGTAATTTATAATTTTATGTTGACTTTAATGACTATTATTACTAATTAATTTAAAAACCACTTATTTTGAAAACTTTCAATTATTATAAAAAAATAGTTTTGGATATCTTAAGTTGATTTGACAAATCGATTTAATATTAAATTTGAAAAAGTTTAAACGTTTTAAACTATTTAAAAAAGAGTCTTTGAAAATTTTGGTAGATTATTTGATATTTTGATTTATATTTTGTTTTAACATGATATTTAAATGATATTTTGATTTATATTTTTGATTTACCATAATATTTAAATTAACATAATAAATATCTAATATTGATAATTCAAAAAAAATCTATGATTAATGATAACTTCATTTTATTACTTCTTTTCCTAGTTTATTTTAGTTCATTACATCTCATTTTAGTTAATCTTCATGCGTATTTTCTCTTGTTGTTATTTCTCACCTTTATCGGGTACTTTCTAGTCTTTTGAGCTTAATTGCAGGATTTATCGAAGGCTATTCAACATGAAGGAATGCGGGAGCTTTGGAAGCTTGCGGTTTGCTCGTGGGCTTGAAGTGGTGCAATTAGGCTTATTGTCAACATGATGATGGAGCAAGTTGGGATTAATCTTTGTTGAAGAATGATGATGATGTGAAGATAATTTGAGCCATAAAAGATCAATGATGAATGGGCCAACTTGGGAAACTTTAGAATATACACTTGGGCTAACAAGAACCTTACATGTGGGTTGGACCAAGAAATAGAGGAGCAAACTAGAAGACCAATCAAATGGGCCAAATAACCTACTCAGTAGCATCCACGCGGTCCACATAGAAAAATAAATGGTCTGCATGGATCGTGCTATGAAGGACCCGGATTTTAGTCTTTAGCCTCTATTTGGGTAAAGTTGGTGGAATACTTTTGGGAAACTTTTAGATTCGATTTCTCTCACTTTTCTCTGGAGTTCAGAGCTGGAAGAACACCAAGAACATTATGAAGAACATCTTTTCACTCTAAAATCTTGGTACATGTTTGGTACAATCTATTTTTATTTTAGTTTCTTGAGTTTAGCCATGCTAGGATAAACTTCTTTTGGTTGACTTGGATGTAATTTCTTGAATGATTTGGTTATTTTGAAGAACTCCATGAACATGTGTTGAATATCTATGATTATATTTTCTATGAAAACTTCCTTCATGTTTATATATCTCTAGTCATGAATATTTATATGTGGATATTATTTTTGTTGATTAAATTCTTTGCCAAGTAATGGGTCTTCAATTTAAGAAGCAACAATTGGTTTAAATGTTTGTATTCATTTCATTTTGACTAAGAAAATATTCTCTCCATTGTGGTAATGAAAGAAATAGATTATTATTTGGATTTGTTGACTCTTAAAATCTAATGATAATTGATTTTCACAAAATTACATGTTTCATTAGTTTTGTGACTTTGATTTAGGAAATGTGCTATGAGCTTCTCTAGTCATTTTAATACAAAAGAAGAGTTTAGGCAAGTTATGCTTATAAATTGCTATAGCCAAGTTCGATTATAAACACAAGTATTGCATCTTGGTATTCTCATGATTATTTAACTAAATGTTCAAGTAATAAAAGTCCAAAGTCAACCATCTTTCTCTTATTGATTTTACATCAAACTTTGCTTTTGTTGAATTGTGTTTTTTTTAATCTTAGTGTAATTCTTCTTTTCTTTTAAACGTCTCAAAAGATCAAAATCCCCAAAAAAAATTTATTTTAATTTTGCAAGTATTTGTATAACAAGATTTTTATAGAAGTAATAAATTAAACCAATCTTTGTGGATACAATCCCTTTACCACTATACACTATTTTAGTATGTGATATTAAGGGTACGTATTTTGTTGGCATTGACAACCACCAATTAATATTAACTAGATGAGGAGCCCCGCGTTGCGGGGATGGAGCTAAACAGATACGATCATATTTGGCATCCGGTGCTTCTTATGAAAATGAAGATTTATATAGTAATTTATGGACAATTTGTTTGTGGAACGTCATGGCTTCGCTATGAATTTTGTAAAAAATATTAGTTAACTAGTAGAATGCAAACTATCCTGTTTAAGTGTTTATGATATGTTGTTGAGTCTACATCAATATGCGTATTTGCAACTTAAAGCGGTTGAAAGCATGAACGTTGCATAGTTGATATTGGTGTGAAGACATAAAGCAGGTAAAACTTTTGGAATTTTCCCACAAGTCAGTGTTAGTCCCAAATCAATGTAAGTAATATCCAAGAATAAAACATATAAAAACCAATGTCGGTTAATTATTAACCTGGTAAGTTTGATATATGCAAAAACATTATGAAGGGATCCTTGGACATTCCCAACAAACTGCAACAATCACGAAATCAACCAATAAATTTCAAATGACAGTCAATCATTTATGGATACTATTGATATATGATTGATAAATATTATTTCAATTGTTGCACAAATACATTACGTAGGTCTTATATACATTACATAATTCGGTTACAGAATTGGAAAATATATCTTGAAATGAGCACGTACAATGAAAAATGATGATTAATTGATAATAAACTACCTGTTGGGCAACTTCTCCAGTGAAAAGATGCCAGTAATGTATTGCAATGTAGACATTAGCAACCCCAAACAGTAATTTCCATCTGAAACTATTGGACGTTATGTTGACGTTTGTCATATTAACTTTTTGTTATATGATGGGTCTGTTAGAGTTAGTTACTCAGGGCTGTTAAAAGATGGTTTAATCACAGTTAATTAACTTAACTAGCATTAGTTAGTTGTTAGATGATGAGTTAGTAGTTAGTTAAGTCTTTCTTGTATATAAGTCTTGTACTCTGTATTCATTGAAAAAGTAATTCAATACATTGAACATTTTGGTTCTTCTATCTTGTTTTACTCTGATAATATGGTATCAGAGCACTTTTCCTCTTTGCTTCCGCATTCATCATATCAATTATTCTTAATCATTGATTCTTCAACTTTTTTCTGGTGATTCATACTCTGTTTTTCATCTCTTTTCTTGTGATTTTTGAGATTTGATCATGTCTGATCCAAATCCTTTGGTTTCTACACCTAGTTCTTCACAAAGTGGTGCTGGATCATCTGATGATCCGTATTACATTCATCATTCTGATAACCCTGGTGCATTGCTTGTTAATCAAGTTCTCACAGGGGACAATTACGCCTCTTGGTCACGATCGATGACAATTGCTTTATCTGTGAAGAACAAACTTGATTTTGTTACTGGAGATCTACCACGACCTTTGCCTACTGAAGTTAATCGCTTAAAGTCATGGAATCGAAATAACAACATTGTTATTTCCTGGATCTTGAATTCAATATCAAAAGAGATCTCTGCTTCTGTCATATATTTGACTACTGCTTCTGCTATCTGGAAGGAACTGAAGGAACGTTTTCAGCAAAGCAATGGTCCGCGTATTTTTCAAATTAAGCGTGATCTGATGAATCTCACTCAAGGAGATGATTCAGTAAGCACTTATTTCACTAAATTGAAGATTCTATGGGAAGAATTGTCTAATTTTGAAGTTTATTGCACCTGTGGTTTGTGTACTTGTGGAGGAGCGATATCCATCGAACACACGATGATGTTCTTGATGGGATTACATGAGAAGTATGCTCAAATTAGGGGACAAATTCTCCCACTGGATCCAATTCCTACTGTTAATCGGATCTTTTCTCTATTAATTCAGGAGGAACGTCAAAGAGAGATAAGTATTGCTTCTATCAATAATTCTCCTATTGCTTTCAATGATCAAAGTAACTCAAATTCAAATCAAAGGTTTAAATCTTTTCAACGAATCGATCATCTCCAGTTTGTTCTCATTGCAAAAGATCTGGTCACACTGTTGACAAATGTTATAAACTCCATGGTTTTCCACCTGGTTATCGTTCTAATCAAGGCAATCCACGTGCTAATGTTGTTTCTGATCAAGCTTCTGTTCCAGTCAACAATGTCAAGGAGGATAATACAAGTGATTCCATTACTAATCTTACCACACAACAATGTCAACAATTACTAGCAGTTCTTACAGGTCAACTTGCTTCTATTGCTTCTATTAACTCTGTTACTGCTGCTGATGACAAAGAATCAGGTACTCATTATGTTCTTACTTGTGAGTCTGGAAATTACCAATCTAAAATTTGGATTTTAGATACTGGAGCAACTAGACATGTGTGTAATAATAAAAAGGTTTTCATAAACCTCAAACGAATCTTTGGAACCAAAGTTCGTTTACCAAATCATATGCTCATACAAGTAGAATATATGGGAAATATTAAGATCAATGAGAATATTGTTCTTCAAAATGTTTTATATGTTCCTCAATTTGAGTTGAACTTGATCTCTGTGTCCATGTTAGTTGCAAACAAGATGATTAAAGCATCATTCTATCACAAATCGTGCTATTGTGAAACAGATTTCAACCAAGAAGCAGATTGGCACGGCTAGGGTTGAAAGTGGACTCTATTTGCTTAAAGATATGATTGAAGAAGTTCATGTTCATGTTGTGTCTCTTCAACATTGGCATCAAAGACTTGGCCATCCTGCAAATGAGAAACTCAAGTTCATTGATAGTTGTTTGTTTTATAATAAAGATTTGAATAAACATGTTTGTACTGTGTGTCCTTTGGCTAAACAAAAGAGATTGAAATTTGTCTCTCTTAATCATGTGGCTGATAAATCTTTTGATCTAATTCACTGTGATATATGGGGTCCTTATCATGTATCTGATTATAAAGGTTTCAAATATTTTGCTACAGTTGTGGATGATTGTACAAGATTCACGTTGACATACTTTCTTAAGCATAAATCTGAAGTACAAGGAATTATTCCAAAGTTTTTTGCAATGGTGTCAACACAGTTTAATAGCAAAATCAAAGTGTTCAGATCTGATAATGCTAAAGAATTAGCATTCAAAGAATTTTTCAACAATGAAGGAGTCATTCATCAATTTTCATGTGTTGAGAGGCCTCAACAGAACTCAGTAGTGGAAAGAAAACATCAACATCTTCTTAATGTTGCTAGAGCTCTTTTCTTTCAATCTAAAGTTCCTACTTCTTTTTGGTCTGAATGTGTTTCTTGTTCCACTTTTCTCATTAATCGAACACCATCTAAACTTCTCAAATACCTTACTCCGTATGAGAAATTACATAAATGCCCTCCTGATTTTTCAAGGTTTAGATTTTTTGGTTGTTTGGCTTTTGCTTCAACGTTACCTAGTTCCAGAAATAAATTCACACCAAGGGCAAGATGTTGTGTCTTTATTGGTTATCCTATGGGCATGAAGGCTTATAAGTTGATGGATATTGAAACAAAAGAAATTTTTGTTTCCAGAGATGTTACATTCCAGGAGGATATTTTTCCTTTTACACATTCATCAAAGAATCTTTCTCACAATCCTTTTGATTCCATAGTTATTCCCAATTCCTATAATATAGATGATTCCTTTCAAACAGATCAGGATTCTTCTAGTTCTTCTCCTGTTTCTTCCTTACCTCCACATCCTCAATCATTTTCACCTAATTCATCGTCACAATCTTCTGAGCCATCACAACAGCCTACAAGACCAATTCGAGCACGTAGACCACCATCTTACCTCCAAGATTATCATTGCAATCTTATCAATAACATCATTGTGGAAAATAGACCAAAATACCCTTTATCGGATGTTGTGTCTTATTCCAATTTATCACCACAATACAAGGCTTACACTCTCGCCATCTCTTCAGAAATTGAGCCCAAGAATTACAAAGAAGCTTCTCAATCTTCTGCATGGGTCAAAGCTATGCATGAAGAGTTGCAAGCATTAGAAGCCAATCACACCTGGACCGTTGTTCCCTTACCCTTTGACAGAAAACCACTAGGCTCAAAGTGGGTTTATAAAAACAAAAGGAAGTCAGATGGCACTATTGAGAGATATAAGGCCCGTTTGGTTGCCAAAGGGTTCAATCAGCAAGAGGGTATTGATTTTTTGGACACATTTTCCCCTGTGGCAAAAATGGTTACTGTCAAGATCTTATTAACTTTAGCTACTCAAAATGCATGGCCTCTTATTCAATTAGATGTGAATAATGCTTTCTTGAATGGCGATTTAGATGAAGAGGTTTATATGCAATTGCCCCAAGGCTACACTCCTTCAGCCATTCATTCAGCCAACAATACTTTGGTTTGTAAACTACATAAATCTTTGTATGGCTTAAGACAAGCTTCTCGCCAATGGTACTCAAAGTTTTCTTCTTTCTTAATTTCTCAAGGATTTATCCGATCAAAAGCAGATTATTCCCTTTTTTATAAAGGAGTTGGCAAAAGTTATATGGCCTTATTAGTCTATGTTGATGACATAGTCTTAACTGGAGCTTCTATGTCTGAAATTAATGCCATTAAAGAAAGCTTATGCAACACATTTAAGTTGAAAGACGTGGGCAAACTTCAACATTTTTTGGGATTGGAAATTGCAAGGTCTGCACAAGGGATTTTTCTTTCACAAAGACAATATACTTTGAAGTTACTTGAAGATACAGGTAAATTGGCAGCTAAACCAGTTCAATACCCAATGGAGCCTGCTTGCAAAACTTCTAATTTTAAGGGACTTCCATTACAAGATCCTGCTTCTTATAGACGTTTGATTGGTCGTTTGATGTATCTAACTATTACACGTCCGGATATCACCTATGCTGTAAATCGGTTAAGTCAATTTGTTACAAATCCTAAAGTTCCTCATATGCAAGCTGCAACTCATCTTCTCAAGTATTTGAAGTTGAATCCTGGACAAGGATTATTTCTTTCTTCAAATAGCTCCTTGAAGATTCGTGCTTTTTCTGATTCTGATTGGGCAGGATGTTCAGACACTCGAAGGTCCATGACTGGTTTTTGTGTTTTCATTGGTGATTCCATGGTTTCTTGGAAGTCAAAGAAACAAACAATTGTGTCCAGATCATCAACAGAAGCAGAGTATCGGGCCCTTGCTGTTACTACAACTGAAATCGTTTGGCTTCATCATTTACTCACTAATTTTGGGGTGTACCAACATGACCCAACTGCCATCTTTTGTGACAATGAATCTGCAATTCAGTTAGCTCTTAATCCCACCTTCCATGAACGAACTAAACATATAGAAATAGATTGTCACTTCATTCGTGACAAGATTCTTGATAAAACAGTGAAACTCTTACCTATTCGAACAACTCATCAACTTGCAGACATATTTACCAAGCCCTTACCACGTCATAAGATGATTCCGATTATGTCCAAGATGGCTCCGCACAACATTTTCCAGAGCTCATCTTGAGGGGGGGTATTGGACGTTATTTTGACTTTTTTCATATTGACTTTTTGTTATATGATGGGTCTGTTAGAGTTAGTTACTCAGGGCTGATAGAAGATGGTTTAATCATAGTTAATTAACTTAACTAGCATTAGTTAGTTGTTAGATGATGAGTTAGTAGTTAGTTAAGTCTTTCTTGTATATAAGTCTTGTACTCTGTATTCATTGAAAAAGTAATTCAATACATTGAACATTTTGGTTATTCTCTCTTGTTTTACTCTGATAATAGAAACTATCATCGAGAACTGAATAGTTAAAGCCAATTTACGGATTGATAGTTCAGGAGAAATCAAAAACAACAATTCGTAGTTATATACCCTACTCATTCCCCTTTTCCTGATCAACTTGGAATTCTTTGAAACCTACAAACAAAAAAAAGAAAAATCAAATAACAAATTTTAAGCCATATTGATTTAAATCAAAATAAGCAGAAGAAAATTGACGGAAAGAAGGAGGGTAGACAAAAGAAATAGAAAACGGTGGAAACAACTGTTCTGCTTCTTTGACAAAGCCACCACCGCCTCTGCTTCGGAACTGAGGAGCAGGCAAGTGTTACATGTAATTATCCCCAAATCGCAAATAGTTAGTGAAGATGGACACGTAAATGAAACTCAAATCAAACAAAATCGCTTCTTCTCCTTCACACATGTATTAGGTAAAACGCCGGCGTATCGCTCGGTGATCTGCTTGGTCTATGCCTCCGGTCGTGCGTGTGATTTAATGCAATTATGTTGTTGATTAATTTATTGAAGTCAATGCTGCAAGCTTCTAGAACAACAAACCATCACCTATTTCCCGTTTTAGGATGGAATGTCGGAATGAAATGGAATTCCAAAGTCATTTGAAACAAAACCCAAGGTTAGATTTTGGCTTATTTGTTTATTTGCTTTAAAAGAAAAGAAGAACATAATGAAATAATTTAACTCACTGGATCAAGATCTTGTTCCTGCCTTGTTACATTGAAGCGTTGGACAACAGTTTTTGATGTGATTCCCATCGTAAGAAGATAACCTTGAGCCAGTGGCATGGTTTTCACATGGTACAATTAAAAGATAAAGACATGGGCAAAATGGTCAAAAACTGATTTTTTTAATTATTAAAGTAGAAGGAGAAATATTATACTTTCTGGTTATCGATCCTTCCGAAGCCATACGGGTGGTCATAGATTCAACCCCAGCACTAATACCTATTTATATAAAACCAATTCAAAAAAATAGGAAAATAATGATGTGTGCATGTGAAATAATTTTTGAATAATAATTGAAAAGTAATTGAAATAAATGTACTCACTGATATCATACATCCCAGCTTTAATAGCTGCAGTTACATCACCTTAAAGGAACCACCCTTGGTCTTGTTTCTAGCTTCAAATATGTGCCCATAATATCCAGCTGTGTAACCATTCCAATCAATATGTTCCTAAATCATGATTTCGTTTCTAGTTTCCAATCAAAAGAGATAAGAGTGGGAATGTGGGATGATCAGGAAAAAAAATTATGAAATTATCCTTTTTATAAAGACCTTGTATTTTAGTTGGATGGAATGGAATTTGAAATTTTTAGATAACCATCTTTCTTTTCCTTCCTGAATCCTCCATACTATATTAAAAAAAATATTAATTATTATAAAAAATTAAACAAAAGCCAAACTGAAACTTGCCTACCCTTAGATATATTACATTTTTGTATGCAAATTTATAATATTATATATAGTAGTACATAAACAATGTTAAAATACCTTGAGGTTTCTGTAAGTAGGCTTTCTCACACCATCATGCCCTGAAACGAAATTAAAAAATAGAATCCTAGAAAGCAAAAAACAAAAACATAACAATACATCACCATTGTATGAAAAAGGGCAAATATGGAAAATCAAGTCAAGGATACTTAAACTCGCATAATCATTCGGTAATTGACATAAGTACGAAGCACCGCATAACTATTTTAACAAAGTCAACATATATTGAGAAATAGAATAAGCAAAAGTACCATTTCACCCCCCAAAAGTTTATAAAACCCCACAGCCCCATTTGAATCAGACCACCATCTTCCTCACGAAAAAAGACTTGTAAATTTAATGCAACTCATGGACTTCTCTTGATATCAACTCCAACCTGTAAAGATATAAAAGTACAACTATTATTGCTGTTAATACAACTATTTTCCGTAGTCTATATTACCTAATTCCATTCTTGTTTTTGAAGTTTCCAGACCAGCATCTTGCAGATTCATTAATGCTTTAGTTTTTTTTTACCCAATAAATAATTTACAGGAATAAATTAGAAGGAAATCACGGTTACCTGCATATAAGCACCATGAAGCTCTTTTTCCATCTTCCTAATAGAATCTATAGGTGAACCATACACAAAGTTCATAGAACACAAAAAGAAGAAGATTGACAGATAAAAATAATCCCCCACCATTCATGATAAAGTTATTCACATATCATTCACAAATTGATAGGTATTGATCTAGGTTTGTTTAAAATGGTATCTTAGATACGGCAATAGCATTTGTTTAACAAAAACATTACCACTTCAACATGGTCAACAAAAACACCTTCTCCTCACAGTCAAACAACCAAGTCCTGCAAATATGTAAACCAAATGCTTCACTCGTTATGAGGTGCTACTGATTGGCTAAAGCATGAGCATGGAACTACAGTTTGGAAAAATTTATCACTCTATGAATGATTTATATATAATTCGCAACTATGATGAAGTATTGAAAAAGAAATTAGCATAATCATCCCTAATAACCCAAACATTTATACAGACCAGTAAGGCACGTTGTGAACAGTTTCACTAACAGCAAGGCAAATGACTCCATAACCAAAGAAAGAAGCAAGAACACCGATCAGAAGAACAACCCATGGTGTATATTTTTTAGAAGCAATGCCTAGAAGTATACCAACATTTTCCCCAAAATCATTAGCGACACCGAGAATTTTAAGCTGTTGGGAGATTGCTACAGTTCGTGTTACATCTTTGAGCCCATGCATATCATCTTCAACAAACACCATCTGCAAATCTAGGGTTTTAAAATATAAAAACATCTGCAGTGGATGGTGGCAAGAAATCAAACAAAAACTCACATCTACATTTTAAGGATGGTAGCTGAAGACGGTGAAGATGAGAAACGGTTTTGATGGGGCGATGTATGGTTGAGAAAACGTTCTACCGTCGCACACCACGGCCATCTGAAGAGCAATGCGAATGTAAAATGAGCAACCCCAACTTGAAAAATCTATTCGACTTTATATGGGTATCTATAAATACAGCTCATTAACCAACGGATTCGGTAAGGAAGAAATCACACAACGTTACGGTTGTTTCTTAGAGAGAAACGTAAACAGAAGGGTGAGCAAAAGAACTTCGTTTTCCTCTATGATGTGCACCGATTTAGAGATGGCAAGGGGGTAGAGGGAGCATAGAAGAGAGAAGATGAATCGTACGTCATATTCATCGTTGTCGTCGCGCTATTCCCATCGTCAACGACAAATATTGGAGAGATCGCGAAGAAAGAAAGGCAGAGGAAGCTTCAAAGATGAATTCTGACCACCAATGGTTGCCGCCGCTATAGGTTTCTTCACTGTTGACGTCGCCAAGTTGGACGAATCCGTTTCTCGGTATTGGTCTGCACCTAGGTCGATGTCGGCAGAGAGAAGGGAAGCAATTGGAGGCGGTGACGGGTTCGTTTGATGTTGAAGATGGATGAGTCTATGTTGAAGATCGATGAGTCTGAAAAAACCACCACCGCCTCTGCTTCGGAGCTGAGGAGCAGGCAAGTGTTACATATATGTGGATTAAAATCATTGGAGGGCAAAGGCGGTGGAAGATATGTGTCTTAGGAAACGCATAGACCCATACAGCTAAAGAATTGACAAAATGGCGTAAAATGCCCCACACAAAAACCTACAACAACAAAGTCAGAAGATAACACATATTCATAAACAAAGGACCAGTTTTGCCAAAAAGGTTGGATGTTTACTATCCCTAACAATGGTTCTTCTTTAATATATATATATATATATATATATATATATATATATATATATATATATATATATATATATATATATATATATATATATATGGAAAAGTGAATATATGTTATAGCCCCACCTAAGCTTAGATACAAAAACATACAAAACTATGTCGTTTGTTAAGGGTTTTCCAAAAAACAATTGCTATGTACGTGATTTGCTGAAAGAAACGAATCCTCCATAAAAAAAAATTACATAATACCTGAATCAATTTTTTTTCAAACGACTTTCTTTTGATTATTCATTATCGTGTGTAGTTTTGTGAAATTCTC
Source organism: Lactuca virosa (assembly GCF_052849685.1). Classification (NCBI taxonomy): domain Eukaryota; kingdom Viridiplantae; phylum Streptophyta; class Magnoliopsida; order Asterales; family Asteraceae; genus Lactuca; species Lactuca virosa. The sequence continues at coordinate 149,684,521 of NC_136426.1, forward strand.
CAAGTTCGATTGCTACGTGAATTCCTTGGTTTCTCAGGTACGTGATTTTTTTTTTCAAAATCTTTTGTTACGTGAAGTTTATAGAAGTTCAATTACAGTATTTAGGGATTCACTTTGGAGTTTGCCCTAGCGTAAGAAAACACACACGTAGGTGAATGAAATATAATTAGTTAATTGCATTAAATTCAAAAGTGATAGGTTTCTTCTAGAATTTCCAATACCTAATAATTGACACTCTCATTTAATGTTTTTCATTCATACAATAAAGACTTGAGTACGTAATTAACCTTACAATTACACTTGCAGGTTTATATCATTCAATGCATTTTAAATTACCATTCAATTCTAGTTTTTATATTGAAGCTTTCCTGATTTTTTTTTCATTATTGTTGATCATTTTAATTTACCATTCAATTCTAGTTTTTATATTGAAGTTTTCCTGATTTTTTTTTCATTATTGTTGATCATTTTAATTTACCATTCAATTCTAGTTTTTATATTGAAGTTTTCCTTTTTTTGTCATTGCTGTTGTCTGATTAGTAACAATTGCTTCTCATTGTTTCTATTTGTGCAACATATGAATCTGGAAAAATAAATGGGGTCGATGTGAACGTTGATTGTGACAAAGATGAAGTTAATGATGAAAACATTTTGGGAAAGGTTTTCGATACAACCGATGATGCGTATGCCTTCTATAATGATTATGCATTTGTACATGGATTTGGTATGCGTATTCATACTACACACAAAAATAAGGAAACAAATGAACCTTATCGGAAGATACTTGTATGCGACAAAGAAGGTTTTAAACGGGAGGACGGTAATACTTCAAGTGGACATGAGAAAAAACGTCGTAGAGAATTTAGAGTCGGATGTAAGGCAATGCTTCGAATTTCAAAAAAGAAGGATGGGAAATGGTTTGTGGACTTGTTTGACGACACACACAATCATGAATTGAGCATCACACCAACGAAGGTGATGAAGCATCGGTCTCATGCGAAGTTCCACCGTACAGTGGAATGTAAATCTCTCATGGTGCAACTTAATCAATCAGGGTTAAAACCTTCTCAAATTAAAAAGGCCATTAATGCAATGAAAACCTCAAATGAAGTTGATGTAACTTCAAAACAATACGTTGATGTATTATCTAAGCAACGAAAACACAACAGAGGAAGGGAGTTCTATGGACTAATAAAACATCTACAAGATAAAGCATTGGTGGATAATGGTCAGTATTATGTTGTGGATTTGTGTAGTGACGGGCGCCCTAGAAATATTTTTTGGGCTGATGGAAGATCAAGAGACGATTTTACTAAATTTGGAGATGTTGTTGTGTTTGATGTCACTTATATGACAAATAAATTCAAGATGCATTTTGCTGCATTTACTGGAGTGAACCATCATGGACAGTCTATACTTTTTGGTGGAGCGTTGCTAGAAAATGAAAAGGAAGAAACTTTTGTATGGTTGTTTGAGCATTTCCTAAAATGTATGTTTAGCAAGTATCCGAAGGCTATTATTACTGATCAAGACAAAGCTATGGGAAATGCAATAAAAAAAGTGTTTCCAAACGCTCGACATCGCTTTTGTGCGTGGCATATAAAAAAGCATGAATTGGAGCACCTCCGACCGTACGTTGCCCGTTATAGTGATTTTCAAGAATCATATAAAGAATGGGTAATGAGTGACACAATTGAAGAATTTGAAACTAGGTGGGAAGTTATACGTGATAAGTATAAACTCGAAAACAATTGTTGGATAATTGATATGTATAACCAACGAATACATTGGGCTAAAGCCTTCTTAAAGGATATTTTCTTGGCCGGTATGACAACAAGTGGACGAAGTGAGAGTATTAATTCATTTTTTGATGATTTTGTTAACTCGAGTACCATGTTGAATGATTTTTTAGTACAATATGACAAAGCAGTTGCTTCACGAAGGGCCGCCGAAGAATATGAAGATTTTACGACTATGAACTCGAGGTCGGTTCTTTCCTCAATACATCCAATTGAAGCAAAGGCAGGTGAGTGTTATACTCGAAAGGTTTTTGAGATTTTCAAAAAAGAATGGATAGAAGCTACTAGCAATTTAACGCATGAGACTCTAAGCAAAAGTACAGAAGAAATCAAGTATCGAGTTGGGCAACTGGACGTTGACAAAAAATATTGGCAGATTGTTAGCTTTTGTTTGTTAAACAAGATGCATGTCACATGTTCTTGTGCTAAGTATGAGACATGTGGGATTTTATGTAAACATAGCCTATATGTGATGAAGAAGAGGCATGTTAACACACTTCCGAGTCACTACATTTTACCTCGGTGGACCCTTAATGTTAGGTATAAGGTGGGTAAACGTAGCATCGGACTCGAAGAAATGAATAACGAAAATGGAGTTAGTCCGTTCAAATTTTAATAAATTAATTGAACAAGCAAAACACTCCCCTTTAGAAATAGAAAACGTCAATAACATATTGATAAAGCTCTTACAAGATCAAGCAATCTGGAAAAAACCTATACCGGTTGAGAACGTATCTCAAGGTTCTTGTGTGAGAATTTCATAAGTTGATATGATGCCTCAATTATCTGTACGAGATCCCCTTGGTCCAACTAACACAAAAGGGCGTCCTAAAATTGCTAGTAGAATCAAGTATTCTTTAGAAGTGCCAAAAAAACGAACATGCTCTTACTGTCAAGGATTGGGTCATTATGCTACTAGTTGTTCTAAAAGAAAGGTACTTATAGTATTAACTTACTTTTTCATGATTTTAGAGTTCTTATATTTATATAATAATCTATTTATATTTTCATGTAACAGGTAGATGAATCGTTGCAAGAGAAAAAATGATGAGATATGTAGTTGATGTGAGAAAGTGAAAAATGTAGATGGTTCATGACATTTTGTTTTGGTTAATTGTCCTCTTTTTCCAATTTTGGTTCATTATTCTTTTTTCTAGTTTTGGTTAATTGTCTTTTTTTTCAGTTTTGGACATAAATCATATAAGCTGCTATTTTGGAATGAAAATTTTGAATGGTTAATGCTATTATGTGTAAACTATGAAAGTACGGGGTATTTTGTGTAAAAAATGAAAGTACGATGCTATTATATGTTAAAAATGAAAGTACAGGGGTATTATGTGTGAAAAACAAATGTACGATGCTATTATGTGTGAAAAAAGAATGTATGATGCTAATATATATTAAAAATGAAAGGACAAGGGTATTATGGGTAAAAAATGAAAGTACGATGCTATTATATGGTAAAAATGAAAGTACGGGGGTATTATGTGTGAAAAATAAATGTAAGATACTATTATGTGTACAAAAGGAATGTACGATGCTATTATATATTTAAAATGAAAGGACGGGGTATTATGGGTAAAAAATGAAAGCACAATGCTATTGTTGGTTAAAAATAATAGTAGGCTGCTGTTAAAGGATTGAAAAAGAAAGTATATTGTATAAGTGTTAAATATAAACTTAAGCTGCTATTATTTGTTAGAAATTAATGCCTTATTAAGACTTTTGCAATGAGTTGAAAGTGTAACTATGTTAATAGGAAGATTTATTCAAATATAATGTTGTTAATAAGTATAATGCAACAGTAACCGAATCTACTAATCAACATAGTCTTTTTGAGATTTGAAATAAGAGTTTTATTATAATAAAAAACCCCACTAATGGCTGGGAATGTACATAATGCAAACTGAAACAAAAGACCAAAAATATGGTAGCACCATATATAAAGTTACCAGATCCTTACAACTAATTACAACTAATGACAATGAACTTTCAAATCTTCCAAACATGAATGATGACCATTAAACCCAACACTTTTAGAGGTAATATGCTTGGCTACCTACATGATGTGCACTTCGTTCCATACTTTTTATTAGCTTTTCAGCTTCTTCCAACATCAATACATCACAATAATAATTCAAAACCATGTTGTGTAAGTAACCAAATCAGGTGGAAACCCGTTTCTTCTCATAAAGTTCTTGATTGCTAGTGTTTATTGAAGTAAAAGGTCCAATATCAGGAGAGGCGATCTTGAATCTGGAACAACAAAACTGATTTAATTATACTATGAATGGAGAATTATGGGAATACCACCAGAATTATATGCAGATTCCTTCAATCGACAGAGGAGCCTTAACATCCAAAACAATAATATCACATCAAAATCTGCTCTTTGTAAAATGGATCTTTTAGCATGACGAAAAAACTCGATTTCAGAACAGCCTTAACATGCTGCCAGTTGTTATCACATCAATTGAACAAATGACAAGAATATCACATTCTGCTGTCATCATTACTTGGAAGTTGGTGTACCAAAACCAAATGAAAGGAAAAACGTTTGATTCCAAGTTATTTTTTATAATTAATTCATGTAATTTTTATTAGGATTGGTTAATGTTTAACGAGAATCTTAACCCATATGCTGCTAAATAGCAAACAAAAGCAACAATAAGAAGTAAAGTTCATTCAGGTGTTCCATCAAACACTTGATATGCACAGATTTGATCACAAATTGTTAGTAGCACCAGAAATCGGATGGAAAAGAAAATGAGGAATAAATATGAGGGGTAGCCTGGCTCTATGCTAGTTCCGCCGATGGACATAGGTGGATGTAGGTGTTAGTTTAGTTGTAGATTATTTAGTAGGTGTGATAAAAATACATGGGTTTATTTAAAAGAAAAATTCAATATAAAATTCTAAACATTATAGAAGTTTGAATTTATAAGAAAAATTAGAAAAATATTGAATTATAAAAATTAAATTGTTTTTTTCTCTTTTAAATTTAAACAAATAGTTTAGATAAATAAATAAAAAAATTAATGAATATTTAATTTAGTAATTTTGAAATTAAAATGAAAGTTCATTAATGAAATTAATATGAATTTTTTATTACATTTAAATAATATATAGATTTAATAAAATAGAAAAACCATAAAATGACATGTGGAATAAAAATTAATTTAAAATAACTACAAAATTAAATGTGGCAAAATGAATGAGAATGTGAAATGTGACAAAAACATCTTTATTTATTAAGTACGATTAAATAGGATTATATTAGACAGTTAAAAAAAAGTAAAGTACAAACAATGAAAAAAGTGGTTGAATGTTTTGTCAAATCATACAAGTTAGTAAATAAAGTACCTTTATTTATATACAATTTGAGACGAATAACTATTTATTTATTTATATATCAAATTTCAATAATTATATAACAAGTATAAATAACCTGGTTAGTAAAGTACAAAGAACGAAAAAAGTGGTTGAAGGTTTTGTCTAATCATACAAGTTAGTAATTGAAATAACTTTATTTATATACAATTTGAGACGAATAACTATTTATTTATTTATCAAAGGGCTTCTAGCCCAGCGGTACTAGGTGGTGTCCTCCCTCTTTGAGGTCGAGGATTCAAGTCTCGTTGTGGACATAGGTGGTATTAGGTATTAGATTAAGAGTACATTTATATATTTATATTTGGCGGTTCAAATATATATATATATATATATATATATATATATATATATATATATATATATATATATATATATATATATATATATATATATATATATATATCAGCTACACAATTATTAAATTAGTGCCCACTTAAATCCCTATATATATACTTCTTATTGTGTTATCAGTTATTAATTGTTAGTTATCAATATAAAACTAACAAAAGGATATAGGATGGTACGTAATCCTTTTGTAGTTATATTTTCAGTGGTTTTGATTTGCACAATTCACATAATTTGTGGTAGAAAGGTTGTCGGAAAAAAGAAGACATATCTTGACCATTTTGAGAGTACTAGTAAGAGTGGTTGTTCTACAAGAGACATGGAATGTGGAGGAGAGCATGAGTATAATATACAAAAGATACTCGAGGAAAAACATGGAGTAATGTATGGGCGAGGTATCAGACAAAGCTACACTGGTGATCATACTATAGCAAGTGCCGATGGTTCAAATTACATTTTACATGGACTAAAATGTGTGAAAGGGAATGGTGTTTGTAACGATGATGTTAGAAGCAACACTGGCAAGAAAAATGTTAAAATATACGTTAATGACATAAATTTTTGTATCGGTTATTGCAATATGATCAATAACAATACAACCAACATTGACAGCAATAACGGCAGCGACAACGTCATTGGAAGTGGAAGCAACAATGGTAACATTAATGGAAGCAGCAACACAAATGGAACTGCTAACATTCCTGGTAGCGGAAACAATGATCCCATCATCGTTTCCATCGGAGAAAACAATGGAAATGGTAACGACAACGTTAACCCAGGATCAGGATGACATACTGGTCAGAACATATCATCTTCAATCGCAAAGGCAATTTTTAGAATAATATGGAGCAAACGTGTTGTTACCCGTATATACTCTTCATTTCCTAATATATATGTCAGGAAACCAATAAATGAATAAATTATTTAATATCATCATCGGTTGTTATATGTAGAGTTCGTAGCCAAGTAATTGTAGTTCTATAGTTTGTAATTTATTTACCAACTAATAGTATTCTTTAATCTAAAAAGAAACAAATTAAAAAAATGGGTACACCTCGATCTCATCTTCTTCCGATCTTCTATCACCTCACATCTTCTTTTCGTCAAAGTTGCCTGGCTGTCAGCCCGTATTCTTCTGCCTTCTGCGCCCTTCTGCTGCCTCGCCCTCCCGCCACCAATACCTTTTGCGTGGTTGTTCTTGCTTTTGAGACCTTTGTAAACCTCATCGAATCAATTAGCCTGCAATCGTATGTTCTGCAGCCTCATACAGTTTCAATGGGAGCTCCCAAGCGACCCACTACTCATGGGAGTTAACTCTCCCACCAAGTGCTGGTCCAGTTTTAGGAACACCCGATCTCCTTGCTGGTCCAGTTTTGGTGATCATAATGGTAACCAGAAACACTTCAACAACAGAATCGTTGGTGCGTATACTGGGTGCCTCTAACCATATTGGCACCACAGATCTTGCCAAGATACTGTGTCACCATTTAGTACAAGTGTACAACGACAACTTTTCACCGGAAAATTAAGCCCATATGTCATCGCCGGATTAACAAGTGATCTTGCAAACTCATCAATACTCAAAACTAATAAACTAACCAAAATAACTATTAAATTCGATTTTAAAAAGTATTAATCAGTGGTTATTCAAGATGTCACAGATTCCCATGTAATGTTTTAGAATCCAACGGTGGAGCTTAATTTTGGTCTGTTGGTAGTGATAGTAACATTCATGGTGTTATGAAGAGAGATGATGAAGGAAGGTAAATTTACGATTTCAATCTCTCGTTTTTAACAAATGATATGATCCTACATATATTTACCTTTTGGTAAATTATTTACAAACTACAATAGTTTTGTAGTTACTTTTTCAAACTACCGTTGTTTAGAAAAAACTCCATATATGTATGTATTTTTTTATCAAACTCAACTTATAAACGTTACATCATAACTAACAAGCCATAAATCTCTTGGATCTCTGAAAGAATCTTTCAAAATAATTTCCACCATCACTGTTTATGATTTATTATGAGTTAAAAGTAATAGGCTTGGAGGAGAGTTCATCACGTGGAGATTTTCGGGAGTAGTTTAATTTCTCATAACCTTGCAAACATTATTTTTACTGCTTATGGACAACAGCTTAGGGACGACTAACACCATGTAGATACCGTTGAATTTCACATTACATAATCAAACAATTTGACATAGAAAAAACATCATAAATGGTCCCTGTGGTTTCCCAAAATCTGAATTTTAGTCCCCGTGGTTTAAAACGTCATTGATGGTCCCTGTGCTTTCAAAACTTTTGACGATTGGTCCTTATTGCTAACTCCGTTAAGTTCTGTCCGTTAACTAAAGGGCATTTGCGTCATTTCACTACCACAGGGACCATTTATGATGATTTCTCTTATTTTATAAAAAATGAAATAATATACAAAAGGGTCCTCTCTCTCTCTCTCTCTCTCTCTCTCTCTTTCTCTCTCTCTCTCTCTTGTTTTCTTCTTCGTTTAGCACCACACAAACACCCCCGATACTTGCTATTGTTGTCCCCATTTATTCTTCATTAGACTGCCAAGACTCACCCACCGGAGGTGGGTGGTCCTCCGATCGCCGGAAAACGCAAGGATGAGAGAAAGGAGGTACTTTCCTCCATCCCAACCTCCAACAGATCCCTTCCCGTCGAAGCTCAACCCCCAAACACCTCATTTCGTTGCTCTCATTTTCTTCTCCTTCAATCTGATGAAGACGAGGTCCCACGCCTCCACTCGACTTCTGATTTTGTCCAGTTCTTTCTCAAACAGGTGAGGGCCGAAGTCCTCCCTTCCCCTTTCGCGTTAACCGCAACGAACAGACAAGAGAAGGGCCGTCGGAAAATCCAACAACCCCTTTTCTTCTTCATCGATTTCACTCGCCGGACCACCACTTTTGACCACTTCGCTCGATTTCCATTCCGATCAGATGAAGACGATGACCAGGGCGGAGATGAAGGACCTCCTTTTTGTAGCACTTAACGATCGACAACTAGGTTAGAAATAACCACGAAGCTTCTTCCTTCCTTTCCTATACATCGATTCAAGAACCCAAAATTCAAAACATGTTTAGTATTTTAGGGATTGTGATGGTGTTCATACCCAAATCCGATGAGGTCAGGAGGGGAAGGAAAACCACCGAAAAAGATATTGAAATCATCCCCAACTCCCTGATCATTTTTTGGGTTTGATTTTCCAGGCAAAGCCAATAGGAGATACCGAGTTTGGGAGTTGAAATCATTCCTAAATAAATGACGCCACCACATCTGGGAAACATACGTCTGAATCGATCTGATCAAACTTTGGCATTGGTGGTGGCTGGATCGAATCACAAACCCTGCTCTATTTTCTGGTTCTAAATTTCTCCCCTTTCTCACTTGATTCTCTTTCTCACTTAGTAACTTGCACCAAGAAACCCACCAACTCCCTTGAATAACTGCCGAGTGATCAAAAAATGGTGACATAAGGGAAGGGAGGTTGTTGGTGAATAGACACGAGAATATGAAGAATAAGGTGGGGTGAGAGAGAGTGAGAGAGAGAGAGAGAGATCCTTTGCACATTATTTCCTTTCTTTTTTTAAAGTAAGAAAAAACATCATAAATGGTCCCTATGATAGTGAAATGACAAAAATGCCCTTTAGTTAACGGACAGAACTTAACAGAGTTAGCAATAAGGACCAATCGTCAAAAGTTTTGATAGCACAGGGACCATCAATGACGTTTTTGAACCATGGTGACTAAACTTCAGATTTTGGGAAACCACAGGGACCATATATGATGTTTTTTCTTTGACATATAATAGTGTAACTACTAATATCTTTGTTTTTATTCTTATATTCTATGCAATATTTGTCAGAAATTTGGGGTATAGAAAGACTTGGAAGTTCTGAGAATTGTGATATCACTTTCAAATTAAAGTATTTGGGTGGTACTCTCAATCTTTAAACGGATAAGACTCAGAATATGAGAGCAAGAACAGAGAATGTGATTGTTATGAATTTCGAATATACCAGAAAATTGGGCCCAAAAACTTATTTATGATCTATATCTGAAAACTGTCATATGATAGTTTTAAACTGTCATAAAACTACCAAAACTGACAAAAAAATAGGTATTTGGATAATGGTCAAACCAATGGTCAATTCTCTAAAAAACTGAATTTCTGATGCATTTTGATAAGGTTCTGACCCTAGCCAGGGGCTCTGCCCCTTAGACCACGCCAGGGGCTGCTGCCCATTGGACCCCGCTCCCAGGGGTGTTGCCCTCGGACCCCTGTTCGTCCAGGGGCTTCACTCCTAAATGATAGCGTACTTTGAAACTTGATCAAACCTAAACAAGTGTGTACTCCACACCTCCCTTACTTGTTTAATATTTATCAATATTACTTTTGGTCAACAAATTAATCGTATTACAATTAAATTACTTTGAGATAACAAATCACCAACAAACCTCCCCCATTTAAGTGTAATCTTGATTAATTTAAAACAAAACATAACAACAACAAACTGATGCGTAAATGAAATGTTGTGACGATTGAATTTAACATTAGTAAATTATTAAATCCAAATATTCGAATTTTAGGGTGTCACTAAGGATTGAACCCTTTCTATCCATAGTGAATAGATGAAGATAATACACACAGTGGTTTACATTCTCTTAAGTTCAAACTTGACACTATATTTTACTAGCTTGTGTCACATCCTTCAATAACCATGTCACACCCCCAGCTGTCGGCGGAAATGTTGAGGTGCACGACGTAAATCAGTAATCACAATTATTAAACATACATTGAACAATACAAATTTAATTTTCTATTATTATCATCATAGAAATTACATTGAAAATGACTATTTCTAAATCGTGACACATGCCTCACAATCCTACATTTACAAAGATATAATTATAAATAACGGAGAGTCGTCTGAGCAAACACTTCCAACCTGCTAAATAACCTGAGAATACATGAATTAAAATACGTCAACAAAATTTTTGGTGAGTTCTATAGGTTTCGACACAAAGTATTTTTATAACCAAAAGTGTTTTATAAAAGAAAAAACATCATAAATGGTCCTTGTGGTTTCACAAAATCTGAAGTTTAGTCACCATGGTTTAAAAACGTCATAGATGGTCCCTGTGCTTTCAAAACTTTTGACGATTGGTCCTTATTGCTAACTCTGTTAAGTTCTGTCTGTTAACTAAAGGGCATTTTCGTCATTTCTCTATTACAGGGACCATCTATGATATTTTTTCTTATTTTTTTAAAAAAAGGAAATAATATGCAAAGGCTCTCTCTCTCTCTCTCACACACTCTCTCACCCCACTCTATTCTTCATATTCTTGTGTCTATTCACCAACAACCTCCCTTCCCTTATGTCCATCTTTTTTCGATCACACGACAGTTATTCAAGGGAGTTGGTGGGTTTCTTGGTGCAGGTTACAGAGTGAGAAAGAGAATCAAGTGAGAAAGTGGAGAAATTTAGAACCAGAAAATAGAGCAGGGTTTGTGATTCAATTCAGCCATCACCAGTGCCAAAGTTTGATCAGATCGATTCAGACGTATGTTTCCCAGATGTGGTGGCGTCATTTATTTGGGAATGATTTCAACTTCCAAACTCGATATCTCATATTGGCTTTTCCTGGAAAATCAAACCCAAAAAATGATCGGGGAGTTGGGGATGATTTCATTATCTTTTTCGGTGGTTTTCCTTCTCGTCCTGACCTTATCGGATTTGGGTATCAACACCACTACAATCCCTAAAATACTAAACATGTTTTGAATTTTGGGTTCTTGAATCGATGTATAGGAAAGGAAGGAAGAAGCTTCGTGGTTATTTCTAACCTAGTTGTCGATGGTTAAGTGCTACAAAAAGGAGGTCCTTCATCTTCGCCCTGGTCTGGTCATCGTCTTCACCTGATCGGAATGGAAATCAAACAAAGTGGTCAAAAGTAGTGGTCCGGCGACTGAAATAGATGAAGAAGAAATGGGCTGTTGGATTTTCCGACGGCCCTTCTCTTGTCTGTTCTTTTCCGGCTAACGCGAAAGAGGAAGGGAGGACTTCGGCCCTCACCTGTTTAAGAAAGAACTGGACAAAATCAGAAGTCGAATGGGGGCGTGGGACCTCATCTTCATCAGATTGAAGGAGAATAAAATGATAACAACGACATGGGGTGTTTGGTGGTTGAGCTTCGATGGGAAGGGATCTGTTGGAGGTTGGGATGGAGGCAACAACCTCCTCTCACTCATCTTTGCGTTTTCCGGCGATCGGAGGACCACCCACCTCCGGTGGGTAAGTCTTGGGAGTCTAATGAAGAAGAAATGAGGACAGCAATAGCAAGTATCAGGGGTGTTTGTGTGGTGCTAAACGAAGAAGAAAACAGGAGAGAGAGAGAGAGAGAGAGAGAGAGAGAGAGAGAGAGAGAGAGAGAGAGAGAGAGAGAGAGAAAGAGAGAGAGATGACCCTTTTGTATATTATTTCTTTTTTTATAAAATAAAAAAAATCATCATAAATGGTCCCTGTGGTAGTGAAATGACGCAAATGCCCTTTAGTTAACGGACAAAACTTAACGGAGTTAGCAATAAGGACCAATCGTCAAAAGTTTTGAAAGCACATGGACCATCTTCGACGTTTTTAAACCACGGGGACTAAAATTCAGATTTTGGGAAACCACAAGGACCATTTATGATGTTTTTTCTTTATAAAAATTAGCTGGCTGACCAGCTTTTATATATATTTACTTTTCTATCAAAAATATAAAATAATTGAGTTATAAAAATGTGTTTGGACTCATTCATACACACGATTTGTTCAAATCCAAATGTACAAAAGTTGGAAAAATACATATAAGTAATTCAGACTTATATCCAAAAATGCATTTTTTATAAAGATTTTGAATATCAATTTATATAAAAATAGGATATGTTACCCATTGTGAGAACATAAAGTAACTAGCTTTACTCTTGAAACCTTGTACAAGATTTTCTATAATTTATGTGAGAAGCTCATAAGTCTCGAATTTATAAACTTTGTAAAATCGTGTCGTGGCAATAATTAAGTGTTATCTGACTTAACTGGGGAACCGACACTTGACCGGTGGGCCAAACTCCTCCCACGTAAAATTGTGTTTTCGTATAAAAACAAATGGTTTATATAAATAACTTATTTTATGTAAGTTACTAAACCTCCATTATTCGTGTCATGATATTAATTAAGTGTTATATGACTTAATTTTTGGTATTTACACTTATCATTTTGAGTCACAAACTATCCCACTAAATACAGTATCTTTCAACTAGCATAAGTGAACATAACCCCTGTATAAACTCAATATTGATTCTATACGGTAACGAAACAAAACTGAGATTGTGTAATGAACTCATAACCGAACTAGTGACGCTACACTTTGTACACCGGCTCCTCGTTATAGCACGTGGTAATGTTCAATGAAACTAACTTTAACACCACAATTCATCTCGTCAGACGTAGTTGTAGCTAGCAACTCCCAAGAGGTCGATCGAACTGTATAAGATCAATGGTATAACAATTATATCCATCGTTAGTCGTTCTCTGAGGATTAACGGTTATGAGAATAAAGAGTTTTCCCATTAAGATACACAGTCTTAATATACTCAACAACATAGCTCAAATATCTTACGGAATGAACCTAACTCATATGGCTCTAGAAACAATGTGACACCAATAGGGAGACCCTGGAATGGTGGATCCTAACAATATGTCTAGGCATCCTAGTCCTAAACTTCCCGTAATCATATTGTTGAATATTTATGATTTTATTGTTTAAGAATAATATTTCATTGAAGTCTTTTGGTATTGAGATACGGAAGACTTAATGGATTTCCAAATTTCTATTGTCTGTTATGACGAAATTTGGGCAGCATAACGGCTGTTTTTATGATATTTTCCAGGTTTCCACTAACGTGAAACCAACACTTTCCATGATATTTATAATTCACGTGATTAATACTATACAATATCCCGCAAATAATTACTCTTAAGTCGTAAATTCGATCTTGTTATTTATTGCAATAAAAATCCATAACTTAGCGAATTTAGTTATATTTTTATAATTGATATAAAATATATTAATAAATTTTCCATTCATTTTTACATAACCTTATATATTAAAAGTTCAATTTTATAATTTTAACTAAAAATTATTTAATTTCATAAACTTAGTCCTTGCATCAAATATGACTATGTACTTTCGTTTTATACGCGGATAATATTTTTGGTCATTTTTATATCGTTTCATGCTTCCATGAGATACTTTAACTTATACATGTAAATTCATCATTTTTATGACTTATAATATCAACTTGTATAATTATAGCAATCTACTTATAATCTTGTGATTTTTCTTAATAATTATATTCATACTTCACATATGGTATAATTATATCATCTTTTAACAATCTACTTTAACTTAATAGATGTACTAGTGATTTATCACATTTTTAGATTGCTCTTTCATAAACGTTTGTCCAATAATAAAGTAAGATGCTATTTTATATATAAAACTTGAAAATCAACAAACTTTAATAGCATCTTGAACTTTGAAACACTCTGGGGTTTGGGACTTATTTCTTAATGCTTTGTCAAATGAGGATTCATTTTTTTCATTTTTTGTAAAGGAATTTAAAAGGGATTAGAGTTTTTATGAAAAGGATTCTCATAGAGGGACCATTTTTCTTTAATGGTCAAGCTTTAAAGAAATTAGGGCTTAAATTGCCCCGTTTTTTTGTTTTGATCGAGACGAACACAGAGGAAACAAAAGAGCATGAACACAACGATTTGGTGGTGATGTTCGGTCCATCGTGAGGAGGAGTGGAGAACTCCAGTCTCCGGTGATTCCCTCACGAGTTTCTGCACGTCGTTGGCAGCGAAGTAGTCCGATGGCGAAAACCACAAGATGGAAGGCGAGGCAGGAGGTTGCGGAGGAGACGGCATAAGGTGGTGCGAAGGATCGCATTTGGCCAATTAATTTGCAAAGAGATCGTCTCAGGGATCGACGGGGCCGAAGCAATGAAGGTGGGAAGAATCTGTGAAGCCCTCTTCCTGCTCTGATGGTGATGTGCGAAGGGGTAAAGGAACTGGTGGTTGATTGATTTGAAGGAAGAGGAGGGTGTCGTTCTCTAGCGGGCCTTCCCCTTCGATTTGGGTCGTCTACTTCGCCTGATCAGGAAGGAAAGCAAATCGAAGGAATCAAAGAGCTGGTATGGTCGTTGTTTGTCCAGCAGGTAATTGTATGGGGTTGCTTCTGCAGCTCCTTCATTCTTTCTTTTTCTCTTTCTTTTTTTTTGTTCTTGCTTGATTTGGCATAATTTAGTAGGCTCAAGTGGGTGTTTGGTTTTGGTTCTTGACATGAAATTTATGAATGGAATGGATTTTTAGGGTTAGTGTTTTACAGGGAATCTATGGGTGTTTGTTCGTTTTGCTTGACAGAAATCGATGGGGGGGGGGGGGGGGAGGGGTGTTTCAGTTTGATGTTTGATAGGGGAAGAGGGAAGAAAAAGATGTGATGAGGTTGCTTTGCTGCTTGCAATCGATAAGAAAGCAATTTCACACACACAATACATATACATTTATGTATTATGACTTATGAGTTTAATACTTATATATGTGTATGATATATATTGAGGAATTGAGATTTGGAACTAGAGATGCCACAATTGTCCTACATTCTAGTATATGGTCTTTTGAAAATATACATAATACATAATATTATATGTACATGTATTTAGGTTTTCATACATAAATACAATTATATATCACACACATATTCGAGTATTTGCAAGAGTAAATAACGTACATATGTTTTTGTATAAATTTCATTATTTAAGTCATCTTAATTTAAAATAATCAACTTGATCCTTATAATAATCTCATACGTGTCTATCATGATAATTGAAAATATACACAGAATTGATGTTCCTATACATGAATTCATGTTTAAACAACAAGTAGAGTTTCTCGTTCAGTTGGTTACAATTCAATATAATTCACAAAACCGGTCAATCTTCGGGATATAAATGTTTAAAGTTTCGCGATTAATTGTTCCGGATTCGACAGATTCTACGAATCTGATTTTGGTTGGAATTAAAAATATGATAAAAATATAATAAAATAATATACCATAATCTTAATTTAAAAAATGTGCTCGGAAATAATTTACGAGGCTTGTAGCTATTCCAAACGAAATGGTGCACGGTTCGTTTCAAGAAATCAGATAAATACTGATTTGTATAACTTTGAAGATGCGTAACTTTCTCATACGACCTCTGTTTTGGACGTTTTTTATAGCCACGAAATCAGGAGTACACAATATATTCATATTTATTATCCATAATTCTAAAATATAAATAATTATAATTTTTTTTAACCTCATAATTAGAATTAATTTTTAGTGAATTTTCGATTCGGCCCTCAACGATAGATAGTTTGAGACGTTCTAAAACTAATTATGAATAGAATATCTGTAACATACATTATAAACATAAAATTACACACAATTGGTCATTAATACCTAGCGGTTCGCGGTGGTTTGACTGCCGAACTCAAACCGATTTTTACCAATTGTTACAAAGCATATCAAAGCCATGTCCTAACTTCATGTGTAACATCCCGACTCTCAGGTATAATATTTATATATTTATTTTTGGGATTGAATGAGTAACTCAACAGGTTGTATGCCCGACTCGTCGAGTAGTGTCAGGATTGGTCGCGTGGGTTTAATGACTAACTCGACAAGTCTAAGAGCCGACTCGCCGAGTTGGCGATGTGCGAAGAAACCCTAAACATTCGGGTTTGTGTCCTATTTAAAGGGCCTTAAGCCCTCATTTCTGCCTCCCTCATCACCCTCGAGTACTGTGAAGAACCCTAATCAAGTTTTAGCTTGTTGTGTGAGAAGGTAAGGCTATTTTGAGCATTTTGGTACACCTTGAGAGAAGAAGAGGAAAGCATTAAGGCTTGGAGCAAGGAGGGATGTTTGGATCTAGAGGTTTTCAGTGGATAGCTTCTGTTTGAGGTAACAAGATGATATCTTGATCAGTTTTCTTATGAGATCTTAGTTTGGGGGAGTTCTAGGGCTTTTCCCCATCCTACTTGTGTTATTGAGTCCCTTGAGCATATCTTGAGGTTGAAACCTCATATTTGGATTATAGGAGGTCTTCTGAGCCTAAAGACCCAAGCTTTATGGAACTAGAGGCAAGCCTATGAGCACCAAACCCTTGTTGGAGCTTGTATTCGCATTATGGAGCAAATATTCCATGCATGAACGTAAAGATCTAAGCTTTACGTGACATTCGAGCCTTGGGAGGCTAGATCTAGAGTTTGGAGTGGTATATCAGCCTTAAAACGTCTGAATGAGAATACAGACTGAATGGACTTGCAGATTCATTGAGCTGACTCGACGAGTCGTCTAGGGTTTTCCGATGAGACTGAACACGCGGTAACTCGGCGAGTTGACGGGTTAATTCGGTTAGTTGATTTGGACTTTCATAAGGATTCTGAGGAACCAAAGGGACTCGACGAGTCGCAGAGATGCACTCGACGGGAATGTGCCGACTTGATTGTATACGCGAGGCGGAGTTACACTTTAAGGATCTTGGATTGTGTTTAAAATATTTCTAAATATGTGTTTTGAAAACATTATCATTGGAGGGTTTTGTGAACTATGTTATGAGAATTATGTGATTATTAAAATGATAATTTTGTTTGAAAATTTAGGGTGTTACAAGTTGGTATCAAAGTCTTGGTTTGAGAGATTCGGATGTACCTTCGGGTGTGTATGGACTCAAACTGAGGACTTGAGAAAAAGTTTTCAAAAGAAATCATTTTTTTGAAAAGGAGAAAGAGTTTAAGAGAAAACGAGATGGAACAGTGTGTACAATCATCCAGAGCCCGAACGGTGATTTCCCAAAATACTGTTAATTATTTGTGTTATGAGATATTTATGAGATGTTAGGGATACATGCTAGAGGATAGGCTAGGTATTTCATATTTAGGGCTAGAGTTGCCTGATTTGTGATGCCTTAGCCTAGGAGTTGTTGCTATCTATGGTTGCCTTGAGTATGTGCTTAGTAGGAGTATCTAGAAGGAATCACTTAGAAAGAGTTCTGAGTCGAGGGTTAATCTAGGAGAGACATCTAGATGAGTATGTGAGGAGTCTACTAAGAGAGTAGCCTAATATCTGTGAGAGATAGAGTACTTGTTAATTAGGATCCTAGGAGGAGGACTTGGAGTTAGTACAGGCTGGTGTGAAAGGTAGTATTGGGCCCCTACTACTGAAAGCACCGGATATGTATGCAGCCCAAGTAAGAATCCTTAGGGTGCTAAGGAGCATGTAGGGGAGGGAATCGAGTGTGAGTATGCTCGAGCGAGTCTCTGATGATTTTTGTGTTGTGTTTCAGAGACTTCATGGTAGGGACATGCCACAACCCTGGGAGCAGTAGGACTAGTAATGAGGAGATCCGTAGGATCATCCATGAGGAGGTGGCCGCAGCTATTCGAGAGGCGATACCGGAGACGTTTGGGTCTATTAAGACCAACCTGATCGAGATTTTTGATGAGCGGTATGTCGTTGTTACTAAGGTTGCTGCTGCCGCAGCCACCACAGCTGTCGCCGCTGCCAGGCCATATGGAGGTGACTCGTTGTTGTTTCGGGAGTTCAGCAACACGAAGCCACCAGAGTTTCATGGGACACAGGATTCGATTGATGCTTGATATGGATCTCGGATATTGAGGGATGCTTCTACACATGCTCGTGCCCAAAGCATTTGAGAGTTCGGTTTGCGCTGAACCAACTTTGCTTGGGAGCGAAGGACCGGTGGAAGTTTGTGACAGCCAGTTTTACTCCTGCAGACCATGCTGCAGTGACGTGGGAGAGGTTCATGCAGTTGTTTAGAGACGAGTATGTTCCCCACATGGAGGGGGGACGGTTGGCCCAAGAGTTTCTGTCTCTCAAGCAGAAGACAAAAACTGTGACCGAGATTTTGAGGATGTTCCATGAGAGGGCGTTGTTTACCCAGAGCATAGGTCTACCGTGCAGGCACGTGTGAGCAGATATCAGAGCATACTGATAAGGGATATACGGGAGTTCATGGCGAACTCATCATATAGGACATTGGCTGAGCTTCAGACCAATGTCTGGCGGAGGGAGATCGAGCTTGACTTACAGGCCAGGGAGGAGGGAGAGTCCCAGGGGAGGGATCGGAGACCAGTGCAGTCGCAGTCGGCGACGAAGCGGGCTAAGCCTGCCGATGCGAGAGCTGGGGGCCAGAAGGGCCGTACTTGTGGTAAGTGCGACAAGAGTCACGAGGGATCATGTCGGGCAGGGATTTGCTACAAATGTGGCAAAGAGGGGCACATGGCGAAGGATTGCCCCAAGGGGTTTGTAGTTTGCTTTCATTGCAACCAGACCGACCATCAGAAGGCCTAGTGCCCTCAGCTCATTCAGGCATCAACTCAGGGTTCTGCACCTGCTGCTTTGTGTACTACTGATAGTCGGCCGGTGAAGGCCGTGTTGGGTTTTGAGCATTCTAACACTTCCTAAGTGTACATGCAACCCTAATAAACCTTGGATGTATGTTTGTCTAAAATACATGCAAAATTTGTTTTCCAAGGTTTATAACTTATCTAGCATGGCATGGGGAACTTTTAAACATAAAAGAACTTGATGAATTACATACCTTTGTTTGTGAATTGATTCCTTAGGAGTTTGAGAGCCAAGCACCAATAATGTGAATGCCTCAAATGGAAATCACAAATCACCACAAACTTGGAAAACTTATGAGAGAGTATATCTATGCTCTAGAAATCGACCACCTTTCTTCACACACACTAGGGTGTCATTTCATGCATCACAAGCTTGTTTATATAGTGCACATGATTAGGGTAAACCCTAATAACCCATGTCTTTTCCTTTCCAAGGATCCATGGGTTAAGAGCTCCATGGATCATCCATGGACTCCCATATAAGCTTAGCCCATTACCATAATGAGTGTTAGCCCACACTATATAAATATAATAGCCCATGTTTAATTAGTCACCATTTGATCACTAAATTAATTCATAATTAATTTAAGACGAATACTAATTAAATAATACAATTTCATATTAATATATTATAACTTATAATATATTAATAAGCCGCAAATATACTCTTCTCATAATGTTATCCATATAAATAGTTCGGGTGAAGTGCAACCCAAATGGACCATGCCGGGTCGGGTCAAGTATATACCAAATAAGTTATGGACTTAGACACCTTATCCAATAGTCTCCCACTTGGATAAGTCTAATAACTATATTTGCCTATATGACTTCAGGAACCAACCGGCAATCGTAGCTCTCAAAAACTCTGTTGAACTATGAAGCGCCATTTTAGATAAGTGATCATATAATCCTCTGCTCTCATGATATCAGTCGGACAAATACATGGAACAATGTCTTACTTATTGTCCAACAGTTTGTTTCCCGATTTCCGATTTGTTTGACAAAGAACTTAATCGAACACATCAATTTAGTTCTGACCGGGCCCGATACATAGGTCAAAACAAAATCATCGAGGGGCCCAGATATCGCTTCTAATCCTCCAAGGACTAGAAGGAACAGATAAACTTCGACTCATATACTTGTTTCTACTACTTGTTGAATTATACACAAAGGCACGTTTTATAACATCAAGTTACTGATGCATTTTCGTGCAATCAATGTACAACCAACTCATAGGTAACAACTCATATCTCTAGGTTTGAAGACTTATATGATATTACCGTCTCACGATCACTCGAGATGAATTCCATGAAGTGATGCAAGTGAGCGTGGGTTGAATCCAATACTCATAACTTATGAGCACTCATGAGTGTTGTAGCCATGTCCAACATCTTAGACCTCTACAACCAACTCATGACAGTCTTGATTCATATCTACTTCCAACATATGACCGACTGTGGATGATTTGAATAACTTAATCATTTGGAAAGAATAACCTAGTTATTATGGAAGTCAAAACATGCAAAGTGAAACACAAGAATAATTGAATCCAATATGGTCTCAGCCCTTATGAATATAAATAAAACACCTTTTATTCATCACCATATTGATTCCACATTATTCTGTTTCGATTTATCAACTTAACACTTGAATTAAAACAATAGTTGTCCCATGCTCCAAGCATGTACACTATGTTTTCTAAACAATAGTCATGTCATACACCAAGTATGCACACTATGTTTGTCTATGATCTTTACTTTGTGAAGTAGATCGATTGAACATGATTCCAATGATGCTCATTTCACAGTCCCAAATCCTTACCGTAAATGAAAGAATACCAAATTCTTGTCATTTACTGTAATCTGTTAGATTCCAAACTTATATGCATTGATCCTCTTGCAATGACTATGCACAAAAATTACAAAACTTGCCAACAATCATTACAGAGTATTCCAAAGGAGATCACTTCTATGGAAACGAACTCTCATATTCAAAGTACATTGCTTTGAACATCCTTCTTGCATAAAAGTTTCTAACTTTCTCATAGATTCTTAATATCCAACTCCCAATATGGAAAATTTCCATATTCCCATTTTGATTATCATATCTGAACAAGAGCTACCTCTTTTTAGAATATATCCGTATGGTCCTTCCAAAATTTAACACTATACTTCCAACTGTCCCTGAGCAACCAATCTTTGGTGAACCTTAGATTGTCCTCGATAATTGCTTAATCATTTTAGTCTTATCCAATTATAGACTTTTCCCTTCTTAATGCTCTAAGCATTTGGAAAATTTAGAAAGGATAAATATTATAGCACATGTGACCGATCCTATACCCGAAGCATATGTGACACGATTCACGATGTCTCACATAAAGACCTGATACTAAATCAGTCTTTTGCTACAATATTTTTTTTATTTTTCATGTTTTCAAAAATCGACTATGAAGAGGGATGTCGTAATCATAATCGAATTTGATAACGCAATATATATAGAATTTCCTTATGTTGAACCATTCCAACATAAAATTCATATATATATATATATATATATATATATATATATATATATATATATATATATATATATATATCATTGACTAAAGATGATTGAAATCTCAATCTAAACTTTTAGGATTGAAATGAAGTATAATCTTCTCTCCCTTAATTATAGCAAAACAACCTTTTCCAAGTGAAATTATTGTTTTCTATAATTAACAATACTCATCATAATTGATTATGCTCCCACTAGCATAATAATTATTTAGCACAACAATTATGCTCCCACTAGCTTTGACATGTACTCAGCAATCAACTTCTAGAAATCAATACTTTATTGACTTTCATCACCAAAGTTCAGACTTCTGATACGAGATGCTTCGAAAAAACTTTATCTAAGCTTCTCAGACTCATACATCTTTCTTTAGATAGCTCACATGTGTGTCTAAACAATTATGAAGAGGGATGTCGTAATCATAATGTTTAGACCTGTTTGCCATTTCTCACAAGTCCATGTTAGTGTGCCGGTTAACCACACATGCTCCACTAACGACTTTGAGAATGCAAACAACACAATTGCTATCTACTTAAAATCTACTTAGTGAAAGCGTTTCCTCACCATCATTTTCATGAATCGGAAAAAAACCTTATGACACTTAGATTTTATGATGTATGTGTTCCTATCCATATGAATTTGTCAAAACCGTAATCAAAAGACAAGATTAGTGACAAACTCAAAACATATGGATTGAACTTGTTTAATCTTGATTTCTTGCCTCTTGGTAGCCCAAGGGCCCACCATTGCTTCCAAGTTGTTATGCACACAATTGAGAACTCACAGAACTCACATACATAGTCAACTTTACCGAAATAGGCACAGGAACAAGAATTATGTCAACACGATAGGTTACAAACCTCAAGTCGTGTGCTAGCGATAAACTATAGGTTTTATCCTTGATTAGCTCTGGAAACTCTGAAGACCTTTAAGACTCCCACTGTCCTCTTGACATGCAAGTTTCTCTTTGTCAAGAATCATTCCTTGACAACCAAACAAACATTCAAGAGTCCGTGCGAATTCTTATCAAGATAAACACTTCACACAATTGATGTCAGTTGGTCTTTGTTTTATCCAAAACACCACAACTTACCAATTTCAAATGTACAAGAGTAGAAAACATTTTACTCTTACATTTGACAAGTGTTATAAACCTTCTTTAAGATGTGTCACTCAAGTTACAATCTTGGAGTATGACTCTAAGACTTGTTTTTGGAACGAAGTATGATTCATCTTCTTGATTTTAACCATTCCAACAATTCATGAATCCTCCTCTTAGCCATAAAATTCACTAAGATTTCCTTAGAGGATGAATTGTGACATGGTTTCTTAATCATTAAGATGATCATAAAACAAGATACTAAAGTACTCTACCATCTTTTCAGATTTGAGAAACTTTTATCTTTCTGCCCAATTTGATTCTTCCCATTCGTCCTGCCATACATTGAAACTTTTCCAATGTTTCAGAATTGTACTTCAACTTGTAGGTACAACCATATTTACTAAACTTTAGTAAATCATGACGAATAGTCTTATCGATCTTTGTGGTGGACTTTGACCTGCACACATCCAATGTACCCGATCCTTTAGTCTTTCACATGTCTCACATATACATGTGGTCAGGGAATTAGTCTTAACTTTCCAAAAATGAAAATTCTCATTCATTATGCAATACAACCTGCATGATTCCAAGTTTCAGTCCAATTGAAACCTTGGGTGATGAGAATCTTTCCTTATTTGATAAATTTAGACACTACCACTAATGAAAGAATCAAATGCACATTTCCATTATTGCTAGAACCATATAAACATCAATTTTTCATAAAATGCCATTGCAAGGAGATATAATAAAATAAAACAAAATTTTATTTATTTATAAATGCGGAAAAACTTTTTCCTTACAATGCAACTTTAAATGAAAACTATGCTATTACATATCTTCTAGCAATCTATCATAACTCTTATGTAGCAGCTCAAGAATCTGATCTTCGAACCATCCATATTCGCTATCAGATTCAGCATACTCCTTTTATTAAGTGTCCTTCCCTTTGCTTGATCCTGCCAGACACCAAAATGTAACCGAGTCACATTTTGTATTAAGAATCATCAATAAGGAACTTAACAGAGTTAGATAGTGGACTTACCTCAAGCAGAGTCAAACATTTTGTTTCTACTTGCTTTCAGATCTTTTAGGTATTCAGGGCAGCTTCGCTTCCAATGACCCTTCTCATGACAATAAAAACATATAGACTCTTTGGGAATGGTACACGAGATTATCACAGACTTAGCCTTTCCCTTTGCCTTTTGGTCAACAGGGTCGACCAAGGCCGTTCCCTTTCCATTGGGAAGAAAAGGCTTTTCTGGACTTCCAATGTTACCATTGCCCATGTCCATGGAAGTTTGAGAAATAGACCTTCCACCCATATTTTCTTGACCATTGTGCCACATCATTTCTGACTCAGCAGCAACAAGCAAATAAGATAGATCTATTAGGGTCATGTCGTGATTTATCACATAGTAGTTCTGAATGAACTCACTATATGACTCTGGAAGTGACTAAAGAACCCAGTCAATAGCCAACTTCCTTGGGACAACGACACCCAACATTCTCAACCTGTCAAAGTGTGACTTCATTCCTAAGACATGAGTGCACACAGGTCTTCCATCTTTATGTTTCATTGCTAGTAGGGCTTGAGTGACCTTGAATTTTTCAAGTCTTCGAGCTTGTGGGTCAGGGAGAATAAATGGAGGAGGTGGAGGTAGAGAAGTATGATTTCCATGAGATTTGGGAAGATCACAGTTGTCTAAACCAGACATCTACAATGGGAGATATTCAAGTTAGTTGATTTTAAGTCCTTAATATAACACCCAATATGAAATATTAAGGCTAGGACCCAACACAATATTTTATAACTTGGAAGAGGGATGCCGTAATCCAAGCTATAAAATATTTGAAGGTAGGTGAATGATGATTCACCAATTTCCACCATGAAAAACAAAATAAATTATTAAGTTTTAATTGGATTTGAAACTCCTAGATCTTTTGAGATTCGTTGAACTTTCAATGGCATGTTTCAATCTCGATTGTGCCCTTCAGGTTTTGTGACTGGGATGCCGAGGATCACAAAACAAGGTGTGAATAACCATGCAAACTCACTTGGTACCCTTAATATTATCACCTAATCGATGTGCCGGTTAACCACACACGCTCCACCGATCTATGATAAACATTAAGTCACCCTTCGTGATCCTTACTAGTCCAAGTTAGTGTGCTGGTTAATCACACACGCTCCACCAACGACTTGGTAAGGTACAAAGTGTGAATTTCATGGGTTAGCACCATATTCACATTTTCCTAAAGTAACTAAGATTGTGAATTTATAAAAGGTTTAGTTACTTTATAATATTCATTATACTTTTAATGAGAATTTAAAGTCATTGTCCTACCCGTTCGGCTAACGACCCTCCACCGATCAAGGAAGCGGTGGGTGAGAATGGACACCCATTAAGTTTCCATTTTATAGGAAACAACCTTATACCCCCCCCCCCTTATAGACCGGCTTCGTGAATGAGGTCTACTAACGGTAAAACGACTTGATCTTATACATATATATAATAATTAACCATTAATGTTATAAATAGTATAAGGGTTGAATTTTAACTTTTAAAACTCTAAGGGTTGGAATTAAAGTATATTAAAGTGTGTGTAACTTTACAAATTCCAAAACTTGAGGGCAAGTTTTGAAACTTTTCAAAACTTTTCATTTCATAACTTATGAGTTAATGGTTCATAAAAATGAAGACTCTTCATTTTTATGTAACTTATATGTTTAAATGTGTGTTTAAAAGAAAGTGACCTTTGGATATCCATAACTTGAGGACAAATTATGGACTCCATTAAAACACATAAATGATTTAAGAAGTAATGATAAACAATTCAGAAAATAATTCCTATCATTTTTCTAAACTCATAAGAACATGAACATGATCATCAAGATTTCAAGAATTATATGAGCACATAAAATCATGGAATTTTGATATAAGCCATTGTAAATGGATTAGCATAAACATTACACCATTTAAAACAGGTTTTAAAACACCAAAACAGTTTAGGGTAATGTTTCTAGTCCATTTCCAGCAACAAAAGTCGAAAATCTGCTGTCAGTTCATTCTACTCGTCGAGTGCACGAACCTACTCGACGAGTAGGATGAATTTTCACTTGGACTCGTCGAGTCCCCCCATGGACTCGGCGAGTCCACTGTTCAGACAGCAAACAATTTCGATTTTTAACACAATTTTGCATCAAGTATCAACAAACAAGCCTAGTCTCTGATACCACTGTTGGGTTTTGAGCATTCTAACACTTCCTAAGTGTACATGCAACCCTAATAAACCTTGGATCTATGTTTGTCTAAAATACATGCAAAATTTGTTTTCCAAGGTTTATAACTTATCTAGCATGGCATGGGGAACTTTTAAACATAAAAGAACTGGATGAATTACATACCTTTGTTTGTGAATTGATTCCTTAGGAGTTTGAGAGCCTAGCACCAATAATGTGAATGCCTCAAATGGAAATCACAAATCACCACAAACTTCGAAAACTTATAAGAGAGTATATCTATGCTCTAGAAATCGGCCACCTCTCTTCACACACACTAGGGTGTCATTTCATTCATCACAAGCTTGTTTATATAGTGCACATGATTAGGGTAAACCCTAATAACTCATGTCTTTTCCTTTCCAAGGATCCATGGGTTAAGAGCTCCATGGATCATCCATGGACTCCCATATAAGCTTAGCCCATTACCATAATGAGTGTTAGCCCACACTATATAAATATAATAGCCCATGTTTAATTAGTCACCATTTGATCACTAAATTAATTCATAATTAATTTAAGACGAATACTAATTAAATAATACAATTTCATATTAATATATTATAACTTATAATATATTAATAAGCCGCAAATATACTCTTCTCATAATGTTATCCATATAAATAGTTCAGGTGAAGTGCAACCCAAATGGACCATGCCGGGTCGGGTCAATTATATACCAAATAAGTTATGGACACTACGAGTTTGTGGTGATGCCTTTCGGGCTCACCAACGCACCGGGCGGCGTTCATGGACCTCATAAACCGGGTGTGCAGGCTTATGTTGGATCGATCAGTGATCGTTTTCATCGATGATATTTTGGTGTATTCGAGAACCAGAGAGCAGCACGAGGAGCATCTTAGAGAAATTATTGGGGTACTGAGGTTGGAGAGGCTTTATGCCAAATTCTCCAAGTGCAATTTTTGGTTACGAGAGGTCCAGTTCCTAAGGCATCTCGTTAATCAGAATGGGATATTGTTCGACCCGGCCAAGATTAAGGCAGTTATGAGATGGGAGGTGCCAAGATCCCCGTCCGAGATTAGGAGTTTTCTAGGTTTGGCTAGTTACTATCGGAGATTTATCAGAGATTTCTCCAAGATTGTTGTCCTTTTACCATATTGACCCGGAAGGGTGTTACTTTTGTCAGGGGGCCTGAGCAGCAGGCCTCATTTGATACTCTTCGCCAGAGATTATGTGAAGCCCTGGTGTTAGCCATTCCCGAGGGAGTGGAGGAATTTGTAGTCTACTGTGATGCATCTACCTCAGGATTGGGTGCGGTGTTGATGAAGAGGGGGCATGTGATAGCATATCTGTGACAACCCGAAATTTCTATCTTGTATAGTCTTTCAAATTCAATCACAGTCAGACTCGTTTATGCTATCTTTTAGCATTGTTCAGAGTCTGTTTAAGTGTTCTAAGTCTAGTACATTCAAGGTTTGGGTTTAGGGATGAGTTAACTTAAGTTCATCGTGTTGCATTCGGGCCAAACACTCCCTTTAGAGGAGTGTACGACCGTACACATGTGTACAACCGTACACAAGAGTGTACAACCGTACACATGGGTGTACGGCCGTACACCCAAGTGTGGCGGTTAACCCAAACATATATATATGTTTTCCCTTCATTCTCTCTCTCACTTTTCACACTTTCACCTCAAGAATTCGGATTCTCTCTCAACTATCATCCAATTTCTCACTTAAATCTTCAAAGATGTAAGTGTTTCCTACCTTGATTAGTTGTTTCATTGCTTTAATTAGTGAAAAATCCATGTTTTCATTCTATAAATTTCATCTTTGGTTAGATCTTCATCTTTCACCAAGAACACCAAGAACACACACTTGTTCTTGAGTCTTGAACTCTTTTGAAGCCCTCAAAAGTGTGAGTATTCCTTCTATCAACTAGTTGGACATGTTAAACACTTGATTCAAGGCCTTAAAACGTCATCTGACACAAGATCATCAAGGGTGTACGGCCGTACACACCTGTTGTGGCCGTACACACCTCAAGACACCCCAAAAGGGCCTCCAAAATGAGAACCTAGTTCATAATCTTGATGAGCAATAGACCCACAAGCTTCCCCATGGTTCAAACAGCCTCTTGTGCATGTTTTACCATGAGTGTACGGACGTACACTCCATGGCCGTACACCAATGGCCGTACACTCCATGGTTAGGCCATATACACCCCTTTAGTGAATCACATGTGATTCTAACACATAGTCCAAGTGATTCCTAGTCCCTAAGATGGTTTCTTAGCATATTTAGTTGTATAAACACTAATTATATTCATATATGTGTCATTATATGGCTATTAGGATCCGTTTGTGCTCAAGACTTCACTTGACACTTAGCATCCTAGACCGATCTTACATTTGAATAACTTACTACAGGTGAGTTCATACCCCCGTATTTTCATGGTTTTTACTATTTTAAGGGGGGGATACAAGTCTAACACAAAGATTTTGTGTAATAAACAAATGGTTTCAAATATCTTATCAAATGGATTTCATTATCAAAATGGATTTCAGTTATCATCAAATTGAATGGTTTTCAATGATTGTATCAAAATGACATCATGTCACCAAAATGAATTTAAAAATATCAAACTTCTTTTAAATGTTTTTATAAACTTATATTTCTCCCAAAGAAATCATACTTGTATAAATATATTTATATAAATAAGATTTAAAAGGCTTAAGACTGATAACCAACTTTGGTTCCTTTTCCTTGTTTGGATGTGGGATTATAAGCATCAGTTATTTGTCCGAGTGTCAAAACAATTTTACTTATATATATTTGTATATGTATAAAAGTATACAAGTTAGTTCATTAAGTTTCAAATACCATTTGTAACATGTTGAGCAAGGGGTTGCATTCATGAATACTCGGTATCAATACAGAAAGTACATATAAATTATAATAGGTATAATTTATGATTCACAGAACATTTATTCACGATTCAAGTATACTAAAGTACATTGTTTTACAAGAACAAAGGTTTGATTCAAAACTAATCAAGAGTATACATCTTTCAAAATACATGTTAAGCATACCAATTCAAGAACATACAGTCAGTCATTTATTTCAGAATGATTGGGTTTTTCTTAACTATTATACATGTAACGTTTATATGCTTTTATGAATCAAGTAGTACAGGTTGTTTAATTCATTTAAACAATATAGTAAAGTCCTAACATTATAACCAGAATCTCCAGCCGGGGATCGAAACAATATGTGTATAGATCTATATTCAGATTGACAACCCCGCACTCGGACTGCTAGCTACAGTCAGGCTACACGCCTGTGAGTCACAAATTGTTATCAACATATTTTCAGCACATTCATAGCATTGGGTCAGGCCATCTAGTCAGTATGGTTATAATAACTCATATAAAGATATTAACAATACGTTAGTGTATAATTAACTAAACTTAAGTACATTTTCAAAGTACTAGTTTACAAGATATAGTTTACAGTATTACATTAAAGTTTACAATAACAGTTGATGAAATCAGACATACTCTCAGATACAAGTTTACAAAAGGATTACAAATACAGAACATTGGTTTACAAATAAAACAGTTTTATGTAACAAAAACTACTTTTCATATACAACAGAAAATATAGGATTTTCTGGAACAGTTTACATATTCAAGAAACAGAAAACATTCTTTCAAATATAAATACTTATGCACTCACTCAACTTTATGTTGATACTCTCTTTTCAAATTACTTGTATTCTCAGGGAACCGGTAGACAGGTACTCCCCGAGCTTTTGAGAAGGTGGAGCTATTTATGTCTTGTCTTCTTCTTTTGTATAACTATTTGGTTTCAGTATACTATGATGAAACACATGTAAATATTTATACTTTTTAATTACAGTGGTTGTTTGTACTCTGATTAGTATAATGCATGTGTTGTGATACTACAAATGAAGTCCTCCACCCCCGGACGTTTCCGCCGTCTGGTTTGAGGGTGTGACAGATTGGTATCAGAGCATTGTTTATAGTGAACTTAATATATCAATCCATAAAAGATATACAAACTATAAATACATTTGGGGCTAAGAGCTCTGACTACAGGTATGCTTTTTAAAAAAAATTATGTATTTTTACAAGAAGTATACTAACACTCATACCTACAAGTACAGTATCACAGTCATAAGAACTTAAAAGTATTTGGATGTTGGACATTACTGTCAAACCTGGGCAGTTATGTAATCATATCTGGAATTAATATAGCCTGATCCACTATATTGATTTGAGATATGACGAACATGTGTTTGGGAGTGATAGTGGTGTTGCGACATGTCTAAAACTTACCAACTATACATATTTAGAAGAACTCTAGAATAGAACATAAAGATTAAAATACTATTGGGGTATTTTAGGCATTATATACTAATAAAAAACATGTGAAAACAATAGAACAATTGAGGGTAGAACTATAAATATTAAGGGTATATCACAGTTATATATAATTAAAGTTATATAGACTTAGAATAAGTGATCTAGCTTCATTTCCTGTTCCTTGTTTGGTTGTGGATTTAGAGCCGGGTCATTTAATCAAAGGTCGAATATACCCAAGTTATATATAATTAGTATACAATTTATAATTATAGTAATATCTACAAGTCATACAGAATACATTACTTGTTAACTATAGGTCTCTCTCGTAGAAACTTGTATCATTAATCTATCGTTACTAACTATATTCTATATCTCTTATCCCTATTCTCGCTTAGATAACAATGGCTGGATTTCACTTACCAGGAGACCCTTAATTCCCCGATCAAGTACAAGATGCAGAGCCTGAAGAAAATCACAAAATTCCCTTAGATGATGATTTTGCAGAAAACTTTCCTAAAGACAATGATTCCGAATCAGAAGCCTATAATCCACCACCAGTTGCCCAAAATCCTAACCCTCGTCCGACTTTTCAAGGCCCGACGCCTCTGTGGGCGGAAAGCTTGGAAACATGGAGTCAAGATCAGGGTCAACATATTCCATACAACGGAGACAAAAGCTTCTACAACCTGAGCGAAGGAGGCTCAGCAGACAGATTCCAGCCAATTCCGGTCCGCAGGGTTGCTCGAAATGAAATACAGGGTAGGACAGCCATCAACCGAATCATGGAAGTTGATGCCAATGCAGGAGTTAATACAGTCCGCATTCGTCGTCTTGAATATGCTCAAGACAGAGCAATGAGAGACAATGAAGCCTTACTGCAAGAGTTAGCTGTAACTCGAGTTGAAGTCATAGAGCTCCGAACACGTGTGACAGTATATGAAAGACATATGCTTGCTGTGGAGCGTCAACTAGCTGAGTTGAGGTTTCGTCCAAGTGATACCCGTCGCCAGTAGGAGATGCTCTACTCATTCTCTGTTCACTCTTTTTGTTATAGTTTAAGTCTACAGATAGGTTCTAGCGTTATTTCTCATTTTTTTTAGTAAGACCAAGAAAATTTTATTTTCGGTAGGTCTGTATGATGTCGATGTTTTCCCAGAATTTGGTATATTGTAGACCTGTTTAGGGTCAAATTTTCTAGACTTTATGTATTCAATATACCAATTTAATCGACATGCATTATCATACTCTTTGAAAAATAACCATTCAATTTCATATCATTCTGTTACAAGTTGTACTTGTCGTAGACTTCTACTTCCAATTCATTACAAGATTCTTGTTGAACTATATGTTTTAGTTCAGAGATATCAAAATTCATATTCACTCTTGATATCTTACCATCTTTGTATATTTTTTACTTTTATAGAAAAAGATGCCTCCTCGTAGAAATCCAAGACGTAACACTGTTAATGAAGCACGGACGCCACCTCCACCACCACCTCCTCAGTTCGATGCTGCTATGTTCCAAGCGGCGGTCACGGCGGTTGTAGCTGCTGCCATGTCTTATATCAATACTCCTAGTGCTAGTGGGTCGGGAGTTGGTGCACATCCTTCTAACCATGGCGAGAGTCATGGGCACTCGCGAGAGTGCACTTATAAAGATTTTTCCAATGCCAAACCCAGTACCTTTAACGGGATTGGGGGAGTTATGGAATTAAGACAGTGGATAGAGAAGACAGAAGCAATTTTCGAAATCTGCTCCTGTCCAGAGAGCAGCAAAGTCAAATTCACTACTTGTACCTTTTCGGATAGAGCTTTAACGTGGTGGAATGGCCACGTTAAGTCACTTACTCTTGTAGTGGCTAACTCGATAAACTGGGAGAACTTAAAGGCCATGTTAATACAAGAATACTGTCTGCGAGGGGAAATTCAGAAGCTCGAGCAGGAGCTCTGGTGTCTTACGATGGTTGGTTCTGACATATCAACATATACTAGTAGATTCTGTGATTTGGCAATTCTGTGCCCGGATATGGTTGCTCTGGAGAGCAAAAAGATTGAGAGATATATTTGGGGACTATCGCCTCAAATTCACTCAAGTGTTTTAGCTTCAAGGCCTGTTACTTTTGACAGTGCCAAAGAGCTGGCACAATCTCTTATCGACCACGGATCCCATCAACACTCAGTGGTTGCTACACCAGAACAACCGAAGGGAATCAACAACAACAACAATAACAACAACAACAACAAGAAGAGGGGTTGGAACAAGAGGAAGGGCAAGTTTTCACAGGAATCTTCAAAGAAGCAACAGCTAGTTGCAGTTAACGCTGCTAATGTACCTGTTGTTCCTGTTAACCCTGCACCAGCTAAGACTTATGCTGGTAACCTCCCCAAGTGCAACAAGTGCAATTACCACCATAATGGAAATTAACGGGAAATACAGTGTCGTAACTGCAACAGAAAAGGGCATACTGCCCGATTCTGTAGAGCACCACCGCAACCACTTAACCAAGTACCTGCTGCTGGAGTAGGTCAAGCATGCTACCAATGTGGTGAAGTGGCACATTTCAAGAAAGATTGTCCTAAAGCTAGAAATATCGGTGGAGTTGGGAGAATTTTAGCCTTGGGTCACGAAGAAGCGGTAGCAAACCCCGTAGTAGTCACGGGTACGTTCCTTCTCAACAACACTTATGCATGCATTTTATTTGATTGTGGTGCCAAGCAGAGCTTTGTGAGCCATAATTTCAAACACTTGCTAAATCAAAACTCCCAACCATTAAAAGAAACATTCACAGTCGAAATGGCTAACGGGAAATCCGAATCCACCAACGATATACACATAGGATGTATTCTTACCTTGAATAAATTTTCATTCCCAATAGACCTTTATCAAAAGTTTCGACGTCATAATAGGTATGGATTGGTTGTTCCCTAACCATGCTGACATCCTATGCTATGAAAGAGCCATTTGTATAAACTTGCCAACTAACGAAACTCTTGTTATTTACGGCGACAAACCTGGAATGAACCTCCAGATCATTTCTTGCACCAAGGCATTGAAGTACTTTCGCAAAGAGTACTGTGCTTTCTTAGCTCACGTGGTAGACAAAAAGCAAGAAGTGAAAGATATCGCGAGCATTCCTGAGGTCTGCAATTTTCTCGACATTTTTCCCGATGATCTTCCAGGAGAGCCTCCCGAATGACAAGTCGAATTCAGAATCGACTTAATCCCTGGGGCTACCTTAGTAGCCAAATCCCCATGTCGTCTTGCACCTTCTGAAATGCAGGAATTATCTAGCCAGCTTAATGAACTCCTTAGCAAAGGTTTCATAAGACCAAGCTTCTCACCCTGGGGAGCACCGGTCTTGTTCGTGAAGAAGAAGGATGGATCATTTCGTATGTGCATAGACTACCGCGAGCTGAATAAACTTACCATTAAGAATCGATACCCTATGTCTCGCTTTGACGATCTGTTCGACCAACTTCAAGGTGCGAGCTACTTCTCAAAGATAGACTTAAGATCCGGGTATCACCAGTTACAGATTTTGGAGAATGACATTCCCAAAACCGCATTCAGAACTCGTTATGGTCATTACGAGTTCGTAGTGATGCCATTCGGATTGACGAATGCACCTACTGTGTTCATGGATCTAATGAACAGAGTGTGTCGTCCATTCCTGGACAAGTTCGGCATAGTCTTCATTGACGACATCCTTATTTACTCAAGAAGTGAAGAGGAACATAGCCAACATCTTCGTCAAGTATTGAAAACTCTTAGATCAGAAAAACTCTATGAGAAGTTTTCAAAGTGTGAATTGTGGATCGGGAAGGTTGATTTCCTCGGTCACGTGGTCAGTTCAGAAGGA
The DNA here is from genome assembly GCF_052849685.1 of Lactuca virosa. NCBI lineage: Eukaryota > Viridiplantae > Streptophyta > Magnoliopsida > Asterales > Asteraceae > Lactuca > Lactuca virosa. The sequence goes on from NC_136426.1 coordinate 149,718,743, forward strand.
ATACACATCGACCCTTCCAAAATAAAGGCAATTGAAAACTGGTCAGCACCCAAAACATCTATAGAAATCCATCAATTCTTAGGTCTTACTGGCTATTATCGCAGATTCATCTAGAATTTCTCTCAAATAGCTAAGCCTCTTACCACCCTGACGCAAAAGGGTGTTGTCACACCCCGATCCTTGTCGGAATCGATCAAGGCGTGATATATTGTTCAAAGTCTCATGACAACTATGTTATAATATGATTAGATTCAATTAAGTACTAAGTATGCAAACAAGATCCACCACATACAAATACAAATCCAAATACGAACAACATTTATTACATCAAATTTAAATAGTCTTGTGGATTTCTAAGGCACAACCTATTTTTCATCAACTTCATTCTTCAAATCTGCATCATGGGTAAAAACAAGTCAACTACGAGAGTTGGTGAGTAATCTAATTTTAGTAGAGAAAATTGTGAAGTTGAAACATTTATAATTTGAAATTTGTTTTCTTTTGAAGTCGGCAAACAATTGTATTTGAGATAACGGTTTATAAATCAAAAATTGATTAACAAATGATAACAACAACAATAAGTCCTCACCCTATATATACATATGTATATATATATATATATATATATATATATATATATATATATATATATATATATATATATATATATATAAATATATAGGATGGAGCATCTAATCATCAAACACACTCAACCACGTGCGATCAATCACCTTAGCGTCCCAAGGCGGGGTGGTCAACCCAATAGCGCTATTATTGTCCATAACGTACCTCAAGAATACGGGCATAGTCATGGAGATTAGACTAAAAATGGTAATGCACTACAAGTACATGTAGCGTAAACAAACTATAGTTATACAATTAATGACTTACGTATAAATGTCCCAACAATGTCTCAATTGTGATAAAACAATAAAATGAAGTTGGAACATATTAGAACCACATGATACACCCCAAAAGTATTGAAAATTATAAAGTATGGGGTAGATTACTCACTTTAGTCCCAAAACGAAATGCGTGTGTCGTACGATAGACGGTTCGGGTCAAAATGGCGTAGAACCTAATATAATTAATAGTTTTGGTTTAGGAACTGCTAAACGAGAATGGAGTATTAATACAAATAATTAAACACATATTCTTATATTAGATGAATTAACAATAATTCATTTTGATTAGAATATTAAGATATTCATTTGTTAAATGAATTTTAAATTGAATTAATTACTTTGCATAATTAATTTATATTTTCAATTTAGGCCAGATTTTAATAATTTCTTATTAAAATAATAACTTGCCCAATTATAATTATTTACAGATTTTAACAATTATTTATATGAAATAATTATTAAAATGCATTTTTACATGCTTAAATACTTAGGAAAATGGTTTTAAATAGTAAACAGTATTGAAAATTATGAAATTATTAGGAAATCATTATTTCATACAATATTAATTACTGTAAAATTTTAATATTTTTCTGAACTGTTTTAGTATTTATTTAATACTTTAATGATTAAACAACAACAAAATCCGGGAAAAATAATAAATGATTCCCAAAAATTCTGTAAAATTAACCATAGTTTTATAACATGATATAGAGCCCATTTTATAAGTTTCAGATATTTGTGACTATGGGAAGTATTTTTTATATATTTCATTATTAATTAATCAATAAAATCATAAATAATAGCAAACAGTAATATAAATGCATGAAACTTCATAAATTATGTTTAATCAATATATTGGTCATCCCAGAATATTCTCAGAATTTATTGAATTTCAAAAGTATTTTATGTGAATTATTGCCCTACTTTATTGCAATAATTATAGTAATTCAATAAAAATAAGTTATTTTCTGAAAATTTCCAGAACTTCTTATTTTATTGATGGGATTCTGAGAAAAATCAGGTGTATGCATAAAATGAGTTTGAGATAGTTTGGTGGATTTAGTTTGTTTCTTATATGAATTTAAAACTTTTAACAACATACATTGATGAATGCTTCAAGAGGGATGAAGATTTGAGTATAATAGATTGTTCTTGGCTGGAATATGAGTATTTCTTGGATGAATTTCGAGATTGAGAGTGAGAGAAAGAATAGAGAAGGTTTAAGTGGTGAAGAGAATAATGTGTTGGGAGAAAAAGGAAGGAAAGTGGATGGGAGGTGTGAGTGGGAGACCATGGGAATAATCTTTTTGCTTTTGGTGGTCTTCATAATTTCCCACTAACACACGCATCTTTTACATAATTAATATAAGAGTTTTATAAAATTTAAAGTAAAGTTTATAAAAATAGAGTTTTATAAAATTTAATGTAAAGTTTATAAAAATGGAGTTTTATAAAAGATAGGTTATCATTTGATTATAATAATCTACTTTGATTTGAAGTTTAATTATAGCATTCAAGTTTGATTCTTTTAATTTAATTAGAGCATTATACTTTGATTTGATTTTAATATGGTATCATAATTTAATTTGATTATAGTTATAACGTTGTACTATACTATGTTGCTATTAACGTCAATTTATATCGTAGTGTATGGGTTTTGATCCTATTAGCGTCAAGTAATCTTGAGTAGGGTTTATTAAATTTCCAATTGGGTTGGGTTGACCCGAATCCATTTTAGGCGGATGTCACAGTCTCCCCTACTTTAGGAAATTTCGTCCCGAAATTTAAGAAGAGAGTACCTTAAGAGAAAAGTTGTGGGTATTTGGTACGCATATGATCCTCATGCTCCCATGTATACTCAGGTCCACGTGCCGACTGCCACCTGACCTTAACCAGGGGAATGCGACTTCTTTTGAGTTGCTTTTCCTTTCGGTCGGCAATTTCCAAGGGTTTCTCGATAAATTGCATTGTCTCGTCGATTTGGATATCCTCGAGAGGAACATGAAGGTTCTCGTCTGCTAAACACTTCTTGAGGTTGGCTATATGAAATACTGGGTGAACTTTCTTAAGCTCTTTTGGTAGATCCAACTCGTAGGCTACTGGTCCGATCCTTTTTATGATCTTAAACGGGCCTACGTAGCGTGATGCCAATTTACCCTTGCGTCCAAATCGAACCACACCTTTCCATGGGGACACTTTTAACATGACCATGTCACCTAGGGTAAATTCAAGCGGTTGGCGTCGCTTGTCGGCATAACTCTTTTGTCGGCTACGAGCTGCGAGAAGGTTATCGCGAATCTGAGTGATTTTGTCGGTTGTTTCCTGGATAAGCTCAGGACCAACGATTGGAGAATCCACTGTTGCGCGAATCACGTGGGACTCACCAATTTCATGCCAGCAAATAGGAGATCGGCATTTACGGCCATACAATGCCTCAAATGGTGGCATCTTGATGCTAGAATGATAACTGTTATTATAGGAGAATTCCACCAACGGTAAATGAGAGTCCCAGTTTCCTCCGAAATCCAAGACACACGCCCTCAACATATCTTCGAGTGTTTGAATAGTCCTCTCAGATTGACCATCGGTCTGAGGATGATAGGCGGTACTGAGATCGAGGCGGGTTCCCATGGCTGTTTGAAGTGATTGCCAAAACCGAGAGAGAAATCTCCCATCACGATCTGAAATGATGCTGAGAGGAATGCCATGCTGACTAACTATCTCGTTGATGTAAATCCGAGCAAGTTTTTCGACTTTGAAATTTTCACGGATGGGAAGGAAATGAGCGGATTTGGTCAAACGGTCAATGATTATCCAAATGCTGTCGTGTCCTTTTGTGGTACGGGGAAGTTTGGTTACGAAATCCATGGCGATCGCTTCCCATTTCCACCTGGGGATTTCTGGTTGGACCAATAGTCCAGAGGGTCGTTGATGTTCTACTTTGACCCTGGAACATGTAAGACATTTGGCCACGAATAAAGCAATATCCTTTTTCATTCCCGACCACCAATAATTGGTTCTCAGGCCATGATACATCTTGTCAGTGCCCGGATGAATGGAATATCGGGTTTTATGGATTTCTTCCATCAGGAATATACGAAGATTGTCACGATCTGGGATCCAGATGTGATCTTGATAATAGAAAATACCATCAGATTTAGTTTCCAACTCCCCATCAATTCCCGTGGGCATGTCATTTTCGGTAATTGCCGAGTGTTGGGCCCCACGAATTCGGTCGCTGAGATTGGACAAGATAGGAGAACACATTAGATGAAATGCATGGGCATGTTCTTTTCGGCTTAACGCGTCGGCTACGACGTTTGCCTTGCCCGGATGATAGCGTATTTCACACTCGTAATCATTTAGGAGCTCGACCCATCGTCTTTGCCTCATATTGAGTTCCTTTTGATTAAGAATATGTTGCAAGCTCTTGTGGTCGGTGAAAATTACGCATTTAGTGCCGTAAAGGTAATGCCTCCAAATTTTAAGAGCGAAAATCACGACACCGAGCTCCAAATCATGAGCTAATTCCTTTCGTGGATTTTGAGTTGTCGTGATGCGTAAGCTATAACCTTTCCCCTTTGCATCAAAACACAACCTAGACCGAGATTGGAGGCATCGCAGAATACCACGAAATCTTCGGATCCTTCAGGGAGTGTAAGAATCGGAGCGTCACACAAACTTTGTTTAAGGGTTTGGAAAGCGTATTCCTTCTTGGGTCTCCAATCAAATGGTGTACCCTTGCAAGTGAGAGAAGTAAGCGGTAAAGCAATCTTTGAGAAATTTGAAATGAAACGCCGATAATAGCCGGCTAAACCGAGGAAGGACCGAATTTCATTGGGGGTACGTGGGGCTTTCCAATTCTGGACTGCTTCAACTTTTGCGGGATCGACTAAAATACCCTTGTCACTTACAATATGACCAAGGAATTGTACCTCATTTAACCAAAACTCGCATTTCGAAAATTTGGCGTAGAGCCGATTTCCTTGCAACGTTTGGAGAGTTAGGCGAAGGTGTCTTTCATGCTCTGCCTTTGTCTTGGAGTAAATGAGGATGTCATCAATAAAGACGATAACAAAACGGTCGAGATAAGGTTTAAATACCCGATTCATCAAGTCCATGAATACGGCAGGGGCATTTGTTAGGCCGAAAGGCATAACGGTGAACTCGTAATGATCATAGCAGGTTCGGAAAGCGGTTTTGGGGATGTCTTCTTCCCGTACTCGAAGTTGGTGATAACCCGATCGAAGGTCAATTTTTGAGAAGCATGAAGCTCCTTGAAGCTGATCAAAAAGGTCGTCGATCCGAGGTAACGGATATCGGTTCTTGATGGTTAATTTATTTAACTCCCGATAGTCAATACACATACGAAACGAACCATCTTTCTTTTTGATGAAGAGGACCGGGGCTCCCCAGGGTGAAGTACTAGGGCGGATAAATCCCTTATCGGTTAATTCTTGGAGCTGACTTGCCAATTCTTGCATCTCGGCTGGAGCCAACCGATATGGAGACTTGGCTATGGGAGTAGCCTCAGGAACAAGATCGATGTGGAACTCTAGCTCACGTACTGGAGGGAGTCCAGATACGTCATCAGGAAAGATGTCGGGAAAGTCTCGTACTATCGGTATATCTTCGATCTTCTTTTCTTTGACCTTTGTTTCCACCACATGGGCTAAGAAAGCCATATATTCTTTTCGTAGATATGATCGAGCTTGAGTACATGACATAAGACTAAGCTTTTTCGAATGAGTCTCGCCATAAATACGAAGACTTTGACCGTCGGCGAGAGGAATACGAATGAACTTATCGTAACATACTATTTCAGCATGGTTTTGGGATAGCCAATCCATTCCTACGATGATGTCGAAGCTACCAAGTTCCATAGGAACTAAATTGACAGAAAATTTATGACCGCAAAAATCGAAAGTGCAATCTTGGATGACTGCATTGAGTGAAACGTATTTTCCATCGGCGACTTCTACGGTAAAGTACTCATCAAGAATCGTGCGAGATGTGTGAAGTGTGGGCTCAAATTCCAAAGGCACAAAAGTTTTATCGGCACCTGAATCAAAAAGTACTGACGCGTAGCAGTCATTTATGAGAAACGTACCATTTACGACCTTGTTATCGGTCTTTGCTTGGGTTGCGGTAATGACAAAGGCTCGGCCTTTGGGAGCTGGAACTTGCATTGTTGGATTTGCCTGGGCTTGGGTGTTGATGATATTAACTAGCCTAGGACACGCGTTTCTGAAATGGGTGGGGTCACCACAGTTGAAGCATGTTCCAGTTGGATATCGGGTTTGTGTTTGCTGATTTGAGGGTAGATAGAGTGGTCGCTGAGTTTTTGGTGCACGACATGTGTCCGCCAAGTGGCCATAGCGACCACAATTCGTACAGAGGCGACACGGGCTGGTGGTCATATGGTGATAGTTACAGTGGTTACAGAGGGGGTGAGGTCCGGTATACGGCTTTTTATTCGGTTGGGCTTGTGGGGTGACTTGGGTGATAGGAGTACCAGGGGTAATAACAGCATGGTTGTGGTGATGACTTTTCCGCTTCTTTTTGTCATGTCGGTGGGAGGACTCGGACTTGACAATTAAGGGGGTCTCAGGGGTCGACTTTTCAGTTGACACCTTTGAACCCTTGCGCGGGAGGACACCATCGTTCATATTGTCCTCGTTGAGTTGACCTGCTATTTCAATGGCGGATTCTAGGGTAGATGGCCTGCTGCTGGTCACCGAATCACGGATCTGGCGTGGTAACCTTTTGATGTAGCGGCGTATTGCAGTTTTCATAGGTTGAACCATGTGAGGTAGAAGTCTCGAGAGATCTTGGAATCTATTGGTGTAGGTTGCGTTGTCGCCTCCCACCTGTTTCAGATTCCAGAATTCATCCTCGAGAGTTTGCAATTCGCTGTCAGGGCAGAACTTCTCCATAATGCGTTCCTTTAGTTTTGACCAGGTCATTCCCAAGGCAACAACCTCTCCCTTTGCCCGTTTTTCTAGGTTCCACCATGTGAGAGCATGACCTTGGAGGCACCCTGTAGCATGACGGGCCATCAGGTCCTCAGGACACTCGCTATGGATGAAAGTACTCTCCATTTCTTCAATCCATGTGAGGAGTGCGGTGGCACCATCGATGCCTTTGAAGTAAGGCGGATTGCAGTTACGAAAGTGCTTGAACGAGAAACGAGGAGTGGTTGCTGGAGCTTGTGGCTGAAGAGAATGAAGTTGGGTTGCAATTGTTGGGATGACGTTTGCTACCTCCTTGGCGATAAGGGCAGCTAGCCTTCGGTTGTTGCGAGCAGCGTATGGGGGTCGTAATGCCATCTACGAGAAACACGCATATGGACTTGTGAGTTATTTGTAAATTGATTATGGAAATAAAGTTTTTAGACATTGTTGGGTAAAATAATTGTAAAACACTTGTTGGGCCATGGTTAGGAGTGTTGGGAATCTTTTGGGCTTTCCATGGTTACTAAATGTGAAACATGTAGCACTTGCGTGGGCCCCCACAAAACTAAGTTTTCACATGTCTTTTCCACTACTAGGCCCATTAGGGAACTTAATAGTCCAATGAGTTGGCCATTTTGGAGTGTATCCTTTCGGATACGTTTGATAAGGTCGGGTATTTTGATGGATCAAAAGTAATGTGAATGACGCGCTTTGGCCTATAGGTTTGGGAACTCTCGCCTTTGGTCCCCAGATAAGCAAACTGGTCCCTCGGTTGATTGGGATGTATACGAATGCTTGCCTAGTCAGGACTTTCGGGCTACCGGCACCTCCCCCTTCCAGTTACTACGCGTCCATTACTATGATCCTACCCAACTAGAGTGGATGACTTTGAATTTCCTATGAGCTCTAAGTAATATATATGTATATACATTTTTTTTAAAACCATTTGAATATGTGTGTGATTTTCAGAGAAAGAGGAGAATAGTCACCAGTGTATGCACACATATAAGTGTCAGGAGTAATACGTATGCACTTAAGGGAGCAATTAACACACAAAGGTATTCCTAGGCTTTTCTAAGTGCGAATTGCATGCAGTTGTGAGTGCATTTTATAAACTAGCATACGAGAGGACCCTAGAGGCTATAGACTAGGTCAAGGCAATTAACCTAATTCCCTATAGTCAAGGGCTCTGATACCAATCTGTCACACCCCGATCCTTGTCGGAATCGATCAAGGCGTGATATATTGTTCAAAGTCTCATGACAACTATGTTATAATATGATTAGATTCAATTAAGTACTAAGTATGCAAACAAGATCCACCACATACAAATACAAATCCAAATACGAACAACATTTATTACATCAAATTTAAATAGTCTTGTGGATTTCTAAGGCACAACCTATTTTTCATCAACTTCATTCTTCAAATCTGCATCATGGGTAAAAACAAGTCAACTACGAGAGTTGGTGAGTAATCTAATTTTAGTAGAGAAAATTGTGAAGTTGAAACATTTATAATTTGAAATTTGTTTTCTTTTGAAGTCGGCAAACAATTGTATTTGAGATAACGGTTTATAAATCAAAAATTGATTAACAAATGATAACAACAACAATAAGTCCTCACCCTATATATACATATGTATATATATATAAATATATATAGGATGGAGCATCTAATCATCAAACACACTCAACCACGTGCGATCAATCACCTTAGCGTCCCAAGGCGGGGTGGTCAACCCAATAGCGCTATTATTGTCCATAACGTACCTCAAGAATACGGGCATAGTCATGGAGATTAGACTAAAAATGGTAATGCACTACAAGTACATGTAGCGTAAACAAACTATAGTTATACAATTAATGACTCACGTATAAATGTCCCAACAATGTCTCAATTGTGATAAAACAATAAAATGAAGTTGGAACATATTAGAACCACATGATACACCCCAAAAGTATTGAAAATTATAAAGTATGGGGTAGATTACTCACTTTAGTCCCAAAACGAAATGCGTGTGTCGTACGATAGACGGTTCGGGTCAAAATGGCGTAGAACCTAATATAATTAATAGTTTTGGTTTAGGAACTGCTAAACGAGAATGGAGTATTAATACAAATAATTAAACACATATTCTTATATTAGATGAATTAACAATAATTCATTTTGATTAGAATATTAAGATATTCATTTGTTAAATGAATTTTAAATTGAATTAATTACTTTGCATAATTAATTTATATTTTCAATTTAGGCCAGATTTTAATAATTTCTTATTAAAATAATAACTTGCCCAATTATAATTATTTATAGATTTTAACAATTATTTATATGAAATAATTATTAAAATGCATTTTTACATGCTTAAATACTTAGGAAAATGGTTTTAAATAGTAAACAGTATTGAAAATTATGAAATTATTAGGAAATCATTATTTCATACAATATTAATTACTGTAAAATTTTAATATTTTTCTGAACTGTTTTAGTATTTATTTAATACTTTAATGATTAAACAACAACAAAATCCGGGAAAAATAATAAATGATTCCCAAAAATTCTGTAAAATTAACCATAGTTTTATAACATAATATAGAGCCCATTTTATAAGTTTCGGATATTTGTGACTATGGGAAGTATTTTTTATATATTTCATTATTAATTAATCAATAAAATCATAAATAATAGCAAACAGTAATATAAATGCATGAAACTTCATAAATTATGTTTAATCAATATATTGGTCATCCCAGAATTTTCTCAGAATTTATTGAATGCAAAAAGTATTTTATGTGAATTATTGCCCTACTTTATTGCAATAATTATAGTAATTCAATAAAAATAAGTTATTTTCTGAAAATTTCCAGAACTTCTTATTTTATTGATGGGATTCTGAGAAAAATCAGGTGTATGCATAAAATGAGTTTGGTGGATTTAATTTGTTTCTTGTATGAATTTAAAACTTTTAACAACATACCTTGATGAATGCTTCAAGAGGGATGAAGATTTGAGTATAATAGATTGTTCTTGGCTGGAATATGAGTATTTCTTGGATGAATTTCGAGATTGAGAGTGAGAGAAAGAATAGAGAAGGTTTAAGTGGTGAAGAGAATAATGTGTTGGGAGAAAAAGGAAGGAAAGTGGATGGGAGGTGTGAGTGGGAGACCATGGGAATAATCTTTTTGCTTTTGGTGGTCTTCATAATTTCCGACTAACACAAGCATCTTTTACATAATTAATATAAGAGTTTTATAAAATTTAAAGTAAAGTTTATAAAAATAGAGTTTTATAAAATTTAATGTAAAGTTTATAAAAATGGAGTTTTATAAAAGATAGGTTATCATTTTATTATAACAATCTACTTTGATTTGAAGTTTAATTATAGCATTCAAGTTTGATTCTTTTAATTTAATTAGAGCATTATACTTTGATTTGATTTTAATATGGTATCATAATTTAATTTGATTATAGTTATAACGTTGTACTATACTATGTTGCTATTAACGTCAATTTATATCGTAGTGTATGGGTTTTGATCCTATTAGCGTCAAGTAATCTTGAGTAGGGTTTATTAAATTTCCAATTGGGTTGGGTTGACCCGAATCCATTTTAGGCGGATGTCACAGGTGTAACTTTTAGCTGGGGAGAAAAGCAAGAAACAGCATTCCAAACACTGAAACGAGCTTTGTGTAGTGCACCGATCCTCTCTCTTCCTGAAGGGACAGAGGATCTTGTACTATACTGTGATGCTTCTAATCAAGGGCTTGGATGTGTTCTTATGCAAAGAGGAAAGGTTATATCCTATGCCTCAAGACAGCTAAAGACACATGAAGTCAACTATACAACACATGACCTTGAACTAGGAGCAGTGGTATTTGCTCTGAAGATCTGGAGACATTACTTATATGGCACGAAATGCACAGTATTCACGGACCATAAAAGTCTCCAACATATCTTCAATCAGAAAGAGTTGAACATGAGACAACGACGGTGGGTGGTGCTACTGAACGACTACGATTGTGAGATTCTTTATCACCCTGGTAAAGCTAACGTAGTAGCTGATGCCCTTAGTAGGAAAGAATACTCGGGACGCCGAGTAAAGTCTTTGACCATGACAATCCATTCACATCTGTCCACACAGATCAGAAAGGCTCAACTCGATGCCTTAAAATCTGAAAACGTGGCAGGTGAAACCTTGAGAGGAATGGATAAAAACTTTAAAGTCAGGGGTGATGGAGTCTATTGTTTCATGAACCAGATCTGGACACCAAAGTTCGGTGGTTACATAGCCGTGGTTATGAATGAAGCACACAAAACCCGATACTCCATTCATCCGGGTTCAGACATGATGTACCTGGACCTCAAGAAACTATACTGGTGGCCTAACAAGAAAGCCGAAATTGCTATCTTCGTGGGCAAGTGCCTTACTTGTGCCAAAGTCAAGATAGAATACCAGAAACCTTCAGGTTTATTGCAACAACCTGAAATCCCTGTATGGAAATGGGAGCGGATCATAATGGATTTCATAACCAAGTAACCCAAGACATCGGGTGGTTATGATAGTATTTGGGTAATCGTCGATAGATTAACCAAATCCGCACACTTCTTACCAATCAAAGAGACCGACAAGATGGAGAAGCTAACAAAAACTTACCTCAAGGAAATAGTTAGACTGCATGGTGTGCCAATATCTATTATTTCTGACCGAGATAGTAGATTCACTTCTCGTTTCTGGCAGTCTTTACAAAAATCTTTGGGAACTAGGCTGGACGTGAGTACAACCTACCATCCACAAACTGACGGACAAAGTGAGAGGACGATTCAAACCCTAGAAGATATGTTGCGAGTTTGCGTGATAGACTTTGGAAAGGCATGGGATACTCATTTACCCCTTGTCGAATTCTCTTACAATAATAGTTATCACACTAGCATAAAGGCTACTCCTTTCTAAGCTCTCTATGGCCTCAAGTGCAGATCACCTCTGTGCTGGGCTGAAGTGGGTGACACGCAGCTAGCTAAAAGTTAAGTTCCTGACGGTGCTCTCACTGGTCTGGAAATCATTCGCGAAACTACGGAGAAAATCGTACAAATCCGAGAGCGACCTAAAGCTTCAAGAGATAGACAGAAAAGGTACGCTGACAAAAGAAGAAAACCTTTGGAATTCCAAGTTGGAGATCGCGTCATGTTGAAGGTCTCACCCTGGAAAGGCATGATACGTTTTGGAAAGCGTGACAAGCTGAATCCAAGGTACATAGGACCATTCGAGATTCTTGCTAGAATAGGTCCAGTAGCTTACAAACTCCGACTACCTCAAGAACTAAGCAACATACATACTGTTTTCCACGTCTTGAACTTGAAAAAGTGTCTGTCCGACGAGACTCTTGTAATTCCACTCGATGAAATCGAGATCGACGAGAGCCTCAAATTCGTGGAAGAGCCAGTAGAGATCATGGACCGAGAGGTCAAGCAAATGAAACAAATCCGTATTCCTATAGTGAAGGTTCGCTGGAATGCCAAGCGGGGACCTGGATTTACTTGGGAGCGCGAGGATCAAATGAAACTGAAATATCCTCATCTTTTTGCTTAGTTATTTGTAATAGCTTAATTGCTTATACTCTAATTTCGGGACGAAATTCTCTCTAACGGGGAGATAATGTGACAACCCGAAATTTCAATCTTGTACAGTCTTTCAAATTCAATCACAGTCAGACTCGTTTCTGCTATCTTTTAGCATTGTTCAGAGTCTGTTTAAGTGTTCTAAGTCTAGTACATTCAAGGTTTGGGTTTAGGGATGAGTTAACTTAAGTTCATCGTGTTGCATTCGGGCCAAACACTCCCTTTAGAGGAGTGTACGGCCGTACACATGTGTACAACCGTACACAGGAGTGTACAACCGTACACATGGGTGTACGGCCGTACACCCAAGTGTAGCGGTTAACCCAAACATATATATATATATATATATATATATATATATATATATATATATATATATATATATATATATGTTTTCCCTTCATTCTCTCTCACTTTTCACACTTTCACCTCAAGAATTCGGATTCTCTCTCAACTATCATCTAATTTCTCACTTAAATCTTCAAAGATGTAAGTGTTTCCTACCTTGATTAGTTGTTTCATTGCTTTAATTAGTTAAGAATCCATGTTTTCATTCTATAAATTTCATCTTTGGTTAGATCTTCATCTTTCACCAAGAACACCAAGAACACACACTTGTTCTTGAGTCTTGAACTCCTTTGAAGCCCTCAAAAGTGTGAGTATTCCTTCTATCAACTAGTTGGACATGTTAAACACTTGATTCAAAGCCTTAAAACGTCATCTGACTCAAGATCATCAAGGGTGTACGGCCGTACACACCTAGTGTGGTCGTACACACCTCAAAACACCCCAAAAGGGCCTCCAAAATGAGAACCTAGTTCATAATCTTGATGAGCAATAGACCCAAAGCTTCCCCATGGTTCAAACACCCTCTTGTGCATGTTTTACCATGAGTGTACGGCCGTACACTCCATGGCCGTACACCCATGGCCGTACACTCCATTGTTAGGCCATATACACCCCTTTAGTGAATCACATGTGATTCTAACACATAGTCCAAGTGATTCCTAGTCCCTAAGATGGTTTCTTAGAATATTTAGTTGCATAAACACTAATTATATTCATATATGTGTCATTATATGGCTATTAGGATCTGTTTGTGCTCAAGACTTCATTTGACACTTAGCATCCTACACCGATCTTACATTTGAATAACTTACTACAGGTGAGTTCATACCCCCATATTTTCATGGTTTTTACTGTTTTAAGGGGGGGGGGGTACAAGTCTAACACAAAGATTTTGTGTTATAAACAAATGGTTTCAAATATCTTATCAAATGGATGTCATTATCAAAATGGATTTCAATTATCATCAAATTGAATGGTTTTCAATGATTGTATCAAAATGACATCATGTCACCAAATTGAATTTCAAAATATCAAACTTCTTTTAAATGTTTTAAAAGGCTTAGGAATGATAACCCACTTTGGTTCCTTTTCCTTGTTTGGATGTGGGATTATAAGCATCAGTTATTTATCCGAGTGTCAAAACAGTTTTACTTATATATATTTGTATATGTATAAAAGTATAAAAGTTAGTTCATTAAGTTTCAAATACCCTTTGTAACATGTTGAGCAAGGGGTTGCATTCATGAATACTCGGTATCAATATAGAAAGTATATATAAATTATAATAGGTATAATTTATGATTCACATATCATTTATTCACGATTCAAGTATACTAAAGTACATTGTTTTACAAGAACAAAGGTTTGATTCAAAACTAATCAAGAGTATACATCTTTCAAAATACATGTTAAGCATGCCAATTCAAGAACATACAGTCAGTCATTTATTTCGGAATGATAGGTTTTCAATGATTGTATCAAAATGACATCATGTGCATAGATCTATATTGGGATTGACAACCCCGCACTCGGACTGCTAGCTACAGTCAGGCATACACGCCTGTGAGTGACAAATTGTTATCAACATGTTTTCAGCGCATTTATAGCGTTGGGTCAGGCCATCTAGTCACTATGGTTATAATAACTCATATAAAGATATTAACAATACGTTAGTGTATAATTAACTAAACTTAAGTACATTTTCAAAGTACTAGTTTACAAGATACAGTTACAGTATTACATAACAGTTTACAATAACAGTTGATGAAATCAGACATACTCTCATATACAAGTTTACAAAAGGATTACAAATACAGAACATTTGTTTACAAATAGAACAGTTTTATGTAACAAAAACTACTTTTCATATAGAACAGAAAATATAGGATTTTCTGGAACAGTTTACATATTCAAGAAACAAAAAACATTCTTTCAAACATAAATACTTATGCACTCACTCAACTTTATGTTGATACTCTCTTTTCAAATTACTTGTATTCTCAGGGAACCAGTAGACAGGTACTCCCCGAGCTTTTGAGAAGATGGAGCTATTTATGTCTTGTCTTCTTCTTTTGTATAACTATTTGGTTTCAGTATACTATGATGAAACACATGTAAATACTTATACTTTTTAAATACAGTGGTTGTTTGTACTCTGATTACTATAATGCATGTGTTGTGATACTACAAATGAAGTCCTCCACCCCCGGACGTTTCTTCCGTCTCGTTTGGGGGTGTGACAATATGCATCGAGGCAGTTGAAGCCTCATGAGACGAGGTACCCCACCTACGATTTGGAGCTGGGGGCGGTGGTGTTCGCCCTCAAGATCTGGCATCACTATCTGTATCAAGTCCGGTGTACCATATACACGAACCATAAGAGTCTGAAGTACCTCATGGATTAGCCCAACCTGAATATGAGACAGAGGAGATGGTTGGATGTAGTGAAAGACTATGAATGCGAGATCTTATATCACCCATGAAAGGCTAATGTGGTAGTCGATGCCTTGAGCCGTAGAGTAGAGAGTGCACCGATCTGAGACATGTGTATGAGGATGACGGTGTTGACTCCAGCCCTAGATACCATCCGAGAGGCTCAGGTGGAGGCTGCGAGACCTGAGAACCTCAAGAGGGAGCGAGTGATCGGAGAGGTTTCTGAGTTTAAGACGGATAGTCGGGGGCTTATGACTTTCCGTGGGCGGATTTGGGTGCCCTATACAGGTGGAGCTCGGCGTAACTGATGGAGGACGCAATAGATCGAGATTCTCGATCCATCCAGGTGCTACTAAGATGTATTTGGATCTGAAGAATGATTAGTGGTGGCCCTGTATGAAGAGGGATGTGGCATGGATAGTTGAGAGGTGCTTGACCTGTCGCCGAGTTAAGGCGGAGCACCAGCGTCCACATGGCCCGTTACAGCCTCTAGAGATTCCCCAGTGGAAGTGGGAGCAGATTTCTATAGATTTTATTACCAAATTACCGAGCAACGAGCGAGGTGTCGACGCGATATGGGTGATTGTGGACCAGTTGACGAAGAGTGCTCACTTCCTTGCTATCAGTAAGAGCTCTTCCGCAGAGAAGTTGGCCGAGATTTATGTGAGAGAGGTGGTGGCTCGGCATGGAGTGCCGATATCGATAGTGTCAGATCGGGATGTACGTTTTACTTCCAAGTTCTTGAAGAAGTTCCATGAGGAGTTGGGGACCCGATTGCACTTCATCACTACATACCACCCACAGAACGACGAGCAGAGTGAGCGGACGATTCAGACACTAGAGGACATGTTGCGTGCATGTGTTACGGACTTTAGAGGAAGTTGGGACACTTATTTTCCCTTGGCAGAGTTTTCATATAACAACAGCCATCACTCCAACATTGGTATGCCTCCCTTTGAGCTCTTATATGGGAGGAGATGCCCGACTACCATTTGTTGGGGGGAGGTAGGTCAGAGGGTGATGGGTAGCACTGAGATAGTGCTCAAGAAGACTGAGCAGATTCAGCAGGTCAGACAGAGGTTACTGACAGCACAGTGTCGCCAGAAGAGTTACGCAGACCGGAGATGATCCGAGCTTCAGTTCCAGGTTGGAGATTTTATCCTCCTGAAGGTATCCCCGTGGAAAGGGGTGATCCGATTCAGGAAGCGGGGAAAGTTGGATCGCATATATATCGGTCCTTTCAGAGTGTCTTCCAGAGTAGGGAAGGTAGCTTACCAGTTGGAGCTACCTACAGAGTTTAGCCAAATTCATAACACCTTCCATGTGTCTCACTTGAGGAAGTGTGTAGCCGATGAGACGGCAGTAGTACCCTTAGAGGACAGTCAGGTTGATGCTAGCCTGAATTACATTGAGAGACCGATAGCGATCTTGGATCGGAAAGTGAAAGTTCTGAGGAATAAAGAGGTGCCCCTAGTCAAGGTTCAGTGGCAACATCGGAAGAGATCCGAGTGGACTTGGGAGCCAGAGTCCGGGATGCGCGAGCAGTATCCAGAGTTGTTTCCGGAGCATGACTTCGAGGGCAAAGTCTGATTCTAGTGGGGGGGGGGGGGGGGGAATTGTAACATCCCGAATTTCAGGTATAATATTTATATATTTATTTTTGGGATTGAATGAGTAACTCGACGAGTTGTATGCCTGACTCGTCGAGTAGAGTCAGGATTGGTCACGTGGGTTTAATGACCAACTCGACTAGTCTGAGAGCCGACTCGCCGATTTGGCGTTGTGCGAGGAAACCCTAAATCTTCATGTTTGTTCCTATTTAAAGGGCCTTAAGCCCTCATTTCCTCCTCCCTCATCACCCTTGAGTATTGTGAAGAACCCTAATCGAGTTCTAGCTTGTTGTGTGAGAAGGAGAGCCTATTTTGAGCATTTTGGTACACCTTGAGAGAAAAAGAGAAAAGCATTAAGGCTTGGAGCAAGGAGAGACATTTGGATCTAGAGGTTTTCAGTGGATAACTTCTGTTTGAGGTAAAAAGATGCTATCTTGATCATTTTTCTTATGAGATCTTAGTTTGGGGTAGTTCTAGGGCTTTTCCCCATCCTTCTTGTATTATTGAGTCCCTTGAGCATATCTTGAGGTTGAAACCTCATATCTGGATTGTAGGAGGTCTTGTGAGCCTAAATGTTGAGTATTTAAAATAATTAAGAAGACTCAGCAGGCACATCAATGAAGTATCTCTCGTCTCATTCTTTACTTTGGTCTTATTCATTTTTTAAACCCTTCTAAATTATTGCTTCATTTTCAATTCTTTTGTCTAAATTTAAAAATCGAAAAATACAAAATTAATTTTTGTTATTTTTCCGGTTTAATTTTTGAAGATTGGGTTTATTCTAAAGGGATTTATTTTATCAAATCTGACGGGTTTTGAGGATTGTTGGTGATTCTTCATAGCTTTCTGGATTCTCTTCATGGTATTTGTTGAAGATTCAAGGGGGAGTGATGATTATTCAAGGGGGAGTTCATCTTTGGAAGGTTATTTTTTATTTCTCTCGCTTTGAAGACCCATGTGCTGATGAGTATCACAATTTAGGGGGAGAAATGCCAAGAAGATCGGAAATCGTGATCTTCATCAGTTTCAATATCTAGGGGGAGATTGTTGAGTATTTTAGATATTGAAACTGATTTGACATATTTGGTTATTTTGGGAAGCCTTTTTAGGGTTAATCATTTTATGATTCCCTACGGTGCCTTTATAGTAGAAGTTCTTAATCGAGCTCTTTTAAGGCATTGGTTTTATTTTAAGGCATAGATTTTATATTTATGGTATATATTTATTGTTCCCTATAAATAATCATTAGGTTAGCTTTTGGTGAAAGCTTTTTACCATATTAGGGTTTTTCTCTGTACGTTCATCTCATAATCAATACACACAAAAACCTTTATCAAATTACTTGCATATGATGGTGATTGATTCTTGATTGTTCTTGATATTCCGCATTCCTCATCTCGGATTTATACCCAACACAAACATTGGAGCACGGTACCGAAGTGAACGAAGGAGAAAGTGGTGATCTTCGATGCGGTAATAGCACCGACGGAAGACGGAAGGCGAGGTAACAATGGTGGCGGTGGTCGATGCAGATTGTGAATAGAGGAAAGCGAGGGGACGTATGTGTAGTCTAAATACGTAATGGAGATGATAACCATAATTTGCGTTTATTTTATTAGAATTTAACCCTCAACTTATCATACTTATGCTGTCACCCCTTCATCTTTTAATCATTTCCACTAAGACCCTTACTAGGATTGTTATTACTCCAAACCCCTTTATACCAAATTACTTAATTTTTTTAATCAAATGGGTAAAAATCACTCCTGCTAATTTTTTTAATCAATTATTGGTTACTATTTTTTTTCAACACATGATATATATAAATAGCTAGTGACTACTATGTTTGGTCACTAAGTCTTTAATTCGGTGACCGCTATTTTTAGTCACTCTGTCTCCAATTCAGTGACGACTATTTTTGGTCACTAAGTCTCTAGTGCTACTATTTTTCATCATTAACCCTCCAATCCAGTGATCATTATTTTTCATCACTAAGCCTCCAATATAATGACCACGATTTTTAGTCACTAATACTTGCTATGACGTACGAACATAATTATTTAAACATTATTCTACATTTTAGTGACGGGTGAGTGACGATCATCATGATAGTTGTCATTAAATTTGTAGTATTACCAAAATTTAGTGACAACTAAATATATGATCACTAAATGATGTTATTACTGACCAAATTTTAGGTCGTCCAAAGAGACTTTTCTTGTAGTGAAAAGACCTTTTTATGATATCCCTCTTTATCTTCGTTATAAAGCTGTATCCTAATTTTTTTATATTTTCAAGCTCACAACTGAATTTCTCTAAAATAAATATTAACTCAATGCTCATTATGTTCATTATAAATTTCTATCCTAATTTTTTAATCTTTTTAAACTCATAGTAACTCTCTATACATAAATATTAACTCGATCTAACATATATAATGAACAAAGAACTAGTCTTTAATATATAGCACTTAAACATATAAAATTACAAATAAATCAATAGGTAACTTTAGCGTTACGTATAAATGGTATAAATTTATCTTGGTCGTAAAGTATTGTTACCCCAACCATTAGCCTGACCAATAACTTATCTCCCCCTCTATTGTTTTTGGCATGGTCTCATTTGTGTACACCAAAAATTTATCCAACAAATTTTCTGTTAAATAAAAATGAATTTTTTTATGAATTGGTGGGGACAAGTTGGCGTTAATGTACCCAACCATTAGCCTGACCAATAATTTATCTCCGGTGAGTAGGTGGTGCCATGGTGGTACGGCCAATACCGCCTACGATGATGGCTCCAAGCACGTATGTTACCGCCGGAAGAAGGTTCAAGCTGGTTGTGGACCCGTCTCGAATGGATATATATATATATATATATATATATATATATATATATATATCGCTATTCTGATAAATGAATAATTTTAATTTTCTTTTGCCAAGTGTCACTGTAATACAACTCATAATTAATATTATAGCATCCTCATTAATATTATGTCATGTGTTATGTAGATATATTAGACAACTTATTTCAAAATTCAAATTTAAAATTTCTAATTATATGTTAAATTTGAAGTTATAATAACTTTAAAATTTTTATATATCTCTTAATTAATAATTTATTTAAAATAATTGATTAATAATTATAAATTTTTATTATGAAAGTTAATTAATTTTATAACTGTGTTTCCTACGGGTTAATTTCGTTTTAAAACCACACATTTTAATTTAATTTCGTTTTCCACTTTATATTTCTTGTTCATTTCAATTCAATTTTTAAGAAATGAACATCATTCCTCGACCAATTGCATGCATAAAATGGTCTGAAATGGAAAACCTTATGCCCATAGGATATACTTTGTAGCTATATTAGTAGTATAAATATGTAAGTTTTTCTCAAAAAAACATTCATATATATGGAGTATGATTCAAATTTGAAGAATTAAAAAAGAAAATTATTGTATCAATGTTTGCAACACAAACAATGCTTTAATACTGATGTTTAATAAAAATAAAAGGTTAACTATATGTTTTCTATGGTAATGACATTAGTTGTTTAATTATAAATATTAAATAATAATTTGTGAATGGTTATTTCTTTAAGCATATTGTTCAATGCATTCGTCTAGTTATATATAATTTTACACGTAAAACTATCTATTCATGTATATCAATCAACCATCCAATCAAATCAATACCCTATTCAATGTATATTCACTTATATCAAGTATCAACTATCCAATAGGCTTAATACAAATAGTGCCCACTTAAATCCCTATATATACACCATTATTTTGTTATCACTTACTATAGGTCATCAAGATAAAACTAACAAAAGATATATGATTGTACTTAATTCTTTTATAGTTATATTTTTTGGGTTTTTTATTTTCACAATTCATGTTATTTTTGGTAGACATCTTGTTGGAGATGATACAACATCCCTTGAACACGGTGAGGGTACTAGTAGCATTGGTTGTTCCACAAGATCCATACCATGCGAAGGAGGATATGAATATAATATAAAGACACTCGTGGAAAAACATGGAGAAATGTTTCGTCAAGGTATCCGAAAAAGCTATATTGGTGATACTAGACAAAGTGTCAATGGTTCGAATAACATTGTGCGAGGAGGAGGATGTATTAATAGTTATGTTGGATGTAGTGATGTTAGTGGCATCGATGTCAACAACAACTCCAAAAAATACGTCACTGGAAATGGATACTGCATCATTAAAAGTAATAACGAAACAAACATTGATAGCAATAATGGCTATAATAACACGATCGGAAGTGTCAGCGATAACGGTAATGTCAATGGAAGCAGCGACACAAACGGTGTTGATAACCTCCCTGGTAGCGGCAACTTCGGTCCCATCATCATTTCAATTGGAAACAAAAATGGAAATGGTAATGTCAATGGAGGAGATACAGGTAGGAAGTGATGGTCTTCATTTACAAATTCAACTTTTTAGAATAACATGGGAGCAAACATCATGCTACATGTACATAACTTTATGTAAAGATAAACGGTTTGAATTGTGATCTATTATATACCTCATGAAATGAATAAATGTATTTTGGAGGAATTACGGTTTATGTTGGAGGTCTGGATACCATTTGGATCGTGTGAACACTTTCCGAACTGATATTTCTACCCTATGCCTGGGTTACAAGAAATTCAGCCTAGGATAATCCAAGAGGACACTTATGAATCTAGGCAAAGAAATCGTAAGCCAAATTGGTAGAAGGATTCTATGTTCGATTGAAGAAAAGAGAGCTAATGATCGGGTCTCTCATCTCAAAGAGAAGAGTCGTTTATATGATAAACGAGATTGGGTTTGTCACTTAGGGTTGGCCGTCATGGGTTGCTTTGCAAGAAAGTTAGGGAAATCCGGAATTTAATGAGGATTTAGGGTTTCCAAAACTAACGAATTTGGTTAGTTTTATCATAATCACCCTCACGAATTCGATTTTCCCACTTTGTTCCCATATGTAAAATTCGTAGAGTTTTTGGGGCACTGCCCCTTGTACCCTAGCTAGGGGCTCTGCCCCTTAGACCCTGCTATGGGCACTGCCCCTAGACCCCGCCAAAGGGGTGCTACCCCTTTGGAAACCCCAAACGCAGGGGTGCTACCCCTGGACCCTCGACTAGTCCTCAAACCGGCTTCTAATTCGATCTTATACATGCGTTCATTCCGCAAAAAACCCGTACATATATTAGAGTACAAATTATGAAGCCCCTTAGCTCATATGTTAGTTCCAATTACATAAAATGACAAGGAAAATGACACATACAACCTATGAACTTTCTAGGGTTTACCCTTTTAGCCACTTAACTTTTTTTTGTGGCTTTATGAGGGAACAAATTTGTGAGCAACCTGTCTTTTTAGTCTTGTTACCTAAACTAGCAGGTAGATATGCCACATGGCACATATAAAAACTAATTTTACTAATTTTAAAAGTGATGTCAACCAAATAGTCAAAATTAAAAGTCAAGTAAGACAAACTTCCCCATCTTGTCTCCTTCAGCGTTTCACACAATCAATTGAGAAATTCAATCGGAATTTGAGTACAAAATCCGAAAAAACACAATCGTTGATTTGTCTTAAATATGGAAAAACCTTAACCACGTGATTTGTAAAAACCTTCAAAACCTCATTAACAATAGCATCCAATAAATTGATTTGTGAAGAAATTTCCAAATAGCTCCAAAGAAACGACAGTGGTGGTCTTACCAACAGCAGAAGGAACGGCCGGTGGTGGGACTGAAACTGCAGTGGCGGTAGAAGGGCAACGGCGGCAGCAAGTTTTGTGGGAAACGACGATGGAGAAAGCGGTTGGCGATGACGGAGGGCTATGATGACAATGGTGGATTTACTGATTCGTTTACTGTTGGCTGATTGAAGAGGGACCAAGGGAAAACAGTGGCGGTGATGGAGCATTTGTGGTGGTGGGTTACGAATAGAGGAGGCAGAGAGTCTGCCACCGTCGACTGTGGTGGTCCTCTTCGTTGGTAAAGTAAGGAGACAAGGGAGAGTGGCGTAGGGTGGTGCCTCGTAGGTAGCTCGATAGAATCAGGAAAGGAATGATGGTGGGGATCAACCAAGACTGAATAGGGTGGTTTTCGGTGGTGTTGCGGTGGTCGGTGGCTCCACAACGGTGGTTCGACACTAAGACCGGAGGAAGGAAGATTTCTACATTTGCTCCGACCAAAAAAGGAGGTGTTAATGCTTGTGGGTTTTGCTCCGATCAACAGATTTGTGGTGGATGGGTACAAAAGGGAAAAAAAAAAAAGTTTTTCACATTTTCGTGTTTACCACCATTTGAGCAGGAAGGAAAAAGAAGATAGCATGTTTCTACATTTTCTTAGGTTACTTTCAAGGAGAGAGAGAGAGAGAGAGAGAGAGAGAGAGAGAGAGAGAGAGAGAGAGAGAGAGAGAGAGAGAGAAAGAGAGAGAGAGAGAGAGAGAGATATGTGGGTTCAAGGGTAAGGGAAACTCGAAGTCAATATAGAAAAATTGGTCAACAAATAATATGTGGAAAAGGGGTAACCGGATGACCCCTTCACTTTGGCCAAAAGGACGTAATCGACCCGAAAAAAATGACTTCATTCCCTCATAAAGCCACAAAAAAAATTAAGTGACTAAAATGGTAAACCCTAGAAAGTTCATAGGTCGTATGTGTCATTTTCCCTAAAATGACATGGTGGCACTAAAATAACCAAAAATTCTCCCCCATTTTAGTGTAACCCTTGAAAAAACATAACCTTATCAAAACAAAACCAAACTAGTACATAATGAAAATATCGAAATGATTGAATTTCCACTTAGTATCATACACTTGCAAATACTCGAGAATAAGGGTGTTATAAGAATTGAACCTTTCAACCCATTTCAATACTAGATAGTAAAATACATACTAGTTTATTGAATTTCTAGCAAAAAGACAACTTAACACTATTTTAAATTTGTGTGTCCCAATCCTCTCATCATCGTACCAAGGTCAAGTCCAATGTCACACCCTCAATCGGCGGTGGAAACACCGGGCGGTGTAACTTCATTCTTGTATCACAGTTATTAAATATACATTGAACAGTACAAAAGAATTTTATAAATTACATACCTTTATTGATAATAGAAAATTACATTATTCTTGTCTATTGCACATGTCTTAATAGATAGACGTTCCATACGAACATAAAGGATAATAGTATTTGTCAACAAAAGTTCCCCTGTTCGAGTAACATTACAGCTTATCAAGATCCTGAAAATACATGCATTTTGAAAATACGTCAACATAAAGTTGGTGAGTCCACATGTTTTGACTCTGAGTAAAAATAGTACTTTTTCCAAGTTTCAAAAGTATAAATCATAGTTTAAAAGTGTAATTTTGACTTATACTTGTTGGGTTTGAAATGTTGCGTCATTAGGCTTTTAGTTTAGTCTATTTTGTGTACACGGTTTTGGGCCTGTCCAACCGTTGTTTATTTATTAGGGTTTACGTATTTATAGTGCATGCATGCACAATAGTATGCGCGGATCTGATAATTAATTCTTATCTTAGTATCGTAACCCTAACACACCTCTATAGTAGCAATTCTTCATAGAGTTCTTCTGAGGTTGTGGAATTTTAATCATTCGACATCAGTTTGATTCATCTCGTATTCTTATTTACTTTGTGTTATTGTTTTATCTATTTGGAATCTAAACGATCTAAAAGCTTATTAGTCTTATCAATTGGTATCAGAGCAGGAGGCTGTGTAAATCATATGCATCTCTTCTATTTGAATAAATCTTTAGAGTTTCCGCTATTATCGAATCTGTTGGAGCCGTCATTACTCTGCTGACGTTACTCCTTGATCTCTATATTATCCTAACACGATCTTTACAAGTCTGGTTCTTAACAGGTAAGCAAA
The DNA here is from genome assembly GCF_052849685.1 of Lactuca virosa. Lineage (NCBI taxonomy): Eukaryota > Viridiplantae > Streptophyta > Magnoliopsida > Asterales > Asteraceae > Lactuca > Lactuca virosa. Next base: position 149,743,532 of record NC_136426.1, read on the forward strand.
TCAAGTCGTCATGTCACACGACGATTCTCAAACCAATCCTATCAACATCTCGAACAACATTGGATCAACCACGAGGATTCTGATTCTATATCCTCACTAATATGAACTCTGGGCTCTTCATTTTGAAGACTATGTTCTTGGCTCGGAAGATAACGAGTATTTGATCTGGGAAGCTATTACTTTGGGTCCTTTTGTTCACTTCGGAACGAACAGAGCCATAAAGACACAGAAAGAGTATAATCAGCTTATGATCGATGTGAAGGAAGTCCCTCGAGATGAGAAGGACAAACTCTTTAGAAATGTAAAAGCAATGAGAGTTATCAGGTTTGCTCTACAATCTGATACCTTTCGCCAAGTGAGTTCGTGTACTTCTACAAAAGAAATATGGGACAGGCTTAAAGAGCTTTATTCCGCCGATGAGGATCTCGAGCATTCTACCCAAACTCTTTTGCTTTCAGAGTTTGGTGACTTCAAACAAAAAACCGGATGAAAGTCTCGTTCAAGCGTTCAATCAATACAATCATCTTCTTATTAAGATGATTAAGCATGGAATAGGAAGAGAGGTGATTGAACAGAAGGTCACTTTCATGAATGGCCTCAGACCTAAATGGATGGCGGTCATCTCAACGGTTAAAGCTCATGAACAGTTCAAGAGCTACTCATTGGCCAAGCTGGTGGGGATTCTTAAATCCCATGAAAGTATAGTGACGAAAGAAGAGAAAGTGGTGTCCAGCATGGGATCCTTGGCTCTTCTCTCAAAGGGAAAGAATGTTGTTGAAAAAGAAGTTGAGTTAGATCTTTCTGATTGTAATTTGACGAGCGAAGAGTACGCCTTGATGGTTTCTAACCCGAAGCGGTTCGCTAGAAAGAAATTCCCAACCACAAAGAACCGAAACTGGCAGGGAAATTAAAGCTTGGAGAAAGCGAAAGAGGAGAACAAAAGCACTGCTCAGAAAGAAGAAGAGAAAAAGGATAATAAGCTGATGGGTGATTCAGGCTATAATTGTAACTATTGTCATGGAAAAAACCACTTGGCAAAGGAGTGCATGTTGAGGAGATTGAACGAGAAGAAAGAGGGAGAAGATGATAAGGCTTACTACATGAGTAAGTTGGAGGAGATCAAGAAGAATAAGACTAATGATAAATCTATGCCTGTTTTGATTATGCAGGAAGATGTTGCTGAAAACAAGTTTGGGGGAGTTGAAATTTGGTCCACTGACTCTGAGGATGAAGAAGTTCGTAAGCCCACTCATGGCAAAGCTTTTGTTGCGAAAGAAGAAGGTTCTAAGTTCGCGGGTAGATGTTTGATGGTGACAGCTGGTGTGTCACATATGAGAGGCTATACAACAGATGGTGGGTATGAAGAAGCAAAGGAGAGAGCAAACAAATGCTTCACTGCAAAACCAGTTGGAGAGCAGATCAATGAATGTGATCAGCTGATCAAGAAGGTAAACTCTATTCTTGAATCTCTTAAAATACCCGTATCCAACTATGAAAAAGAACTAAATGATTTAAAATTCACCTTTTCTAATTTAAGTTGTAGCCTAAAACAAACTCGCCTCACCAATTCTAACCTAACTGATCAAATCAGCAGGGTGTCATCCAAGGGTGAGGAGTGAAGAATGTGGATAGAGAAGAAGGAGTTAGAATTAGTTAGGTCGAGAGACAAATTAATTTATTTGCAACATGACAATTTAAAGCTTTTGAAACAGCGGAATATTTTTTGCTTAATTGCTAAACGTCTTTATTTCAATATTACTCAATTGCATTTAGATTGTGAGATTGGTAATCCGATCAATATAAAGGTTTTTTTAGGTTAAACAAATAAATTGGTTTCGCATTTTATTGAAGTGGAACTTAATGTAAAAGGAGGTTTTCCAATTCAAGTAAATATTAATCACTTTATAAATAAGTACCATGGAAATGTAGTTGTTTCCACATTAAGCATGTTAATTCACATATCAATGTTTGGAGGTCCACATGTATTGTCTTTTAATGACTAGATTTCAAGGTATTACTATTGAATTTAAATTACTTCATAATACTCTAGTTGCACTCGAAAATATTCAAAGATTTGGATATTATATAGTTCAGATTGAGACCCATATTAGGAACCTATGATATCTAAATTTTACCATAAACCAAATCCGCAAGAATTTTCAAAATTCCAGTCTTAAAAGCATTAATCGATCATATATAAAAAATATCATGATCAAACCCATTTTTGAACATGTCAAAATTTCCATATCTTCAAATAATAAAAATAAGAATACGAAAATTGCATAACATAATCGAGACTTGTGTTTATTTTATTCTGGTGCCAATAACCATACCGGCTCCAAGAAATAACTTCACGACTGAATCCACACCCCCTTCCTGATTCCTGCACGAGATACTCAAAATTGCTAAATACAATTTGGAAAAAATCTGATGATGGAAGAAACAAAATCAAAAAGAAAACCCCAAACATAGTCACAAAAAATCAATTCATGGAAGCATCAAAACAAAATAGGACCCATGATTAGAATTATAAATCAACGTTGTGATACTGATTTTTAGTATTAAAGACTTTTTGGCCGATGCCATTGTAGCAACGCCGTGTTCTCGGTGGGGGCAAGCAATGGAAGAAGAGAGTATTGATGGGGTCAGAGGAGGTTAACAAAGAGAACCGCTAAAAAGGGCAGGAGCAACTGAGGCGGGCAAAGAGAAGAAGGAGTTGCATAAATAGGGGACCAAGTTGTTGATTCCATCTTGATCCTATCAGCCATATTTATGTGATCCAACTTACCTAGGAAATCGACCGATTTAGACAGATCAATGCCATGGTTCAATTATCATCTATCTCCATTACATTTTTGCAGACAGAAAAAGTAGATAAAACTAGTACACATGAAAACGACAAAAACAAAAATAATAATCAATGAAAAGAAATTTGAAGCCGGCACAAATGAGAGAGATCTCGACAAGCTCAATCCAAATTCGTTTGGTAACTTTTATCTCTAATCCAATTTGGAAAGAAACTTTGAATATGCCAAATACGCCACTAATCTACTTCAAAAGAAACTTTGAATTTTAGGAAAAGTCTAGCCTTAAATGTATTTATTTTGTTATAATTAAAAGATATCTTATAGGATTTCACAAAACTACCTGAAAAGAAATTTTCACTTTTGGGAAAATGAAAATCTTTCCATTGTTATGAAGTGTACCAAATTCATTGGAGTCAAAATAAATAGAAACATATGAACTCAATTGGCTCAAAATCTTTTGTAATTATGGAGGATTCCCAGAGATAGAGTGCTAATCGCTCCCATTATTTGAACACTTAGTTTTAATAATTTTAGTACCAAACTCATTGAAATCAATATAAATAGAAACATATGAATTCAATTGTACTACAAATCTTTAGTAATTATGGAGGATTCTTAGACAAATAGTGTAAATCGCTCCAATTATTTGAACTCGAAATTATGATAATTTTAGTATAAATATGTTCACCACCAACTCTTGAGATCACCTACCGTGTAAGGATGTCCATGAATATGTAATTTCTACTCATGTTCTTTGTTCTTAGCCTTTTTATCATGTGTGAGTAAATTATTCTGTTAATCTCTTGAGGATTTGAGTGTGTGTATATATATATATATATATATATATATATATATATATATATATATATATATATATATACTACTTTATAATACATATTTTAAGACCAAAGTCTTAAAAACAGGGAGATGAATTTTTGGCCTTTGGATTTCATTTGAATGGTTAAGATAGTTATCCATGTCAATAGATTTAAACCAATCAAAATCTAAATATTTTATAAATTTTTTTTACTATATAATACATACATAATTATACAAGTATCCACAACATCAAAGTCTTAATTTAAAATTAAGAGGTACATAAGCATGAGTTATATGGCAGCGGTACCCATCTATCTCCCTATAGTCCCTACCCCAACAAGACCCGATTCACAGTATTCCTTACAATGCCAGCTATTATCCAACTCAAGCATATTAGTTCAAATTTTTAAATCTGAAAGTTATCCCGCTCCCAAAACATACACAATCTCTTCTTATATAATCCCTCCCGTCCCATCTCTAACTCTCATTACCATTTTGAAATTATCACTTTGTCTCAACCTCTTTCTTTAAAACCTAAAACCCACCACCACCATCCCACCCAGTAGACATTAGTGCTAATTCCACCCCCAACACAATCATCAGCTACAAAAACTGCTACACCGCCATACCTAAATCCAAATCGGTTGTTAGATCATAGATCTCGAAGAAAAGGGTTGTTGGATCTATTTTTTTTCTTCTTGGCTATTTAACTAATTGTTTGTTTTTTTCTTAGTATATACGTTGCAAATCTACATGTTCATTGGCCACAAGATTTAGATAGGATTCATCCCTGAGGTGAAGATATACATTTTCTGTTTTGCCTGATTAGATTTTCTTTTGTTTTGATTTTTCTATATTTTGTGTATCTGGTTTCATCGTGAGGTTTGTTTCTTTATTTCCAAAGAGATCTAAAGAGGTGTTTGTGTTTTTATATTTGATTGTAAAGGTTTGTATTTCGGATGTGTTTTTAGCATAAAAATAAGTTTGTTTTCTTTTAAAGTAAACGAACAGCAAAGGATATTTATCGAGTCCAATTTCATTTACTTGTAATGCTCATTTTGGAAATAATTTACGAATGAATAATTATAATTTTTGTTTCTTTTCCATCTTGATACGTGAAAATTAAATTAGTATTATATATATAAAAATTTAAAAAACTTAATGGAACAATATGATTGATTGTCTTGACAGAAAGCAAATAATAAATCTTAATCTAAATTCTAAACAAATAAAATAAAATTTACCAATAACACCTTAAAGTTAATATCAAAAAATTACATCTAAAAGTTAATATTAAAAAAATTACAGCATAAAAAAAGGCAATCAATGAACATGGACAAGACTCAAGATGAACAAACCACGCTATCATTATTTTTCTTCTGTTACCTCCTACCTAGGCAAATTGGATTTTCAGATTTTGTGTCCTTGTACCTAAATCTTTTGTGTTGTTTAATGGTCCTTACCTTTACTATCATAATTTTCTATGAAGTTACATTTTTACATACAAAAAGTAAGCATATTTTGAAGTTTTAATATATTTAAAAAAAAACGAATAAACTACTACATATTTTTTGTGTTTTCGAACCATCTTATAGTTACTATAAAAAGTTTTTTAGATATATTAATTTGTTTATTAATGATATTTAATAGAGTAATACGTGTTAATATAGTAAATAGTAATTGTCGTTTGTAAACATCATCGCAAGTAAATTTTTAGTAATTGATATAAATTTATTTTAACAAAAAACAAAATTTTAAATTCCTTCAAAATAAATTACGAAGAAACAAATTTTAAATTCGTTCAAAATATCATCAACGTTTATAATTTATAATGATACATATGTCATAGATATATAATATTTATAAATTTATAATTATACTTTCCGATATGTAGTATGCTCTATGGAATGTGATACGCTCTCAAAAAATAAAACTAATTACGAATATATTTCGTTCCGAAAACTTATCATGCATCTACAAAATCAAACTAATCGCAACTAATTACCGGTTGCCGAATTTTCATCAAAAATTTTTAATTTTATCCAAAACAGTTTGCCGAAAAAAATAGTAATATCTGTCTGAAAATAATCGCCCAAAAAACGTATCGCCGCCGCTGCATCGCGCGGGTATCATATATATATATATATATATATATATATATATATATATATATACACCCGAGTTTGATAAAATTTATTTAAATTACAGTCTAAAATAAAATATACTTTGAAAAAGATTTTTAAAGATGTTATATCCCCAATAATCATTTTCTTTATTTTCTATAAAATTTAAAAATTATAGACCATCCATATTTTTAATCTTAATTTTTGGAAAAGCTTCATTTAAGCATTATATTTCCACTAACGTGAACGTGTATGCAGCTATTGATGGGAGCAACAATGGCGAAAAAAACATTGAAATTGCAATGATAAAGACCAATACAAGTAAAGTAAGTCCACCACCATCTACTCTAGATTCTAATGACCCATTTCATGATAACAAGTTGACGGGTTTTTGTATGCCAAGTCCATCAACAAGATGCCGTGAAACAAGAAAAAGTTGTTATTGTTGTATTGGGCCACCAGTACTAAGATGCATAGAAGGCTATAAGATATGTCATGATATATGTAATTAAAATATATGTTATACATATAATTACATATAATCTATTTTTTATATAAATAAGAGTAAATTACACTAATGATATTTGTAGTTTCGGGTATTCTACACTATTGGTCCCGATACTCTTGTTTAACTCTTGGATCCTCCTTTTGATATATTTTTAAAGAAATTAGATATCCTCATTCATTTTCCTACTATATATCCTCCCACCCATGTTAAATGGGGACTAGTGTATTCGTATATTTTTAATTTCATTTAATTTGACACATGTCAACATTTATATTGGGATAGGAACAAATTTTAGGAGGATATTTAATTTCTCATATTTTCACTGCCGTTTTGGTCCTAGTTATTCATTAAAGTCATGAAAGGACTGTAATAAATTTATCTATTTAAAAAAAATTATTTACTATTAACCCATAAAAAAAATTCATCATATTTGGGTTCCACTTTTACCCCTTGCCCATTTAATCCATTAGTCATCGTGTACCTCTTGTTAAAGCAATTTCATGTTCATGTGTTCTAGACTTTTAATACTCATTGTATTCTTGTATATAATATTCTTTTATAATAAATAATTTAATTAATGTGTTTGATTAGTAGATGATGATTAACCTTTATTTCAAATAAGACAAAGATAAATTTAAGGAACCTACTTTAATAAATAAATACACTTATTTATGTAGATATTAATAAGAAAACTAAAATCAAATTTTAACGTAAAACATACACGTATAAAGGACCTACATAAATATTAAGTAACAAAATAAAGGTATCAAATTATTTTGGTGTGCAAAAACTAATGAATAGTTCAATGGTTCGTGCTTGTAGCCTTACTTTAAGCATGACGATACACCTAGATTCAAATGCTGGTCCTTGAACTTTTCTTTTCTAAAACAAATTTTCTTAAATTTCTCTCTTTAAAAGGGAAAAGTAGTCTTTTCAAATTTTTAGGAGGAAAACCAAGAAAAACTTTTATTTTGGACTTTCCATGCAAGCAAAAACTTTTTAGTCTCTGTCTATAGTTTTTTGTAAACCACGAAGACCAATTTTGTAGGTGCTTTTGAGATCTTTCATTTGCTATATTCACATATATCCATATAATGTTTTTCCTTTTCCTTTTTATATATTTAGCATAATTTCTATTGTTTTGATCGACTTTGTATGCCTCTTTTACAAATTTTGCTCGATTTAAAATTATTTTTTAGAATGCGGTCCACATATTAAAATTAGGTGGGGATTCAAACACCCCATGGTCAAAATTGAGTCAGGATGCAATATAGTTTGCTTGTTCGTAATAATGATATTGTTTTAATTAAATAATATTTGGCAGGAAATGTATTGTCAATAAAATGAGGTTTCATTGAAATTATCGTAACATTCATGAAAAGCCATGAAAGAACATGAAAAAACCCCAATTCTCCTCTTAATGTCACCCTTTTTTCCTTGTCGACTCTGTGTTTATAGAAGTTAGCTCTGTCGTTTTCTCTCGTCGTCCTTTTTTGTCTGGTCGGCATTGCTTTGTCCAATATCTTGTAGAATTAGGATGGCAGTTACTTTACAAAATAGTTTCAAATGTTTGTTCATCAACAGGTGTTCATGCTTATGGGTTTTTGTTATTTCAACTACTTTTTTTTAATTTACTATTTCAATTGACAGCACACAGTTCTTGAATAAAAGCCCAGAAGGATGAAAAAGACTTATCTTTAATCCTCGAAAATAACTTTTTCAAATTGGGAACTACTTCAACCCTCGAAAATTCCATTCTTAATTCCTTGTTATTGCCACTTCATAGTTACAAATATTTACATATAATTGTTTTCGAGTGATGTTATCTTCTCCTTAATGGTAAGCTAAACACTAATAACGAGAAGGTTGTAACATTCGTTTGCAATATTTCTAATCTTCCAACGATTTGCATGAAAGTTGTATTCGGTTTTTATTTTGATGTACCAGAAGTAAGCCACCCATAAGATTCCCCACATGGGAAAACTCCTTATTTTGATGGATAATATCTTCTTTCATATGCTATTATTCTTGGCCAATTCCCCTCAAATTGTGTGCCTACATTCATCACTTTGATTGCCTTTTCATGCCGATATTGTAATGACAAGTTTGATTTCTTTAACTTAAAATTAATTATGTTCCAATGGAGTTACAAAAGAATCTTGTCACGTCATTTTGAAAAAAGGAAGATGCAACTAAGATTGACAAACATATCTATATGTTTGTGTATAATGTACATTTACCTTCCAAGTTTCAAGTACAATGCAGTTGCAAAATCAAAATCTTTGAAATATCACGACTTTTTACTTTAAAAAGATATCATTAATTAGGAACAATCACGTCTATGTTAGTCGAGGTTTTTTATATGCATGCGGATACATACTAGATCTTGAGATACACAAATTCTTATTTGGAAAGATTAATTATCGGAAAACTTCTCGTTAATTTTGTAATTGTTGGTCATGGGAGGTAATAGTGGATGTTGTAGTTCATAAAATGGTATTTGGTGTATAATTTCTCCATAATTACTTTCATGAACTTTCGATGGATTTTATTTATGTAATAGTACAGATGTTTCTATGGGTTAATCTGATCAATATTCCAGTCTTAAAACCATTAATCGATCATATATAAAATATATCATGTTCAAACCCATTTCTGAACCTGTAAAAATTTCCATATCTTCAAATAATAAAAATAAGAAACTGTAAAAATTTCCATATCTTCAAATAATAACCATACCAGCTCCAAGAAATAAATCCACGACTGCATCCACGCCCCCATCCTCATTCCTGCACGAGATACTCGAAATTGCTAAATACCATTCAGAAATAATCTGATGATAGAAGAAATAAAATCAAAAAGCAAACCCCAAACATAGTCACAAAAAATGAATTCTGGAAGTATCAAAACAAAATAAGACCCATGACTAGAATTAGAGATAAAAGTTGTGATACTGATTTTTAGTGTTAAAGATTTTTTGTCGGATGTCATTGTAGGAAGGCCATGTTCTTGGTGGGGGCAAGAAATGGAAGAGGAGGGGAGCGATGTGGTCAGAGGAGGTTAACAAAGAGAACCACAAAAAAGGGCAGGAGTAACCGAGGCGAGCAAATAGTAGACGGATTTGCAGAAGTAAAGGACCAAGTTTTTGATTCCATCTTGATCCTATCACCTATATTTATGTGATCCAAATTAGCTAGCAAATCGACACATTTAGACAGATCAATGCCATGGACAGATCAATGCCATGGTTCAATACATCTATCTCCACTACATTTTTGGTAGACAGAAAAAGTAGATAAAACTAGTACACATGAAAACGACAAAAACAAAAATAGTAATCAATGAAAAGAAATTTGAAGCCGGCACAAATGAGAGAGATCTCGACAAGCTCAATCCAAATTCGTTTGGTAACTTTTATCTCTAATCTAATTTGGAAAGAAACTTTGAATATGCCAAATACACCACTAATCTACTTCAAAATAAACTTTGAATTTTAGGAAAACTCTACCCTTAAATATATTTATTTTGTTATAATTATAAGATATCTTATAGGATTTCACAAAACCACCTGAAAAATAATTTTCACTTTTGGGAAAATGAAAATCTTTCCATTGTTATGAAGTGTACCAAATTCATTGGAGTCAAAATAAATAGAAACATATGAACTCAATTGGTTAAAAATCTTTTTTAATTATGGTGGATTCCAAGAGATAGAGTGCTAATCGCTCCCATTATTCGAACACTTTGTTTGAATAATATTAGTACCAAACTCGTTGGAATCAATATAAATAGAAACATATGAATTCAATTGTACTCAAAATCTTTAGTAATTATGGAGGATTCTTAGACATAGAGTGTAAATCGCTCCAATTATTTGAACTCTTAATTATGATAATTTTCGTATAAATATGTTCACCACCAACTCTTGAGATCACCTACCGTGTAAGGATGTTCATGAATATGCAATTTCTACTCATGTTCTTTGTTCTTAGCCTTCTTATCATGTGTGAGTTAATTATTCTGTTAATCCCTTGAGGATTTGAATATATATATATATATATATATATATATATATATATATATATATATATATATATATATATAAGTACCCGAGTTTCATAAAACTTATTTAAATTAAAGTCTAAAATAAAATATACTCTGAAAAATATTTATAAAGATGTTATATCTCCCAATAATCATCTTCTATATTTTATATAAAATTTAAAAAGTATAGACCATCAATCTTTTAAATCTTAATTTTTGGAAAAGCTTCGTTTATGCATTATATTTCTTGTAACGCGTCCGTGTATGCAGCTATTGATGGGAGCAACAATGGTGAAAAAAACATCGAAATTGCAATGATGCAGACCAATTCAAGTAAAATAAGTCCACCACCATCTACTCTAGATTCTGATGACCCATTTCATGATCACAAGTTGACGGGGTTTTGTATGCCAAGTCCATCAACAAGATGCCATGGAACAAGAAAAAGTTGTTATTGTTGTATTGGGCCACCAGTAGTAATATGCATAGAAGGGTATGAGATATGTCATGATATATGTAATTAAAATACATGTTATACATATGATAACATGTAATCTATTTTTTATATAAATAAGAGTAAATTACATTAATGGTCTTTATAGTTTCGGGTATTCTACACTATTGGTCCCCAAACTCTTGTTTAACTCTTGGATCCTCCTTTTTATATATATCTAAAGAAATTAAATATTCTCATAACTTTTCCTACTATATGTCCTCCTACCCATGTTAAATGGTGACAAGTGTATTAGTATACTTTTAATTTCATTTAATTTGACACATTTCAACATTTAACATGGGATAGGAACAAATTTTATGAGGAATATTTAATTTCTCATATTTTCAGTACTGTTTTGGTCCTAGTTATTCATTAAGGTCATGAAAGGACTGTATTAACTTTATCTATTTTTTAAAAAATTATTTACTATTAACCCATTAAAAAAATTAATCATATTTGGGTTTCACTTTCACCCCTTGTCCATTTATCCATTAGTCATCGTGTACCGCTTGTTAAAACAATTTCATGTTCACGTGTTCTGGACTTCTAATATTCAATGTATTCTTTTATATAATATTCTTTTATCATAAATAATTTAATTGATGTGTTTGCTTAGTAGATGATGATTAACCCTTTTTCTAATAAGACAGAGAAAAATTGAAGGAAAGTAATTTAATAAATAACTACACTTATGTATGTGGCTACATATAAGTAAAATAAAACAAAATTTTAACGTAAAACATACACGTATAAAGGACCTACATAAAAATTAAGTTACAAAAGAAAGGTATCATACTATTTTGGTGTGCTGAAAACTAATGAATAGTTCAATGGTTCGTGTTTGTAGCCTTGTTATAAGGCGATACACCTGGATTCGAACGTTGGTCCTTGAACTTTTTTTTTTCTGAAACTAATTTTCTTAAATTTCTCTCATTAAAAGGGTAAAGTAGTATTTTCAATTTTTTTAAGAGGAAAGCCAAGAAAAAAAATTTATTTTGGACTTTCCATGCAAGAAAAAACTTGTTAGTCTCTTTCTATAGTTTTTTGTAAACCACCAAGACCAAATTTGTAGGTGCTTCTGAGATCTTTTATTTGCTATATTAACATATATCCCTATAATGTTTTTCCTTTTTTCTTTTTATAGATTTAGCCTAATTTCTATTCTTTTGATCGATTTGGCATGCCACTTTTACAATTTTAGCCCGATTTAAAATTATTTTTTAGAATGCGGTCCACATATTAAAATTAGGTGGGGATCCAAACACCCCGTAGTCAAAATTGAGTCGGGATGCAATATAGTTTGCTTGTTCGTAATAATGATATTGGTTTAATTAAATAATATTTGGGAGGAAATGTATAATCAATAAAATGAGGTTTCATTGAAATTATCGTAACATTCATTACAAACCATGAAAAACCCCAATCCTCCTCTTAATGTCACCCATTTTTCCTTGTCGACTCCCCGTTTATAGAAGTTAGCTCTGTCGTTTTCTCTCCTCGTGGTCGGCAGATACTTTACAAATTAGTTTCAAATGTTGTTCATCAACAGGTGATCATGCTCATGGGTTTTTGTTATTTCAACTACTTTTTTTTTTAATTTACTATTTCAATTCACATCACACAGTTCTTGAATAAAATCCCAGAAGGATGAAAAAGACTTATCTTCAATCCTCGAAAATAAATTTTGCAAATTGGGAACTACTTCAATCCTCGAAAATAGCATTCTTAATTCCTTGTTATTGCCACTTCAAAGTTACAAATATTTACATATAATTTTTGTCGAATGATGTTATCTTCTCCTTAATAGTAAGCTAAACACTAATAATGAGAAGTCTGTAACATTCGTTTGCAATATTTCTAATTTTCCTACGATTTGAATTTGATGTACCACAAGTAAGCCACCCATAAGATTCCCCACAAGGGAAAACTCCTTATTTTGATGGATAATATCTTCTTTCAGATGCTATTATTCTTGGCCAATTCCCGTCAATTTGTGTGCCTACATTCATCACTTTGACAGCCTTTTCATGCCGATATTGTAATGACAAGTTTGATTTGTTTAACTTAAAATTAATTATGTTCCAGTGGAGTTACAAAACAATGTTGTCACGTCATTTGAAAAAGGAAGATGCAACTAAGATTGACAAACATATCTATATGTTTGTGTATTCCAAGTTTCAAGTACTATGCAATTGAAAAATCAAAATCTTTGAAATATCACGACTTTTTAGATTAAAAAAATGTCATTAACTAGGAACAATCCCGTCTATGTTAGTCGAGATTTTTTATATGCATGCGGATACATACTAGATTTTGAGATACACAAATTCTAATTTGGAAAGATTGTGTGCTTCTTAATTATCGGCAAACTTCTTGCTCATTTTGCAATTTCTATCATGGGAGGTAATAGTGGATATTGTAGTTCATAGAATGGTATTTGGTGTATATTTGCTCCTGAATTACTTTCATGAACTTTCGATGGGTTTTATTTATGTAATAGTACAGATGTTTCTATGGATTAATTCGATCAATATAAAGGTTTTTTTAGGTTAACCAAATAAACTGGTTTCACATTTTCTTAAAGTGGAAATTAATGTAAAAAGAGGTTTTCCAATTCAAGCAAATATTAATCACTTTATAAAGAATTACCAGGGCAATGTAGTTTATTTCCGCATTAAGCATATTAATTCACGTTGCAATGTTTGGAGATCCACATGTATTGTCTTTTAATGACTAGAATTCAAGGTATTATTATTGATGTTTAAATTACTTGATGATACTCTAGTTGCACTCGCAAATATTCAAAGATTTGGATATTATATAGTTGAGATTGAGACCCATATTAGGAACCTATGATATCCAAATTTTACCATAAACCAAATCCGTAGGAATTCTCAAAATTCCAGTCTTAAAAGCATTAATCGATCATATATAAAAAATATCATGCTCAAACCCATTTTTAAACCTGTAAAAATTTCCATATCTTCAAATAATAAAAATAAGAATATGGAAATTGCATAACATAATTGAAACTTGTGTTTATTTTATTCTGATGCCATTGACAATAACCATACAGGCTCGAAAAAATAACTTCACGACTGAATCCATATCCCCCATCCTAATTCCTGCACGAGATACTCGAAATTGCTTAATACAATTTGGAAAATTCTGATGATGGAAGAAACAAGATCAAAAAGCAAACACCAAACTGTGACAACCCGAAATATTTGGATCAAGCAAGGTCTAAATTGTAACCCTATTACAATGAAAAACTTGAAAACCAAAAGGGAATAGGTTCTTGTATATGGAAGTATACACTTTAGAAATCACATATAAGGTAACCTCTTGAAAGTAAACAAGTTTAGCAAGGCAAAGTTTGAAAAATAAATTGGAGTTCAAGCTGCAATAAGTCTTAGGTAAACAATGCAATCAAACAAGGATCAAATGATGTTAACACAAGAAGTTGTAATTGTGTCACAATCCTCAAGCTCATTCCTGGAGTTGGTAAGCATTTCGTGATCCATTAATCCATTAAGTGTCCATATATATATATATATATATATATATATATATATATATATATATATATATATATATATATATACACACACACACACATTTATGTTAGTTTCATATCATTCACACATATTATTATGTGTTAAAAACCTTAGGATAACAACAACACCAAGAACATCATCAAACCATTCAAGTGCTTAGACTTGAAGATCTTCAAACCATCCACCAAACCAAACCAAAGTGAGGTACCCCCGATCTTTTCAAGTTTTTAATGCTTTTAGGGGGGGGGGGGGGGAGGGGGAATACAAGTCAAAACCATGTTTATCTTATGAATATATGCTAGTTTTATCCTTATTATTTGAAAGTATAATGATTCTTGCATAAGTTGTGCTTAACACTTTTATATATACTCAAAAATCGTGTATATAAGTTGATGTACAAGAATAAAACTCCCTATGTGAAACAAGTATCAACAATAAAATATGATATGCTAAAAACTAAAAATTTGGAAATTTTGCTAATAGTAAACTTTTCTAGTCGAAATGATCAAATTTTGTAGTCTTTATTTTGATGTTTAGAACCCAAGTTATCACGTTATATACATACATTAACGATTTTTTTATGAAAAGTGTTATAAAAAGTACAACCAAAAAGCTTTTCCAAAAGCGATATATGACAGGAAACTTTGCGTGTCATAAACTGCATGTCATAAAACTATTTAAGCGTATATCACTAAAACAGTTTTATGACAGGAAAATCATGCGTGTCATAAACGGGATGTCATAATATTTATACTGCATAAATAATAAGCTGTATGTCATAAAGCTGTAAAACTATATGGTTTTTGGGAACTTTTACCGAAAGATAAACTATAATTGGCATAGTTTGGAAATTACAAACCACACCTTTCGAAAATACGTATAATTATTATAAGGTATAATTATCTTATTTCGCGAGTAAATGGACGTAAACTTGTTAATGCTCTTGTGAGACTTCCCTTCACCGTACCTACCTAGCGTACACCGTAAGTCCTGTAGTTATAACCAGAGTCTCCTAGAGGGAGAGCGGGGTAATTGTGTATAGATCTATCCGGAGTTGACACCCCCACACATGAGCTGTTCGCTACAGCTAGACGGGGCCAGACTAGGGTGACATATATCTTACCGAAACTGACGCCTGAAGAACGTCATGACAGACATATCCATCATATCAAGCATGGTTATAGCGACTCACGTAGGGATTAACGAAATGATTTTGGTTTGCGGGACAACTTATAGTTCATTAGTTTTATTGATAGAAATGAAACTATAAACTATTTTTTGTATGATACTCACTTCCATTCGTGGTTTTAGCGTTTAAGGCCACATTTCACCTTTAAGAAAATATGGGATTTTCTGGAATTAGACATGATTAAGTCATAAGGAAAAGACACAAAGGAACTATTTTCAAATACAGTTCACCTTTAAGAAAATATGGGATTTTCTAGAATTACACATGATTAAGTTATAAGGAAAGGGCATAAAGCAACTACTTTCAAATACAGTTCACCTTTAGGAAAATATGGGATTATCTGGAATTACACATGATTAAGTTAGTAGGAAAAGAAACAAAGGAACTACTTTCAAATACAGTCCACCTTTAAGAAAACACTACATTTTCGGGAAATATACTTTATTACCTTATAAGGAAGAGATACGAAAGAACTACTTTCAACTTCAATTCATCTTAATGAAAATATTGGATTTTGTGGGAACACTCTTTACAAAAATAAACAAAAGAAAACAAAGGATATGCATGGATATATTCACGGTTTATAACGAGACTCCAAACCATTTTCATAGAAAATATCGGATTTTCTGAAAGTACCACTAAAACTATTCTAAACAAGTGCAAAAACCATTTTATACAAAAATGCTTATGAACTCACCAACTTTTTAGTTGACGCTTTTTAAAATGACTTGTATTCTCAGGAAACCAGTAGGAAGGTACTCAACCCCTCTTGAGGGTTGGCGTCGTCGTCTCATGTCTTTCTTACTTTTCAGTTATTGTATTCAACTTCTGTGTAACTTGTGAACAAATACAATATGTAAACAATGTAAGTTTGTTATCTCAATGTATGAATGTTTGGGTTGCTATGTTTCATTACTATTCAATTGTTATGATACTGTACATGACGTCATCCGCCCCCGGATGTTTCCGCCGTCCCGGTTTGGGGGTGTGACAGATTGGTATCAAATCATTGTTTGTAGTGAACTAGTATATCAAACCATACAAGATATACAACTATAAATACAATGGGACTAAAACACTCTGACTAAGAATATACTTTAAAAGTATAAGTATTTTATAGTATACAATTATATACTAGAACAGTGTCATAAAGAGGGCATATTAAAAGTAGTATGATGAGTTGAAGACTATGGGTAGGCCTTGGGATATGTAATTAGACCTAGAATAAATATAGCCTGATCAACTATGTTTACCCGGGGTGTAACTAGCATATGCTGGGAAATAGTCATAGTGAACGACGAGTCTAAACACTTACCAACAGTAAGGTACCCAGAACCAAACGCAATGTTCAAAATACTATACGAGTATTTTAGGATACCGTAAAACCCCCACACTTAAACCTTCTACATATTTCTCATACCCCTATTCTCGCACATACAATATGGCTGAATTTCACCATGGAGACCCCTATTACCCTGCCGTAGTAGCCAACGAATGGATCGAGGAGGAGCTATAAGGGGTTCATGAGGAGAACCCAGAAGAGGGTCCTGAAGAATACAAAGACATGGACTGCAAGGGGGAGGATTCTGACAAGGAGTCAGACGAGGATGAAGGCGCCGTAGAGATCCTTAGCGAGCCATACCCTAACGAGAGTGGACAAGAGACCCTTTCACCTCTCTCCTCCCAGGTACGTAAACATCCAACAGAAGTGCTCTTGGGATAAATATACCCAGTAAGAAAATATTGCCAATGCAAGGACAGGATTCGTAACTGACACCTACCTGATTCAGGATGCATCACTACAAGGGGAAACCTAGCTACATGCCTTGCCAAGAGAAGACGGACGACAACCCGCAATTGACATGCACCATGCTCCGAGCCCTAGCACCCTCACAAATCAAGCACCACCTACGATTGGGCCACAAGTGACCCGTCTAGACCCTCAGGTCCCAGCTCTCTGCCATGGAGTAATGGAGATCGGAGGCGAAGCCCGATATATGACGATGCAAGAACACCATTCAGGAGCCTTACGGAACCAGCAAGCAGAACAAGAGAACCATACAGACCGTCTACACTCCTTAGAGAAGGAAGTGGTCACCCTGAGACAACAGCTCATTACAACTGAGGCTAGGGCAGCCTTAGCAGAACAAAGAGCGGAAGAGGCCACTCGTGAAATGAGTGAAATAGTCGAGCACCTTGTGCGTCGTTTCAGCATAGGAGAGTCACTACACTACTCGCCTTAGGTTTATTATCAAGATAGAATATTAACAGCTATATTCTATCTTGATAAACTTAACGTTCGTATAATACCTATTTCTACTCTCTACCATAAATACATCATAGGGATGTAGGTCAAAACATTGAGAATCATACAACAACACGTGAAATTTATATGTAAATAGATGAATACAACTAGAGATGACCATGGTTAGTTACGAGCTCGTTTCTCGTCATGCAACAGAATCCTGTCTTCCCATGGAAATAAATGGCACACCGGCAAAACACCAATTCTGCAAATATACTCTGCTACCTTCCAAGCCGATGTAACAATTGTCGTGACAATTGTCATGGCGCAAGTCAACGCTAACAACACAAAACGGAATTGGAAACAATGTCGACAATTCCAATCGAAGTAACAACCAAGGAAACCAACGAGTGACTACTTACAAGGACACCCCAAACCCCAAACCTAAGAACATGAAGAGAAAGTCTGGGAGTGAGAAAAAGGGACAGCCAACTCAAGAACCCTCGAAGAAACAACAAATTGTTGTTGTTCATGCTGCCACAACACCTGCCACACCAACACAAGTGAGACAATATGTTGGGATTCGCCCAAAATACAACAAGTGCAGCTTCCATCATTATGGAGCCTGCCGGGTGTTGTATTGCAATAGGTGAAACAAGAAGGGGCACATAGCCCGTTTTTATAGGACCCTGGTCCAATGCATCACTCCAACCCCCGAGACTGGAATAAGTCCAGTATGCCACACATGCGGAGAAACAGGACATTTCAAGAGGGATTGTCCAACAGAGAAGAATGATGGAGGAGCAGGAGGAGTTTAACGACTGGACATGAAGAAGCAACGATGAACCCTACCAAGATTTTTGGTACGTTTCCAAACAACAAAAATTAAGCATAAAATTTTCACAAAATTTTTACCAATTAAAAATATAATCATAAATTATTCCCTCGGCCAAACAAATCATACCATTCATAGAAACTAAAGATCCCTGCAGGTGAGCTATGATGGCTTAGTGTAAACGTTAGGGTCATATATAATTAAGATTCTACGGACTTAGAGTGTGTAATCCCGCCTTATTTCCTATTCCTTGTCTGGTTGTGGATTTAGGGCAGGGCTACTCTGTCGACTGTCTTTTCCATCTTAATTATATATGACTAGCTTACACCAAACTATCATAGAGTGACCTAGTAGAAATCATACGTAATTTCATCATTATAAATCAAAGTACTCGTACCAATAGAATGCCCTAAAATCCAGAACAAAATGGTCGCAGTAGTAATAACAAGGATGAGGCTGGTAGTGTTAAAAACGTGTACATAGAACACCTTATTATTATGAAAAACCATTCCTTCCAAATCAAACTAACATCTTTTATAATAAGAAGTCCAATGTCGTCAATTGACACAGACTGGCTTGATCCTCACCATACCAATTTCAAGTACCACGAAGAGACCCTTTTGACTTAATCGACCAATTAACAAAACTATTTCAATCTATAATGACAAACCTCTGAATCATCTCTTGCATCTAGAGTCATAAATACCTATGTGAAAGGTACTACGCTCTATTCCTAGCCCACAGTAAAATCTGAAAACAAAAAGCAAGAAGACCCCAAAGGAATCTCAGAGGTTTACAACTTCCCCGAGATGCTTCCAAAGTCCTTTTGGAAGTAACACCCACGTGGCAAGTCGAGCTCGGAATCGACTCAATTCTTAAAGCCATTCTAGTAACCAAACCCCAATACCACTTAGCACTAACACCAAAAGTAGATATTGTCCAGTGACTAAAATGACCTAATAAGCAAGGAAACTATAAGACCAAGCCTCTAACCTCAGAAAGCACCCATCCGATTCATAAGGAGGAAAGGTGAATTGCCTAGAGGACCATTGACTACTAAGAGTCATGCAAACCCACCCTCAAGGACCGATATACCCTATCTCGAATCGAAGACTTATCCAACCAAATTTAAGGGAACAAGCAAAGGTCGACATACCACTAGCTTGGAATCACATAGGAAGAGACTTCCAAGACAACCTAAGATTCATAGGGCGAGCTGTACCACACACAACATTAACCTTGGTAACAATAGCGCCATCCTTAAGGTCTAGGATCACTACCAATAGGACATCAGGAACACAACCTTCATTAGGCCATTCAAGATCCTCGCCAGGATAGGTCCAGTAACCTATAGACTTCGGTTACCATAAGAAAGCATCGTATATTTCACCTTTCCACGTACCTAACCCTAATAAGTGTCTGACCGCCGAAGATTTTGTTGTTACACTCGAAGAAATCAAGGAAAACAAGAACCTACACCCTAAAGAGGAACATGTGGGAATCATGGGCAGGAAACCAAAAGAGCAAGGTCAAATACCAATAGCGAAGGTCCGCTGGAACACCAAGCAAGGACCCAATTTCCCCTAGGAACGAAGAGACCAGATGAAACAGAAATACCCGCAACTTTCTCCAAGTTGCAAGAGTCGTCCAAGAAGCTAATTTCAGGACGAAATTCCCTCTACAGGGGGAAATGTGACAACCCGAAATATTTGGATCAAGAAAGGTCTAAATTGTAACCCTATTACAATGGAAACCTTGAAAACCAAAAGGGAATTGATGCTTGTATATGGAAGTATACAGTTTAGAAATCACATATAAGGTAACCTCTTGAAAGTAAACAAGTTTAGCAAGGCAAAGTTTGACAAATATATTGGAGTTCAAGCTGCAATAAGTCTTAAGTAAACAATGCAATCAAACAAGGATCAAATGATGTTAACACAAGAACTTGTAATTGTGTCGTAATCTTGAACACTCGAACTATAAGCCAGCGTATTTGAGTTTCCTATTAACTAAGACCATAAACACCTTCCTGGGAACCAGCCAAGACCGTAAAACCGTTCTTTTGGGCCACGTTTGGCCGTAAACACCTCTAATGGGCCATCCCATGGCTGTAAACTACTTTAATGAGTCATTGTGTCACACCCCCAGCCATCGGCGGAAACACCGGGTGGTGTAAGTAGGGGGAAACTTATACTTAACATTAATACTTGTATACAACAAAGTATAATGTTTCTAAAAATTTGCTACCATGAGCCTGTAACCGTTGCTATGACATAATACCTCTGATAAAACCCACTCATGATTTCCATGAGGACAACCCACTCATGATTTCCATGAGGACAACACCGTACGCTTCATCGACGCCGGAACAATAACAAGTAAAAGGATAGTTCGTCACTCGCTTATGGTTGACTGTAGCTAACAATCACAAGTGGGGTGGTCAACCCGTATACTAATTATACACGACTTCCTCGCTCACACGGGATTAACGGTTACAGTTCAGAGGATTTCCGCTAAGATCCCCAATCTTAGTTGATGAATACAATTACTCATGTAGACTTCGACGACTTCTTATAGCTCTAACAACAAAAGCATTTTTTCATGTCTAAAAGCCTAAGTTAATAGACTATACTTTTAAACATTACTCCTAACTTCATAACATTTAGGCAGTATAACAGCTATCACTTGAAGTAAAACCATGTTTTATCTTGACATAAAACCAATAACAACAACAACATATAACATACCAAGTTTTATCTTGTCATAAAACTAACAATAACAACATACTTTATAAATTAACATATAGAACTTCCGAATATAACTTCGGAACTATATCGCACACCATATATATATATATATATATATATATATATATATATATATACAATCCTAAGTATAAATAAAGATATACATTAGTATAATAACATGCTAACAAGTTGATAATAGTTGTATATATTCAAAATATTATATTTAGAACAACTATATACCGGTTAATATAATTATCTACGTTGATACTGATATACTATCATATAGACATAATAATAACGTATATACAATATTTAGCATGTGTTTTCCCCCGAAATATTAGAAAGTGGGGTCGTGAAACTCACCCTAGTAGCGTGATTTTATGTAATCTAAGCAGAAACTATCAGCGTACGAGGTCGTCGGGGCTCGGGATGCAAGAGGGCTTCAACAATTGAGAGAGGAGAAAGGGAAATGGTGTAAGGAAGTGTCAAGGTCGGACCTGCTATTTATAGTAAGATTTTGGCCTCTCACGTCGTGAGCCATATAGTCTCACGTCGTGAGCCATGGCTGGTCACCCCGTAGACTTTCCATTTGCGTCCCTAGCTTCGGAAGGTGGCCATGTGACTCCTCACGTCGTGAGATATCCTTGCTCACGTCGTGAGTTTGGATCTTATCTCTTCGTAGCCTCGTCAGACACCTTTTAGATTCCGATATGTGGCAAAATGACTCCTCACGTCGTGAGCTCAGTCAGATTAGGGTTTCTGACAGTTGAATCTTCGGAAGGTCGTAACTTTCACATACGAACTCCGTTTTTGACGTTCTTTATATGCACGCGTAGCTATTTACAAGTACTACAACTCTCTTTTAGACTCCAATATCTAATTATAAGACTATTTTAAATTCCTCTTATTATAGAGATTTATAGTGTTCGGTTTATCATAACTTCTTTATGCGAAGTTAGATTCAGACGTTCTCTATATTTTTGGAATCGTATGGACGTATACTTTGAGTTGTATCATAAAGAAAGTTCATATTTGTATTAGAATTTATCATGAACTACATAGCACTCTTATCACATTACTAGTTTAACAAAATCACATTACATGATTGGCATAATCACATGTGATTGTCTATTGACCTATTTTGACTGGTGTTACACATTGCTTGGCCGAAAGCCCCTTAGTGGACCACATATTGGACGAAAACTCAATAGGAAAAGAACCTAGGGCCAAAAATACATGTGTTTACGGCCATGATTGGATGTTTTAAAGAGTTTACGACCTAGATTAAGGAAAAAGACAATAAAAGTTGACTTTAGGATGTGATTTCGCCCATTTCCTATGTGATCACAGTAAAACACGAATTAACCAACGTATACCCAAGTTTATAACTATCAGATTTCCAAGCAAATATCAAATCATTCCTACTCCTTTCCTTTAAACGATATCATCACCACTAAAACCCCCATTTCTTCATTCCATCTCCAGTTAACCTCTATTTCCTCTCAAGAATAAGATCCAAACTATTAAGGAGCTTAAATCTTCAAGTTTATTCCTAGAGTTGGTAAGTATTTCGTGATCCACTAAGTGTCCCTATATATATATATATATGTTAGTTTCATATCATTCATACATATTATTATGTGTTAAAAACCTTAGGATAACAAGGACACCAAGAAGTTGATCAAACCATTCAAGTGCTTAGACTTGAAGATCTTCAAACCATCCACCAAACCAAACTATGGTGAGCTTCATACCCCCAATCTTTTTAAGTTTTTCATGCTTTTAGGGGGGATACTGTCACACCCCCAAACCAGAAGGCGGAAACGTCCGGGGGTGGAGGACTTCATTTGTAGTATCACAACACATGCATCATAGTAATCAAAGTACAAACAACCATTGTATTTAAACAGTATAAATATTTACATGTGTTCAATCATTGTATATTGAAACCAAAATAGTTATACAAAAGAAGAAGATATGACTCAAAGTAGCTCCATCTTCTCAAAAAGCTGGGGGAGTACCTGTTTATTGTTTCCCTGAGAATACAAGTAATTTGAAAAGGGAGTATCAACATAAAGTTGAGTGAGTGCATAAGTGTTTATGTTTGAAAAGGTGTCTCTGTATCTTGCATATGTAAACTGTTCTAGAAAATCCTATATTTTCTGTTGTATATGAAAAGTAATTTTAATCCTATAAAACCGTTCTCTTTGTAATCAATGTTTTGTATTTGTATTCCTTTATGTAAAACTTGTAACTGAGAGTGTGCCTGGCTTCACCAACTGTTATTGAAAACTGTATTGTACTATTGTAGTTTGTATTCTGTAAACTGGTACTTTGAAGGTGTACTTACGCTTAGTTGATTATTCACTAACGTATTGTTAATATCTTTTAATGAGTTATTATAACCATACTAAGACTTGATGGCCTGAAACAAATGCTTTGTGGGCGTTTAAACTGTTGATAGCAATTGCCACTCATTGGCGTGTATGCCTGACTATAGCTAGCAGCCTGAGTGCGGGGTTGTCAATCCCGATATAGATCTACACACAACTTGTTTCGATCCCCTGACTGGAGACACTGGTTATAATATCAGGATTTTACCTTGGTTGTCTAAATGAATTTAAACAACCTGAATTGAATGACTCATAAAACGCATATAAACGTTACATGTATATTAGTCATGAAAACCCAATCATTCTGAAATAAATGATTGACAATATGTTCTTGAATTTGTGTTCTGAACATGTATTTGACAATTGTAAACCCCTGATTTGTTTTGAATCAAAACCCTTGTTTCTTGTAACACAGTGTATTTTAGTATACTTGAATCATGAATTATTGTTCTATGTATCATAAATTATACCTTATATAATTTATATGTACTTTCTGAATCGGTATTTAACTGTTTTTGCATGTAACCCCTTGCTCAACATGTTACAAAGGTATTTTAACTGATGAAATAACTTTTATATTTATATACATACACAATTCTAGGGAAATCTCCAGAAAAGTCCCAAAGTTTTGGGCCAATTTATGATCTAGTCCTAAACTAAATTTCATTAATGAAAAAGGACAGGAAACCGGCTATTGTAATCACTTTAACCCTTTTTACCTTTTGCAGCAGGTTACCTGCTTAGGTGGCATGCCACATGGACTGTTTGGCTGAGGTGGCATGCCTTTTCTTTATAATGTAAAAAAACTGATTTTTTATAGAAAAAAATGGGAGGGGACTCGAACCCATGACCTTCCACTCCCAAACCATACACCTTACCATATGAGCTAGAAGCATTTATTGTTATTACTTCTTCAAATGTATTTATAAAGTTTTTATAATTTACCCTTACACTAGTTATATTGCGAATCTGTACATATTATCCCAATTATCTCTGTTAGCTTACACTGTAAATAACAATGTAAAGAAATGTTCTAAAAAATGTGATCTGTACAAGCTGAATTCCATGGTCGCTGAGTTTAATTTCATGAGTGTTCTGAAATAGATTTAAGAAATCAATCCTTAGATTCCGTATTTGATTATGCTTACTGTTCTTTTGGTACAGATTAGGAAAATATCCTGAATCGAATTAGTAAGATGCACTGATACCATATGCTATCCTGAGAACTTGAAGAATCGTCTCTAGATTTAGATCTTATTTGGGATCGATTTGGGAGAACCCATCTTTTGGGGCTACAGGCTTCAAGAACACCCATTTTTTCTCCTCCTTTGCTTCATGTCTCGT
The DNA here is from genome assembly GCF_052849685.1 of Lactuca virosa. Lineage (NCBI taxonomy): Eukaryota > Viridiplantae > Streptophyta > Magnoliopsida > Asterales > Asteraceae > Lactuca > Lactuca virosa. Next base: position 149,768,639 of record NC_136426.1, read on the forward strand.
AGGAATGGAGCTAGATCGAAGTGATAATGCTTATATAGTCAAACGAAGGTTACAAATAGCTCTAAGTCTCCCAATCGAAAAAGCTCTCTAAATTTTGGAGACATGGTTTTAAACAACGACCTCAGTGCCATTCGTGACCATTCTCCTCTTCTCTTAACAAGAAGCATCTTACATAGAAGCTCTTCAACTCCATGTTTATCCCCAACCGGTAGAGACATCCGCCAAAAAGACCAAAGTGTCCCAGTTGAAATCCTAGGGCATTCTCGTAATTTTTACCAAACAAAACCATTCGTTGACGAGGTTGTGAATGCGATAATCTTCGGGATTGAGCCTTGGTCAACCAGGGTTAAAACGGTTAGCTCGTGTTGGTGAAATCGGTTTCAGAGAAGTAGCAACTTATCTTCTTGATTATGGCAGGAGATGAGAGAATCGAAGTTAGAAGAAAGATGTGGCGAAGAAGAAGGGTTAGAGGGAGAAAGATGCGAATTTTTAGATGGTAATTAAGGGTAAATTATAAAGACTTTATAAATACATTTGAAGAAGTAATAACAATAAATGCTTCTAACTCAGATGGTAAGGTGTATGGTTTGGTAGTGGAAGGCCACGAGTTTGAGTCCCCTCCCATTTTTTCTCTAAAAAAATCAGTTTTTTACATTATAAAGAAAGGGAATACCACATCAGCTCCCACCTCAGCCAAACAGTCCATGTGGCATGCCACCTCAGCAGGTAACCTGCTGTAAAAGGTAAAAATGGTTAAAGTGATTACAATAGCCGGTTTCCTATCCTTTTTCATTAATGAAATTTAATTTAGGACTAGATCATAAATTGGCCCAAAACTTTGAGACTTTTTCGGAGATTTCCCCACAATTCTATATATAAGTAAAATTTAAACGACACGCGGACAAATAACCGGTACTATAAGCCCACATCCAAACAAGGAAAAGGACTTAGAATGAGTTATCAGTCCTAAGCCTTTTAAATCTTATTTATATCCATATATATACAAATATGAATTTTGGGGAAAAATATAAGTTTATAAAAGAGTTTAATGTTTTGGAGTATTTTTGATGATTTAATGTCGTTTAATCATGATTTGAAATCATGATTTTATAACACAAAGTTCTTGTGTTATACTTGTATTCCCCCCTTAAAACAATAGAAATTATGAAAATACGGGGGTATGAACTCACTTGATAGGTGGTGATTTGGACAGCGTTTCGTTTCTCGGAAAGGAGTTTATTTGACGAAAAACCGGCTTAAATCGAGCAGAGTTTCGACTGGAGAAAGTTGTTTTTCTCGGGAATCTTGGGGCTTCGAGGCTTGCTTAGGGTTTTAGACTTGATACCGGGGCTTTAGGGGTTCTATATAAGTTTGTGGAAGTGAAAGAAGTGAAAATATATGGAAAATAGGGTGAAAAGTGTAAAAAATTCGGAAGGTCTCGCATGGCTTATATAGGCCGAAGCCTCGGATTCGAAGCTGTGGGAGGCTGCCGCGTGTTCGGACAGGTGGCGAAGGGAAGAGGCTCACTTCGGACATCTGGCTCGGTGTGTCGGACCAGGAGTGGACCGAACTTCGGTCCAATTGGAAGAAGGCGCGTGTCCGAGGGGTGTGATCCTGCGAGCCTGTCGGCTGGCTACTGGACCTCGGCTGCGGTCCAATCAGAATGCGACATGGAGAACTTCGGTCCAATCAGAAGGTGACACGGGGAAACCTCGCATGCGTGGTGACGTGGTCGAAGGTGCACCATGCGAAATTGCCCGGTTTTCAATATTTCTCGATTTTTGTGCCAAAAACTTGCAAAAATCATAACTTTCGCATACGAGCTCCGTTTTCGACGTTCTTTATATGCACGCGTAGGTAAAATTATACTCTACGACTTTCGTTTAGACTTTGTCGGCTAATTTTGAATTTATTTTAAATATTATTATTTTTAACAGACCGGGACACGAAATCCGTTAAAAAATCATAACTTCTTCATCCGACGTCCGTTTTTGTCTGTCTTTTTACCGTTGTACTACTATTGACGAGACCTTCAATTCTTGTTTAGGTTGTGTCGGCTAAAAATCACTCGATCTTTATTTCGAGTTTTTAGCTGTACACTGCTATACTGAAACTTAGAAAAATCGTAACTTCCTCATACGAAGTCAGATTTTGACGTTCTTTTTATGAAAGTTATCGGTTTAACATAAACTACAACTTTCATTTAGATTGCTATGGCTAAAAAGCCTTTTATTGAAAATTCAGTTTTTACACTGAACAGTGTTTTGCCGGTTTTGTCGCGGATCTTCGATTGGTCATAACTTCTTCGTTATAACTCGGATTTTAGTGTTCTTTATATTTTTGGAAACCTTGTTACAATCTCTACCACTTGGTTCATCCCAATCGATATTGTTTAATAATTTATTTTTGAGGGTCAATTATGTAAATATACACAGTATGCTAAAATTTCTCTTTATTGTTTTAAAAAGAACTACAATTTGACCTATATTATTACATAGGTTTGAAATAACAGTTTGTTACATTATCCCCCCGTTAGAGAGAATTTCGTCTCGAAATTAGCATTACAGATAGACTAGGGAAAAAGATGTGGATATTTCTGTTGCATTTGACCCTCCCGTTCCCAAGTGAATTCAGGTCCCCATTTTGCATTCCAGCGAACCTTCACTATCGGGATACGACTTTGTTTGGTTTTCTTAACTTCCCTGTCTAGAATCTCTACGGGTTCATCCACAAAGTTGAGGCTCTCGTTTAACTCGATTTCCTCGAGTGGGATCACAAGAGTCTCGTCGGATAGACACATTTTCAAGTTCGAAACGTGGAAGGTAGGATGAATGTTACTTAGTTCTTGGGGTAGTCGAAGTTTGTAAGCTACATGACCGATTCTGGCAAGAATCTCGAATGGTCCTATGTACCCTGGATTCAGTTTGTCACGCTTTCCAAAGCGTATCATGCCCTTCCAGGGTGAGACTTTTAGTAAGATGCGGTCACCAACCGGGAATTCCAAGGGTTTTCTCCTTTTGTCAGCGTAGCTTTTCTGTCTATCTTTGGAAGCTTTAAGTCGCTCCCGAATTTGTACGATTTTCTCGGTAGTTTCTAGAATAATATCCGGTCCAGTGAGAGCACTGTCAGGAGTTTGCCCTCTAGCTAGCTGCGTGTCACCCACTTCAGCCCAACATAGAGGGGATCTGCACTTGCGGCCATAGAGGGCTTCGAATGGAGCAGCCTTTATGCTAGTGTGATAACTATTGTTATAAGAGAATTCAACAAGGGGTAAATGAATATCCCATGCCTTTCCAAAGTCTATCACGCAAGCTCGTAACATGTCCTCTAATGTTTGAATCGTCCTCTCACTTTGTCCGTCGGTTTATGGATGGTAGGCTGTACTCATGTCCAGCCTGGTTCCCAGAGAGTTTTCTAAAGACTGCCAGAAACGAGAGGTGAATCTACTATCTCAGTCCGAAATAATAGATATGGGTACACCATGCAGTCTAACAATATCCCTGAGGTAAGAAGTGTGCGGATTTGGTTAATCTGTCGACGATTACCCAAATACTATCATAACCACCCGAAGTCTTGGGTAATTTGGTTATGAAATCCATTGTAATCCACTCCCACTTCCGTTCAGGGATTTCAGGTTGTTGTAATAAACCTGAAGGTTTTTGGTACTCTACCTTGACTTTGGCACAAGTAAGGCACTTGCTCACAAAGGTAGCGATTTCGGCCTTCATGTTAGGCCACCAATATAGTTTCTTAAGGTCCAGATACATCTTGTCTGAACCTGGATGAATGGAGTATCGGGTTTTGTGTGCTTCATTCATAATCACGTCTCTGTAACCACCGAACTTTGGCGTCCATATCCGGTTCATGAAATAATAGACTCCATCATCCCCGACTTCGAAGTTCTTATCCATTCCTCTCAGAGTTTCACCTGCCACGTTTTCGGGTTTCAAGGCTTCAAGTTGAGCTTCTTTGATCTGTGTGGACAGATGTGAATGGATTGTCATGGTCAACGAGTTGACCCGGCGTCCCGAGTATTCTTTTCTGCTAAGGGCATCAGCTACTAAATTTGCTTTACCAGGGTGATAAAGAATTTCACATTCGTAGTCGTTCAGTAGCTCCACCCGTCGTCGTTATCTCATGTTCAACTCTTTTTGATCGAAGATATGATGGAGACTTTTATGGTCCGTGAATATTGTGCATTTCGTGCAATATAGGTAATGTCTTCAGATCTTCAGAGCAAACACCACCGCTCCTAGCTCAAGGTCGTGTGTTGTATAGTTGACTTCATGCGTCTTAAGTTGTATTGAGGCGTAGGAGATAACCTTTCCTCTTTGCATAAGTACACACCCAAGCCCTTGATTTGAAGCATCACAGTACGCTACAAAGTCCTCTGTCCCTTCGGGTAGAGACAAGATCGGTGCACTGCACAAGGCATGTTTGAGCGTTTGGAATGTTGTTTCTTGCTTCTCTCGCCAACTAAAAGTTACACCCTTTTGCGTCAGGGTGGTAAGCGGTTTAGCGATTCGGGAGAAATTTTGGATGAATCTGCGATAGTAGCCAGCAAGACCTAAGAATTGTCGGATTTCTGTAGGTGTTTTGGGTGCTGGCCAGTTTTCAATTGCTTTTATTTTGGAAGGGTCCATGTGTATTCCTTCGGAACTGACCACGTGACCTAGGAATTCAACCTTCCTAATCCAAAATTCGCACTTTGAAAACTTCGCATAGAGTTTTTCTGTCATAAGGGTTTGTAATACTTGACGAAGATGTTGGCCATGTTCCTCTTTGCTTCTTGAGTAGATAAGGATGTCGTCAATGAAGACTATGACGAATTTGTCCAGGAATGGACGACACACTCTATTCATTAGGTCCATAAACACAACAGGTGCATTCGTCAATCCGAATGGCATCACTATAAACTCGTAATGATCATAACGAGTTCTAAACGCGGTCTTGTGAATGTCTTCCTCCAAAATCCGTAACTGGTGATACCCGGATCTTAAGTCTATTTTCGAGAAGTAGTTCGCACCTTGAAGTTGGTCGAACAGATCGTCAATGCGAGGCAGAGGATATAGATTCTTGATGGTAAGTTTTTTCAGCTCGCGGTAGTCTATGCACATGTGGAATGATCCATCCTTCTTATTTACGAACAAAATCGGTGCTCCCCAAGGTGAGAAGCTTGGTCTTATGAAACCTTTGCTAAGGAGTTCGTTAAGCTGGCTGGATAATTCTTGTATTTTAGAAGGTGCAAGACGATAGGGGGATTTGGCTACAGGGGTAGCTTCATGGATTAAGTCGATTCAGAATTCGACTTGTCGTTCGGGAGGCACTCCTGGAAGATCATCGGGAAAGATATCGGGAAAATTGCAGACCTCGGGAATGCTTGCGATGTCTTTCACCTCTTGCTTTTTGTCTACCACGTGAGCTAAGAAAGCACAGTACTCTTTGCGAAGGTAATTTTGTGCCTTGATGCAAGAAATGATCCGAAGGTTCGTTCCGGGTTTATCGCCATAGATAATAGGAGTTTCATTAGTTGGCAAGTTCAAACGAATAGCTCTTTCATAGCATATGATGTCGGCATGGTTGGGGCACAACCAATCCATACCTATTATGATGTCAAAACTTTTGATAGAGACCGGCATAAGGTCTATTGGGAAAGAAAAGTCATTCAAGGTAAGGGTACATCCTATGTATATATCATTGGTGGATTCGAATTTCCCGTTAGCCATTTCTACTGTGAAAGTTTCATTTAGTGGTTGGGAGTTTTGATTTAGTAGATGTTTAAAATTATGACTCATGAAGCTCCTCTCAGCACCACAATCAATTAGAATACATGCATAAGTATTGTTGAGAAGGAACGTACCCGTGACCACTGCATGGTCTGCCACCGCTTCTTCATGACCCAGTGCTAGAATCCTCCCAACTCCACCGACATTTCCAGCTTTTGGACAATCTTTCTTGAAATGCCCCACATCACCGCATTGGTAGCATGCTCGACCTACTCCAGCGGAAGGTACTTGGTTAAGTGGTTGGGGTGGTATTCTACAGAATCGGGCAGTATTCCCTTTCCTGTTGCAGTTACGACACTACATTTCTTGGCAATTTCCGTTGTGGTGAAAATTACACTTGTTATATTTAAGGAGGTTACCATCATAGGGCTTAGTTGGTGCAAGGTTATTAGGGACAGCAGCAGGTACAGTAGCAGGTATGGTAGCGGGTACAGTAGTAGCATGGACTGCCACTACTTGTTGTTTCTTTGCAGGATCCAGAGGAGATTTGCCCTTCCTCTTGTTCCAAACTTTCTTGCTGTTGTTGTTGTTCTCCTTAGGTTGTTCTGGAGCAGTAACCACAGAATTTTGATGATTTCCGTGGTTAATAAGTGACTGTGCCAATTCCTTGGCACTGTCAAAGGTAACAGGCCTAGAGGCAATGACACTTGCATGTATCTGGGGCGACAGTCCCCTAATATACCTTTCGATCTTTTTGCTCTCCAGAGTAACCATTTCAGGACACAGAATCGCCAAGTCACAGAACCGATTCGTGTAAGTTGTTATGTATGCTCCAGCTATGATAAGACCCCAGAACTCTTGCTCAAGTTTTTGAATTTCCCCATGCGGACAGTATTCCCGCATTAGCATGGCTGTTCCACCATGTTAGAGCCCTATCTGAATTTCCTCCTGTCTGGAAGGTATTAGCCACTACCAAAGTTAGCGACTTAACATGGCCGTTCCACCATGTTAGAGCCCTATCTGAAAAAGTACAGGCACCAAATTTAACTTTGCTACCTTCCAGACAGGAGGAAATTTCAAAAACTGCTTCTGTCTTCTCAATCCATTGCCATAAAACCATTACTCCTCCAGTTCCATTAAAGGTCCTGGGTTTGGCGTTCGAGAAGTCTTTATAAGTTCACTCTCGCGAGTGCTCATGACCCTTGCCATGGTTAGAAGGACGTGCACCAGCTCCCGACCCACTAGCACCAGGAGTATTGATATGAGACATGGCAGCCGCTACAACCGCCGTGACCACCGCTTGGAACATAGCGGGGTCGAATTGAGGAGGTGGTGGTGGGGGTGGCGTCGGTGCTTCATTGTCACGTCTTGGATTTCTACGATGAGGCATCTTTTCTATACAAGTTAAAAGATAAAAGATGGTAATATATCAAGAATGAATATGAATTTGATATCTCTGAACGAAACACTTAATTAAACGTGAATCTTGTAAAGGATTGGAAATAGAAATCTATTGCAAAAATTACTTGCAATAGGATGATATGAATTTGAGTGGTTATTTTTCAAAGAGTATGCAAATACATGTCAACTGTATTGGTATATTAAGTATATGTAATCTGGAACACTTGACCTTAAAGCAGGTTTATAATATGCCACAATAATGAGGAAGTGTCGACATCAAACCGACCTACCGAAAATAAAATTTTCGCGGTCGTATCGAAAAATATGAAAAATAACACTCGAACATGTCTGTACTATAACCAAAACTTTGGAACAGGATGTTTATGAAAATTGTAATAACTCTTGTTGAAGTAAAGTGCCTATTGTTTTATTGATACCCGGTTTTTTACATATCATGAAAAGTAGTATATACATTCGATATAGAAAGTAGAAAGTAGAAGTAGTGCGAACACTACTTGCGGCGGTTGCTACGACGGTTGCTGGTTTCCGTTTCGTATTGTGCTTTCCAACGCCTTTCTTAGGCATCTTGATGCTCTCTTAATTCTCTTATCTTTGATTGAGCAACATTGAATTGCCTTTGAAGGGCTTCTGTATGGTGCTGGGTGTCATACTGCATTTCATCAAGACGAAGGATATCTGCAGTGTTAGCCTGCGTAACCGTATTCACTGGTAGGATTCGATTGATCGAAATCCTAGATTGATCGGCTTGCTGGGCTATTCAGTTTACTATAACTGGAAGAGCTCTATCAGCTGTTCCTCCTCTCGAGACGTTATGAAAACCTCGTGCCATTCCGTAAAGAGGGCGTTGGCTGTCTTGCCGACTCCAATGGTTTATATATTGGCCCCACTCGGGTATGGGTTCTACTTCATCTTGTCTCAGGAGACGCTCCCCAGGGTTGCAGACTTGTGGCTCTGTATCCGTACCACTTGATTAGCTGTCTTCAAAGGGTTCTTCATCTGAGTGTGAGTTCCAACTTGCATTTTGTGGATTGTAGGGGTCCCCCGGTAAATTGTGTTCAGCCATAGGTTCTGTATTAGAAGTAAGGTTAGTAAAATACTCTCCGTAGTATTTTAATCTTTGTGTTCTGTTCTATAGTTCTTCTGAATATGTATGGTAAGTTTTAGACATGTCGCAACACTACTATCACTCCCAAACACATGTTGGTCATATCTCAAATCAATATAGTTGATCAGGCTATATTAATTCCAGATATGATTACATAACTGCCCAGGTTTGACTATAGTGTTCAACATCCAAATACTTTTAAGTTCTTATGACTGTGATACTATACTTGTAGGTATGAGTGTTAGTATACTTCTTGTAAAAATACTAAAATCTTTAAAAAGTATACTTGTAGTCAGAGCTCTCAGCCCCGACGTATTTATAGTTTGTATATCTTTTATGGATTGATATACTGAGTTCACTATAAACAATGCTTTGATACCATTCTGTCACACCCCCAAACCAGACGGCAGAAACGTCCGGGGGTGGAGGACTTCATTTGTAGTATCACAACACATGCATCATAGTAATCAAAATACAAACAACCATTGTATATAAACAATATAAATATTTACATGTGTTCAATCATTGTATATTGAAACCAAAATAGTTATACAAAAGAAGAAGATATGACTCAAAGTAGCTCCATCTTCTCAAAAAGCTCGGGGAGTACCTGTTTATTGTTTCCCTGAGAATACAAGTAATTTGAAAAGGGAGTATCAACATAAAGTTGAGTGAGTGCATAAGTGTTTATGTTTGAAAAGGTGTCTCTGTATCTTGCATATGTAAACTGTTCCAGAAAATCCTATATTTTCTGTTATATATGAAAAGTAGTTTTATTCCCATAAAACCGTTCTCTTTGTAATCAATGTTTTGTATTTGTATTCCTTTATGTAAAACTTGTAACTGAGAGTGTGCCTGGCTTCACCAGCTGTTATTGAAAACTGTATTGTACTATTGTAGTTTGTATCTGTAAACTGGTACTTTGAAGGTGTACTTACGTTTAGTTGATTATTCACTAACGTATTGTTAATATCTTTTAATGAGTTATTATAACCATACTAAGACTTGACGGCCTGAAACAAACGCTTTGTGGGCATTTAAACTGTTGATAACAATTGCCACTCATTTGCGTGTATGACTGACTGTAGCTAGCAGCCTGAGTGCGGGGTTGTCAATCCCGATATAGATCTACACACAACTTGTTTCGATCCCCTGACTGGAGACTCTAGTTATAATATCAGGACTTTACCTTGGTTGTCTAAATGAATTTAAACAACCTGAATTGAATGACTCATAAAAAGCATATAAACGTTACATGTATATTAGTCATGAAAACCCAATCATTCTGAAATAAATGATTGACAGTATGTTCTTGATTTTGTATTCCGAACATGTATTTGAAAATTGTAAACCCTTTATCTGTTTTGAATCAAAACCATTGTTTCTTGTAAAACAGTGTATTTTAGTATACTTGAATCTGATGATGGAAGAAACAACATCAAAAAGCAAACCCCAAACATTGTCACAAAAAATCAATTCATGGAAGCATCAAAACAAAATAGGACCCATGATTAGAATTATAAATCATATTTGTGATATTGATTTTTAGTGTTAAAGACTTTTTGTTGGATATGATTGTAGGAACTCCATGTTCTCGGGCAAGCAATAGAAGAGGATGGGAAAGGGCAGGAGCAACCGAGGCGAGCAAATTGAAGAGCAGAAGTAGGGGACCAAGTTGCTGATTTCATCTTTATCCTATCAGCTATATTTATGTGATCCAACATACCTAGCAAATCGACCGATTTAGACAGAAAAAGTAGAAATAACTAGTACACATGAAAACAAATCAAAAATAATAATCAATGAAAAAAAACTTTGAAGCCGTCACAAAGGAGAGAGATCTCGACAAGCTCAATCCAAATTCGTTTGGTAACTTGTATCTCTAATCCAATTTGGAAAGAAACTTTAAATATGCCAAATACGCCACTAAACTACTTCAAAAGAAACTTTGAATTTTAGAAAAAGTCTAGCCTTAAATGTATTTATTTTGTTATAATTAAAAGATATCTTATAGGATTTCACAAAACTACCTGAAAAGAAATTTTCACTTTTGGGAAAATGAAAATCTTTTCGTTGTTATGAAGTGTACCAAATTCATTGGAATCAAAATAAATAGAAACATATCAACTAAATTGGCTCAAAATCTTGTTTAATTATGTAGGATTCTTTGAGATAGAGTGCTAATTGCTCCCGTTATTTGAACACTTAGTTTTCATAATTTTAGTACCAAACTCATTGTACTAAAATAAAATATACTATGAAAAAGATTTATAAAGATTTTATATCTCCCAATAATCATCTTGTATATTTTCTATAAAATTTAAAAATTAAAGCCCATCAATCTTTTAAATCTTAATTTTTGGAAAAGCTTCGTTTAAGCATTATATTTCCTCAAACGCGTCCGTTAATGTAGCTATTGATGGGAGCAACAATGGCGAGAAAAACATCAAAATTGCAATGGTGAAGACCAATTCAGGTAAAGTAAGTCCACCACCATCTACTCTAGATTCTGATGTCCCATTTCATGATAACAAGTTGACGGGTTTTTGTATGCCAAGTCCATCAGCAAGATGCCATGGAACAAGAAAAATTTGTTATTGTTGTATTGGGCCACCAGTAGTAATATGCATAGAAGGCTATGAGATATGTCATGATATATGTAATTAAAATACATGTTATATATATGATAACATGCAATCTATTTTTTATATAAATAAGAGTAAATTACATTAATAGTCTTAATAGTTTCGGGTATTCTACACTATTGGTCCCCAAACTCTTGTTTAACTCTTGGATTCTCCTTTTTATATACTTTTAATTACATTTAATTTGACACAAGTCAATATTTAACATGGGATACGAACAAATTTTAGGAGGATATTTAATTTCTCATATTTTCAGTGTAGTTTTGGTCCTAGGTATTCATTTAAGTCTTGAAAGGACTGTATTAACTTTATCTATTTTTTAAAAAATTATTTACTATTAACCCATTAAAAAAAATTCCTCATACTTGGGTTCCACTTTCACCCCTTGCCCATTTATCTATTAGTCATCATGTACTAATTGTTAAAATAATTTCATGTTCATGTGTTCTAGACTTCTAGTATTCAATGTATTCTTGTATATAATATTCTTTTATCATAAATAATTTAAATAATGTGTTTGATTAGTAGATGATGATTAACCTTTCTTCTAATAAGACATATAAGAATTGAAGAAAAGTAATTTAATAAATAAGTACACCTATTTATGTAGCTATTAATAAGTAAAATAAAATCAAATTTTAACGTGAAACATACACCTATAAAGGACCTACTTAAATATTAAGTTTCAAAAGAAAAGTATCATATTATTTTTGTGTGCAGTAACTAATGAATATTTCAATGGTTCGTGCTTGTAGCCTTGTTGTAAGGATGGCGATACACCTAGATTCGAATGTTGGTCCTTGAACTTTTTTTTGTTTTCTAAAACTAATTTTCTTAAATTTCTCTCACTAAAAGGGTAAAGTAGTCTTTTCAATTTTTTTGGAGGAAAACCAAGAAAAAGTTTTATTTTGGACTTTCGATGCAAGCAGAAACTTTTTAGTCTTTATCTATAGTTTTTTTGTAAACCACCAAGACCAATTTTGCAGGTGCTTCAGAAATCTTTTATCTGCTATGTTAACATATGTCCCTATAATGTTTTTCTTTTTTCCTTTTTATATATTTAGCCTAATTTCTATTGTTTTGATCGATTTTGTATGCCTTTTTACAATTTTAGCCCGATTTAAAATTATTTTTAAGAATGCGGTCCACATATTCAAATTAGGAGGGGATCCAACACCCCGTGGTCAAAATTGAGTCAGGATGCTATATAGTTTGCTTGTTAGTAAGAATGATATTGGTTTAATTAAATAATATTTGGGAGGAAATATATAGTCAATAAAATGAGGTTTCATTGAAATTATCGTAACATTCGTTAAAACCCATGAAAGAAAATGAAAAACCCCAATCTTCCTCTTAATGTCACCCTTTTTCCCTTGTTGAATCCCTGTTTATAGAAGTTAGCTCTGTCTTTTTCTCTCCTCGTCCTTTTCTATCTGGGTGGCATTACTTTGTCCCTTATCGTGTAGCATGAGGATCACACTTAGTTTACAAATTATTTTCAAATGTCTGTTGATGGTGATCATGCTCATGGGTTTTTGTTATTTCAATTACTTTTTTTTAGTTTACTATTTCAATTGACAGCACACAGTTCTTGAATAAAAGACCAGAAGGATCAAAAATAATTATCTTCAATCCTCGACAATAACTTTTGCAAATTGGGAATTACTTCAATCCTTGAAAAGTGCATTCTTAATTCCTTGTTATTTCCACTTCATAGTTACAAATATTTACATATAATTGTTTTCGAATGATGTTATCTTCTCCTCAATGGTAAGCTTAACACTAATAATCAGAAGGCTGTAACATTCGTTTGCAATATTTCTAAATTTCCTACGATTTGCAAAAAAGTTATATTAGGTTTTTATTTTGATGTGCCAGAAGTAAGCCACACATAAGATTCCCCACAATGGAAAACTCCTTATATTGATGGATAATATCTTCTTTCAGATGCTATTATTCTTGGCCACTTCCCTGCAATTTGTGTGCCTACATTCATCACCTTGATAGCCTTTTCATGCTGATATTGTAATGACAAGTTTGATTTGTTGAACTTAAAATTAGTGATGTTTCAGTGGAGTTACAAATCAATGTTGTCACATCATTTTGAAAAAGGAAGATGCTGTTGGATTAGGTGTCTAAGCCCGTAACTATCATTTTGATGAGTAATTACAAGCAAGCATTTGAGTCGAAGTTTATCCATTCCTTTTTCTCTTAGAGGGTTAAAAGCGATATTTGTGGGCCCCTCGATAATTTATTGATGACACCCTAAGTGCTTGGCCAAGCCTGGACTGATTTAATTTGTTCAATTAGTCAGTCGTCATAAATCGGAAATCGGGAAACAACACATGAACAGAGAGAATGATCATAATCCATGTCTCAGTTCATACGATATCTAGAATGGAGGAATATATGATCCATTATCTAATGGACGTGTTGTTGACTAGGTCAGAGTTCAACATCGGCTTTTAAGAGCTACGATTGCTAGTCGGGTTGTGGAGTCGTACTTGGAATAATAGTTATTAGACTTATCCAAGTGGGAGACTATTGGATTTGGTGTCTAAGCCCATAACTATAATTGGTATGTACTTGACTCGAGAGTAGCATGGTCCATTTCGGGTTGCATATCACCAGGAAAATTTGATAGGATGGACTTTTGAGAAGTGGTTATTTATGATTTATTAATATATTATAAGTTCTAATATATTAATATGAAATCATATGATTTAATTAGTATTGATCAAGAATTAATTTGGAATTAATTTAGTGATCAAAAGAGACTAATCAAATTAATAGGGACTAATTGTGTAAATTAGTAATATATATAGTTTGGGCTTTTGATACATGATGGACTAAGTTTATGGAAGAATCCATAAAGAGTTAGCCCACTTGATTCGTTGATTATGGATAATAAGCCCAAGGGTAGGGATTAGGGTTTACCATGACATTTAAAATCCTACAACTATATATATGGTGTCCCAAGACCTAAAATCGGCACCCTACACGTTCTAAGAGTTCATAGAGCCGATTTCTAGTGTAAGACTAATCTCTCAAAAGTCTTACTTTGTCTAAGGTGTGTTGTGAACCTTTTGAGGTTCAACATTTGAGGCAGTAAGTTCTTAAAGGCCAAAACTACAAGCTACAACAAAGAGGTAATTTTATAACTCAATCCTATGTTGTTTACGTCAATTGTATGATGGTTGTAGGCTTAATGCTTTGAAACAATATTGCATGTATAATTAGAGGAAACATATATTTAAGGCACTTAGGGTTGTATGTGCACCATAGGATGTTGTAGTATAAAAAACCTAACAGTGGTATCAGAGCTGGGTTGTTTTCTTTTATATTTGATGCTTGGCTGTTTTTCAAAGCTGGAAAAATCAAAATTTTGCACTATGACAGATGAGCTCGCCGAGTCCATGAACTGACTCGACGAGTCCACTCAGTGAAAGGGCAACTCGACGAGTCCAGTTCATGTACTCGTCGAGTAGATGCTTCCTGTTGCAGAATTTCGAGTTTTTGGCCAGAATTGGACTAGGATCATTACCACAAACTGTTTTGTTGTCATAAAAATGTATTTTCTGATTTGGTAATTATGATCCTCATCCAATTAAAAGATAATTGTCAAAATTTCAAGATTTGTATTAGTTTATATGATAGGCTAATTTCTTGCAAATTGTTGATATGAATTATCTTAACTTATGAGTTTAACAAGATCATAAATAAACTATTTGATAATTTTTTTGTTAGTGAAAATTGATCTTAAATGTTCTTTAAAGTCTTCCATAACTTGTCCTCAAGTTATGGAACATGAAAAGTTTCTTTTATAAAAACCACATTAACTCATAAGTTATGGAAAACCAAGAGTTTTGAAAAGTTTTAAGACTTGCCCTCAAGTTTTGGAATTTGTAAAGTCTCACAAATGTAAACTTTAATTCCAAACATTAGAACTTTAAAAGTTAAAATTCAACACTTGGGTTCATAACCTAAAAATTAATTAAATAGTCTTTAATTTTGAATTTTTATGATTTAGAACCTTGATGATTTGATTAGTTCAAATTGCACCTTATGGACTTTATTAAATTAATTAAAGTGTTTAATTAAGAAAGAATTAATAATTCCATAATAACATGGTTTAAGTTAATTAAATTAAGAGTATAATTTAATAATAGATTAAACCATCAAGTATTTAAAAAGTTTAAAATACACCCTTATACTATTATAATATTACAAGTTAATACTTATATTATATATATATATATATATATATATATATATATATATATATATATATATATATATATATATATGAGACAAATCAGTCTTACCGTTAGTAGGCCTTATTCACGAAGCCAGTCTATAAGGGTGGTATAAGGTTACTGCCTATAAAATGGCAGTTTAATGGGTGTCCATTTTCACCCACCGCTTGCTTGACTGGTGGAGGGTCGTTAGCCGAACAAGTAGGATAGGACATTAATTATCATTAATAGTATAATGAAACTACCAAGTAACTAAATACTTATAAATTCCTAATCTTTGTTACTTAGGAAAAATGTGCATTTGGTGCTAACCCATGAAATTGCAATTTGCACCTTGTTAAGTCGTTAGTGGAGCATGTGTGGTTAACCGGCACACTAATCAGGGACTGACAGTGTGTGGCAAAGGGTAGCTTGATGTTAATCATAGATTAATGGAGCGTGTGTGGTTAACCGGCACATTGATTAGATGATTTGTAACATTAAGTATACCAAGATAATTTGCATGGTTATTCACACCTTGTTTGTAATCCTCGGCATCCTAGTCACAAACTTGAAGGGTATAATCGAGATTAAACATGCTATTGAAAAGTTCAATGAATCTCAAAAGATCTAGGAATTTCAATTCATTTAAAACCTAAAGTTCATTTTCTTTTTTCATGGTGGAAATTGGTAAATCCTCATTTACCTACCTTCAAATATTTTGCAATTGGATTATGGCATCCCTCTTCCGAATTGTAAAATATTGTGTTGTATCCTAGCATTAATATTTCATTTGGGTGTTATATGAAGGACTTTAATCAACTAACTTGAATTTTTCCCTCATAGATGTCTAGTTCTGAAAACTATGGTCTTCCTTATCCTTTTGGAAAAAGCTTTCCTAATGCAGATGATATCCCACATGATGATCAAGGTTAAAGATTAATCTCTTTGTCATGCATTAATGGGACTGTAAATCATAATTCACTTCCTCCACCTCCTCCAGTTATTCTCCTTAACATACAAGTTCCAAGACTTTAAAAGTTCAAGGTCACTCAAATCCCTATTGTTAAGCAAAAAAAAGATGGAAAGTCTGTATGTGCTCACGTCTTGGAGATGAAGTTACATATTGACAGGCTGGGAGAGTTGCATATCGAAGTCTCGAGGAAGCTGGCTATTAACTGGGTTCTTCAGTCACTCCATGAGTCGTATACTGAGTTCATTAAGGACTACTATATGACAGATCACGCCATGACCCTTATTGTAACATCCCAAAAATACCAGCTAAAAATTTCATTTTTAAATTAGGTTAATTCATAAACACATCGTTACAAAACATTCATAATATTACTTTATGTCTGAGAACCGGTAACATCATAGTAAAATATTCAGAGTACATCCCAGAAAATCCATAGTGCGGAAAACATGAGAGTGTGTGACATGCCGCTACCGCGCCGACTCCTGTCCCCTAGCTGAAGAGGTACCTGAAAACAAAACTATAAAACGTAAGCACGAAGCTTAGTGAGTTCCCCCATAATGCCACATACCATGCAATCGTATAATGAACAACTAAGAGATACGGGCCTCGCCCACACCCATTAGAGATACGGGCCTCGCCCACACTCTACTAGCTAGGAGATATGGGCCTCGCCCACACTCTGCTATCCATGGAGATATGGGCCTCGCCCACACTCCGCTACTAAACCATAACATACAAGTATCACACAGACAACAAGTATAAGCAATTCTATCATACTGGCATATATCACAATCAAACTCAGCTATGAGATACGGGCTCCGCCCACACTCCGATACTAACATATCGTCTATACGGGCCGGCCTTGGTGCCTTAGACCCGTCCCTACTGGAAGGAAACTCACCTCGAGAGTAGCTGCCGAAAACCTGCTCAAACTACGCCTGGCTGCCGCACCGGTAATCCCTCCGGCTATAAATCCGTAAACATGGATTAGGTACTCATAAATACCCCTAAGGTCAAATGACCGGTCAAAGTCAACTTCTGATTGACTGGACTCGCCGAGTCCATATGGCGACTCGCCGAGTCCTTCTATGTCTAGCCCGACTCTGACTCATCGGGTCCCTATTCCCGCTCACTGAGTCAGCCTGACTCGCTAGACGGGGACAACTAACAAACCCGCGACTGGACTCGCCGAGTCCAAGGGGGTGACTCGCCGAGTCCGACGAACAGATCTCACAAATCGCTCCAATCTTCCATCAGAACATCAACCTTGGAGATTTGGAGATTCTGGGACTATAGCTACACGTTAAATTGCTAATTCCACATGCGACTACGGAGGGTTGGACCTCCTACACTTAAACCCTTCTTATCCTAGTGACTGATCGTATGACTCGCCGAGTTGGAAGAACAACTCGTCGAGTTCAAGGCTATATTCAAGGGACTCGCCGAGTTTGAAGAACGACTCGCCGAGTACCAGACAATCTTCATAGGACTCGCCGAGTTGTTTATCCAACTCGTCGAGTCTAAGGCCATCTTCATGGAACTCGCCGAGTGCACTTTGGCACTCGCCGATTAACCTTCGACTCTTCACCCATTATGGCCAAAACTGAGACATGCAATGGTTCCAAACCATAAATCTAAGCTCCTAGGGCATAAACACACGGAGTTTGGGAGGTTTAAGGTCTTGAAATCCACATATAAGGGACAAAAAGGGAATCTATTATACTAAAGATTAAGAAGGAGCTTTCTTACCTGGTTAGGAGCTTCTCCCAGGGTAGATTTCGGATCTACCACACTTCCTTGCACCCTCCAACTTTCTCCTTATTCTCTTAAGCTTCAAACTTCCTTCACCAAGCCAAAATCACTCACAAGGATCAAAATGGGTTAAGGTTTCGCTCTCCAGTTCTTCTGGAAGAGACTGGGACGAAATGGGTGTTTTAGAATGGGTAAAATAGGGTGCAATGTCTGAAAATAGAGTTTCATCCAGACAGGTGGACTCGCCGAGTCCATGCATCGACTCGCCAAGTTCACCGCTCAAATCCCGTGTCCACCCTGCTGCTACTTGGCGAGTCGGGACGCAGAGTCGCCGAGTTCGTGGCAAAAATAAGATGAAAACTTAAATAAAATCATACCATGAACCCGGTGTTACAAATCTCCTCCACTTATTTTAGACTTCGTCCTCGAAGTCTGCCGCTCCCTTCTGGAACAGCTCCGGATAATGCTCCATCATCTCATCCGCGGGCTCCCAAGTCCATTCCGAGCCCTTCCGATGCTGCCATTGCACCTTCACCAGCTCCACCCTTTTGTTCCTCAGTTCCTTCGACTTCCGGTCTAGGATAGCCACAGGCCGCTCGATATAATTCAGGCTGTCATCAACCCGGATGTCCTCCAAAGGTACCACTGCTTAATCGTCCACCATGCACTTCCGCAGCTGGGAGACGTGGAAAGTGCTGTGGATCTGACTGAGTTCGGATGGCAGGTCCAGCTGATATGCCACCTTGCCCACTCGGGCTGCAACCCTAAACGGTCCAATATACCTGGGACCCAACTTGCCCCGTTTCCTGAATCGGATGACGCCCTTCCACGACGACACTTTCAGGAAAACCATATCCCCGACCTGGAACTCCAGGTCTGATCGGCGCCTATCGGCATAACTCTTATGCCGACTCTGAGCAGTCTGAAGCCTGCTCCGGACCTGCTGAATCTTCTCTGTCGTCTTGAGCACTACTTCGGTGCTCCCCATGACTCTCTGTCCAACCTCGCCCCAACATATCAGGGTCCTGCACTTCCTCCCGTACAACATCTCGAAGGGAGGGCGGTCAATACTCGCGTGATAGCTGTTGTTATATGAGAACTCGGCTAAAGGAAGATAGGTATCCCAGCTACCACCGAAGTCTAAAACACACGCCCGCAGCATGTCCTCCAGAGTCTGGATGGTCCGCTCGCTCTGGCCATCCGTCTGCGGGTGAAAGGCTGTACTAAAATGCAGACGAGTACCCAGCTCGTCATGAAACTTCTTCCAGAACCTGGAAGTGAACCGCACATCCCTATCCGAAATTACTGAAACTGGCACCCCGTGCCGTGCCACCACTTCTCTGATGTAGATATCGGCCAATTTCTCGGCCGAGATGCTCTCCTGAATCGGGATAAAGTGGGCGCTCTTGGTCAATCGATCGACGATGACCCATATTGAATCCACTCCCCGCGCGGTCCTGGGAAGCTTGGTGATGAAATCCATCGTGATGTCTTCCCATTTCCACAGCGGGATATCCAACGGCTGCATCTTGCCGTGTGGTCTCTGGTGTTCGGCCTTGACCTTCCTGTAGGTCAGACACCGCTCAACGTACCATGCTACATCCCGCTTCATGCAGGGCCACCAATAGTCCAGACGAAGATCCCTATACATCTTCGTTGCCCCTGGATGAATGGAGAATCGGGATTTGTGCGCCTCCTCCATCAGAACCTGGCGCACGCCTCCAAGATATGGAACCTACACCCTGCGGTGTAATGTCAATAACCCCCTGCTGTCATGGTCGAAGGAGGAAACCTGTCCCACAATCCGCTCACTCTTCCGATGTTCCTCCTTTATAGCCTCCTGCTGAGCCTCCCGAATCCGCTCCAAAAGCGGAGTCACCACTGTCATCCGCATGCAAATATCCCTGATCGGCGCCGCCTTCCGGCTAAGTGCATCGGCCACCACGTTGGCCTTCCCCGGGTGATAAAGGATTTCACAATCATAATCCTTTACCACATCAAGCCACCGACGCTGCCTCATATTCAGATTTGGCTGGTCCATGAGGTACCTCAAACTCTTGTGGTCCGTGTAAATTATACAGCGAACCCCATAGAGGTAATGACGCCAAATCTTGAGGGCGAACACAACAGCCCCCAACTCCAAATCATGCGTCGGGTAGTTCGCCTCGTGAGGCTTCAGCTGCCTCGACGCGTAGGCGATGACATGCCCTCTCTGTATCAATACCGCGCCCAAACCTGAGATGGACGCATCGTAGTATACGACAAAATCCTCCATACCCTCTGGCAAGGCTAAGATTGGCGCCTCGCACAATCTCTGTCTCAGTGTCTCGAATGCTGCCTGCTGCTCAGGCCCCCAACGAAAGACCACAGCCTTCCTCGTTAACCTGGTCAGGGGTAATGCTATCTTGGAGAAATCCTTGAAGAATCTCCGATAGTAGCCAGCTAATCCCAGGAAACTCCGAATCTCAGATGGAGACTTCGGAACCTCCCATCTCATCACAGCCTCCACCTTGGCCGGATCCACCGAAATCCCTTTCTGGTTGACAAGGTGCCCAAGAAACTGCACCTCGCGCAACCAGAACTCACACTTGGAGAACTTAGCATACAAGTTCTCCCTTCTCAAAGTCTCCAAAACCTCCTGCAAATGCTCCTCATGCTGCTCTCGCGTCTTGGACTAAACCAAGATATCATCAATAAATACTATCACCGACCAGTCTAACATCGGTCTACACACGCGGTTCATGAGGTCCATGAATGCGGCAGGAGCATTGGTGAGCCCGAAAGGCTTCACCACGAACTCATAGTGGCCATAACGTGTCCGAAATGCCGTCTTCTGCACATCCTCCTCTCTGACCCTCACCTGGTGATACCCTGAACGCAAGTCTATCTTGGAGAACCAAGATGCTCCCTGAAGCTGGTCAAAGAGGTCGTCAATCCTCGGGAGTGGGTAGCGGTTCTTCACCGTTACCTTATTCAGCTCCCTATAATCAATACACATCCGATGCGACCCGTCCTTCTTCTTCACAAACAGAATCGGGGCTCCCCAGGGTGAACTGCTCGGTCTAATGAAACCCTTGTCTAACAGCTCCTGAAGCTATGTAGACAACTCCTGCATCTCAGGAGGAGCCAACTGATACGGTGCCTTGGCTATCGGAGCCGCACCAGGGACTAGGTCGATCCTGAACTCCACCTGTCGCTCTGGAGGTATCCCAGGCAGCTCCTCGGGGAATACATCCGCGAACCCTCGTACTACGGGCACATCGCCCACTGTCGCCTTACCCGTCTCCCGGGTGTCCATGACATATGCGACATATCCGGCGCAACCCTGCTGAAGGTAACGCCTTGCCCTCGCTGCCGAACAGAAGGCTGGCCCTCGCTGTGATCTCTCACCCTGAATTACTAACTCTCCCCCACTTGGGGCTCTGACTCGTACTAACTGTTGCGCACAATCTATCACTGCCCCATTGGAACTCAGCCAATCCATACCAATAATGACCTTGTTTCCCCGCAATGGAATGGGAACTAGGTCAACCAAATACCGCTCTTCGAACAACCTTAACACACAATCTCGGAAGACCTCTGATGCTCGCACCAACCGGTCGTCCGCAATCTCGACCTCTAAAGGGCAATCCAACATGCCCGAGGACTCAGGAAACTTCTTGCTAAGTGCAAGAGAAACAAAGGATCGGGTAGCCCCCGAATCAAACAACACCTGGACTGGAATACCGTTCACATGGAACGATCCCGTCACCACATCGGGTGCAGTGCATGCCTCCTCGGCTGTCAGCTGAAATGCCCGGCTCCTCACCACCGGAGCCTCTGCCTTGCCCTGCCGGCCATCTGTAATCCGCAGGGTCGCTGGAGCTGGCGCCTGTACCGGCGCTGCTGCTGTCAACTGGGGGCAGTTGGCCCTCTTGTGGCCCCTCTGGTTGCAGTGGAAACACAGCAACTCAGATGTCTGAATAACCGGAGCAGGGGCAGTACAATCCCTACTGAAGTGTCCCGTCTTGCCGCACCTGTAGCAGCCTGTCGATCCTAATCTACACGCTCCCTCGTGCGACCTGCCGCACTTCCTGCAGCGGCCCGGTCCTGAATGGCCTTTTGGCCTACCATCTGATCCCTTGGGCTTCTTTCCCGAAGCCCCTATCGTCTGTCCCTCCTCTGCCTTCCTCTTCCGGACGTGCTCGAGATCTATCTCCCTCTCCCTCGCCCCAGCAATCATAGAATCCAGGGTAGGGCAAGCTGAAAAACTGACATGCTCCCGTATGTCGGCTCGCAGCATGTCATGGTAGCGGGTCCTCCTCATATCCTCATCACCTGCATACTGGGGCACCAGCAACGCCCTCTCCCGGAACTTGGCGGTGATCTCCGCCACAGTCTCTGTCGGCTGTCTCATATCCAAAAACTCTCTAGCTAACTGCTGGAGTTCCATTGTAGGTGCGAACTCCGCTCTGAACCAGGTCACAAAATCCGGCCACGTCATAGCCTCAATGGCCGCGGCTCCCAAAGAGTCACAAACCGACTCCCACCAATCTCTAGCTCTGTCACGTTGACACCCTGCTGCAAATCGTACCTTCGACCCCTCGGGGCAGAAGCTGATCAGCTGTGCAGACTCAAGGTCTGCAATCCATCGTCTGGCAGCAATGGGGTCCTTCGCCCCATGGAAATCTGATGCACCACTGCCCCTGAAGTCCTTAAAGGACAGTGTGCGTGGTCCTGACTGGCTAGCCGCCATATCACTCCTGAACGCCCTGAGACGATCCTCCATCAATTCTACAATACCCTCCTTGATCGACCCGAAGATGATGGGAGTCGACTCAAGGATGCCCCTGGTAATCTTTGACGCAATGAACTTGCGTAGACCCTCATCAACTGGTTCGGACCCTGATCCCGAACCCGATCCCGATCCTGAGCCTCTCGCTCCCTGTCGTGTGGTCACCATACTGAAAAACATAGCATAACCACCATCAAACGATATTCCACTAACGAGGTCCACATACATACCACTAGTCCCCGGTCTCGCCTCGGCCCTTTTGAATCGAGTACGGATCCTCCGCTTTCAGTAGTACGGGCCCATACTACCTTCCACGTCTATCCGTACTTTCCTCAAGAATTGCCTCAACTCAACCAAGTCCTTTCTACTAATACTGCGGTTCTCGTGCTACTCTCGCCCTAGGCTTACCCTAAGTAATCGCCATCCCACTCTCTGCCATCAGCTGCACAAGAAGTCCCTGCTTTCTTTCCCTAACTAGCTTGCGAATACTATTACATATTACTCAGACTAGATAATTATTCGAATGAGAGGTCCTACCCTACAACGGTTGGACTCAAACGAGAGCTGGGAAATAGGGCTAGACCCAACCTTCTGAAATTATTTAATCCCAGCAATATGTAACTTAGCATATTCGTTCACTAGTTAGTGAAAGACGACTAGAACTCCTGATAGCACAAAGCAAGCAGCATGCGGGCATTGAGTACACATAATCAAGTATATACTACTCTGGCTATCATACTGACTGATCTGTACTAGCATGCAATTCTCAAAAAGCCGAAACACATAAAGCAGGCACATAAGGCATCATTCCTAGATCCTTAGTCCTATTCTAGCATGCTGTTCTACTGAAACTGAACTGATAATCATAACGTAAACTTGTATGGGCACTTTGGGGAAAACTTACTTGAGCTCGGCCGGTCGCGCACATCACACACATTTTTCTTTTTAGAAACCCCTTTTACTTAGTCTTTAGAAAATCATTTCTTTATAAAAATCTTTTAATCCCTCGATTTGAGTCCAGATACCCCCGAAGGTGTGTCCGAATCCCTCAAACCAAGGCTCTGATACCAACTTGTAACATCCCAAAAATACCAGCTAAAAATTTCATTTTTAAATTAGGTTAATTCATAAAAACATCGTTACAAAACATTCATAATATTAATTTATGTCTGAGAACCGGTAACATCATAGTAAAATATTCAGAGTACATCCCAGAAAATCCATAGTGCGGAAAACATGAGAGTGTGTGACATGCCGCTACCGCGCCGGCTCCTGTCCCCTAGCTGAAGAGGTACCTGAAAACAAAACTATAAAACGTAAGCACGAAGCTTAGTGAGTTCCCCCATAATGCCACATACCATGCAATCGTATAATGAACAGCTAAGAGATACGGGCCTCACCCACACCCATTAGAGATACGGGCCTCGCCCACACTCTACTAGCTAGGAGATACGGGCCTCGCCCACACTCTGCTATCCATGGAGATATGGGCCTCGCCCACACTCCGCTACTAAACCATAACATACAAGTATCACACAGACAACAAGTATAAGCAATTCTATCATACTGGCATATATCACAATCAAACTCAGCTATGAGATACGGGCTCCGCCCACACTCCGATACTAACATATCGTCTATACGGGCCGACCTTGGTGCCTTAGACCTGTCCCTACTGGAAGGAAACTCACCTCGAGAGTAGCTGCCGAAAACCTGCTCAAACTACGCCTGGCTGCCGCACCGGTAATCCCTCCGGCTATAAATCCGTAAACATGGATTAGGTACTCATAAATACCCCTAAGGTCAAATGACCGGTCAAAGTCAACTCCTTGGTCAAAGTCAACCTTCTGATTGACTGGACTCGCCGAGTCCATATGGCGACTCGCCGAGTCCTTCTATGTCTAGCCTGACTCTGACTCATCGGGTCCCTGTTCCCACTCACTGAGTCAGCCTGACTCGCTAGACGGGGACAACTAACAAACCCGCGACTGGACTCGCCGAGTCCAAGGGGGTGACTCGCCGAGTCCGACGAACAGATCTCACAAATCGCTCCAATCTTCCATCAGAACATCAACCTTGGAGATTTGGAGATTCTGGGACTATAGCTACACGTTAAATTGCTAATTCCACATGCGACTACGGAGGGTTGGACCTCCTACACTTAAACCCTTCTTATCCTAGTGACTGATCGTATGACTCGCCGAGTTGGAAGAACAACTCGTCGAGTTCAAGGCTATATTCAAGGGACTCGCCGAGTTTGAAGAACGACTCGCCGAGTACCAGACAATCTTCATAGGACTCGCCGAGTTGTTTATCCAACTCGTCGAGTCTAAGGCCATCTTCATGGAACTCGCCGAGTGCACTTTGGCACTCGCCGAGTAACCTTCGACTCTTCACCCATTATGGCCAAAACTGAGACATGCAATGGTTCCAAACCATAAATCTAAGCTCCTAGGGCATAAACACACGGAGTTTGGGAGGTTTAAGGTCTTGAAATCCACATATAAGGGACAAAAAGGGAATCTATTATACTAAAGATTAAGAAGGAGCTTTCTTACCTGGTTAGGAGCTTCTCCCAGGGTAGATTTCGGATCTACCACACTTCCTTGCACCCTCCAACTTCCTCCTTCTTCTCTTAAGCTTCAAACTTCCTTCACCAAGCCAAAATCACTCACAAGGATCAAAATGGGTTAAGGTTTCGCTCTCCAGTTCTTCTGGAAGAGAATGGGACGAAATGGGTGTTTTAGAATGGGTAAAATAGGGTGCAATGTCTGAAAATAGAGTTTCATCCAGACAGGTGGACTCGCCGAGTCCATGCATCGACTCGCCGAGTTCACCGCTCAAATCCCGTGTCCACCCTGCTGCTACTCGGCGAGTCGGGACGCAGACTCGCCGAGTTCGTGGCAAAAATAAGATGAAAACTTAAATAAAATCATACCATGAACCCGGTGTTACACTTATTGATCTAACCTATTTGCTTGTTGTTGCTGAATTAGTAATGATTTGGAGCAATGGTAAAGCAAATTTGATTGGGAGATCTACTTCTCAAGTTTCCATGGACATTGACAATGGTAAAATTGGAAGTCCAGAAAAGCTTTCTCTTCCCATTAGAAAGGGATCGACCATGGTCAAGTCATTTGAGAAAATGGTAAAGAGAAAGGCTAAGTCTGAGATAGTCCCGTGTACCATTCCCAAAGAGTCCATATGTTTCTATTGCCAACAGAAGGGGCACTGGTTGCGAAGCTGCCATATTTAACTGAAAGATCGCAAGGATAGTAAAGTCAAAATGTTTGACTCTACTTCACGTAAGTCCACTGTCCAACTCTATTACGTTCCTATTTGGAGATTCTTAATACATGATGTAATGTAATTACATTTTGATGTTTTGTAGAATCCAAGAAAAGAAAGGAAGCTTACAGGAAGAGTAAGCTGATTCAGATCGTGAAGAGATGAATTTCGATCGCATGGTTCGATGATCAGAATTTAGAGCTGTTGCTTAAGAGTTATGATATATTGCTTAGGAATAGATAACAACATAGTTTTCATATGTATTTGCATTGTAAGGATAAGTTTTCCTCAATTTTTAAATAAAAAAAAATTTTGATTTTATTTTATTTTAAGTTTCCTTACAATGGCATTTGTGAAAATTGTTGTTTATATGTTTCCATTGATAGCAATATTGGAAAATGGATTTGATTCTTTCTTTTGTGGTAGAGTCAAAAAAATTTACCAAATAAGGAAAGATTCTTATCACCCAAGTTTCAATTGGATAGAAACTTGGAATCATGTAACTTGTATTGCGTGATGAACGAGAACCTTCATCTTTGGTCAATTAAGACTAATTCCTTGTTCACATGTATACGTGAGTCAAGTGAAGGACTAGTGGATCGGGTACACTTGGTTGTGCGCTGGTCAGGTCCACCACAAAGAATGATAAGACTATTCGTTATGATTTACTAAAGTTTAGTAAATATGGTTATACTTACAAGATTAAGTGTAATTCTGAATCATTGAAAAAGTTTCAATGTATGGCAGAACGAATAAGAAGAATCAAATTAGGCAGAAAGATAAAAGTTTTGGGTTTTGAGCATTCTAAGACTCCTATGGTGTACATGCAACCCTAAATACCTTGGATCTATGTTTTCTCTATTATACATGCAAATATGAACTTTCCAAGGTATTACCCTAACTAGCATACAATCTTGTGTACTTGCATAACAAAAGTAGATAAAATACATACCTTTTTGATGTAACTCGATTCCATGGAGCTTACGAGCCTAGTGCCCCAAGTGTGACACCTCAAATGGTTCACACAACATCACCAACATCTTGGAATAACTTGAGAGAAGAGTTATTATGCCCAAATCGGCTAGACCTCACATATATGTATCACTAGTGCCAATTTCTTGAGATAAAAGGGTCCTTATATAGTGTGGCTATTAGGGTTACACAATGTAACTCATGACTTTAACCATTCCTTATATTCCATGGGTTTAAACTCCATGGAGTATGCATGGGTCACCCCATGGGTTTTGTCCAACATAAGGAATCATGGATCACAAGCCCACATATATAAGAATGAATGATTTACACAATCAATCCCCATATATTTAATTAATCTCTTTTTGATCACAAAATTAATTCCAAATTAATTCTTGTTCAATACTAATTAAATAATATGATTTCATATTAATATATTAGAACTTATAATATATTAATAAATCATAAGTGTCCTCTTCTTACAAAAAGTCTATCCAAATTTTCCGATGCCATGCAACCCAAATGGACCATGCCAAATCGGGTCAAGTACATACCAATTATAGTTATGGACTTAGACACTAATCCAACAGTCTCCCGCTTGGATAAGTCTAGTAACTATTATTGCAAGTATGACTCCAACCTGACTAGCAATCGTAGCTCTTAAAAGCTGCTGTCGAACTCTGAACAAATCAATGACGTGTCCATTAGATAAGTGATCATATATTCCTCCATTCTAGATATCATATGGACTGAGATATGGATTATAAGCATTCTCTCTGTCCATTTGTTGTTTCCCGATTTCTGATTTATGACAACTGACTAATTGAACAAATAAAACCAGTCTAGGCTTGGCCAAGCACTTGGGGGTGTCATCACTAAATCATCGAGGGGACCACAGATATTGCTTTTATCCCCTTAAGGGTAAAATGAATGGATAAACTTCGACCCAAATGTTCGCTTGCACTTACCGATCAAATCACACACAACAATATGTTTTATAACACCGAGTTACCGGAGCGTTTTCATATTATCAATGTGCAACCAACTTGCAGTTACAACTCACATGTCTAGGTTTCATGAATATAAGATATTATCGTATCATGACTCACTCGTGATAAAATCCATGAAGTGATTCAAATGAGCGTGGGTTGAATCCAATACTCGAATCTTTTTCCTGGAGCACTCATGAATACTGCAGCTAAGTCCTAGACAAACTACAGACCCATTCATGACAGTCTTGCCTCAATACCTACTTCCAAAGTACGATCGACTGCGGATGGTTTGAATAACCTAGTTACTCGGGAAGTCAAAACATGCAAAGTGAAACACAAGAATAATACTAATCCTATATGGCCCCAAAACTCTTTGAGTGTAAATAAAACACCTTTTATCTAAGCACCATTTTGATTACTAATTATTCATGTATAATGTTTCAGATGACCAACTTAATACTTGAATTAAAATAATAGTTATGCCATGCTCCAAGCATGCACACTATGTTTACCTATGGTCCTTCCTTTGTGAAATAGATCAATTGAAAAAATTTTCAATGATGCTCATTTCACAATCCCAATCCTTATTGTAAATGTAAGAATACCAAACTCTTGCCATTTACTGAAATCTGTTAGATTCTAAACTTATATCCAGTGATCCCCTTGTAATGACTATGCATAAAAGTCACAAAGACTTGGCAACAGACATTACAATGTATTCCACTGCAAATCAATTCCATGGAAATGAAGTCTCATATTCAAAATACATTCTTTTGAACATCCTTCTTTGCATTAAGTTTTCTAATCTTACACATATTTAAAAAATAACTTCCACCTATGGAAACAATTCCATGTTACCATTTTGATTATCATTTCTGAACAAGAGTTGCCTCTTTTTAGAATATGTCAATATGGTCCTTTCCAAAGTTTACACTATACTTCCAATTGTCCACGAGCAACCAATCTTTGGTAAACCTCTGATTGTCCTCGACAATTTCTTAATCATTTTAGTCATATCCAGTTCTATTCCTTTTTCTCTCTTAATGCCATAGGCATTTGGAAAAATTTAGAATGGATGAATGTTATAGCACATGTAATCGATCCTATACCCGAAGCATGGGACACGATTCATGATGTCTCACATAAAGACGTGATACTTGACCAGTCTTTTGCTAAAATATTTTTATTTTCCATGTTCTCAAAATTCGAACTATGAAGAGGGATATTGTAATCATAATCGAATTTTGAGAATGCAACATATATAGAATTTCCTTATGTTGAACCATTCCAACATAACATTCATATATATATATATATATATATATATATATATATATATATATATATATATATATATATATATATATATATATATCCCCTTGACTGAAGTTGATTAAAATCTCAATCTAAGCTTTTAGAATTGGGATGATGTATAAAATTCTCTCTCCCTTAATTATAGCAAAACAAATTTTCAAAGCGAATTGAAACTTTGTTTTCTATAATTAACATTGCTATCTTGCAACACGTAACATAATAATCATGCTCCCACTAACATGATAATTATAATTTAACTAGCATAATACTTATTCTCCCACTAGCTTTCACATGTACCCAGAAATCAGCTGGACTTCTAGAAATCAATACTTTATTGACTTTCTTACTAAAGTTCAGATTTCTGATACAAGATGCTTTGATAAAACTTTATCAAAATCATACACCTTTCCTTAGATAGCTCACATGTGTGTCTAAACAATTATGAAGAGGGATGCTGTAATCATAATGTTTAGACCTTTTTCCATTCTCAAAAGTCTATATTAGTGTGCTGGTTAAACACACACGCTCTACTAACGACTTTGAGAATGAAAATATCACAATTGCTATCTACATAAAATCTACTTAGTGAAAGCGTTTCCTCACCATCATTTTCATGAATCGAAGAGAAACCTTATGACACTTATATTTTTTATGGTGTATGTATTCCTATCCATATAATTTGTCAAAACCATAATAACAAGACAAGGTTAGTGAGAAATCCAAACTCATATGGACTGAAATTGTTTAATCTTAACTTCTTGCCTCCTGGAAGCTCAATGGCCTACCATCACTTCCATGTTGTTATGCAAACAATTGAGAACTCATAGAACTCACAAGCATAGTCAAATTTTAACTGAAATAGACACAGAAATAAGAATATGTCAACACGATAGGTTACAAACCTTAAGTCGTGGGCTAGTGATTAACAATAGGTTTTATTCTTGATTAGTTATTGAAACTTTTCAAGATCTTTAAAGACTCCCACTGTCCTCTTGACATATAAGATTCTCTTGTCAAGAACTATTCGTTAACAAACAAATATTCAAGAGTTAGTGCGGATCCCTATCAAGGAAAAACACTTCACACAATTGGTCTTAGTTGGTCTTTGTTTTATCCAAAACATCACAACCTACCAATCTCAAATGTACAAGAGTAAGAAAGATGTTACTCTACCTTTGATAAGTGTTATAAACCTTCTTTAAGATTATGTCACTCAAGTTACAATCCTGGAGTATGACTCTAAGATTTGATTTTGGAATGAAGTATGATTTATCTTTTGATTTAACAAGTTCAACAACTCGCGATTCCTCTTCTTAGCCAAGCAAATACACTAAGGTGTCATTGGAGGATCAATTGTGATATGGTTTCATAATCACAAAGGTAATCATAAAACAAGATACTCAAGTACTCTCCCATCTCTTCAAATTGGAGAAACTTTTATCTTTCTGCCTAATTTGATTCTTCTTATTCGTTCTGCCATACATTGAAACTTTTACAATGTTTCAGAATTACACTTAAACTTGTAAGTGTAACCATATTTACTAAACTTTAGCAAATCATAACGAATAATCTTATCGACCTTTGTGGTGGACCCAACCAGCGCACAACCTAGTGTACGCAATCCTTCAGTCCTTCACTCGACTCACACATACATGTGAACAAGGACTTAGTCTTAATTTCCCAAAGATGAAAATTCTTATTCATCATACAATGATAGTTGCATGATTCCAAGTTTCTATCCAACTGAAACTTGGTTGATGAGAATCATTCATTATTTGGTAAATTATGACACTACCACAAATGAAAGAATCAAATTTATTTTCCAATATTTCTATCAATGGAAACATACAAACAACTATTTTTTTCACAAATGCCATTGTAAGGATACTTAAAATAAGTAAAATCAAAACTTTTCTTTTATTTTAAAACTTGCGGAAAAAACTTTTCCTTACAATGCAAATAATATGAAAACACATGTTGTTATCTACTCCTCAATAGATGTGCCGGTTAACCACACGCGCTCCACCGATACTATGATAAACATTAAGTTACCCTTTTCCTACCTTGTGAAATCAAGCTAGTGTGTCGGTTAACCACACGCTCTCCACTAACCGAATTAAGAAAAGTGCAAAGTGTAATTTCATGGGTTAGCACCAAATTCACATTTTCCTAAGTAACTAAGATTGGGAATTCATAATAGTTTAGTTACTTAGTATTTATCATTAATACTTTTAATGAAGGGAGAATTATAGTCCTTGTCCTACCCGTTCGGCTAACGACCCTCCACCAGTCAAGCAAGCGGTGGGTGAGAGTGGACACCCATTAAACTGCCATTTTATAAGCAGTAACCTTATACCCCCCTTATAGACCGACTTCATGAATGAGGCCTACTAACGGTAAGACTGACTTGATCTTATACATATATATATTATTAACTTATAATACTATAAAGTATAAGGGTTGAATTTTAACTTTTAACATTCTAAGGGCTTAACTTGGAATTAAAGTATTCATGAGGGGAAACTTTACAAATTCCAAAACTTGAGGGCAAGTTTTGAAACTAGTCAAAACTCTTTGATTTTCATAACTTATGAGTTTAATTAAAGTTTTAGAGACTTAAATGAAGAGACTCTTGAACATCCATAAGTTGTGGACAAGTTATGGAGTTCATAAAAACTATTTATGAGAAAAAGACTCTTCATTTTGTAACCTATGGAATTATTTATGAGTTTTAAGAATCATAAATGTGTCTTTTCATATAACTTGAGGACAAGTTACAAAAACACATTTTATGAACAATTTGTAGATTAATTTGGATTGAAAACAACTAACACAAAGTTTTTTCATTAATCTAAATTAACTCATAAAACAAGGTAACACGAAAAAAGTTTTGATAATCCATAACTTATGAAAGTTTCAAAACTCTTAAGATCATAACTTTTAAAAAAGACTTTTGAGTTTCAAAATTTTATGACAAAATTTGTAACTCCTTAAAAAATTTAGATCAAACCTTTAAAACAAATAAAATAATCATATCATTCTATCTTTTAATAAATTGACCTAATTCAACTCTTGTAGTAAAATGACACAAATTTTACAAATAATTAGTTTTCCATAAAATCAAGTAATTATCTTAAAATTTGAGAAACTTCATGTTTTTTTTTCTTTTTGTTTTCAACTTTGAAAATCAAACATTTGCATCAAATATAATAGAAAACAACTCATGGCTCTGATACCACTGTTGCATTTTTGGTATAATACACCATCCTATGGTGCACATACAACCCTAAATACCTTGGATCTATGTTTTCTCTATTATACATGAAAATATCAATTTTCCAAGGTATTTTTCTAACTAGCATAATATGAAGTACATATAATATAAATTATAGTAGAATTACATACCTCTTTGTTGTAGCTTGATTCCATGGAGCTTAAGAGCCTAGTGCCTCAAGTGTGACACCTCAAATGGTTCACACAACATCACCAACATCTTCAAATAACTTGAGAGAAAAGGTTCCTATGCTCAAATTGGCTAGCCCTCATGTGTACACACACTAGTGCCAATTTCTTGAGCCATGAGGTCCTTATATATGGTGGTTATTAGGGTTACACCATGTAATTCATGTCTTTCCATATTCTTCATGCTCCATGGGTTAAAACCTCCATGGAGTATCCATGGGTTACTCCATGGGTTTAGCCCAACATGAAGAACTATGGATCATAAGCCCACATATATAAGAATGAATGATTTACACAATCAATCCCCATATATTTAATTAGTCTCCTTTTGATCACATAATTAATTCCAAATTAACTCTTGATCAATACTAATTAAATAATATGATTTCATATTAATATATTAGAACTTATAATATATTAGCAAATCATAATTATCCTTTTCTCATAAAGGTCTATCCAAATTGTTCCGATGCCATGCAACCCAAATGGACCATGCCAATCGAGTCAAATACATACCAATTATAGTTATGGACTTAGACACTAATCCAACAGTTTTACCACCGCCAGCCACCGTATGATGATGGTTGTGTGCGTGTGTGTGAGTGTAGTAAGGTGTATGTTGTTTTTGTTGGGTTTTGAGCATTCTAACACTCCTATGGTGTACATACAACCCTAAATACCTTGGATCTATGTTTTCTCTATTATACATGCGAACTTGAAGTTTCCAATGTATTACCCTAACTAGCATATAATCATAAGTACTAGCATAACAAAAACTAGATAGAATACATACCTTTTGTTGTAGATTGATTCCATGGAGCTTAAGAGCCTAGTGCCCCAAGTGTGACATCTCAAATGGTTCACACAACATCACCAACATATTGGAATAACTTGAGAGAAAATGTTCTTGTGCTCAAATCGGCTAGCCCTCA
Source organism: Lactuca virosa (assembly GCF_052849685.1). Lineage (NCBI taxonomy): Eukaryota > Viridiplantae > Streptophyta > Magnoliopsida > Asterales > Asteraceae > Lactuca > Lactuca virosa. The sequence goes on from NC_136426.1 coordinate 149,802,234, forward strand.
CATATATGTATCACTAGTGCCAATTTCTTGAGCTAAAGGGGTCCTTATATAGTGTGGGTATTAGGGTTACACAATGTAACTCATGACTTTACCCATTCCTTATGATCTATGGGTTTTAACCTCCATGGAGTATCCATGGGTCACCCCATGGACATAGCCCAACATAAGGAATCATGGATCATAAGCCCACATATATAAGAATGAATGATTTACACAATCAATCCCCATATATTTAATCAGTCTCTTTTGATCACAAAGTTAATTCCAAATTAATTCTTGATCAATACTAATTAAATAATATGATTTCATATTAATATATTAGAACTTATAATATATTAATATAAATCATAAATAACCTCTTCTCACAAAAAGTCTATCCAAATGTTCTGATGCCATGCAACCCAAATCGACCATGCCAAATCGGGTCAAGTACATACCAATTATAGTTATGGACTTAGACACTAATCCAACAGTCTCCCACTTGGATAAGTCTAATAACTATTATTGTAAGTATGACTCCAACCTGACTAGCAATCGTAGCTAATAAAAGCCGCTGTCGAACTCTGAACAAATTAATGACGCGTCCATTAGATAAGGATAATATATTCCTCCATTCTAGATATCATATGGACTGAGACATGGATTATAATCATTCTCTCTGTCCATTTGTTGTTTCCTGATTTCCGATTTATGACAACTGACTAATTGATCAAATCAAATCAGTCTAGGCTTGGCCAAGCACTTAGGTTTGTCATCACTAAATCATAGAGGGGCCCACATATGTCGCTTTTAACCATTTACGGGTAAAAGGAATGGATAAACTTTGACCCAAATGCTCGCTTGCACTTACTTATCAACTCACACACAACATTATGTTTTATAACACCGAGTTACCGGAGCGTTTTCATAATATCAATGTGCAACCAACTTGCAGTTACAACTCACATGTCTAGGTTTAAAGAATATAAGATATTATCGTCTCATGATTCACTCGTGATAAAATCCATGAAGTGATTCAAATGAGCGTGGGTTGAATCCAATACTTGAATCTTATTCCAGGGGCACTCATGAATACTACAGCTATGTCACCCAGATAAACTACAGACCCATTCATGACAGTCTTGCCTCAATACCTACTTCCCAAGTATGATCGACTGTGGATGGTTTGAATAACCTAGTTATTCGGGAAGTCAAAACATGCAAAGTGAAACACAAGAATAATACTAATCCTATATGGCCCCAAAACTTTTGAGTGTAAATAAAACACCTTTTATCTAAGCACCATATTGATTACTCATTATTCATGTATAATGTTTCGGATAATCAACTTAATACTTGAATTGAAACAATAGTCATGCCATGCTCCAAGCATGAACACTATGTTTGTCCAAACAATAGCTATGCCATACTCCAAGTATGCGAACTATGTTTGTCTATGGTCTTACTTTGTGAAATAATATCAATTGAACATGATTCCAATAATGCTCATTTCACAATCCCAATCCTTATTGTAATGTAAGAATACCAAACTCTTGTCATTTACTGTAATCTGTTAGATTCTAAAATTATATGCAATGATCCCCTTGTAATGACTATGCACACAAGTCACAAAGACTTGGCAACAGACATTACAAAGTATTCCAATGGAGATTAATTCCATGGAAACGAAGTCTCACATTCAAAGTACATTCCTTTGAACATCCTTCTTTGAATTTAAGTTTTCTAATCTTACACATATTTAAAGAATAACTTCCACCTATGGAAACAATTCCATATTACCATTTTGACTATCACTTCTGAACAAGAGTTGCCTCTTTTTGATATGTCAATATGGTCCTAACTCTATACTTCCAATTGTCCATGAGCAACCAATCTTTGGTAAACCTAAGATTGTCCTCGACAATTGCTTAATCATTTTAGTCATATCAAGTTCTAGTCCTTTTTCCCTCTTAATGCCCTAGGAATTTGGAAAATTTAGAATGGATAAATATTATAGCACATGTAATCGAACCTATACCCGAAGCATATGGGACACGATTCATGATGTCTCACATAAAGACGTGATACTTGACCAGTCTTTTGCTAGAATATTTTTATTTGCCATGTTCTCACAATTCGAACTATGAAGAGGGATGCCGTAATCATAATCAAATTTTGAGAACGCAACATATATAGAATTTTCTTGTGTTGAACCATTCCAACATAACATTCATATATATCCTTGACTAAAGTTGATTAAAATCTCAATCTAAGCTTGTAGAATTGGAATGAAGTATAAAATCCTCTCCCTTAGTTATAGCAAAACAATTTTTCAAATCGAACTGAAACTTTTGTTTTCTATAATTAACATTGCTAACTTGCAAAACTTAACATAATAATCATGCTCCCACTAACATGATGATTATAATTTAACTAGCATAACACTTTATGCTCCCACTAGCTTTGACATGTACCCAGAAATCAGTTGGACTTCTAAAAATCAATATTTTACTTACTTACCAAAGTTCAGATTTCTGATACGAGATGCTTTGATAAGACTTTATCAAAATCATACACCACTCCTTAGATAGCTCACATGTGTGTCTAAACAATTTTAGGACTATGAATCATAGTCTCAATTGTTTAGACCTTTTGCCATTCTTACTAGTATATGTTAGTGTGCCGGTTAACCACACACGCTCCACTAACGGCTATGAGAATGCAAATATCACAATTTCTATCTACCTAAAATATACTTAGTGAAAGAGTTTCCTCACCATCATTTTCATGAATCGGAGAGAAACCTTATGACACTTAGATTTTTATGGTGTATGTGCTCCTATCCATGCAAATTTTTCAAAACCATAATCACAAGAAAAGGTTAGTGACAAATCCAAACTCATATGGACTGAACTTGCCCAATCTCATTCTCTTGCCACTCGGTAGCACAAGGGCCTACCATTGCTTCCAGGTTGTTATGCAAACAATTGAGAACTTATAGAACACACAAGCATAGTCAACTTAAACTGGAATGGGCACAGAAGCAAGAATATACCAAACCTCAAGTTGTGTGATAGTGATTAACAATAGGTTTTATTCTTGATTAGTTATTGAAACTTTTCAAGATATTTTGAGACTCCCACTGTCCTCTTGACATATAAGATTCTATTTTCAAGAAGTATTCCTTAACAAACAAATATTCAAGAATTAGTGCGGATTCCTATCAAGGAAAAACACTTCACACAATTGGTCTTAGTTGGTCTTTGTTTTATCCAAAACATCACAACCTACCAATCTCAAATGTACAAGAGTAAGAAAGATGTTACTCTACCTTTGATAAGTGTTATAAACCTTCTTTAAGATTATGTCACTCAAGTTACAATCCTGGAGTATGACTCTAAGATTTGATTTTGGAACGAAGTATGATTTATCTTTTGATTTAACAATTTCAACAACTCGCGATTACTCTTCTTAGCCAAACAAATGCACTAAGGTGTCGTTAGAGGATCAATTGTTATATGGTTTCATAATCACAAAGGTAATCATAAAACAAGATACTCAAGTACTCTCCCATCTCTTAAAATTGGAGAAACTTTTATCTTTCTGCCTAATTTGATTCTTCTTATTCATTTTGCCATACATTAAAACTTTTCCAATGTTTCAGAATTACACTTAAACTTGTAAGTATAACCATATTTACTAAACTTTAGCAAATCATAACGAATAATCTTATCGACCTTTGTGGTGGACCCAACCAGCGCACAACCTAGTGTACGCAATCCTTCAGTCCTTCACTCGACTCACACATACATGTGAACAAGGACCTAGTCTTAATTTCCCAAAGATGAAAATTCTTATTCATCATACAATGCCAGTTGCATGATTCCAAGTTTCTATCCAACTGAAACTTGGTTGATGAGAATCATTCCTTATTTGGTAAATTATGACACTACCACAAATGAAAGAATCAAATTTATTTTCCAATATTTCTATCAATGGAAACATACAAACAACTATTTTTTTTCACAAATGCCATTGTAAGGATACTTAAAATAAATAAAATCAAAACTTTTCTTTTATTTTAAAACTTGCGGAAAAAACTTTTCCTTACAATGCAAATACATATGAAAAAACATGTTGTTATCTACTCCTAAGCAATGTATCATAACTCTTAAGCAGCAACTCAAAATTCTGATCACCGAACCATGCGATCGAAATCCATCTCTTCGCGATTAGAATCAACTTACTCTTTCTTTAAGCTTCCTTACTTTTCCTTGATTGTTCGAAACATCAAAATGTAATTATATTACATCATGTATTAAGAATCTCCAAATAGGAACTTAATAGAGTTAGATAGTGGACTTTACCTGAAGCAAAGTCAAACTTTTTGACTTTTACCATCCTTATGAACTTTCAGGTAAACTTGGCGGCTTCACAACCGATGCCCCTTCTTTTGGCAAAAGAAACATATGGACTCTTTGGAAATGGCACATGAGACTATCTCAGACTTAGCCTTTCTCTTTACCATTGAGTCAAACGACTTGACCATAGCCGGTCCCTTTCCATTGGGAAGGTGAAGCTTTTATGGACTTCTAATGTTACTATTTGAAAATGTCCATGGAATTTTTGGAAGTGGATGTATCAAATTTGCTTTACCAGTGCTCCAAATCATTCTTGATTCAGCAGCATCAAGCAAATAGGTAAGATCATTAAGGGTCATGTTGTGGTCTGTCATCAGGAAGTGATTAAAGAACCTAATCAACAACCAACTTCCTCAAGACTTTGACACCCTACTCTCCCGGCTTGTCAATATGTGACTTGATCTCCAAGATCTTAGCACATATAGACTTTGATTGCCAATAGGGATTGAGTGACCTTGAACTTTTCAATTCTTTGAAGTTGTAGGTTAGGGAGAATAACTGGAGGAGGTGGAGGAAGTGAAATATGATTTCTAGTCCCATTAATGCACAACAAAAGGATTAATCTTTCACTTTCATCGCCATGTGGGATATCATATTCATTAAGAAGGTTGTTCCTAAAGATTTGGGAAGACCATAGTCGTCTAAACTAGACATCTACAAGGGAGAAATTCAAGTTAGTTGATTTAAGTCCTTAATATAACACCCAATATGAAATATTAAGGCTAAGACCCAACAAACTATTTTATAACTTGGAAGAGGGGTGCCGTAATCCAAGCTACAAAATATTTGAAGGTAGGTAAATGACGATTTACCAATTTCCACCATGAAAAACAGAATAAATTATTAAGTTTTAATTGGATTGAAACTCCTAGATCTTTTAAGATTCATTGAGCTTTCAATGGCTTGTTTAAATCTCAATTGTGCCCTCTCAAGTTTGTGACAGGGATGTCGAGGATCACAAACAAGGTGTGAATAACCATGCAAATTAACTTGGTACCCTTAACTTTATCACCTAATCGATGTGCCGGTTAACCACACGCGCTCCACCAATCTATGATAAACATTAAGTTACCATTTGCCACACATTGTCAATCCCATGTTAGTGTGCCGGTTAACCACACACACTCCACTAACGACTTAACAAAGATGCAAAGTGCAATTTCATGGGTTAGCACCATTTCACATTTTCCTAAGTAACTAAGATTGGGAATTTATAAGTGTTTAGTTACTTAGTATTTATCATTATACTTTTAATGAAGGGAGAATTAGAGTCATGTCCTACCCGTTCGGCTAACGTCCCTCCACCAGTCAAGGAAGCGGTGGGTGAGAGTGGACACCCATTAAACTGCCATTTTATAGGCAGTAACCTTATACCCCCTTAGAGACTGACTTCGTGAATGAGGCCTACTAACGGTAAGATTGACTTTACTCTTATGGTCCGTGTAAATTATACAGCGAACCCCATAGAGGTAATGACGCCAAATCTTGAGGGCGAACACAACAGCCCCCAACTCCAAATCATGCGTCGGGTAGTTCGCCTCGTGAGGCTTCAGCTGCCTCGACGCGTAGGCGATGACATGCCCTCTCTGTATCAATACCGCGCCCAAACCTAAGATGGACGCATCGCAGTATACGACAAAATCCTCCATACCCTCTGGCAAGGCTAAGATTGGCGCCTCGCACAATCTCTGTCTCAGTGTCTCGAATGCTGCCTGCTGCTCAGGCCCCCAACGAAAGACCACAGCCTTCCTCGTTAACCTGGTCAGGGGTAATGCTATCTTGGAGAAATCCTTGAAGAATCTCCGATAGTAGCCAGCTAATCCCAGGAAACTCCGAATCTCAGATGGAGACTTCGGAACCTCCCATCTCATCACAGCCTCCACCTTGGCCGGATCCACCGAAATCCCTTTCTGGTTGACAAGGTGCCCAAGAAACTGCACCTCGCGCAACCAGAACTCACACTTGGAGAACTTAGCATACAAGTTCTCCCTTCTCAAAGTCTCCAAAACCTCCTGCAAATGCTCCTCATGCTGCTCTCGCGTCTTGGACTAAACCAAGATATCATCAATAAATACTATCACCGACCAGTCTAACATCGGTCTACACACGCGGTTCATGAGGTCCATGAATGCGGCAGGAGCATTGGTGAGCCCGAAAGGCTTCACCACGAACTCATAGTGGCCATAACGTGTCCGAAATGCCGTCTTCTGCACATCCTCCTCTCTGACCCTCACCTGGTGATACCCTGAACGCAAGTCTATCTTGGAGAACCAAGATGCTCCCTGAAGCTGGTCAAAGAGGTCGTCAATCCTCGGGAGTGGGTAGCGGTTCTTCACCGTTACCTTATTCAGCTCCCTATAATCAATACACATCCGATGCGACCCGTCCTTCTTCTTCACAAACAGAATCGGGGCTCCCCAGGGTGAACTGCTCGGTCTAATGAAACCCTTGTCTAACAGCTCCTGAAGCTGTGTAGACAACTCCTGCATCTCAGGAGGAGCCAACTGATACGGTGCCTTGGCTATCGGAGCCGCACCAGGGACTAGGTCGATCCTGAACTCCACCTGTCGCTCTGGAGGTATCCCAGGCAGCTCCTCGGGGAATACATCCGCGAACCCTCGTACTACGGGCACATCGCCCACTGTCGCCTTACCCGTCTCCCGGGTGTCCATGACATATGCGACATATCCGGCGCAACCCTGCTGAAGGTAACGCCTTGCCCTCGCTGCCGAACAGAAGGCTGGCCCTCGCTGTGATCTCTCACCCTGAATTACTAACTCTCCCCCACTTGGGGCTCTGACTCGTACTAACTGTTGCGCACAATCTATCACTGCCCCATTGGAACTCAGCCAATCCATACCAATAATGACCTTGTTTCCCCGCAATGGAATGGGAACTAGGTCAACCAAATACCGCTCTTCGAACAACCTTAACACACAATCTCGGAAGACCTCTGATGCTCGCACCAACCGGTCGTCCGCAATCTCGACCTCTAAAGGGCAATCCAACATGCCCGAGGACTCAGGAAACTTCTTGCTAAGTGCAAGAGAAACAAAGGATCGGGTAGCCCCCGAATCAAACAACACCTGGACTGGAATACCGTTCACATGGAACGATCCCGTCACCACATCGGGTGCAGTGTATGCCTCCTCGGCTGTCAGCTGAAATGCCCGGGTCCTCACCACCGGAGCCTCTGCCTTGCCCTGCCGGCCATCTGTAATCCGCAGGGTCGCTGGAGCTGGCGCCTGTACCGGCGCTGCTGCTGTCAACTGGGGGCAGTTGGCCCTCTTGTGGCCCCTCTGGTTGCAGTGGAAACACAGCAACTCAGATGTCTGAATAACCGGAGCAGGGGCAGTACAATCCCTACTGAAGTGTCCCGTCTTGCCGCACCTGTAGCAGCCTGTCGATCCTAATCTACACGCTCCCTCGTGCGACCTGCCGCACTTCCTGCAGCGGCCCGGTCCTGAATGGCCTTTTGGCCTACCATCTGATCCCTTGGGCTTCTTTCCCGAAGCCCCTATCGTCTGTCCCTCCTCTGCCTTCCTCTTCCGGACGTGCTCGAGATCTATCTCCCTCTCCCTCGCCCCAGCAATCATAGAATCCAGGGTAGGGCAAGCTGAAAAACTGACATGCTCCCGTATGTCGGCTCGCAGCATGTCATGGTAGCGGGTCCTCCTCATATCCTCATCACCTACATACTGGGGCACCAGCAACGCCCTCTCCCGGAACTTGGCGGTGATCTCCGCCACAGTCTCCGTCGGCTGTCTCATATCCAAAAACTCTCTAGCTAACTGCTGGAGTTCCATTGTAGGTGCGAACTCCGCTCTGAACCAGGTCACAAAATCCGGCCACGTCATAGCCTCAATGGCCGCGGCTCCCAAAGAGTCACAAACCGACTCCCACCAATCTCTAGCTCTGTCACGTTGACACCCTGCTGCAAATCGTACCTTCGACCCCTCGGGGCAGAAGCTGATCAGCTGTGCAGACTCAAGGTCTGCAATCCATCGTCTGGCAGCAATGGGGTCCTTCGCCCCATGGAAATCTGATGCACCACTGCCCCTGAAGTCCTTAAAGGACAGTGTGCGTGGTCCTGACTGGCTAGCCGCCATATCACTCCTGAACGCCCTGAGACGATCCTCCATCAATTCTACAATACCCTCCTTGATCGACCCGAAGATGATGGGAGTCGACTCAAGGATGCCCCTGGTAATCTTTGACGCAATGAACTTGCGTAGACCCTCATCAACTGGTTCGGACCCTGATCCCGAACCCGATCCCGATCCTGAGCCTTTCGCTCCCTGTCGTGTGGTCACCATACTGAAAAACATAGCATAACCACCATCAAACGATATTCCACTAACGAGGTCCACATACATACCACTAGTCCCCGGTCTCGCCTCGGCCCTTTTGAATCGAGTACGGATCCTCCGCTTTCAGTAGTACGGGCCCATACTACCTTCCACGTCTATCCGTACTTTCCTCAAGAATTGCCTCAACTCAACCAAGTCCTTTCTACTAATACTGCGGTTCTCGTGCTACTCTCGCCCTAGGCTTACCCTAAGTAATCGCCATCCCACTCTCTGCCATCAGCTGCACAAGAAGTCCCTGCTTTCTTTCCCTAACTAGCTTGCGAATACTATTACATATTACTCAGACTAGATAATTATTCGAATGAGAGGTCCTACCCTACAACGGTTGGACTCAAACGAGAGCTGGGAAATAGGGCTAGACCCAACCTTCTGAAATTATTTAATCCCAGCAATATGTAACTTAGCATATTCGTTCACTAGTTAGTGAAAGACGACTAGAACTCCTGATAGCACAAAGCAAGCAGCATGCGGGCATTGAGTACACATAATCAAGTATATACTACTCTGGCTATCATACTGACTGATCTGTACTAGCATGCAATTCTCAAAAAGCCGAAACACATAAAGCAGGCACATAAGGCATCATTCCTAGATCCTTAGTCCTATTCTAGCATGCTGTTCTACTGAAACTGAACTGATAATCATAACGTAAACTTGTATGGGCACTTTGGGGAAAACTTACTTGAGCTCGGCCGGTCGCGCACATCACACACATTTTTCTTTTTAGAAACCCCTTTTACTTAGTCTTTAGAAAATCATTTCTTTATAAAAATCTTTTAATCCCTCGATTTGAGTCCAGATACCCCCGAAGGTGTGTCCGAATCCCTCAAACCAAGGCTCTGATACCAACTTGTAACATCCCAAAAATACCAGCTAAAAATTTCATTTTTAAATTAGGTTAATTCATAAAAACATCGTTACAAAACATTCATAATATTAATTTATGTCTGAGAACCGGTAACATCATAGTAAAATATTCAGAGTACATCCCAGAAAATCCATAGTGCGGAAAACATGAGAGTGTGTGACATGCCGCTACCGCGCCGGCTCCTGTCCCCTAGCTGAAGAGGTACCTGAAAACAAAACTATAAAACGTAAGCACGAAGCTTAGTGAGTTCCCCCATAATGCCACATACCATGCAATCGTATAATGAACAGCTAAGAGATACGGGCCTCACCCACACCCATTAGAGATACGGGCCTCGCCCACACTCTACTAGCTAGGAGATACGGGCCTCGCCCACACTCTGCTATCCATGGAGATATGGGCCTCGCCCACACTCCGCTACTAAACCATAACATACAAGTATCACACAGACAACAAGTATAAGCAATTCTATCATACTGGCATATATCACAATCAAACTCAGCTATGAGATACGGGCTCCGCCCACACTCCGATACTAACATATCGTCTATACGGGCCGACCTTGGTGCCTTAGACCTGTCCCTACTGGAAGGAAACTCACCTCGAGAGTAGCTGCCGAAAACCTGCTCAAACTACGCCTGGCTGCCGCACCGGTAATCCCTCCGGCTATAAATCCGTAAACATGGATTAGGTACTCATAAATACCCCTAAGGTCAAATGACCGGTCAAAGTCAACTCCTTGGTCAAAGTCAACCTTCTGATTGACTGGACTCGCCGAGTCCATATGGCGACTCGCCGAGTCCTTCTATGTCTAGCCTGACTCTGACTCATCGGGTCCCTGTTCCCACTCACTGAGTCAGCCTGACTCGCTAGACGGGGACAACTAACAAACCCGCGACTGGACTCGCCGAGTCCAAGGGGGTGACTCGCCGAGTCCGACGAACAGATCTCACAAATCGCTCCAATCTTCCATCAGAACATCAACCTTGGAGATTTGGAGATTCTGGGACTATAGCTACACGTTAAATTGCTAATTCCACATGCGACTACGGAGGGTTGGACCTCCTACACTTAAACCCTTCTTATCCTAGTGACTGATCGTATGACTCGCCGAGTTGGAAGAACAACTCGTCGAGTTCAAGGCTATATTCAAGGGACTCGCCGAGTTTGAAGAACGACTCGCCGAGTACCAGACAATCTTCATAGGACTCGCCGAGTTGTTTATCCAACTCGTCGAGTCTAAGGCCATCTTCATGGAACTCGCCGAGTGCACTTTGGCACTCGCCGAGTAACCTTCGACTCTTCACCCATTATGGCCAAAACTGAGACATGCAATGGTTCCAAACCATAAATCTAAGCTCCTAGGGCATAAACACACGGAGTTTGGGAGGTTTAAGGTCTTGAAATCCACATATAAGGGACAAAAAGGGAATCTATTATACTAAAGATTAAGAAGGAGCTTTCTTACCTGGTTAGGAGCTTCTCCCAGGGTAGATTTCGGATCTACCACACTTCCTTGCACCCTCCAACTTCCTCCTTCTTCTCTTAAGCTTCAAACTTCCTTCACCAAGCCAAAATCACTCACAAGGATCAAAATGGGTTAAGGTTTCGCTCTCCAGTTCTTCTGGAAGAGAATGGGACGAAATGGGTGTTTTAGAATGGGTAAAATAGGGTGCAATGTCTGAAAATAGAGTTTCATCCAGACAGGTGGACTCGCCGAGTCCATGCATCGACTTGCCGAGTTCACCGCTCAAATCCCGTGTCCACCCTGCTGCTACTCGGCGAGTCGGGACGCAGACTCGCCGAGTTCGTGGCAAAAATAAGATGAAAACTTAAATAAAATCATACCATGAACCCGGTGTTACACTTATTGATCTAACCTATTTGCTTGTTGTTGCTGAATTAGTAATGATTTGGAGCAATGGTAAAGCAAATTTGATTGGGAGATCTACTTCTCAAGTTTCCATGGACATTGACAATGGTAAAATTGGAAGTCCAGAAAAGCTTTCTCTTCCCATTAGAAAGGGATCGACCATGGTCAAGTCATTTGAGAAAATGGTAAAGAGAAAGGCTAAGTCTGAGATAGTCCCGTGTACCATTCCCAAAGAGTCCATATGTTTCTATTGCCAACAGAAGGGGCACTGGTTGCGAAGCTGCCATATTTAACTGAAAGATCGCAAGGATAGTAAAGTCAAAATGTTTGACTCTACTTCACGTAAGTCCACTGTCCAACTCTATTACGTTCCTATTTGGAGATTCTTAATACATGATGTAATGTAATTACATTTTGATGTTTTGTAGAATCCAAGAAAAGAAAGGAAGCTTACAGGAAGAGTAAGCTGATTCAGATCGTGAAGAGATGAATTTCGATCGCATGGTTCGATGATCAGAATTTAGAGCTGTTGCTTAAGAGTTATGATATATTGCTTAGGAATAGATAACAACATAGTTTTCATATGTATTTGCATTGTAAGGATAAGTTTTCCTCAATTTTTAAATAAAAAAAAATTTTGATTTTATTTTATTTTAAGTTTCCTTACAATGGCATTTGTGAAAATTGTTGTTTATATGTTTCCATTGATAGCAATATTGGAAAATGGATTTGATTCTTTCTTTTGTGGTAGAGTCAAAAAAATTTACCAAATAAGGAAAGATTCTTATCACCCAAGTTTCAATTGGATAGAAACTTGGAATCATGTAACTTGTATTGCGTGATGAACGAGAACCTTCATCTTTGGTCAATTAAGACTAATTCCTTGTTCACATGTATACGTGAGTCAAGTGAAGGACTAGTGGATCGGGTACACTTGGTTGTGCGCTGGTCAGGTCCACCACAAAGAATGATAAGACTATTCGTTATGATTTACTAAAGTTTAGTAAATATGGTTATACTTACAAGATTAAGTGTAATTCTGAATCATTGAAAAAGTTTCAATGTATGGCAGAACGAATAAGAAGAATCAAATTAGGCAAAAAGATAAAAGTTTTGGGTTTTGAGCATTCTAAGACTCCTATGGTGTACATGCAACCCTAAATACCTTGGATCTATGTTTTCTCTATTATACATGCAAATATGAACTTTCCAAGGTATTACCCTAACTAGCATACAATCTTGTGTACTTGCATAACAAAAGTAGATAAAATACATACCTTTTTGATGTAACTCGATTCCATGGAGCTTACGAGCCTAGTGCCCCAAGTGTGACACCTCAAATGGTTCACACAACATCACCAACATCTTGGAATAACTTGAGAGAAGAGTTATTATGCCCAAATCGGCTAGACCTCACATATATGTATCACTAGTGCCAATTTCTTGAGATAAAAGGGTCCTTATATAGTGTGGCTATTAGGGTTACACAATGTAACTCATGACTTTAACCATTCCTTATATTCCATGGGTTTAAACTCCATGGAGTATGCATGGGTCACCCCATGGGTTTTGTCCAACATAAGGAATCATGGATCACAAGCCCACATATATAAGAATGAATGATTTACACAATCAATCCCCATATATTTAATTAATCTCTTTTTGATCACAAAATTAATTCCAAATTAATTCTTGTTCAATACTAATTAAATAATATGATTTCATATTAATATATTAGAACTTATAATATATTAATAAATCATAAGTGTCCTCTTCTTACAAAAAGTCTATCCAAATTTTCCGATGCCATGCAACCCAAATGGACCATGCCAAATCGGGTCAAGTACATACCAATTATAGTTATGGACTTAGACACTAATCCAACAGTCTCCCGCTTGGATAAGTCTAGTAACTATTATTGCAAGTATGACTCCAACCTGACTAGCAATCGTAGCTCTTAAAAGCTGCTGTCGAACTCTGAACAAATCAATGACGCGTCCATTAGATAAGTGATCATATATTCCTCCATTCTAGATATCATATGGACTGAGATATGGATTATAAGCATTCTCTCTGTCCATTTGTTGTTTCCCGATTTCTGATTTATGACAACTGACTAATTGAACAAATAAAACCAGTCTAGGCTTGGCCAAGCACTTGGGGGTGTCATCACTAAATCATCGAGGGGACCACAGATATTGCTTTTATCCCCTTAAGGGTAAAATGAATGGATAAACTTCGACCCAAATGTTCGCTTGCACTTACCGATCAAATCACACACAACAATATGTTTTATAACACCGAGTTACCGGAGCGTTTTCATATTATCAATGTGCAACCAACTTGCAGTTACAACTCACATGTCTAGGTTTCATGAATATAAGATATTATCGTATCATGACTCACTCGTGATAAAATCCATGAAGTGATTCAAATGAGCGTGGGTTGAATCCAATACTCGAATCTTTTTCCTGGAGCACTCATGAATACTGCAGCTAAGTCCTAGACAAACTACAGACCCATTCATGACAGTCTTGCCTCAATACCTACTTCCAAAGTACGATCGACTGCGGATGGTTTGAATAACCTAGTTACTCGGGAAGTCAAAACATGCAAAGTGAAACACAAGAATAATACTAATCCTATATGGCCCCAAAACTCTTTGAGTGTAAATAAAACACCTTTTATCTAAGCACCATATAGATTACTCATTATTCATGTATAATGTTTCAGATGACCAACTTAATACTTGAATTAAAATAATAGTTATGCCATGCTCCAAGCATGCACACTATGTTTACCTATGGTCCTTCCTTTGTGAAATAGATCAATTGAAAAAATTTTCAATGATGCTCATTTCACAATCCCAATCCTTATTGTAAATGTAAGAATACCAAACTCTTGCCATTTACTGAAATCTGTTAGATTCTAAACTTATATCCAGTGATCCCCTTGTAATGACTATGCATAAAAGTCACAAAGACTTGGCAACAGACATTACAATGTATTCCACTGCAAATCAATTCCATGGAAATGAAGTCTCATATTCAAAATACATTCTTTTGAACATCCTTCTTTGCATTAAGTTTTCTAATCTTACACATATTTAAAAAATAACTTCCACCTATGGAAACAATTCCATGTTACCATTTTGATTATCATTTCTGAACAAGAGTTGCCTCTTTTTAGAATATGTCAATATGGTCCTTTCCAAAGTTTACACTATACTTCCAATTGTCCACGAGCAACCAATCTTTGGTAAACCTCTGATTGTCCTCGACAATTTCTTAATCATTTTAGTCATATCCAGTTCTATTCCTTTTTCCCTCTTAATGCCCTAGGCATTTGGAAAAATTTAGAATGGATGAATGTTATAGCACATGTAATCGATCCTATACCCGAAGCATGGGACACGATTCATGATGTCTCACATAAAGACGTGATACTTGACCAGTCTTTTGCTAAAATATTTTTATTTTCCATGTTCTCAAAATTCGAACTATGAAGAGGGATATTGTAATCATAATCGAATTTTGAGAATGCAACATATATAGAATTTCCTTATGTTGAACCATTCCAACATAACATTCATATATATATATATATATATATATATATATATATATATATATATATATATATATATATATATATATATATATATATATATATCCCCTTGACTGAAGTTGATTAAAATCTCAATCTAAGCTTTTAGAATTGGGATGATGTATAAAATTCTCTCTCCCTTAATTATAGCAAAACAAATTTTCAAAGCGAATTGAAACTTTGTTTTCTATAATTAACATTGCTATCTTGCAACACGTAACATAATAATCATGCTCCCACTAACATGATAATTATAATTTAACTAGCATAACACTTATTCTCCCACTAGCTTTCACATGTACCCAGAAATCAGCTGGACTTCTAGAAATCAATACTTTATTGACTTTCTTACTAAAGTTCAGATTTCTGATACAAGATGCTTTGATAAAACTTTATCAAAATCATACACCTTTCCTTAGATAGCTCACATGTGTGTCTAAACAATTATGAAGAGGGATGCTGTAATCATAATGTTTAGACCTTTTTCCATTCTCAAAAGTCTATATTAGTGTGCTGGTTAAACACACACGCTCTACTAACGACTTTGAGAATGAAAATATCACAATTGCTATCTACATAAAATCTACTTAGTGAAAGCGTTTCCTCACCATCATTTTCATGAATCGAAGAGAAACCTTATGACACTTATATTTTTTATGGTGTATGTATTCCTATCCATATAATTTGTCAAAACCATAATAACAAGACAAGGTTAGTGAGAAATCCAAACTCATATGGACTGAAATTGTTTAATCTTAACTTCTTGCCTCCTGGAAGCTCAATGGCCTACCATCACTTCCATGTTGTTATGCAAACAATTGAGAACTCATAGAACTCACAAGCATAGTCAAATTTTAACTGAAATAGACACAGAAATAAGAATATGTCAACACGATAGGTTACAAACCTTAAGTCGTGGGCTAGTGATTAACAATAGGTTTTATTCTTGATTAGTTATTGAAACTTTTCAAGATCTTTAAAGACTCCCACTGTCCTCTTGACATATAAGATTCTCTTGTCAAGAACTATTCGTTAACAAACAAATATTCAAGAGTTAGTGCGGATCCCTATCAAGCAAAAACACTTCACACAATTGGTCTTAGTTGGTCTTTGTTTTATCCAAAACATCACAACCTACCAATCTCAAATGTACAAGAGTAAGAAAGATGTTACTCTACCTTTGATAAGTGTTATAAACCTTCTTTAAGATTATGTCACTCAAGTTACAATCCTGGAGTATGACTCTAAGATTTGATTTTGGAATGAAGTATGATTTATCTTTTGATTTAACAAGTTCAACAACTCGCGATTCCTCTTCTTAGCCAAGCAAATACACTAAGGTGTCATTGGAGGATCAATTGTGATATGGTTTCATAATCACAAAGGTAATCATAAAACAAGATACTCAAGTACTCTCCCATCTCTTCAAATTGGAGAAACTTTTATCTTTCTGCCTAATTTGATTCTTCTTATTCGTTCTGCCATACATTGAAACTTTTACAATGTTTCAGAATTACACTTAAACTTGTAAGTGTAACCATATTTACTAAACTTTAGCAAATCATAACGAATAATCTTATCGACCTTTGTGGTGGACCCAACCAGCGCACAACCTAGTGTACGCAATCCTTCAGTCCTTCACTCGACTCACACATACATGTGAACAAGGACTTAGTCTTAATTTCCCAAAGATGAAAATTCTTATTCATCATACAATGATAGTTGCATGATTCCAAGTTTCTATCCAACTGAAACTTGGTTGATGAGAATCATTCATTATTTGGTAAATTATGACACTACCACAAATGAAAGAATCAAATTTATTTTCCAATATTTCTATCAATGGAAACATACAAACAACTATTTTTTTCACAAATGCCATTGTAAGGATACTTAAAATAAGTAAAATCAAAACTTTTCTTTTATTTTAAAACTTGCGGAAAAAACTTTTCCTTACAATGCAAATAATATGAAAACACATGTTGTTATCTACTCCTCAATAGATGTGCCGGTTAACCACACGCGCTCCACCGATACTATGATAAACATTAAGTTACCCTTTTCCTACCTTGTGAAATCAAGCTAGTGTGTCGGTTAACCACACGCTCTCCACTAACCGAATTAAGAAAAGTGCAAAGTGTAATTTCATGGGTTAGCACCAAATTCACATTTTCCTAAGTAACTAAGATTGGGAATTCATAATAGTTTAGTTACTTAGTATTTATCATTAATACTTTTAATGAAGGGAGAATTATAGTCCTTGTCCTACCCGTTCGGCTAACGACCCTCCATCAGTCAAGCAAGCGGTGGGTGAGAGTGGACACCCATTAAACTGCCATTTTATAAGCAGTAACCTTATACCCCCCTTATAGACCGACTTCATGAATGAGGCCTACTAACGGTAAGACTGACTTGATCTTATACATATATATATTATTAACTTATAATACTATAAAGTATAAGGGTTGAATTTTAACTTTTAACATTCTAAGGGCTTAACTTGGAATTAAAGTATTCATGAGGGGAAACTTTACAAATTCCAAAACTTGAGGGCAAGTTTTGAAACTAGTCAAAACTCTTTGATTTTCATAACTTATGAGTTTAATTAAAGTTTTAGAGACTTAAATGAAGAGACTCTTGAACATCCATAAGTTGTGGACAAGTTATGGAGTTCATAAAAACTATTTATGAGAAAAAGACTCTTCATTTTGTAACCTATGGCATTATTTATGAGTTTTAAGAATCATAAATGTGTCTTTTCATATAACTTGAGGACAAGTTACAAAAACACATTTTATGAACAATTTGTAGATTAATTTGGATTGAAAACAACTAACACAAAGTTTTTTCATTAATCTAAATTAACTCATAAAACAAGGTAACACGAAAAAAGTTTTGATAATCCATAACTTATGGAAGTTTCAAAACTCTTAAGATCATAACTTTTAAAAAAGACTTTTGAGTTTCAAAATTTTATGACAAAATTTGTAACTCCTTAAAAAATTTAGATCAAACCTTTAAAACAAATAAAATAATCATATCATTCTATCTTTTAATAAATTGACCTAATTCAACTCTTGTAGTAAAATGACACAAATTTTACAAATAATTAGTTTTCCATAAAATCAAGTAATTATCTTAAAATTTGAGAAACTTCATGTTTTTTTTTTCTTTTTGTTTTCAACTTTGAAAATCAAACATTTGCATCAAATATAATAGAAAACAACTCATGGCTCTGATACCACTGTTGCATTTTTGGTATAATACACCATCCTATGGTGCACATACAACCCTAAATACCTTGGATCTATGTTTTCTCTATTATACATGAAAATATCAATTTTCCAAGGTATTTTTCTAACTAGCATAATATGAAGTACATATAATATAAATTATAGTACAATTACATACCTCTTTGTTGTAGCTTGATTCCATGGAGCTTAAGAGCCTAGTGCCTCAAGTGTGACACCTCAAATGGTTCACACAACATCACCAACATCTTCGAATAACTTGAGAGAAAAGGTTCCTATGCTCAAATTGGCTAGCCCTCATGTGTACACACACTAGTGCCAATTTCTTGAGCCATGAGGTCCTTATATATGGTGGTTATTAGGGTTACACCATGTAATTCATGTCTTTCCATATTCTTCATGCTCCATGGGTTAAAACCTCCATGGAGTATCCATGGGTTACTCCATGGGTTTAGCCCAACATGAAGAACTATGGATCATAAGCCCACATATATAAGAATGAATGATTTACACAATCAATCCCCATATATTTAATTAGTCTCCTTTTGATCACATAATTAATTCCAAATTAACTCTTGATCAATACTAATTAAATAATATGATTTCATATTAATATATTAGAACTTATAATATATTAGCAAATCATAATTATCCTTTTCTCATAAAGGTCTATCCAAATTGTTCCAATGCCATGCAACCCAAATGGACCATGCCAATCGAGTCAAATACATACCAATTATAGTTATGGACTTAGACACTAATCCAACAGTTTTACCACCGCCAGCCACCGTATGATGATGGTTGTGTGCGTGTGTGTGAGTGTAGTAAGGTGTATGTTGTTTTTGTTGGGTTTTGAGCATTCTAACACTCCTATGGTGTACATACAACCCTAAATACCTTGGATCTATGTTTTCTCTATTATACATGCGAACTTGAAGTTTCCAATGTATTACCCTAACTAGCATATAATCATAAGTACTAGCATAACAAAAACTAGATAGAATACATACCTTTTGTTGTAGATTGATTCCATGGAGCTTAAGAGCCTAGTGCCCCAAGTGTGACATCTCAAATGGTTCA
This sequence comes from Lactuca virosa, assembly GCF_052849685.1. Classification (NCBI taxonomy): domain Eukaryota; kingdom Viridiplantae; phylum Streptophyta; class Magnoliopsida; order Asterales; family Asteraceae; genus Lactuca; species Lactuca virosa. Next base: position 149,821,682 of record NC_136426.1, read on the forward strand.
CACAACATCACCAACATATTGGAATAACTTGAGAGAAAATGTTCTTGTGCTCAAATCGGCTAGCCCTCACATATATGTATCACTAGTGCCAATTTCTTGAGCTAAAGGGGTCCTTATATAGTGTGGGTATTAGGGTTACACAATGTAACTCATGACTTTACCCATTCCTTATGATCTATGGGTTTTAACCTCCATGGAGTATCCATGGGTCACCCCATGGACATAGCCCAACATAAGGAATCATGGATCATAAGCCCACATATATAAGAATGAATGATTTACACAATCAATCCCCATATATTTAATCAGTCTCTTTTGATCACAAAGTTAATTCCAAATTAATTCTTGATCAATACTAATTAAATAATATGATTTCATATTAATATATTAGAACTTATAATATATTAATATAAATCATAAATAACCTCTTCTCACAAAAAGTCTATCCAAATGTTCTGATGCCATGCAACCCAAATCGACCATGCCAAATCGGGTCAAGTACATACCAATTATAGTTATGGACTTAGACACTAATCCAACAGTCTCCCACTTGGATAAGTCTAATAACTATTATTGCAAGTATGACTCCAACCTGACTAGCAATCGTAGCTAATAAAAGCCGCTGTCGAACTCTGAACAAATTAATGACGCGTCCATTAGATAAGGATAATATATTCCTCCATTCTAGATATCATATGGACTGAGACATGGATTATAATCATTCTCTCTGTCCATTTGTTGTTTCCTGATTTCCGATTTATGACAACTGACTAATTGATCAAATCAAATCAGTCTAGGCTTGGCCAAGCACTTAGGTTTGTCATCACTAAATCATAGAGGGGCCCACATATGTCGCTTTTAACCATTTACGGGTAAAAGGAATGGATAAACTTTGACCCAAATGCTCGCTTGCACTTACTTATCAACTCACACACAACATTATGTTTTATAACACCGAGTTACCGGAGCGTTTTCATAATATCAATGTGCAACCAACTTGCAGTTACAACTCACATGTCTAGGTTTAAAGAATATAAGATATTATCGTCTCATGATTCACTCGTGATAAAATCCATGAAGTGATTCAAATGAGCGTGGGTTGAATCCAATACTTGAATCTTATTCCAGGGGCACTCATGAATACTACAGCTATGTCACCCAGATAAACTACAGACCCATTCATGACAGTCTTGCCTCAATACCTACTTCCCAAGTATGATCGACTGTGGATGGTTTGAATAACCTAGTTATTCGGGAAGTCAAAACATGCAAAGTGAAACACAAGAATAATACTAATCCTATATGGCCCCAAAACTTTTGAGTGTAAATAAAACACCTTTTATCTAAGCACCATATTGATTACTCATTATTCATGTATAATGTTTCGGATAATCAACTTAATACTTGAATTGAAACAATAGTCATGCCATGCTCCAAGCATGAACACTATGTTTGTCCAAACAATAGCTATGCCATACTCCAAGTATGCGAACTATGTTTGTCTATGGTCTTACTTTGTGAAATAATATCAATTGAACATGATTCCAATAATGCTCATTTCACAATCCCAATCCTTATTGTAATGTAAGAATACCAAACTCTTGTCATTTACTGTAATCTGTTAGATTCTAAAATTATATGCAATGATCCCCTTGTAATGACTATGCACACAAGTCACAAAGACTTGGCAACAGACATTACAAAGTATTCCAATGGAGATTAATTCCATGGAAACGAAGTCTCACATTCAAAGTACATTCCTTTGAACATCCTTCTTTGAATTTAAGTTTTCTAATCTTACACATATTTAAAGAATAACTTCCACCTATGGAAACAATTCCATATTACCATTTTGACTATCACTTCTGAACAAGAGTTGCCTCTTTTTGATATGTCAATATGGTCCTAACTCTATACTTCCAATTGTCCATGAGCAACCAATCTTTGGTAAACCTAAGATTGTCCTCGACAATTGCTTAATCATTTTAGTCATATCAAGTTCTAGTCCTTTTTCCCTCTTAATGCCCTAGGAATTTGGAAAATTTAGAATGGATAAATATTATAGCACATGTAATCGAACCTATACCCGAAGCATATGGGACACGATTCATGATGTCTCACATAAAGACGTGATACTTGACCAGTCTTTTGCTAGAATATTTTTATTTGCCATGTTCTCACAATTCGAACTATGAAGAGGGATGCCGTAATCATAATCAAATTTTGAGAACGCAACATATATAGAATTTTCTTGTGTTGAACCATTCCAACATAACATTCATATATATCCTTGACTAAAGTTGATTAAAATCTCAATCTAAGCTTGTAGAATTGGAATGAAGTATAAAATCCTCTCCCTTAGTTATAGCAAAACAATTTTTCAAATCGAACTGAAACTTTTGTTTTCTATAATTAACATTGCTAACTTGCAAAACTTAACATAATAATCATGCTCCCACTAACATGATGATTATAATTTAACTAGCATAACACTTTATGCTCCCACTAGCTTTGACATGTACCCAGAAATCAGTTGGACTTCTAAAAATCAATATTTTACTTACTTACCAAAGTTCAGATTTCTGATACGAGATGCTTTGATAAGACTTTATCAAAATCATACACCACTCCTTAGATAGCTCACATGTGTGTCTAAACAATTTTAGGACTATGAATCATAGTCTCAATTGTTTAGACCTTTTGCCATTCTTACTAGTATATGTTAGTGTGCCGGTTAACCACACACGCTCCACTAACGGCTATGAGAATGCAAATATCACAATTTCTATCTACCTAAAATATACTTAGTGAAAGAGTTTCCTCACCATCATTTTCATGAATCGGAGAGAAACCTTATGACACTTAGATTTTTATGGTGTATGTGCTCCTATCCATGCGAATTTTTCAAAACCATAATCACAAGAAAAGGTTAGTGACAAATCCAAACTCATATGGACTGAACTTGCCCAATCTCATTCTCTTGCCACTCGGTAGCACAAGGGCCTACCATTGCTTCCAGGTTGTTATGCAAACAATTGAGAACTTATAGAACACACAAGCATAGTCAACTTAAACTGGAATGGGCACAGAAGCAAGAATATACCAAACCTCAAGTTGTGTGATAGTGATTAACAATAGGTTTTATTCTTGATTAGTTATTGAAACTTTTCAAGATATTTTGAGACTCCCACTGTCCTCTTGACATATAAGATTCTATTTTCAAGAAGTATTCCTTAACAAACAAATATTCAAGAATTAGTGCGGATTCCTATCAAGGAAAAACACTTCACACAATTGGTCTTAGTTGGTCTTTGTTTTATCCAAAACATCACAACCTACCAATCTCAAATGTACAAGAGTAAGAAAGATGTTACTCTACCTTTGATAAGTGTTATAAACCTTCTTTAAGATTATGTCACTCAAGTTACAATCCTGGAGTATGACTCTAAGATTTGATTTTGGAACGAAGTATGATTTATCTTTTGATTTAACAATTTCAACAACTCGCGATTACTCTTCTTAGCCAAACAAATGCACTAAGGTGTCGTTAGAGGATCAATTGTTATATGGTTTCATAATCACAAAGGTAATCATAAAACAAGATACTCAAGTACTCTCCCATCTCTTAAAATTGGAGAAACTTTTATCTTTCTGCCTAATTTGATTCTTCTTATTCATTTTGCCATACATTAAAACTTTTCCAATGTTTCAGAATTACACTTAAACTTGTAAGTATAACCATATTTACTAAACTTTAGCAAATCATAACGAATAATCTTATCGACCTTTGTGGTGGACCCAACCAGCGCACAACCTAGTGTACGCAATCCTTCAGTCCTTCACTCGACTCACACATACATGTGAACAAGGACCTAGTCTTAATTTCCCAAAGATGAAAATTCTTATTCATCATACAATGCCAGTTGCATGATTCCAAGTTTCTATCCAACTGAAACTTGGTTGATGAGAATCATTCCTTATTTGGTAAATTATGACACTACCACAAATGAAAGAATCAAATTTATTTTCCAATATTTCTATCAATGGAAACATACAAACAACTATTTTTTTTTCACAAATGCCATTGTAAGGATACTTAAAATAAATAAAATCAAAACTTTTCTTTTATTTTAAAACTTGCGGAAAAAACTTTTCCTTACAATGCAAATACATATGAAAAAACATGTTGTTATCTACTCCTAAGCAATGTATCATAACTCTTAAGCAGCAACTCAAAATTCTGATCACCGAACCATGCGATCGAAATCCATCTCTTCGCGATTAGAATCAACTTACTCTTTCTTTAAGCTTCCTTACTTTTCCTTGATTGTTCGAAACATCAAAATGTAATTATATTACATCATGTATTAAGAATCTCCAAATAGGAACTTAATAGAGTTAGATAGTGGACTTTACCTGAAGCAAAGTCAAACTTTTTGACTTTTACCATCCTTATGAACTTTCAGGTAAACTTGGCGGCTTCACAACCGATGCCCCTTCTTTTGGCAAAAGAAACATATGGACTCTTTGGAAATGGCACATGAGACTATCTCAGACTTAGCCTTTCTCTTTACCATTGAGTCAAACGACTTGACCATAGCCGGTCCCTTTCCATTGGGAAGGTGAAGCTTTTATGGACTTCTAATGTTACTATTTGAAAATGTCCATGGAATTTTTGGAAGTGGATGTATCAAATTTGCTTTACCAGTGCTCCAAATCATTCTTGATTCAGCAGCATCAAGCAAATAGGTAAGATCATTAAGGGTCATGTTGTGGTCTGTCATCAGGAAGTGATTAAAGAACCTAATCAACAACCAACTTCCTCAAGACTTTGACACCCTACTCTCCCGGCTTGTCAATATGTGACTTGATCTCCAAGATCTTAGCACATATAGACTTTGATTGCCAATAGGGATTGAGTGACCTTGAACTTTTCAATTCTTTGAAGTTGTAGGTTAGGGAGAATAACTGGAGGAGGTGGAGGAAGTGAAATATGATTTCTAGTCCCATTAATGCACAACAAAAGGATTAATCTTTCACTTTCATCGCCATGTGGGATATCATATTCATTAAGAAGGTTGTTCCTAAAGATTTGGGAAGACCATAGTCGTCTAAACTAGACATCTACAAGGGAGAAATTCAAGTTAGTTGATTTAAGTCCTTAATATAACACCCAATATGAAATATTAAGGCTAAGACCCAACAAACTATTTTATAACTTGGAAGAGGGGTGCCGTAATCCAAGCTACAAAATATTTGAAGGTAGGTAAATGACGATTTACCAATTTCCACCATGAAAAACAGAATAAATTATTAAGTTTTAATTGGATTGAAACTCCTAGATCTTTTAAGATTCATTGAGCTTTCAATGGCTTGTTTAAATCTCAATTGTGCCCTCTCAAGTTTGTGACAGAGATGTCGAAGATCACAAACAAGGTGTGAATAACCATGCAAATTAACTTGGTACCCTTAACTTTATCACCTAATCGATGTGCCGGTTAACCACACGCGCTCCACCAATCTATGATAAACATTAAGTTACCATTTGCCACACATTGTCAATCCCATGTTAGTGTGCCGGTTAACCACACACACTCCACTAACGACTTAACAAAGATGCAAAGTGCAATTTCATGGGTTAGCACCATTTCACATTTTCCTAAGTAACTAAGATTGAGAATTTATAAGTGTTTAGTTACTTAGTATTTATCATTATACTTTTAATGAAGGGAGAATTAGAGTCATGTCCTACCCGTTCGGCTAACGTCCCTCCACCAGTCAAGGAAGCGGTGGGTGAGAGTGGACACCCATTAAACTGCCATTTTATAGGCAGTAACCTTATACCCCCTTAGAGACTGGCTTCGTGAATGAGGCCTACTAACGGTAAGATTGACTTTACTCTTATATATATATATATATATATATATATATATATATATATATATATATATATATATATATATATATATATATATATATATATATATATATATATATATATATATATATATATATATATTGTCACACCCCGCTAAAGCGGAAACACGAGGCGTGACAGTATAAAGGGTTTCATAGCAAAAGTTAAAAGACAACACCAACCATAGTATTAAAAATCATGACAATTTTACAATGGGTTTGAACAACTTTTAAAAGAAATTACAATGTAAATTGAAATACAACACATGCGAATGCTCCTAAAACTGAAGTGTCCCTAAGTGCCACTTACTCGATGATTCCTGAAAAAGCATGTAAAACGAGCGTCAACTATAAAAATAGTTGGTGAGTACTCACAAGTTTAAAAATAATATTGGTTTCATGAATCGAAATCAAACTTTGATATAAGTTTCCATAGATAAAAATATATTGCTAAAATGAGTAAATAATTTGTGTAAACAAAGTTCGTTGTCATCATGAGAAATAAAGTATGTTGCCCAAAAGAGATGCAACGTTCATATCCTCATGGGAAATAAAGTTTGTTACTAAAATGAGTAATCAAGTTTCATTGATACAAGGAGCAAACAAGTTTGTTACTATAAGAAGCAACCAATTTTGTTGCTAAAACAAGTAAATAAGTATTTAGTAACAAAAGTTCGTTGTTATAATGAGATACAAAGTTTATTGCTATAATAAGAAACAAAGTTGATTGCTATAATTGATAAACGAGTTTATTGCCATAATAAATAACAAGTTTGTATGTGTATGAGCAAACAATGAGTTCTCAACCAAACCTATGACTGAAGCCCTATCAAGATCTATGCTTATTGTTCCATAGATTAATATGGTATCATGCACTCCAGCAATCGGGCGAGTGAGGAGTTGTCAATTCCTAATAGCGATATCCATAATGACCATTGGCTCAAAGATTTAATGGTTAGAGATAAGGGAAGGGCCTTAGTACGATAAGTTCTCATGTTCCGTGTTGCATAGACATACATAGAGAGACATAGCAATAAAATAGCAATCATGTTTGATACAAATCAATTTAAATACAACATTCAAATAATAGTTTTTCGGGACATGCTTTTCCACCCCAAAACATAAAAACTGAAAATAGGGGAGTGCGTGAATACTCACAATGCATTGAGATGATGCAAATGATGCCTTGATCTACGCTCCACTCGTACCACTATCGTTTTCCTACAACGATGTTACACACTAATGAGTCTCTAATTGAAATCTAATACTAGTATACTTACTACTACAATAGAATTATGCCAATAATGTGTCAAAATTTAATATTGATAAGTTACAAACATTTTTCTGTGGAAATTAAGTTTCAAAGAATCAATTGTTATATAACAATTTAAGTGGAAAATTTCCATTATTGAAATGTTAATATTTAACATTTTAGAGGTGTTCTAATGATTAAATATTCAAAACGAAATCAATTTAGTTCTAAACTTTCCCAAACTTTGTATTTCATTTTTAATTGAAGTCAAACACCTTAAGATAAATTTTCTTGAATTTTTGATTTGTCTAACTATTTTTCACCATTTAATTCCATGAATAATCATAAAATCATGGAAAAATAGTAAATTATCAAGAAAAATTCTTGTAATTTTTGTGTAACTATTTTACAGTGTACATAATCTAGGAAAAATATTAATATGTGTTTTCAAAAAGTTTAACACAATTTTTCTGATTTTTGTACATTTAAGTGTATTAAATCTTGGGAAATAGAAGAAAAATAGCATACAGAAGATAAAAATCATCCACAAATATTTCCAGAATTTATTTACAAGTTTAAGTATTTTATATGCTTTAACACTCTATTTTATTATTATTTTCATGTAAAAATAAAGAAAATATATATTGAGCTGAAAATTTCCAGAATGCAACTTCAAAGAATTTAATAACAATGAAAAATTGTTTTCTTATTTTTGATGTCGAAAAAAACATGCCTAAAGGCTCAAACAATTATAGAGAAAACTTGATTCTTGTGATTTTGGTAAAAGTTATTGATGTTACTTTGAGAATTTTTGCAACATCTTCCAAAGGCTTTTGAATCAAGATATTTTTATACCTCTTAATACATGATGTTAAGTGCTCAAGTTAATTTTTCCTTGATTTTTAGTGATGAATAAGATCTTTGAACATGCAATACAAAACTAGTATTCACAAAAAGGTGCTGATTGAGCAACAGTTTTGTAAAAATTGCTAAAAATCGAAATATTTGAATTTTCCAGTGAGGTCAGATGGGTTTGAAAACTAACTCAAAATATTATATTTCAGAAAAAGAATCTCGAATTTTGGTTAAGAAATGAGTGAGATATGACAGTTTAAAGTCAGGTAAAGAAATCTGGCAGATTGCATGCATGGTGATTGGTTAGAAAAATGAGTTTTCATCATTTCTTTGAGTAAATCTTTTGAAATATTTTAAAAGATATCATGATAAACTTATATTCTAGTCATGTTTCCAGAGATCAAAAGATTAAAACTTATCAAAATGTATACATTCATTTATGAACAAAAATTTGTTTCTCAAAAACTCTTAACTTGAGTTTGATGTTTTAATCCTTAAAATCGATTTTTGCACTAAGATCATGAACATGCAACCTTGTTTATCATACATGCATGGTGTTAAAACACATCCATGATGTTCTAAAAACCATTTTAACAAAAAGAAAACAAGTTTGAAGAAGATGAAGAAGTAGAAGTCGGTTTTTGAAGTAAAATGCACATGCATGGCTTAAATCATTGTTGTGGATCTTCAAGAGATGTATGTTCTTTACCTTAAATTTATTTGTGGCTTGAAAAACCCTTATGAATCTCCATAATTTCGTGGTTAAGAGGCTATGGTTGTGGTGTTTGGAGAAAAAAAATTAGAGAGAAGGTAGAGAGAGTTTTCTAGAGAGAGAAAGAAGAGAGATGTGTGTGTGTTGGAGAATGAGAGTGTGAGAGAGAGATATGGGAAGAGAGGGGTCCGAAATTTTGAGTATAATAACCCTTTCTCATTCATTTTGTTTTATAAAATTTAAGTTATTTTATAAAATATCTAAATTTTATATAAAATGTGCACTAAAATCAAGTTTTTATTCATGAAACCTTGATTTTTGACTTATAAATTAAGGATGAATGTTAATGACTTAAATTTTTATTTTCCTTGATTATATTTCCCTGAATTTAATTGTTTTAAGATAATATTATAAGTTTCATAACTATTTTTATAGAATTCTTGATGTTAAACTTTATAAAATTTAAGTTTTAGGGTTTTTAGGGTTTTTGAGAGTTTGTAAAAATTTGGATATCAAAATAAATAGAATATTTGAGACTTTAAATTATCTTATGGTATTATAACTCTTTTATAGTTATAAATAATGTTTGTAATTTATTTTTATCGGTTTATTGGCATTCTATGTAGTGATTCCGAGATTCAAGCGAAATTGAGGAATCAAGTATACTAGTCCTAGTCTTCAACTTTGACTTAAGTTTCTATGAGACTTTGACCTAATTTCTACTTCTAGGTCAAGTGCATGATGTGTGTATATAATTCATGAAAAGGTGTTCGAGTCAAAGAGTGACCCGAATATGGATAGCCTCTACAGTTAAGTAGTTGTAGAATTCACATATCAATGTGAAATCTAAGTACATTATCCATTGTTGCTAGTTGCTTCCAAGTTTCTAGTAGGTTATAACTGAGCTTCTAGTCACTAAGTCCAGTATGTGTCGTGCATATATGTGCAACTAAGTTTATTCAAATCTAGAACCGACTCGAATTTTGACGGTTGTCACATTCTCCCCCGGTTGAAATAATTTCGCCCCGAAATTCAATTCGTGACGTATTCTATTAGAACTCAGTCGAATACAATTATATAGTTGGAGAGGTGGTGACTTGCAATGTTCTTTGATTATTTCGTGTTTTATTTCCTCAAGGGAAAAGCCCAATTCTTTAGCTATAGTCAAATTAATGTTTCCTTAATTCGAGTTCTACAATTTAGATTGCGAGAAATTAGGATCATGGAAATCATGATCTAAACATGGCGACCTAGTCGAAAAAGATCATCTAGTTAGATATTATCTGAATTAAGAGAGCTATAAGTTTTGCTGAAGCACTAACTGCACTGAGCGTTAAATCCGCATTGATCCTTAAGTCGCGTTCTAAATTAGCACTAAGTGTAAATTCGCCGCCTAATAAAGAAGAGATTAGGAACAATTTGTTCACTTCCGGGTTGGCTACTACATCTGGAAAGGATATATTTTGAAATAAGAAGGGGTAGCACGAATGAAAGAGAAGCGATTGAGGGTAAGTTCCTAAAATACGTACTAAGGGTAGGCAACGAAGTTTTGGTACATCTCAAATGTAAAGGCTAATTAAGTGTCGTCGACAAAATAAATTACGAATGATTGAGCATCTCTGAGGCTATAATTACTACTACGGTTACTCTTACAATAATAAAACCCTATTCGAAGAATAAATATATTTAGAGAGTCATTGGTGCAAATGGAGGCGATGAAAATTTATGATAAATTAAATCACATTGTGTATATAGCATTTTAAGTGTTTAGAAGTGATTAAAAATCTCATTGTTATCAAAATGTTTGTTTAGAAATGATAATTAATCTCACTATTATCAAAATGTGTAATAATTCCAAGATAATGAAGATACATGTGTGGCGATCCAACAAAGTAGTAAAATAATAAAAAGATAAATTAAAGTTAAATGTTTAAGTCGTCATTAAGGGAAATTTTTTTTTATAGAAATATTGATATTAGGCTTTTTGTAAAATTGACTAATTGTCTAAGTCATGACAAATACAAGTTTAAGAGGAGTCAGAATATTTATGAAAACAAGTTTGAGAGTTTAGGAACTCACTGAAAATTGCAAAGTAGAATGCGATTTTTAAGAAATGAATAAAAATACCGATCATTGAAAATAGTGCATTCTTAGTTTAGTGTTTCTACAAAAACAATCATTTAGAAAATAGATAATCGTAAGATTTAAAACTTTTTATGATTTTAAAGAAAAGATGAAACATAAGAAATGTATTCTTGACATATATTTTCCAGATATAGAAAATTATAAGCATAAGGATCTTCATCTTGTGTATTAATTATAAGGAAAAATATAATGAAACTTGCATTTTAAATCAAGTTTCCGAATTTAGAACGAAAGAGCAAATGTAAATAAGGATCACTTGTTTATAGTAGATTTCAAAATAAAAACAAGATGTATATGATAAAAGGCGTAATTGAATATATCAAAGTTGACTAAATCAAAATTATGTCTCACGACTATACACGTATTAATTGCTCAAAACGAAAGGGTAGACTTCTAGTCTGTATGTGTACGAACATGATACCATGAGAAGCAAAATAGACAGAAACAAAGTTAGTCAATGTATTATGTTATTATCGTGGGTGTGCAATATCTAAAATTAGAAGGAGAGCAAGAAATCAAGTGCGGGGGATAGAAAAGGAAGGTACCGGCGACAATGATTGCTATCGTTAAAATTTTAAGAATAATATGTATAGGTAGATTTAAAGCCAAGTCGAGATAGTTTTTCAAACTTCAATATTTGATGTATGTTGATGATTAAATAGACATGTGGAACTTTTAAAGTGTTTGCTAAAAATCATGAGTGATCTATTAAGTTAAACTCCATTTGTGAAAAAGAAGAAGCACTACAAACGGTAGTTGAAAATCTGACAATTTGACTTTTTAGAATGGAGTTCAATAATAGTTAAAACATATAAGGTAAAGACTCAATAGATTTAGAAGAGTAATTATACATTGTTGAAGGTGCGTCACTGGAAATTTAAAAGTGAACACTAAGTTTTGCAATGCTTTATATTTTAGAAGTTTTACAGATTATTTAACTAATTTGTAATAAAATATACAAATAAGGTGTGTTTTGAAATGTACGCATTAATGATGCCTTGTAATCACGCTTGGAGTAGAAAGTTGTAAAAAAATACCATGTTGGGTTTCAAGAAAACACATTTAAGTAAAGTACGATGCCTAAATGGGGAAGTAGTCAAAAGTCTTAAAACAAAAGTGGTTTGAAGATCCAATGAAGCTTTTACACATAATATGAACTTTAACGTCATATGTTTAAGTTTTATAGTAAAGAGTTTAAACACGATTATAAAAGAAAATGTTTCTAGTTTTTCGAAGACGTGTCAAAATGGTAAGCAATGTTTAAAATGGTTTATATGCCCTTAAAAGCACATCAATCCATTGAAATGAATTTGAAATGAAATTGAAATAGCAAGGTTAAAACCAATATTGGTTAAATTGAGTTTTGAAGAAAAGTGTTAAGTTAAAGCAAGTTGTCAAAAGATTTTTAGCGAGAATATGGCTTACATTGTTAGGAAATGTCTAGTAAGTTGTATGAAGTGGTTATAAAGTATTTTATCGATGATAAATAAAACCGATGAAACGAAATAATTTTTCGATGGAAGATTAAGAAGTAAGGAATAAGTATATTAGTGTAGCTGATCGTACCTAAATACTAAGGCGAGTACAAGGCGAGTATAAGACGAGTACCGATGTCTTTTTCCCTAAGATAAAGGGCAAGAAAAATTGTTTGAAAAACGTTTTATGGTGTCAATGCAGTTTCGTGGCCTTTTATAGAGGTCAAAGGGATATCATATGTTAAGTTTTAACCTGAAGGTGGAAACAACCTAAAGCTAAATCGTAGCGTAGTAATAAGGTCTCACGTATTAGTAGCAATAGGTTAAACCTTTGTGTCTCCTTGTGAGTCGAATCCGGAATGCCCACCAATGGTATCCAAGTGATTACTTAGTGGTGACTCATCTACATCCTTACGCGATGCTCCAATTATCATTCGTGTCGGTATCGAAACGCTTTTTCCTAGTTGTAACTCTAGTACGAAGACGATGAAGAGGTATTGAGGGATAATTGGTATTGGTTTCGACTTAAGATTATTACTAGTGTATATCTAACTACTAAACTTATATCTAAAGTCAATAGCTACCGAGGAATACTCATTCTCAGTACTAAGTGCATTGCTCCTAGAGTGACTAGTGATATAACCTAAGTGGTTAACCTAGCACTTGATAAGGGGTAAGAATATTTCTAAATAAAGGCATTGTTATAAAAGTGCACTTAGTTTCTAAGTGTATCTAGATGAATGCCTATAATATGCAATGCATGTACGCACACCGAAAAATTTTGTTTTTTTCAAAAGTTTAAGTTGAAAATTGTTTGGAACATAATTCTAGTATAACCGTTTCCAGCCTCACATTAACCTTCCTTAATTAAGCATAGTTGGCCAGGCTATACTTAATTAAAGTCCAATAATGCGTACTCGAATTAGTTATACCAGGAGTATGTTCGGTATTTTAAAAACATTTTGAAATTTTTTGGCTATAGTTGTGGTTCTCCAAAGGAAAACCGGTATTCTCTATAACCTTCGGCTCTGATACCATTTCCTGTCACACCCCGCTAAAGCGGAAACACGAGGCGTGGCAGTATAAAGGGTTTCATAGCAAAAGTTAAAAGACAACACCAACCATAGTATTAAAAATCATTACAATTTTACAATGGGTTTGAACAACTTTTAAAAGAAATTACAATGTAAATTGAAATACAACACATGCGAATGCTCCTAAAACTGAAGTGTCCCTAAGTGCCACTTACTCGATGATTCCTGAAAAAGCATGTAAAACGAGCGTCAACTATAAAAATAGTTGGTGAGTACTCACAAGTTTAAAAATAATATTGGTTTCATGAATCGAAATCAAATTTTGATATAAGTTTCCATAGATAAAAATATATTGCTAAAATGAGTAAATAAGTTTGTGTAAAGAAAGTTCGTTGTCATCATGAGAAATAAAGTATGTTGCCCAAAAGAGATGCAACGTTCATATCCTCATGGGAAATAAAGTGTGTTACTAAAATGAGTAATCAAGTTTCATTGCTACAAGGAGCAAACAAGTTTGTTACTATAAGAAGCAACCAATTTTGTTGCTAAAACAAGTAAATAAGTATTTAGTAACAAAAGTTCGTTGTTATAATGAGATACAAAGTTTATTGCTATAATAAGAAACAAAGTTGATTGCTATAATTGATAAGCGAGTTTATTGCCATAATAAATAACAAGTTTGTATGTGTATGAGCAAACAATGAGTTCTCAACCAAACCTATGACTGAAGCCCTATCAAGATCTATGCTTATCGTTCCATAGATTAATATGGTATCATGCACTCCAGCAATCGGGCGAGTGAGGAGTTGTCAATTCCTAATAGCGCTATCCATAATGACCATTGGCTCAAAGAGTTAATGGTTAGAGATAAGGGAAGGGCCTTAGTACGATAAGTTCTCATGTTCTGTGTTGCATAGACATACATAGAGAGACATAGCAATAAAATAGCAATCATGTTTGATACAAATCAATTTAAATACAACATTCAAATAATAGTTTTTCGGGACATGCTTTTCCACCCAAAACATAAAAACTGAAAATAGGGGAGTGCGTGAATACTCACAATGCATTGAGATGATGCAAATGATGCCTTGATCTACGCTCCACTCGTACCACTATCGTTTTCCTACAACGATGTTACACACTAATGAGTCTCTAATTGAAATCTAATACTAGTATACTTACTACTACAATAGAATTATGCCAATAATGTGTCAAAATTTAATATTGATAAGTTACAAATATTTTTCTGTGGAAATTAAGTTTCAAAGAATCAATTGTTATATAACAATTTAAGTGGAAAATTTCCATTATTGAAATGTTAATATTTAACATTTTAGAGGTGTTCCAATGATTAAATATTCAAAACAAAATCAATTTAGTTCTAAACTTTCCCAAACTTTGTATTTCATTTTTAGTTGAAGTCAAACACCTTAAGATAAATTTTCTTGAATTTTTGATTTGTCTAACTATTTTTCACCATTTAATTCCATGAATAATCATAAAATCATGGAAAAATAGTAAATTATCATGAAAAATTCTTGTAATTTTTGTGTAACTATTTTACAGTGTACATAATCTAGGAAAAATATTAATATGTGTTTTCAAAAAGTTTAACACAATTTTTCTGATTTTTGTACATTTAAGTGTATTAAATCTTGGGAAAATAGAAGAAAAATAGCATACAGAAGACAAAAATCATCAAATTTTTTATGTATCATCCTAACATATTATAAGAGTTTCTGGTAAATGTTCATGAATTTTGGATGAGTAAAACTATTTTTCCTGTTTTTAGTCCATTATAAACACAAAAATTAAAGAAAAATAGATATACATTTTCAAAAATTCCCAAAATATTTTTCGGAGTCTTAAATATAAGGTACAAGCTGCGAAAAATAAGAAATAATATTTTCACATTCCCTAAAGTGGTTTTATGATTTATTAGAGCTAAATAAAAAGAAAATTAAAAACCATACTAAACAGTAACAAAAATCGATGAAACTTTATGTGAGATGTTTATTAACTTAAAGGATCATCCACAAATATTTCCAGAATTTATTTACAAGTTTAAGTATTTTATATGCTTTAACACTCTATTTTATTATTATTTTCATGTAAAAATAAAGAAAATATATATTGAGCTGAAAATTTCCAGAATGCAACTTCAAACAATTTAATAACAATGAAAAATTGTTTTCTTATTTTTGATGTCGAAAAAAACATGCCTAAAGGCTCAAACAATTATAGAGAAAACTTGATTCTTGTGATTTTGGTAAAAATTATTGATGTTACTTTGACAATTTTTGCAACATGTTCCAAAGGCTTTTGAATCAAGATATTTTTATACCTCTTAATACATGATGTTAAGTGCTCAAGTTAATTTTTCCTTGATTTTTAGTGATGAATAAGATCTTTGAACATGCAATACAAAACTAGTATTCACAAAAAGGTGCTGATTGAGCAACAGTTTTGTAAAAATTTCTAAAAATCGAAATATTTGAATTTTCCAGTGAGGTCAGATGGGTTTGAAAGCTAACTCAAAATATTATATTTCAGAAAAAGAATCTCGAATTTTGGTTAAGAAATGAGTGAGATATGACAGTTTAAAGTCAGGTAAAGAAATCTGGCAGATTGCATGCATGGTGATTGGTTAGAAAAATGAGTTTTCATCATTTCTTTGAGTAAATCTTTTGAAATATTTTAAAAGATATCATGATAAACTTATATTCTAGTCATGTTTCCAGAGATCAAAAGATTAAAACTTATCAAAATGTATACATTCATTTATGAACAAAATTTTGTTTCTCAAAAACTCTTAACTTGAGTTTGATGTTTTAATCCTTAAAATCGATTTTTGCACTAAGATCATGAACATGCAACCTTGTTTATCATACATGCATGGTGTTAAAACACACCCATGATGTTCTAAAAACCATTTTAACAAAAAGAAAACAAGTTTGAAGAAGATGAAGAAGTAGAAGTCGGTTTTTGAAGTAAAATGCACATGCATGGCTTAAATCATTGTTGTGGATCTTCAAGAGATGTATGTTCTTTAATTTAAATTTATTTATGGCTTGAAAAACCCTTATGAATATCCATAATTTCGTGGTTAATAGGCTGTGGTTGTGGTGTTTGGAGAAAAAAAATTAGAGAGAAGGTAGAGAGAGTTTTCTAGAGAGAGAAAGAAGAGAGATGTGTGTGTGTTGGAGAATGAGAGTGTGAGAGAGAGATATGGGAAGAGAGGGGTCCGAAATTTTGAGTATAATAACCCTTTCTCATTCATTTTGTTTTATAAAATTTAAGTTATTTTATAAAATATCTAAATTTTATATAAAATGTGCACTAAAATCAAGTTTTTATTCATGAAACCTTGATTTTTGACATATAAATTAAGGATGAATGTTAATGACTTAAATTTTTATTTTCCTTGATTATATTTCCCTGAATTTAATTGTTTTAAGATAATATTATAAGTTTCATAACTATTTTTATAGAATTTTTGATGTTAAACTTTATAAAATTTAAGTTTTAGGGTTTTTAGGGTTTTTGAGAGTTTGTAAAAATTTGGATATCAAAATAAATATAATATTTGAGACTTTAAATTATCTTATGGTATTATAACTCTTTTATAGTTATAAATAATGTTTGTAATTTATTTTTATCGGTTTATTGGCATTCTATGTAGTGATTCTGAGATTCAAGCGAAATTGAGGAATCAAGTATACTAGTCCTAGTCTTCAACTTTGACTTAAGTTTCTATGAGACTTTGACCTAATTTCTACTTCTAGGTCAAGTGCATGATGTGTGTATATGATTCATGAAAAGGTGTTCGAGTCAAAGAGTGACCCGAATATGGATAGCTTCTACAGTTAAGTAGTTGTAGAATTCACATATCAATGTGAAATCTAAGTACATTATCCATTGTTTCTAGTTGCTTCCAAGTTTCTAGTAGGTTATAACTGAGCTTCTAGTCACTAAGTCCAGTATGTGTAGTGCGTATATGTGCAACTAAGTTTATTCAAATCTAGAACCGACTCGAATTTTGACGGTTGTCACATATATATATATATATATATATATATATATATATATATATATATATATATATATATTAAACCTATAATATTATAATAATATAAGAGTTGAATTTTAAACTTTTAAAATTGTACGGGTTGATTTGGAATTAAAGTATACATGAGGCGGTAACTTTACAAATTCGAAAACTTGAGGGAAAGTTTTGAAACTATTCAAACCTTTCATATTCATAACATATGAGTTTAATATTAAAGTGTTTCTTTAATGGAGTGACTCTTGAAAATCCATAACTTGAGGACAAGTTATGGAGGTCATAAAAACAATTTATGGAAAAAGACTCTTCAAGTTTTTTAACCTATGGCTTTAATAACTCTTTTAAAGGAAAACTTTTGGTTTTCCATAACTTGAGGACAAATTATGGAATCCATTAAAGGCCATTTAGATCATCTAATAAACTAACAAACATGTCTAGCATTATTCATAATCTAGATTAAACTCATATGACCAAGACAATTCAAATCAAACAATTTTCATGTAATTAGCCTAACCATTAAACTAATACAAAACATGAAACTTTTGACAATTATCTTTTGAATTGGATTAGAATTACCATTACCACATCTAAAACAGGTTTATAGGTTCAAAAACAGCTTAGGGTAATGATTCAAGTCCAATTCCAGCCTTAAAACTCGAAGATATGCATTGTGGGAGACAAACTCGTCGAGTTCTACATGGAACTTGTCGATTTCATGCTTTAACACATGAACTCGTCGAGTTTTTGGCCAGAACTCATCGAGTTTTTGGCCAGAACTCGTCGAGTTTTTGGCCAGAACTCGTCGAGTTTCATGTCTGGGCAAATTCTTGGCTTCAAAAAATGTGTTGCATCAAGTATAATTGAAAACAACCCTAGGCTCTGATACCACTGTTGGGTTTTGAGCATTATAACACTCCTATGGTGTACATGCAACCCTAAATACCTTGGATCTATGTTTTCTCTATTATACATGCAAATATGAACTTTCCAAGGTATTACCCTAACTGGCATATAATCTTGTGTACTTGCATAACAAAAGTAGATAAAATACATACCTTTTTGATGTAGCTAGATTCCATGGAGCTTAAGAGCCTAGTGCCCCAAGTGTGACACCTCAAATGGTTCACACACAATAACCAACATCTAAGAATAACTTGAGAGAAGAGTTCTTATGCCCAGATTGGCTAGCCCTCACATATATGTATCACTAGTGCCAATTTCTTGAACTAAAAGGGTCCTTATACAGTGTGGCTATTAGGGTTACACAATGTAACTCATGACTTTACCTATTCCTTATGATCCATGGGTTTTAACCTCCATGGAGTATCCATGGGTCACCCCATGGGTTTTGTCCAACATAAGGAATCATGGATCACAAGGCCACATATATAAGAATGAATGATTTACAAAATCAATCCCCACATATTTAATTAGTCTCTTTTTTATCACAAAATTAATTCCAAATTAATTCTTGATCAATACTAATTAAATAATATGATTTCATACTAATTAAATAATATGATTTCATATTAATATATTAGAACTTCTAATATATTAATAAATCACAAGTGTCCTCTTCTCACAAAAAGTCTATCCAAATGTTCCGATGCCATGCAACCCAAATGGACCATGCCAAATCGGGTCAAGTACATACCAATTATAGTTATGGACTTAGACACTAATCCAACAAAAAGTTTTTCCAATCTGAAAAGAAGGGAGAGTACTTGTGTATCGTGTTTTATGATTATCTTAGTGATTATGAAACCATATCACAATTAATCCTCACAGGATATCTTAATGCATTCGTATGGCTAATAAGAGGTATTGTGAATTGTTGAAATGGTTAAATCAAAAGGTGAATCATACTTCGTTCCAAAATCAAGTCTTAGAGTCGTACTCCAAGATTGTAACTTGAGCGACATAGTCTTAAGAAAGGTTTATAACACTTATCAAATGTAGAGTAAAATGTTTTCTACAATTGTACATTTGAGATTTGTAAGTTGTGATGTTTTGGATAAACCAAAGACCAACTAAGAACGATTGTCAGAAGTGTTTGTCTTGATATGAAGCCGCACTAACTCTTGAATATTTGTTTGTCAAGTAATGTTTCTTGACAAAGAGAATCTTATATTTCAAGAGTTCAGTGGGAGTCTTAAAGATCTTGAAGAGTTTCAAGAACTAATCAAGAGTAAACCTATTGTTAATCACTAGCACACGACTTGAGGTTTGTAAGCTATTGTGCTGACATATTCTTATTTATGTGACCATTCCAGTTAAAGTTGACTATGCATGTGAGTTTTATGAGTTCTCAATTGCTTGCATAACAACCTGGAAGCAATGGTAGCCCTTGTGCTACCAGGTGGCAAGAAATTAAGATTGAACAAGTTTAGTCCGTATGAGTTTGGATTTGTCACTAACCTTGTCTTTGTGATTGTGGTTTTGACAAATTCACTTGGATAGGAGAACATACACCATAAAAATATAAGTGTCATAAGTTTTCTCTCCAATTCATGAAAATGATTGTGAGGAAAGGCTTTCACGAAATAGATTTTAAGGAGATAGCAATTGTGATATTTCATTCTCAAATTCGCTTATGATTACAACATCCCTCTTCATAGTTCGAATTGTGAGAAATGGTAAGAGGTCTAAACATTTAAGACTTATTGCTGTAAGTTCTAAAAAATTTTATACACACATGTGAGCTCTCTAAGGAAAGGTGTATGAGTTTGAGAAGCCTAGATAAAGTCTTATCGAAGCATCTCGTATCAGAAATCTGAACTTTGGTAAGAAAGTCAATAAGTATTGATTTCTAGAAGTCCAGCTGATTTCTGAGTACATGTCAAAGCTAGTGGGAGCATAAGTGTTATGCTAATAAGAATGTAATTATTATGCTAGTGGGAGGACAATTATTACGTTAAGTATTGCGAGTTAGCAATGTTAATTATAGAAAAAAAGTTTCAATTCGCAAAGTTGCATGGTTTGAAAATTTGTTTTGCTATAATTAAGGGAAAGGAATTCATACTTCATTTCAAATCTAAAAGCTTAGATTGAGATTTTAATCGAATTTAGTCATGGACATATGTGAATGTTATGTTGAAATTATTCAACATAAGGAAATTCTATACGTGGAAATATAATAGCGAAAGACTGGTAAAGTATCATGTATCATGTATTTATGTGAGACATTATGAATCCTATTCTGTGACAACCTGAAATTTCTATCTTGTACAAACCATTCACTTCAATCAAAGTCAGACTTATTTCTGCTAACTTTTAGCCCTGTTTAGAGTCAGTTTGAGCATTCTGAGCCTAGTGCACCAAAGGAATGAGTGAAAGGAAGTGCCAATTGAAGTTGTAACCTACCAAACAAGCCATAAACCCTCAAATGAGGAGTTTACGACTAGGGATCATGAGTTTACGGCCATAAACTCTTGGTGGCCGTAAACTCCATACTATATATATGGTCCTTAGTCATTTTCAATCACTTTTCACATTTCAAGTCTAGAAATCGGATTTTTCTCTCAAGTATCTTAAGAACTTTCATCGAAATCTTCAATCTAGTAAGTAATCTTTCTAATTTCCACTTGATATCCTTCCATATCTAGTGAATATACCTGATTTCATCCATGAAATCTCTTCTTTTGGTTAAGAAGAGATTTCATGGATCCGTGTGTGCTCAAGTCTTCACTTGACACTTAGCATCCTTCAAACCGATCTTTCATCCAAACCACTCACTATAGGTGAGTTCATACCCCCACATTTTTATAGTTTTTACTGTTTTAAGGGGGGGGGGGTGGAATACAAGACTAACACAAAGATTTTGTGTTATAACAAATAATTTCAAATGGATTACAGTTATCAAAACAAATGGTTTCAAACATCTTATCGAAATGAATTTCAGTATCATCAAATCAAGTAGTTTTAAGTGATTGTTTCATAAAGACATGAAGTCACCAAAATGGATTTCAAAATATGAAATTTCTTTTAAATATTTTATAAACTTATATTTTTACCCAAAAATCGTACTAGTATACATATATTTATATAAATAAGATTTAAAAGATTTAGGACTAATAACCCATTTTGGTTCCTTTTCCTTGTATGGATGTGGGATTACAAGTATCAGTTATTTGTCCGAGTGTCATTTAAATTTTACTTATATATATTATATATGTATACAAGTATAAAAGTTTATTCATTTTAGTTTCAATTACCCTTTGTAACAAGTTGAGCAAGGGGTTGTATTCATTAATACTAAGTATCAATACAGAAAGTACATATAAATTATAATAGGCATAATTTATGATTCACAGAACATTAATTCATGATTCAAGCATACTAGAGTACATTGTTTTACAAAAACAAAGGTTTAATTCAAAACTATTCAAGCGTATACAATCTTTCAGATACATATTAAGAGTACTAATTCAAGAATATACTAGTAATCATTTCTTTCAGAATGATTGAGTTTTCATAATTATTATACGTGTAACGTTTATATGCTTTTATGAGTCAAGTAGTACAGTTTGTTTAATTTATTTTAAACAATATAGTAAAGTCCTGATATTATAACCAGAGCCTCCAGCAGGGGATCGAAACAATGTGTGTAGGGATCTATATTGGGCATGACAATCCCGCACTCAGACTGCTAGCTACAGTCAGGCATACATGCCTGTGAGTGACAATTGTTATCATCAACTTTCAGCGCACTCATAGCGTTGGGTCAGGCCATCTAGTCAGTATGGTTATAATAATTCATTAAAAGATATTAACAATACGTTAGTGTATAGTTAACTAAACTTATGTACTATTTCAAAGTACTAGTTTACCAGATACAGCTTACAGTAATACATTACAGTTTACAATAACAGTTAATGAATTCAGACATACTCATAGATACAAGTTTACAAAAGGATTACAAATACAGAACAATGGTTTACAAATAGAACAGTTTTATGCAACTAAAACTACTTTTCATATACAACAGAAAATATAGGGTTTTCTAGAAACAGTTACATATTCAAGAAACAGAAGACATTCTTTCAAAACATAAATACTTATGCACTCACTCAACTTTATGTTGATACTCTCTTTTTAAATTACTTGTATTCTCAGGGAACCAGTAAGCAGGTACACCCCGAGCTTTTGAGAAGATGGAGCTATTTATGTCTTATCTTCTTCTTTTGTACAACTATTTAGTTTCATAATACAAGGTTAAAACACATGTAAATATTTATACTTTTTAAATACAGTGGTTGTTTGTACTCTGATTACTATAATGGATGTGTTGTGATATTACAAATGAAGTCCTCCACCCCCGGACGTTTCCGCCGTCTGGTTTGGGGGTGTGACAGATTGGTATC
Organism: Lactuca virosa; assembly: GCF_052849685.1. Lineage (NCBI taxonomy): Eukaryota > Viridiplantae > Streptophyta > Magnoliopsida > Asterales > Asteraceae > Lactuca > Lactuca virosa. Next base: position 149,844,503 of record NC_136426.1, read on the forward strand.
AGAGCATTGTTTATAGTGAACTCAGTATATCAATCCATAAAAGATATACAAACTATAAATACATTTGGGGCTGAGAGCTCTGACTACAAGTATACTTTTAAAATTTTAAATATTTTTACAAGAAGTATACTAACACTCATACATACAAGTACAGTATCACAATAATAAGAACTTAAAAGTATTTGAATGTTAAACATTACAGTCAAACATGGGCAGTTATGTAATCATAACTGGGATTAATATAGCCTGATCAACTATATTGATTTGAGATATGACCAACATGTGTTTGGGAGTGATAGTGTTGTTGCGACATGTCTAAAACTTACCAACTATACATATTCAGAAGAACTTTAGAACATAACATAAAGATTAAAATACTATAGGAGTACTTTAGGCACTATATACTAATAACACACATGTGAAATCAGTAGAACAATCAAGGGTAGAACTATAAATATTAAGGGTATATTAGAATTATATATAATTAAAGTTATATAGACTTAGAATATGTGATTTGGCTTCATTTCATGTTCCTTGTTTGGTTGTGGATTTAGAGCCGGGTCATTTAATCGAAGGTCGAATATAACCAAGTTATATATAATTAATATGCACTTTATAGTTATAGTAATATCTAGAACAAGTTGTACTTAGTACATTATTTGTTAATTGTAGGTATTTCTTGTAGAAACTTATCGTTACTAACTATATCCTATATCTCTTATCCCTATTCTCGCTTAGATAACAATGGCTGAATTTCACATACCTGGAGACCCTTATTTCCCTAATCAAGAACAAGATGCAGAACCAGAAGAAAATCACGAAATTCCCTTAGATGATGATTTTGCAGAAAACTTTCCTGAAGACAATGATTCCGAATCAGAAGCCTATAATCCACCACCAATTGCTCAAAATCCTAACCCTCGTCCGGTTTTCCAAGGTCTGACACCTCTATGGGTAGAAAGCTTGGAAACATGGAGTCAAGAGCAGGGTCAACCAATGCCTTACAACGGAGACAGAAGTTTCTACAACTTAAGCGAAGGAATTTCAGTAGACAGAGTCCTACCGATTATAGTCAGTAGAGTTGCTCGAAATGAAATTCAGGCTAGAACAACCATCAACCAAATCAGAGAAGTTGATGCCAATGTGATAATTAATACAATCAGTATTAATCGTCTTCAATATGCTCGTGAGAGAGATACAAGGGACAATGAATCTCTATTGCAAGCATTAGCTGGAACTCGAGCTGAAGTCATAGAGCTTCGAGCACGCCTGACAGTGTATGAAAGGCATCTACTTGCTATGGAGCGTCAAATGGCTGAGATGAGGTTTCATCCAAATGATACCCGTCGCCATTAGGAAATACTCTACTCGTTTCCTATTTCACATTTTTGGTTATAGTTAAGTCTATGGATAGGTTTTAGTATTATTTTTCAGATTTTTCAGTAAGACCATGAAAATTTTATTTTCGATAGGTCTGTATGATGTCGATATTTTCTCAGAATTTGGTGTATTGTAGACCTGCCAAGGGTCAAGTTTTCCAGACTTATGTATTCAATATGCCAATTTAATCGACATGCATTTTCTTAGTAATTGAAAAATAACCATTCACTTTCATATTATTCAGTTACAAGTTGTGCTTGTGTCACACCCCAAAACCAAGAACGGCGGAAACGTTCTGGGGTGGAGGACGTCATGTACAGTATCATAACAATGCATAATAGTAAAGACAAGCAATAACATCCATTGCATTAATATAATAATTGTAATACAAGCGTGTTCTGTACAGTTTGTAAGACACCAAAAGTATAATCAAAATAAAAGATGAGTCTTGTATGTGCTCCATCTTCTCAAAAGCTTCATCTGTACCTGTCCACTGATGACCTGAGAATACAAGTTATTTTAAAAGCGAGTATCAGCATAAAGCTGCTGAGTTCATAAGTATTTAGTGTCATTGCTTGTATAAAAATGTTAGTAACAATGTAGTGTAGTAATCGATTTCAAATGTTTTGGGAATAGTATACTCCCTAGAAAACTCTATGTTTCCTAGTAAAAAGTAGTCTTCTACCAAGACCCGATAGGTTGTATGTTTGTTCTTTCGTAAATGTAAGGGTTTTTCCCCAGTGAAAATTATTAGTATAAAAATATAGTTTACTGAAACGAGTATGTGACAAAGTCACATAGTAATGAAAATACAGACTCCAGGTGGTACTGAATTAACAATACGCCTCGAAAAGTCTAAAGTAGAAATATGTAGACTCCAGGCGGTACGCCTCGAGAAGTCCAAAGTAGAAATATGTAGACTCCAGGCGGAACGCCTCGAAAAGTCCAAAGTAGAAATATGTAGACTCCAGGCGGTACGCCTCGAAAAGTCCATTTTTGCCTTAAATCCTTATTTAGTTAATTTAAGGTTTGAATGTGAACTCGTATGTAACCATGCTGATCGACGGCTGAATAACTGATGACCCTCCAGGTCACACGTAGTATGGTGACATTTTCTCACCCCCGGGCCTAGTCGGCTCGGACTGTAGCTAGCAGTCGGGATGTGGGAGTGTCTGTCCCGTATAGATCTATACACATAATGCCCGCTCTCCTTCCAGGAGACTCTGGTTACACAGTGATAGCACAATGAAGTGTCGTATCGAGAAGTAGTATGTCACAGTCAGTTTTAGTATTTAATGTTCGAATAGTGTATAGTATGTTCTCTTGTATAGTGTATAGTATATTCTCTTGTATAGTGTATAGTATGTCTGTTACTCAATGTAGTACTTGTGGAATGACTCATAAATGTACTGACTCTTGTATGGGTCATTGTAATAGCAGTAGTAAGTAGTAATCCTTTAACTATACCTATTATAGTTAAATAGTAAGGTTGTTTGGGTGCCTTTGTTACACAAAGGTACTGAACTGAAATGAAAACTTTTATATCTAACACACACACACACACACATATATATATATATATATATATATATATATATATATAAGGTGATCTAGGAGTCCTAAGTCCTTCAAGTCAACAACCAAACAAGGAACAGGAAAATAAGGTGAGCTATGAGTCCTAAGTCCGTCAAGTCTTACTTATATAAATATACTAGTGTAGATATGGATTTGAAAATATTACAAGTATAGAAGAGTTTGAAAACAATTTTAGCATCAAAAGAGTTTAATATAAAGGTTTGAAAGCTTGAAAATCCATAAGTTTGATAGCAATTTGAAAGTAGTAGTAAATCTTTCTGTTTGTTCTAGTTATTAATCACATGTGATTAAAGCAATAACTAGAAGTGTTCAACTTGTATTCCGCCCCATAAAAGCATTTAAAATCATTTAAAAGGTTAATTAAGGGGTATGAACTCACCAGCAATGAGTGGTTTGGATGGGAGTGCCGGGTAGGATGCTAGGTGTCCAGTGAGGACTTGAACACACACACAGATCCTATGTAACATGTAGTGATACACAAATGTATCTAATTAGTTATTTAACAACTAATTAATCAAGTGAGGACATCCTAATACATGGAAACACTTTGTTTCAAGTGCTAGGAGTGCTAAAGGGTTGTATCTAAGGAGAATATGGCATCGCATTAGAGTTTACTTCTCATTTGGCAACCCTATATGTGTTTACGGTTTTTGGTCAATTCCCCCATGAGTTTACGGTCGTAAACTCATGGTAAATTGTACCATTGTGTGATTTAAGGTCTTATACCCCTCAAGGAAGTGTTCTAGGTTTGTATCAAAGGCTTAGGAAGGGACTAGGGCTCAAAATGGACCTTGTTTGGGGTTTACGGTTCTTGGACCACTCCTTGGAGTTTACGGTCGTAAACCCTTGAGTTTACGGTCGTAAACCCATGAGTTTACGGCCGTAAACTCATGGTCACTCCAACCATTTCGTGTTTTGGGGTATTTAGCTCATGCATGCAAGGTTCTAGTCCAATATCCAAGCCTTAGGAGGTGTTAGAGGCACTTAAACACCACTTGATGGTGTTTACGGTTCAAGGAGATCCCTTGATAGGAAACCCAAGTGTTCTTGGGTGTTCTTGATGTTTTCCATGGATAAACAAGTATACTAAGCAAGTAACTAGTTAGGAGGAGTGTACTTACTTATAGGAAGCTTGTAAGAGTGTTTAAGGGCCAAGAACACTAGTGTGTGTTCTTGGTGTTCTTGTTGTTTTGAAGAACACTTGAAGATCTAAGTAAAAATCAAGAATCCATGGATGAAATGATGTATAAACACTAGATAAGGTGTTGTATGAACGAATCAAGGAAGGAAATACTTACATTTTGGAGGATTTGGAAGAAGTGTGTGATGATACTTGAGAGAAAAGTAGTGGGTGTTCTTGAACTTGAAGGTGTAAAGTGAGAGAGTGGAGAGTAAACTCATGCTATATGCATGAGTTCAAGGTGAAGAGGAGTTTACGGCCCAAACTCCTCATTTTTGGCCGTAAACACCTTGTTGTGGTGTTAATTGTTTACTCGTGATACATTACTCCTAGAAAGCACTGCCTTTCATTTGTCCGTTTCTCGATATTTTATTAAAAACACCCAGACGGACCTTAATCCGGCCAAAAATGTACTGAAATGAATTTGATTAATATTTGTAGTGTTTGACTGTAGAGTTTATACAAATGAAAATTTCAGGTTGTCACATCATCCCCCCGTTAGAGGGAATTTCGTCCCGAAATTAGAGTTCAAGCAACTAAGTTATTACAAAATAATAAGCAAAAAGATGAGGATATTTAAGTTTCATTTGATCCTCGTGCTCCCAAGTGAACTTCGGTCCTCGTCTGGCGTTCCAGCGAACCTTCACAATTGGGATGCGGCTTTGTTTCGTTCGTTTGACCTCTCGGTCCATGATCTCTACAGGTTCTTCCACGAAGTTGAGGCTCTCGTTGATCTCAATCTCGTCAAGTGGGATTACAAGAGTCTCATCGGATAGGCACTTTTTCAAGTTCGAGACATGGAAGGTAGGATGTACGTTACTAAGTTCGCGGGGTAAATTGAGTTTGTAAGCTACGGGGCCGATTCTAGCGAGAATCTCGAAACGCCCTATGTATCTTGGATTTAGCTTTCCACGCTTTCCGAAGCGTATCAAGCCTTTCCAGGGTGAGACTTTCAAAAGGACTCGGTCTCCCACCTGGAATTCCAAAGGTTTCCTTCGTTTGTCTGCGTAGCTTTTCTGTCGGTCTCTAGAGGCTTTCAATCGTTCACGAATCTGAACGATCTTCTCTGTCGTTTCCCGAATGATCTCCGGACCTGTGAAAGTGCTGTCAGGAACTCGTCCTTTAGCTAACTGAGTGTCACCCACCTCAGCCCAGCACAGAGGGGATCTGCACTTTCGGCCATAGAGGGCTTCAAATGGAGCAGCCTTGATGCTCGTGTGATAACTGTTGTTGTAAGAGAATTCGATGAGAGGTAAGTGGGTATCCCATGCCTTCCCAAAGTCGATCACACAGGCTCGGTACATATCTTCCAAGGTTTGGATAGTTCTCTCACTTTGTCCGTCGGTCTGAGGATGGTAGGCTGTACTCATGTCCAGCCTCGTACCTAAGGAGCTTTGTAGTGACTGCCAGAACCTCGAAGTGAATCTACTATCTCTGTCTGAGATAATGGATATGGGAACATCGTGCAATCGTACAATCTCCCGTATGTATGTTCGTGTGAGTTTCTCCATTTTGTTAGTTTCCTTAATGGGCAGGAAGTGTGCGGACTTGGTCAATCTGTCGACGATGACCCAAATGGTATCAAGTCCACCCGTTGTCTTGGGTAGCTTGGTTATGAAGTCCATAGTGATCCGCTCCCACTTCCATTCAGGTATCTCCGGTTGTTGTAGTAGACCGGATGGTTTCTGGTATTCGACCTTAACCTTTGCGCAAGTAAGGCATTTACTCACGAAGGTAGAAATCTCTGCTTTCATGTTAGGCCACCAGTATGACTTTTTAAGATCCAGATACATCTTATCTGAACCCGGGTGGACGGAATATCGAGTGTTGTGTGCTTCCTTCATGACCAAGTCTCTGAAGCCATCGTGTTTCGGGGTCCAGATCCGGTCCATGAGATATAAGGCTCCGTCACCCTTGGCTTCCAAGTTCTTATCCATTCCTCGCAGGGATTCTCCCGCTACATTTTCAGGTTTCAAGGCTTCGAGTTGAGCCTCCTTAATTTGTGCGGGTAGGTGCGAATGGGTAGTCATGGTCAATTACTTGACTCTTCGACCAGAATATTCTTTCCGACTTAGGGCGTCTGCTACCACATTGGCTTTACCCGGATGATAACGAATTTCGCATTCATAGTCATTGAGTAGTTCGACCCACCGTCGTTGTCTCATATTGAGCTCCTTCTGGTTGAATATGTGTTGTAGGCTTTTGTGGTCTGTAAAGATTGTACTCTTAGTACCGTACAGGTAGTGTCTCCAGATCTTTAGGGCGAACACAACCGCTCCTAACTCGAGATCGTGCGTGGTGTAGTTGACCTCATGTGTCTTCAGCTGTCTTGAGGCGTAGGCGATGACCTTACCTCGTTGCATCAGAACACAACCGAGCCCTTGGTTGGATGCATCGCAGTATACCACGAAGTCTTCTATCCCTTCGGGGAGGGACAGTATTGGTGCGGTGCATAAGGCTCACTTTAGGGTTTGGAAGGCCTTTTCTTGCTTCTCTTCCCAACCAAAGGCCACGCCTTTCTGGGTCAACGTTGTGAGGGGTTTCGCGATTCGAGAGAAGTTTTGAATGAACCTTCGGTAGTAGCCAGCGAGGCCTAGAAATTGACGAATTTACATAGGCGTCTTCGTTGCAGACCAGTTCTCAATGGCCTTAATTTTGGATGGGTCCACGTGGATTCCCTCTTCGCTAACCACGTGTCCTAAGAATTCGACTCTTCGGATCCAAAACTAGCACTTAGAGAACTTCGCATAAAGTTTCTCTGATCGTAAGGTTCCTAGGACTTGTCGTAAATGATCGCTATGTTCCTCCTTACTTCGAGAGTAGATAAGTATGTCATCGATGAAAACGATGACGAACTGATCTAAGTATGGACGGCATACCCTATTCATTAAGTCCATGAATACTGCGGGCGCATTGGTCAGCCCGAATGGCATCACCACGAACTCGTAGTGTCCGTAACGAGTTTGGAAGGCTGTCTTCGGAACATCCTCCTCAAACACACGTAGCTGGTGATACCCGGACCTCAGATCAATTTTGGAAAAGTAGCTCACCCCTTGCAGCTGGTGAAATAAATCGTCGATGCGAGGAAGAGGGTAACGATTTTTGATTGTAAGCTTGTTGAGTTCCCTATAGTCGATGCACATACGGAACGATCCGTCCTTCTTCTTGACGAACAAGACCGGAGCTCCCCAGGGTGAGAAGCTTGGTCTTATAAAGCCCTTGCTGAGCAGTTCGTTAAGTTCACTGGATAGTTCTTGCATCTCAGCAGGTGCTAGACGATAGGGCGATTTGGCTACGGGGGTAGCTCCTGGAATTAAGTTGATTTTGGATTCGACTTGACGTTGGGGAGGTAAACCCGGCTGCTCTTCCGGAAAGACGTCGGGGAAGTCGCGTACTATGGGGAGGTCTTTTAGGTCTTTTGTTTTCTGGCTCGTATCGACAACATGCGCCAGGAATGCACGATATTCCTTACGCAAGTACTTTTGGCTTGAATACTTGAAATGATACGAAGGCTCGTACAGGGTTTGTCCCCGTAAATCAACAAGGTTTCATGATTTGGTAGGTTCAGGCGGACTGCTTTATCGAAGCACAGAATGTCGGCACGATAGAGACTCAGCCAGTCCATGCCTATGATAACGTCGAAACTATGGATTGTTACTGGTATGAGGTCGATTGGGAACGAATGATTATCTAGCGTGAGGGAACAACCTATGTAAATCTCGTTAGAAATCTCTGTCTTGCCGTTAGCCATTTCTACGACGAAGGTTTCTTTTAGTGTTTGCGGTGATTGTTTAAGTAGGTGTTTAAATTTTTGGTTTACGAAGCTTCTTTCTGCCCCACTATCGAATAGGATATAAGCATAAGAGTTATCGAGAAGGAACGTACCCGTGACTACTGTGAGGTCTGCTACAGCTTCATTGTGGCCCATAGCAAGTAGTCTTCCAGTTCCTCCTGCATTCCCAGCTGTCAGACAATTTCTTTTGAAGTGCCCTGTCTCGCCGCAACCGTAGCAGGCTTGACTCACTCCGGTACCGGGAACTTGGGTGACAGGTTTGGGAGGTGATCTGCAAAACCGGGCGGTATGGCCCTTCCGGTCGCAGTTAGTGCAGTGCATCTCACGGGAGGGGCCGTTGTGATGGAAAGAGCACTTGGTGCACTTGGGTAAGTTCCCTGCATATGTTTTGGCTGGCACAGGGGTAGCAGGAGTAGTGGCAGCATGGACAGCCACCGTCTGTTGGTTCTTAGAAGAAGGTTGATTTGTTTTACCCCTCCTTCGATCCCCACGCTTCCTTTTGTTGTCGGTCGCGTTGCTTGAGATTGGGGTAGTGGTTGTAGTTGTTGATGGGGTAGAAGGAACCTCGTGATCGATGAGCCTTTGGGCCAATTGCTTGGCACTTTCAAAGGTCGCAGGGTGTGAGGATAGCACGTTCCCTCGATATGGGGGTACCAGACCCTAGATGTATCTTTCAATTTTCTTGCTTTCGGTGGGAACCATGTTAGGACATAGAGCCACCAGGTCGCAGAACCTGGCTGTATAAGTCACTATGTCGGAACCCTGCATTTTGAGGTTCCAGAGTTCCTCCTCGAGTTTCTGAATTTCGCCCCTCGGGCAGTACTCCCTCGTCAGAAGGTCCTTCAGTGTGTCCCAGCCCATGGCATTGGCTGTTACCAGTGATAGTGATTTGACATGGCCATTCCACCACGTCAGGGCCCTTTGGGTAAAGGTGCAAGCAACAAACTTAATCTTGCTTCCTTCAGGGCACGAGCACATCTCGAAGATTGCTTTTGTTCTCTCGATCCATTGGGACAGTGCAAGGATCCCTCCGGTTCCATTGAAGTATGTAGGTTTGTAGATGATGAAATCCTTATAAGTACACTCCCGTGCACGTGGATGGATTTCACCATGGCTAGAGTTAGTGCCAGTCCCCGTTCCACTAACACCACCAGAGTTTACTTGGGCCATGGCGGCGGTCACAGCTGCGGTCACAGCTGCCTGGAACATCACCGCATCAAACTGCGGAGGGGGTGGTGGTGGTGGAGTTTGATTCACAGGCGTGTTTCTAGTTGGACGCTTGCGAGGCGGCATCTTTTACTGAAAGTTTAGAAAGATGATGACAATAGTAAGAATCGATTGCAAGTATGATGAGAGTGGTTCATGGACTAAATCCCCATAGTCCAAATATCAGATATAGTCATAACAATAGAGTAGGGAAATGTAAAAGCACAGACTTTCCCATAGATTAGACACTGCCAATATTATTGGTATTAATGATGTAAAATGAATTCAGGAAAAGTGAGCTAACAATAGGTCTTACATCAAACCATAAAGGAAAAATGTTGGCAGTTTAGTAGTCTAGTTAGAGTACTTTCAAGGTTAGGGATGTTTACAGACAAGTGAAACAGGGATACTGAAGAGAGAGGCTGTTCTTTTAAGAAGAGAAAGGATGAGCAGATAATCCTCTACTGGCGACGGGCACCCCTTGAGTGAACCCTTAAGTCAGCCATAACATTTACGTGAGAATGGGGAAAGAATAGTTAATAGACGTACTGATGAAGATCCTTTTTGATTGCACATAAGTAATTAAGGTAACCCAGAATACTCCTATAGTATTCTGTTCTAATGTTCTTCTTGTAGTAGTGTTGGTAAGTTTTTAGACTTGTTGCAACATCATAATCATTCTTAGGCACATGCCAGTCACTCCTCAGAAAATATAGTTGATCATGCTATATCCCCTTAGGTTTGACTATTTGTCTCTAAACCTAATTGTGATGTTCAACAATCTTAATACTTTTGTTCTGTTCTAGTATGATACTGACCTTGGTATGAATAGATGTATATATATATACTTTGTTAAATATTTTATTATTTAAAAGTATATATTCTTGGTCAGAGTGTTTTAATCCCGGCGTGTTTATAGTTCGTATATCTTTTGTGGGTTGATATACTTGATTCACTATAAACAGTGCTCTGATACCAATCTGTCACACCCCAAAACCAAGAGCGGCGGAAAAGTTCTGGGGTGGAGGACGTCATGTACAGTATCACAACAATGCATAATAGTAAAGACAAGCAACAACATCCATTGCATTAATATAATAATTGTAATACAAGCGTGTTCCGTACAGTTTGTAAGACACCAAAAGTATAATCAAAATAAAAGATGAGTCTTGTATGTGCTCCATCTTCTCAAAAGCTTCATCTGTACCTGTCTACTGATGACCTGAGAATACAAGTTATTTTGAAAGCGAGTATCAGCATAAAGCTGGTGAGTTCATAAGTATTTAGTGTCATTGCTTGTATAAAAATGTTAGTAACAATGTAGTGTAGTAATCGATTTCAAATGTCTTGCGAATAGTATACTCCCTAGAAAACCCTATGTTTCCTAGTAAAAAGTAGTCTTCTACCAAGACCCGATTGGTTGTATGTTTGTTCTTTCGTAAATGTAAGGGTTTTTCCCCAGTGAAAATTATTAGTATAAAAATATAGTTTACTGAAACGAGTATGTGACAAAGTCACATAGTAATGAAAATACAGACTCCAGGTGGTACTGAACAATACGCCTCGAAAAGTCTAAAGTAGAAATATGTAGACTCCAGGCGGTACGCCTCGAGAAGTCCAAAGTAGAAATATGTAGACTCCAGGCGGTACGCCTCGAAAAGTCCAAAGTAGAAATATGTAGACTCCAGGCGGTACGCCTCGAAAAGTCCATTTTTGCCTTAAACCCTTATTTAGTTAATTTAAGGTTTGAATGTGAACTCGTATGTAACCATGCTGATCGACGGCTGAATAACTGATGACCCTCCAGGTCACACGTAGTATGGTGACATTATGTCACCCCTGGGCCTAGTCGGCTCGGACTGTAGCTAGCAGTCGGGATGTGGGAGTGTCTGTCCCGTATAGATCTATACACATAATGCCCGCTCTCCCTCCAGGAGACTCTGGTTACACGGTGATAGCAGAATGAAGTGTCGTATCGAGAAGTAGTATGTCACAGTCAGTTTTAGTATTTAATGTTCGTATAGTGTATAGTATGTTATCTTGTATAGTGTATAGTATATTCTCTTGTATAGTGTATAGTATGTCTGTTACTCAATGTAGTACTTGTGTAATGACTCATAAATGTACTGACTCTTGTATGGGTCGTTGTAATAGCAGTAGTAAGTAGTAATCCCTTAATTATACCTATTATAGTTAAATAGTAAGGTTGTTTGGGTGCCTTTATTACACAAAGGTACTGAACTGAAATGAAAGCTTTTATATCCAACACATATATATATGATATATAACTAAGAATTCAACGACATTCGGACAAATAACAGGATACCCTAAGTCCACAACCAAACAAGGAACATGAAAATAAGGTGAGCTATCAGTCCTAAGTCCTTCAAGTCTTTCTTATATAAATATACTAGTGTAGATATGGATTTGAAAATATTACAAGTATAGAAGAGTTTGAAAACAGTTTTAGCATCAAAAGAGTTTAATATAAAGGTTTGAAAGCTTGAAAATCCATAAGTTTGATAGCAATTTGAAAGTAGTAGTAAATATTTCTGTTTGTTCTAGTTATTAATCATATATGATTAAAGCAATAACTAGAAGTGTTCAACTTGTATTCCCCTCCATAAAAACATTTAAAATCATTTAAAAGGTTAATTAAGGGGTATGAACTCACCAGCAGTGAGTGGTTTGGATGGGAGTGCCGGGTAGGATGCTAGGTGTCCAGTGAGGACTTGAACACACACACAGATCCTATGTAACATGTAGTGATACACAAATGTATCTAATTAGTTATTTAACAACTAATTAATCAAGTGAGGACATCCTAATACATGGAAACACTTTGTTTCAAGTGCTAGGAGTGCTAAAGGGTTGTATCTAAGGAGAATATGGCCTCACATTGGAGTTTACTTCTCATTTGGCAACCCTATATGTGTTTACGGTTTTTGGTCAATTCCTGTCACACCCCAAAACCGAGAACGGCGGAATACGTTCTGGGGTGGAGGACGTCATGTACAGTATCATAACAAAGCATAATAGTAAAGGCAAGAAACAACATCCATTGCATTAAGATAATAATTGTAATACAAACATGTTCAGTACAAATGTTAGACACCAAAAATACAATCAAAATAAAGTGGAGTCTTATGTGTGCTCCGTCTTCTCAAAAGCTGCATCCGTACCTGTCTACTGATGACCTGAGAATACAAGTTATTTCGAAAACGTTTATCAGCATAAAGCTGGTGAGTTCATAAGTATTTAGTGTCATTTCCTGTATAAAAATATTCACAATTATACATTGTAAAAGAAAGTTTCGGTGTTCGAAAATAGTATGAGCCCTAGAAAACCCTATGTTTTCCAGAAAAAGTAGTCTTCACCAAGACCCGATGGTTTGTTTGTTCCTTTGATAATGTACAAGTTTTCCCAGTAGTTACTAGTTTGAAAATATAGTTTTAGACTTTATTCATGTATAGTAATGAGAAAAATGTTTTACCCCAACAGTATCACTGTCGGCCATATGTAATGAAATGCAGACTCCAGGTAGTATTAAATGTACAATACTCCTCAGGGAGTCTGTTGCCTTTAATTCTTAAGGTATTAATTAAAGGTTTGAATGTGAACTCGTACGTAACCATGCTGATTGACGATCGAATCCCTTTGACCCTCCGAGTCATATGTAGATGTGACATTTTGTCACCCCTGGGCCTAGGCGGCTCGGACTGTAGCTAGCAGTCGGGATGTGGGAGTGTCTGTCCCGTATAGATCTATACACATAATGCCCGCTCTCCCTCCAGGAGACTCTGGTTACGCGGTGATAGCACAAAGATGTGTCGTATCGAGGAATAGTATGTCACATTCTATTTTAGTAAGTTCTCTTGTATAGTATGTAGTGTTCTCTTTGTATAGTACATAATGTTCTCCTTGTATAGTATATAGTGTTCTCTTGTATAGTATATAGTGTTCTCTTGTATAGTACATAGCATATATTGACTCACAACTGAACTGACTCTAGTAGTTGTCATGGCAATAGTAGCATTGAGTAGTATCCCTTAACTATACCTATTATAGTTAAGATATGAAGACTTTTATATCTGACACAAATATATAAGATATATAACTAAGAATTCAACGAGAGTCGGACTAATAACAAAATACCCTAAGCCCACAATCAAACAAGAACAGGAAGTAAGGTGAGCTATTAGTCCTAAATCCTTCAAGTCTTACTTATATAAACATATTGGTGTAGATACCTATTATAGTTAAATAGTGCTGTTGGTTGCGTGTCTTTGATATCCAAAGGCATTGAAATGATATGAAAACTTTTATATCTGACACAAATATATAAGATATATAACTAAGAATTCAACGAGAGTCGGACTAATAACAAAATACCCTAAGCCCACAATCAAACAAGAACAGGAAGTAAGGTGAGTTATTAGTCCTAAGTCCTTCAAGTCTTACTTATATAAATATATTGGTGTAGATATGGTTTGAGAATAAAAATTAGTTTTATAGTGATTTAACACGAAAATGAATTTGGTAAGCATTTGAAAACAGTTTAATTGGCAATATAGTTGAAAACATAGAAAATCCCTTTTTGATGGTAAAAACAGTTAATAGTGTAGAAAATCCTTTTGGTTGCAAGTTATAATTCACATGCGATTGTTACTATAACTTAGTTGGTTCAACTTGTATTCCCCCCCATAAAACAGTTAACAACATTTAAAAAGGTTCATTTAGGGGTATGAACTCACCTGTAGTGAGTGAAGTGGATGGAAACGCCGGGTAGGATGCTAGGTGTCAAGTGAGGACTTGAACATACACACGGATCCTATGTAACATGTAGTGATGTATAAAGTATCTAATTAGTTGTGTAATCACTAATTAAGTGAGTAAAGGCACTTTAATGTATGAAAACACTTTGTTTCAAGTGTTAGGAGTGCTAAAGGTGGCAGCTAAGGAGTGTATGGCCTCACTATGGAGTTTACACTTCACTTGGCCACACTCAAGTGTGTTTACGGTTGGGAGACCATTTCCCCCATGAGTTTACGGCCGTAAACTCATGGAAATGGCGAGTTTGTGTGTCTAGAGGTCTCATGCATCACAAGGAAGGTTCCTAGAATCAATTCGAGGGCTTGGGAAGTGATTAGGGTTCAATTGGGTACTCCCTTGGAGTTTACGGTCCTTGGACCACTCCTTGGGAGTTTACGGTCGAAAACTCTAGGAGTTTACGGTCGTAAACTCTTGGGTTTACGACCGTAAACCCTTGACCACTTCAACCATTTTATGTTTCAAGGTCCTAAGCTCATTTACACTAGTTTCTAGTTCATCAAACAAGCTAAGGAAGGGTTTAGGGGCATCAAAACACCATTTGAGGTGTTTACGGTTTTTGGGTTTACGGTTCTTGGATGTTCCAGAACCGTAAACTCAAGTTTATGGCCAAAAAGTCACGATCTTGGGTTCCTTAGTCCATGCATGCAAGTATCTAAGCTATAGAGAAGGTTTGGAAGTGTTTTGGGGTTTCAAAACCCTCACTTAGGAGTTTACGATTTTGGGAGGCTCCCCAAACCGTAAACACATGCATGTTGGGGCATTTGGATGATCCAACTCGAAATAGTTATGAATACCAAGTTAAACAACAAGTTAGGAAGATTACCTTTGATTTTTGAGCTTGAATGAGGTGATCTTTTGGCCAAACCCGATTTTTAGAGAGAGAAAGTAGAGAGAGAAAGCTCCAAGGTGGGAAAGGCTCTAAAGGTGGACACTCCTTCTTTTTATATGGCTGCCTAGCGGGGTCCCACCATACACTGTCGTTTAAACGGAGCTAAATGTTTTTACCGGGTAAACTAACCGTAACCCGACTTAGTTGTTTTTATTCCGTCATTATATATTATTTATTTTAATAACTCAAAATGAATTATTTTAATAAATAAAAGTTAACGGAAAATTTTAATAGAACTAACTTTTATTAACTGAAACGGGTTACAGTGACGGAGAAAATTTCGGGTTGTCACAATTCCCCCATGAGTTTACGGCCGTAAACTCATGGTAAATTATACCATTGTGTGATTTAAGGTCTTATACCCCTCAAGGAAGTGTTCTAGGTTTGTATCAAAGGCTTAGGAAGGGACTAGGGCTCAAAATGGACCTTCTTTGGGGTTTACGGTTCTTGGACCACTCCTTGGAGTTTACGGTCATAAACCCTTGAGTTTACGGTCGTAAACCCATGAGTTTACGGCCGTAAAATCATGGTCACTCCAACCATTTCGTGTTTTGGGATATTTAGCTCATGCATGCAAGGTTCTAGTCCAATATCCAAGCCTTAGGAGGTGTTAGGGGCACTTAAACACCACTTGATGGTGTTTACGGTTCAAGGAGATCCCTTGACCGTAAACCCAAGTGTTCTTGGGTGTTCTTGATGTTTTTCCATGGATAAACAAGTATACTAAGCAAGTAACTAGTTAGGAGGAGTGTACTTACTTATAGGAAGCTTGTAAGAGTGTTTAAGGGCAAAGAACACTAGTGTGTGTTCTTGGTGTTCTTGGTGTTTTGAAGAACACTTGAAGATCTAAGTAAAAATCAAGAATCCATGGATGAAATGATGTATAAACACTAGATAAAGTGTTGTATGAACAAATCAAGGAAGGAAATACTTACATTTTGGAGGATTTGGAAGAAGTGTGTGATGATACTTGAGAGAAAAGTGGTGGGTGTTCTTGAACTTGAAGGTGTAAAGTGAGAGAGTGGAGAGTAAACTCATGCTATATGCATGAGTTCAAGGTGAAGAGGAGTTTACGGCCCAAACTCCTCATGTTTGGCCGTAAACACCTTGTTGTGGTGTTAATTGTTTACTCGTTATACATTACTCCTAGAAAGCACTCCCTTTTATTTGTCCGTTTCTCGATATTTTATTAAAAACACCCAGACGGACCTTAATCCGGCCAAAAATGTACTGAAATGAATTTGATTAATATTTGTAGTGTTTGACTGTAGAGTTTATACAAATGAAAATTTCGGGTTGTCATAGCTTGTCATAGACTTCTATTTCCAATTCATTCCAAGATTCATATCGAACTATATGTTTTAGTTCAAAGATATCAGAATTCATATTCACTCTTGATATCTTATCATCTTTTTATCTTTTGAATTTATAGAAAAAGATGCATCCTCGTAGAAATCCAAGACGTCACAAGGTAAATGAACCACCGGTGCCACCTCCGCCACCACCTCCTCAGTTTGACCTCGCTATGTTCCAAGCGGCGGTCACGGCAGCTGTAGTTGCTGCTATGTCTCAGATCCATACTTCTGGTGCTAGTGGGTCTGGAGCTAGTACAAATCCCCCTAACCAGGGTGAAGGTCATGGGAATTCGCGACAATGAACTTATAAAGATTTTTCCAATGCTAAAACCAGGACCTTTAACGGAACTGGAGGAGTTATGGCACTAAGACAGTGGATAGAGAAGACAGAAGCAATTTTCGAAATCTGCTCCTGTCCTAACAGCAACAAAGTCAAGTTCGCTACTTGCACTTTTTCGGAAAGAGCTTTGACGTGGTGGAATGGTCACGTTAAGTCACTTACTCTGGTAGTGGCTAATTTGATCAGTTGGGAGAATTTCAAAGGTATGCTTATGCGGGAATATTGTCCGCGAGGCGAAGTCCAAAAATTTGAGCAGGAACTCTGGGGTCTTTCAATGGTTGGTTCTGATATATCAACCTATACCAGTAGATTCTGTGATCTGGCAATTCTTTGTCCGGATATGGTTGCGCTGGAGAGCAAGAAGATTGAGAGATATATTTGGGGACTGTCGCCCCAAATTCAGTCAAGTGTTTTAGCTTCAAGGCCTGTTACTTTTGACATTGCCAAAGAGCTGGCACAATATCTTATCGACCATGGAGTCCATAAACACTCAGTGGTTGCTACACCAGAACAACAAAAGGGAAACAACAACAACAATAACAACAACAACAAGAAGAAGGGTCGGAACAAGAGGAAGGGCAAGTTTTCACAGGATTCCTCAAAGAAACAACAACTAACTACAGTCAACGCTGCTACTGTACCTGCTGCTGTTCCTGTTAAACCAGCACCAGCCAAGCCTTATGCTGGAAACCTCCCCAAGTGTAATTTTCACCATAATGGGAATTGCCGGGAAAGGCAGTGTCGTAACTGCAACAGGAAAGGGCATACTGCCCGATTCTGTAGAGCACCAACCCAACCACTTAACCAAGTACCTGCTGCTAGAGTGGTTCAAGCATGCTATCAATGTGGTGAAGTGGGGCATTTCAAGAGAGATTGTCCTAAAGCTGTAAATGCAGGTGGAGTACGGAGAATTTTAGCTTTGGGCCAGGAAGAAGCAGTGGCAAATCCTGCAGTAGTTACGGGTATGTTCCTTCTAAACAACACATATGCATGCATTCTATTTGATTGTGGTGCTGAGAAGAGCTTTGTGAGCCATAATTTCAAACAATTTCTAAATCAAAACTCCCAACCATTAAAAGAAACTTTCACAGTCGAAATGGCCAACGGTAAATCCGAATCCACCAACGAAATATACATAGGATGTACTCTTACCTTGAATAACTTTTTGTTCTCAATTGACCTTATGCCGATCTCTATCAAGAGTTTCGACGTCATAATAGGTATGGATTGGTTGTGTCCTAACCGTGCTGACATCCTATGTTATGAAAAAGCCATTCGTCCGAACTTGCCAACTAACGAAACTCTTGTTATTTATGGCGACAAACCCGGAACCAACCTCCAGATCATTTCTTGCATTAAGGCACAGAAGTACCTTCGCAAAGAGTACTGTGTTTTCTTAGCTCACGTGGTAGACAAAAAACAAGAAGTGAAAGATATCGCGAAAATTCCTGAAGTCTGTAACTTTCTCGACATTTTTCCCGATGATCTTGCAGGAGTGCCTCCCGAACGACAAGTCGAGTTCAGAATCGACTTAATTCCAGGGGTTACCCCTGTTGCCAAATCTCCTTATCATCTTGCACCTTCAGAAATGCAGGAATTATCCAGCCAGCTTAACGAACTCCTTAGCAAAGGTTTCATAAGATCAAGCTTCTCACCCTAGGGAGCACCGGTTTTGTTCGTGAAGAAGAAGGATGGATCATTCCGTATGTGCATAGACTACCGCGAGCTTAATAAACTTACCATTAAGAATCGATACCCTCTGCCTCGCACTGATGATCTGTTCGACCAGCTTCAAGGTGCGAGCTACTTCTCAAAAATAGACTTAAGATCCGGGTATCACCAGTTACGGATTTTGGAGGATGACATTCCCAAAACCGCGTTCAGAACTCGTTATGGTCATTATGAGTTTGTAGTGATGTCATTCAGATTAACGAATGCACCTGCTGTGTTCATGGATTTAATGAACAGAGTGTGTCGTCCATTCTTGGACAAATTCGTTATAGTCTTCATCAACGACATCCTTGTTTATTCAAGAAGTGAAGAAGAACATGGCCAACATCTTCGTCAAGTTTTGCAAACTCTTAGAATAGAGAAACTCTATGCGAAGTTTTCAAAATGTGAATTTCGGATTAGGAAGGTTGAATTCCTAGGTCATGTGGTCAGTTCTGAAGGAATACACGTCGATCCTTCCAAAATAAGGCAATTGAAAACTGGTCAGTACCGAAAACACCTACAGAAATCCGTCAATTCTTAGGTCTTGTTGGCTATTATCGCAGATTCATCCAGAATTTCTCTCGAATAGCTAAACCTCTTACAACTCTGACGTAGAAGGGGGTAACTTTTAGCTGGGGAGAAAAACAAGAAACAACATTCCAAACGCTGAAACGAGCCTTGTGTAGTGCACCAATCCTGTCTCTCCCTGAAGGGACAAAGGATTTCGTAGTGTACTGTGATGCTTCAAATCAAGGGCTTGGATGTGTTCTTATGCAAAGAGGAAAGGTGATATCCTATGCCTCAAGACAGCTAAAAACACATGAAGTCAACTATACAACACATGACCTTGAACTAGGAGCAGTGCTATTCACTCTGAAGATCTGGAGACATTATTTATATGGCACGAAATGCACAGTATTCACGGACCATAAAAGTCTCCAGCACATCTTCAATCTGAAAGAGCTGACCATGAGACAACGACGATGGGTGGAGCTACTGAACGTCTATGATTGTGAGATTCTTTATCACCCTGTTAAAGCTAACGTTGTAGCTGACGCCCTTAGCAGAAAAGAATACTCGAGACGCCGAGTAAAGTCGTTGACCATGACAATCCATTCACATCTGTTCACACAGATCAGAGAGGCTCAACTCGAGGCCTTAAAATCTGAAAACGTGGCAGGTGAAACTTTGAGAGGAATGGATAAAAAATTTAGAGTCAGGGATGATGGAGTTTATTGTTTCATGAACCGGATCTGGACACCAAAGTTCGGTGGTTACCGAGATGTGGTTTTGAATGAAGCACACAAAACTCGATACTCCATTCATCCGGGTTCAGACAAGATGTACCTGGACCTCAAGAAACTATACTGGTGGCCAAACATGAAGGCCGAAATTGTTACCTTTGTGGGAAAATGCCTTACTTGTGCCAAAGTTAAGGTAGAATACCAGAAACCTTCAGGTTTATTGAAACAACCTGAAATACCTGAATGGAAGTGGGAGCGGATTACAATAGATTTCATAATCAAGCTACCCAAGACATCGGGAGGTTATGATACTATTTGGGTAATCGTCGATAGATTAACCAAATCCGCACACTTCTTGCCAATCAAAGAGACCGATAAAATGGAGAAGCTAACAAGAACTTATCTCAAGGAAATCGTTAGACTGCATGGTGTGCCAATATCTATTATTTCTGACCGAGATAATAGATTCACTTCTCGTTTTTGGCAGTCTTTACAAAAATCTTTGGGATCTAGGTTGGACATGAGTACAGCCTACCATCCTCACACTGACGGACAAAGTGAGAGGACAATTCAAACTTTAGAAGATATGTTACGAGCTTGCGTGATAGACTTTGGTAAGGCATGGGATACTCATTTACCCATTGTCGAATTCTCTTACAAAAATAGTTATCGCACTACCATAAAGGCTGCTCCTTTCAAAGCTCTCTATGGCCACAAGTGCAGATCACCTCTGTGTTGGGCTGAAGTGGGTGACACGCAGCTAAATAGAAGCCAAGTTCCTGACAGGACTCTCACTGGTCCAGAAATTATTCGTGAAACCATGGAGAAAATAGTACAAATCCGGGAGCGACTCAAAGTTTCCAGAGATAGACAGAAAAGCTATGCAGACAAAAGAAGAAAACCTTTGGAATTCCAGGTTGGTGACCGCGTCATGTTGAAGGTCTCACCCTGGAAGGGCATGATACGCTTTGGAAAGCATGACAAGTTAAATCCAAGGTATATAGGACCATTCGAGATTCTTGCTAGGATCGGTCCCGTAGCTTACAAACTTCGACTACATCAAGAATTAAGTAACATACATCCCGTTTTCCACGTCTTAAACTTGAAAACGTGTCTGTCTGATGAGACTCTTGTTATTCCACTCGACGAAATCGAGATCGATGAGAGCCTCAACTTCGTGGAAGAACCAGTAGAAATTATGGACCGAGAGGTCAAGCAGACAAAGAAAAGCCGTATTCCTATAGTCAAAGTTCGTTGGAATGCCTAGCGAGGTCCTGAATTCACTTGGGAAGGTGAGGATCAAATGAAATTAAAATATCCTCGTCTTTTCACTTAGTTACTTGTAATTGCTTATTTACTTAAACTCTAATTTTGGGACAAAATTCTCTCTAACGGGGGGATGATGTGACAACCCGAAATTTCTATCTTGTACAAACCATTCACTTCAATCAAAGTCAGACTTGTTTATGCTAACTTTTAGCACTTTTTAGAGTCTGTTTGAGCATTCTGAGCCTAGTGCACCAAAGGAATGAGTGAAAGGAAGTGCCAATTGAAGTTGTAATCTACCAAACAAGCCATAAACCCTCAAATGAGGAGTTTATGGCCAGGGACCATGAGTTTACGGCCATAAACTCATGGTGGCTGTAAACTCCATACTATATATGGTCCTTAGTCATTTTCAATCACTTTTCACATTTCAAGTCTAGAAATCGGATTTTTCTCTCAAGTATCTTAAGAACTTTCATCGAAATCTTCAATCTAGTAAGTAATCTTTCCAATTTCAACTTGATATCCTTCCATATCTAGTGAATATACATGATTTCATCCATGAAATCTCTTCTTTTGGTTAGATCATCAAGTGTTCTTTATTTCACCAAGAACACCAAGAACACACTAGTGTTTTTGGACCTTAATCACCCTTTCAAGCTTCTATATCGTAAGTACTCTCTCCTAAGCTTGTTGTATTCTTGTAATACTTGAAGAACACTTAGAAAACATCCATTTGACAAGAACAAAGGGAGTTTACGGCCAAGACCATCTCCCTTGGCCGTAAACCCTTAAAATGGTGCCATATTGACCCTAAACTCTTCTAGGAGCTAAAATTGTGAACTAGAATACTTCTTGGAAGATCATTAGACCTTGAAAGCATCTAGAATTCAAGAACAAAAGGTGTTTACGGCCAATACAATCTCCCTTGCCCGTAAACCCTAATTAGTGTGGCATAAGGACCATAACTTCTTCCTAAGGCTTAGATATGAGACTAGATCACTTCCTTCATGATTGTAGGACCTTATCACACAAAATGGTACAAAATAGCATGAGTTTACGGTCGTAAACTCATAGGGTCGTAAACCCATGGGCCGTGAACTCATGGGGGTATTACCATTTTGGCCGTAAACTCCTATGTGAGGCCGTACATCCCTTATATGCAACCCTATGTGGTTTAACACTTCATTACAAGTGTTTCCTAGTCCCTAAGGTTGTTCCATTTCATGATTAGTTGTTTAAACACTAATTAGATGCATATATGTGACATTATATACTAAATAGGATCCGTGTGTGCTCAAGTCTTCACTTGACACTTAGCATTATTCAAACCGATCTTTCATCCAAACCACTCGCTACATGTGAGTACATACCCCCACATTTTTATAGTTTTTACTGTTTTAAGGGGGGGGGGAATACAAGTCTAACACAAAGATTTTGTGTTATAACAAATAATTTCAAATGGATTACAGTTATCAAAACAAATGGTTTCAAACATCTTATCGAAATGAATTTCAGTATCATCAAATCAAGTAGTTTTAACTGATTGTTTCATAAAGACATCAAGTCACCAAAATGGATTTCAAAATATGAAATTTCTTTTAAATATTTTATAAACTTATATTTTTCCCCAAAAATCATACTAGTATACATATATTTATATAAATAAGATTTAAAAGATTTAGGACTAATAACCCACTTTGGTTCCTTTTCCTTGTTTGGATGTGGGATTACAAGTATTAGTTATTTGTCCGAGTGTCATTTAAATTTTACTTATATATATTATATATGTATACAAGTATAAAAGTCTATTCATTTTAGTTTCAATTACCCTTTGTAACAAGTTGAGCAAGGGGTTGTATTCATTAATACTAAGTATCAATACAGAAAGTACATATAAATTATAATAGGCATAATTTATGATTCACAGAACATTAATTCATGATTCAAGCATACTAGAGTACATTGTTTTAGAAAAACAAAGGTTTAATTCAAAACTATTCAAGCGTATACAATCATTCAGATACATTTTAAGAGTACTAATTCAAGAACATACTAGTAATCATTTCTTTCAGAATGATTTTGTTTTCATAATTATTATACATGTAACGTTTATATGCTTTTATGAGTCAAGTAGTACAGTTTGTTTAATTCATTTTAAACAATATAGTAAAGTCCTGATATTATAACCAGAGTCTCCAGCAGGGGATCGAAACAATGTGTGTATAGATCTATATTGGGAATGACAATCCCGCACTCAGACTGCTAGCTACAGTCAGGCATACACGCCTGTGAGTGACAATTTTTATCATCTACTTTCAGCGCACTCATAGCGTTGGGTCAGGCCATCTAGTCAGTATGGTTATAATAACTCATTAAAAGATATTAACAACACGTTAGTGTATAGTTAACTAAACTTATGTACTATTTCAAAGTACTAGTTTACCAGATACAACTTATAGTAATACATTACAGTTTACAATAACAGTTAATGAATTCAGACATACTCATAGATACAAGTTTACAAAAGGATTACAGATACAGAATAGTGGTTTACAAATAGAACAATTTTATGCAACTAAAACTACTTTTCATATACAGCAAAAAATATAGGGTTTTCTGGAAACAGTTACATATTCAAGAAACATAAGACATTCTTTCAAAACATAAATACTTATGCACTAACTCAACTTTATGTTGATACTCTCTTTTCAAATTACTTGTATTCTCAGGGAACCAGTAGGCAGGCACACCCCGAGCTTTTGAGAAGATGGAACTATTTATGTCTTATCTTCTTCTTTTGTACAACTATTTAGTTTCATAATACAAGGTTGAAACACATGTAAATATTTATACTTTTTTAAATACAGTGGTTGTTTGTACTCTGATTACTATAATGCATGTGTTGTGATACTAGAAATGAAGTCCTCCACCTCCGGACGTTTCCGTCGTCTGGTTTGGGGGTGTGACATATTCCATATTCTTCGGATATAGGATCGATTACATATGATATAATATTAATCTGTTCAAATTTTCCAAATGCCTAGGGCATTAAGAGGGAAAAGGGACTAGAACGAGATATACCTAAATGGCTAAGCAATTGTCGAGGACAATCTGAGGTTTACCAAATATTGGTTGCTTATGGGCAGTTGGAAGTATAGTATAAGTTTTGTAAGGTCCATATTGACAAGTTCTGAGAAGAGGTAACTCTTGTTTAGAAGTGCTAGTTATATGGAATTATGGAAATGTTCCATAAGTGGAAGTTAATCATAAAATCTATGTAAGATTAGAAACCTTAATGCAAGAAGGATGCTCAAAGGAATGTACTTTGAATATGAGACTTCGCTTCCATGGAATTAGTTCAGTAACCAATGTCCAAATGGAATACTTTGTAATATCATTGGCATAGTCTTTGTGACTTTTGTGCATTGACATTACAAAAGGATCTTTGCATATAAGTTTAGAATCTAACATATTATATTAAATGGCAAGAATTTGGTATTCTTACATTTACGGTAAGGATTTGGAATTGTGAAATGAGTTTCATTGAAGATGTGTTCAATTGATATATTTCACAAAGAATGGACCGTAGGCAAACATAGTGTGCATGCTTGGAGCATGGCATAACTACTCTTTTAATTCAAGTATTAAGTTGATTAATCGAAAAATTATACAATGAATAAAGTGTAATCAATATGGTGATTAAATAAAAGGTATTTTATTTATATTCATAAGTTCTGAGACCCTATTGGATTCAATTGTTCTTGTGTTTAACTTTGCATGTTTTAACTTCCCTAATAACTAGGCTATTCAAACATCCACAGTCAAACATACGTTGGAAGTAAGTAATGAGGTAAGACTGTCATGAATCTGACTGTAGGATTGTCTAATGTGTTAGACATAGCACAAGATTGATGTATTATTCATGAGTACTCCTGTAATAAGATTTGACTATTGGATTAAACCCACGCTCATCTGAATCACTTCATGGATTTTATAACGAGTGATTCTGAGACGATAATATCTTATATTCTTGAAAATAAGACATGTGAGTTGTAGTTTACAAGTCGGTTGCACATTGACATATGTAAACGCACCAGTAACTTGGTGTTATAAAACATATTGTTGTGTGTGATTTGATGAGTAAGTACAAGCAAGCATTTGAGTCGAAGTTTATCCATTCCTTTTTCTCTTCGAGGGATAAAAGCGATATTTGTGGGCCCTTCGATAATTTAGTGATGACACCTAAGTGCTTGGCGAAGCCTGGACTGGTTTGATTTGTTCAATTAGTCAGTCGTCATAAATCGGAAATCGGGAAACAACACATGAACAAATAGAATGATCATAATCCATGTCTCAGTTCATACACTATCTAGAATGGAGGAATATATGATCCCTTATCTAATGGACGCGTTATTGACTAGGTCAGAGTTCGACAGCGGCTTTTAAGAGCTACGATTGCTAGTCGGGTTGTGGAGTCGTACTTGCAATAATAGTAATTAGACTTATCCAAGTGGGAGACTGTTGGATTAGGTGTCTAAGCCCATAAATATAATTAGTATGTACTTGACTCGAGAGTAGCATGGTCCATTTCGGGTTGCATATCACCAGGACAATTTGATAGGATGGACTTTTGAGAAGAGGTTTTTTAAGATTTATTAATATATTATAAGTTCTAGTATATTAATATGAAATCCTATGATTTAATTAGTATTGATCAAGAATTAATTTGGAATTAATTTAGTGATCAAAAGAGACTAAATAAATTAATGGGGACTAATTGTGTAAATTAGTAATATATATATAGTTTGGGATTTTGATACATGATGGACTAAGTTTATGGAAGAATCCATAAAGAGTTAGCCTACTTGATTCATGGATCATGGATAATAAGCCCAAGGGTATGGATTAGGGTTTACCATTACCTTTAGAAACCTACAACTATATATATGGTGTCCCAAGACCTAAAATCGGCACCCTATACGTTCTAAGAGTTCATAGAGCCGATTTCTAGTGTAAGAATACTCTCTCAAAAGTCTTCCTTTGTCTAAGGTGTGTTGTGAACCGTTTGAGGTGCAACATTTGAGGCACTAAGTTCTTAAATGCCAAAACTACAAGCTACAACAAAGAGGTAATTTTATAACTCAATCCTATGTTGTTTATGTGAATTGTATGATGGTTGTAGGCTTAATGCTTTGAAACAATATTGCATGTATAATTAGAGAAAACATAGATTCAAGGCATTTAGGGTTGTATGTGCACCATAAGATGTTGTAGTATACAAAACACAATAGTGGTATCATTAATTAAGAACAATCCCGTCTATGTTAGTCGAGATTTTTTTTATGCATGCGGATACATACAAAATCTTGAGATACACAAATTCTAATTTGGAAAGATTGTGTTCTTAATTATCAGCAAACTTCTCGTTCATTTTTCAATTTTTGTCATGGGAGGTAATAGTGGATATTGTAGTTCATATAATGGTATTTGGTGTATATTTGCTCCATAATTACATTCATGAACTTTCGATGGATTTTATTTGTGTAATACTACAGAAGTTTATATGGGTTAATCCGATCAGTATAATGGTTTTTTAGGTTAACCAAATAAACTAGTTTCACATTTTCTTAAAGTGGAACTTAATGTAAAAAGAGGTTTTCCAATTCAAGTAAATTGTCACAAGTAGAAAAATATGGGTTAAGATGTTGATTCTTGTACAATATAATCTCCTTGTGTAATCTTGCAACATCTTATCTAGTGAAAATTCAAACTTCAATGCTATTAAGTTCTTACTCTAATACATGGTCATTCAAGTCGAAACAACCTCATTCAATCCCAAAACTCAATCCAATAAACCAAGTCCAATCAATTTTGGGCCTTAGCCCAAGAATTTTCGACCCAAATCCCTTAGTGGACCAAGACTCCTTATTGGGCCCTATTGGGCCGATAACTTCCCTTTTCGGTCTTTTTGGGCCGAAAACCCCTCTTTGGGCCCTAATGGGCCGAAAAATTCAAATAGGCTTTCCTTTGGGACGAAAATCATCTTTTGGGCCCTATTGGTCCGGAATCTTCCTCATTAGATCTTATTGGGCCGAAAACTCATATTTGGGCCCCAATGAACCAAAAATTTCTATTGGGCTCTATATTGGGCCGAAAAATCTTTCATTGAGCATTGGTGGGCGGCAAATCACTATTAGACCTTCCATTGGGCCTAAAGCACTCCAATGGGCCTTAATAGGCCAAAAACCTCTTTTGGGCCCTCTCCTCAAACCGAAAACTTTTATTAGGCCAAATCCATTCCTTTTGAGCCTATTATTGGACCGAAACCCTTCTTGGGCCCGAACCAAGACAAAAAACACATACAAACCGAAACCCTTAATGAGCCTAAGGTGTTTTTGGTTACCCTTAATAACCGAAACCCTTTTTCCCTCCCTTAGTTCGACTGGAATAAATAAAAAAGGGGGGGGGAATAATTGGGTAAAAAGTGTGACACCTCAATATTACGTCTCATATAACAATGTAATTAACTTACATACATCTAGGGAAAGAGTATTACCGATCATGTTTCCATGCCCCATATCTCTTCCCTCTCTCTCTTAATTCTGCTGCAATTCACACCCCCCACACTCGTCAAACACTTTTTCTCTCTAAGTCTCAAGAGCACTCTCTCCATACTACTCTCCAAATCTCTTCTCATTCCCTTTATTCCTTTAAATTTTGTGAGTGTATGTGTGTGTTAACTGCAAGAAGATCTCATCAAAGATTCATAAATTTGGTAAGTTTAAGGCTAAGCTGAAGTGTTTTGGTTTCAAGTTTATACTAAATCCTTCATCTTGCACTCTCATTTTCGTGCATATGCTCTTTAGAACACCCATAGCTTCGAGAATCTCCTCAAGAAGGCAATCTAGGCTCGAAATTCCTTCTCCTTCTTCATCTACATCTTGAAAACCCCAAGGTGAGCTTCATACCCCAATTTTTTTCCAAGTTTTCATTCTTTTTTTTTGGGGGGGGGGGGGATACAAGTCAAGTCTTGGTTGAAATCTTTGGATATTTGCATGTATTTGTGTGTATGTATGTATATGTATGTTGACATGTGATTGTTCCATGCTAATACTTCATAAACTCGAGACTAATTTAAGTCTCAAGTTGTTGGAACAAAGTTTACCTTTGTGTAGTTCACATATTTTGTGTCATGCTAAAAATAAATACAAGTTGCTAGATGAAAATGGTTCTTTAAATGTTTGTTAAAAATCACAAATGATGTCAAGGAAAATGTAAAAGCATTTTTGTTATAAAAGTTTGAAAGATGACAAAATATGAAGGTTTACACTCAAAATGGAAATTTTTGTGGATATATAAATTTTTCCCACTAACACTAGTAAAAATGGTTTATTTATGAGAATTGTAGTAAAAATGGACAATCTATGGACAAACTCACTTTACCACAAAAATTTGTATAAATACATAAATGTACTGAAATTTAAGTTTTATGTGTGTTGTGGAAAAATCGAGATATGTAAAAATTACTATTATTAAGGTGTAAAACCTAAGGTAATATGTTATTTTTACACAAAATGTTATGATTATATTAGCTCAATATCGAAGATTTACAAAAAGAGTTCATAAATAAACTTACCAAAATGGTAAACTAAACAGAATTTTATGACACAAAGTTGCGCCTGATAAAGGCTTTTAGACACTTATAATAAACTGTGTAAACTTACGACATGAATTATTGCGTGTCATAAAACTGTAGTTGTAAATATACACTAGAAACGTCATTTATAATATTCAATAATGGGATTCAATATTTGCGTAAATTCTATTAAGGCTCTTGTGAGACACTCCTTCACCGTACCTACCTAGCGTACATCTTGAGTCCTGTAGGGAGAGCGGGGTAATTATGTATTGATCTATATGGGGTTGACAACCCCACACCTGAGCTGTTCGCTACAGCTAGACGGGCCAGTCTAGGGTGACAAATATCTTTAGAAACCAACGCCTGAAGAACGTCAAGATAGGCGTGTTAGTCATATTAGCATGGTTGTAACGAATCACCTAGAGAATAACAAGATTGTTTGAATTTACGAAGGATTTATACTCTCCTAGTTTTATAAAATACACAACAAATGTTCTGTCTATTTTGTAAACTAATATCACCACTCTGGTCTTAGGGTTTTAAGACCACAACTCTTTATATACAAAAGATATAGGATTTTATGGAAACACGCTCTTTACACATATAAATAAATGAAAAAAAGAACATACATGCAATTATACACGATTTTTGGAACGAGACTCACAAACTACTTTTATAGAAAATACTGGATTTTCTGGAATTTTCAACTTATTACAAACAAAGATGTTACAAAGTTTTCATTGAAACATGCTTATAAACTCACCAACATTCTATGTTGACACTTTTTAAAATGACTTGTATTCTCAGGGACTAAGTAAACAGGTACTCGAGCCTCGCATCTGGATATTTTGTTATCTTTTTGAGACATCGTGCTTTGTGTTATTTTTGTGTAATTGATAAACAAGTGCAATATGTAAGCAATGAATGTTGGTATATTGTAATGTATGATGTTTGGTGTGTAAGTATCATTTCCATTCAACTTCTATGATATTACACAATGACATCATCCACCCCCAGACATTTTCGCCGTCTTGGTTCGGGGGTGTGACAGATTGGTATCAGAACATTGTTTATAGTGAAATGGCATATCTAATCATACAATATATGCAACTATAAATACAATGAGATTAAATTACTCTCAATAAAAATATAATACATACATATGTATGCCTATTAGGAGAAATGTCATAACAAGAAAAAATTAAAAGTCTTTGGAGGAGTTGGACATCGCGGTTAAACCAAGGAGCTTATGTAATCGTATTAGGGATAAATATAGCCTGATCAACTATATTTATTCAAAATACGACCAACATGCGTTTGGGAGTAATTGGGTCGGACACCGAATCTAAAACTTACCAACCTTATACCCAAAAGTTTTAAGGAACCAAACCTAAACAATTAAAATACTATAGGACTATTTTTAACATGGTATCTATTTTCTCATACTTATATATTCTCGTGTAGACGCTATGGCTGACTTTCATCTTCCCGGAGACCCCTACTTCCCCAATCAGGGGAATGGAGGATGGTTGGAGGCAGAACCGGAGGATGATCCCGAAGAGCTGGAGGAGGATCCCGAGGACCCTGTAGAAAACCCCGAGGAGCCTGTAGTAGAGTTTGAAGAGGAGGACCTTGATGATAGTGACGAAGAGAATGAGAAGGATGGCTTAGACGCATAGTCCGAAGTCATCAATCCACCTTACACGGCGAGGGTTTCAGCATACTGGATGGGCTACAATGGCCCAACGCCCCCTGGCCACTCGACATTGAGAGGTGGAGCCGACACCAGGGGCAGCGCCCGCCCTTCGGCATGGTACGAGAATTCTACAACCTCCAGCATGGAGCCCCGGCGGATCGAGCTCTTCTTGTGTTGGTCCGATGGACCAGGGACATTGGCAACCAGGCAAAGGTCACGGCCACCAAAATGATCCTGATGAGGGCCGTAGTGAGAGAATATCAGGAGCGACAAGCTGCACTAGAGGCGAGGATGCGAGTCACCGAGCGTCAGCTAGCCAGACTTCAGGGCGCTTCTACTTCGTCGCCAGCACCACCAGAGACCTCCCTTCGTGAGTAGGACCCATCCTACTCATCACTTGTTGTTGATGTGACTTCCTTTTCTTTTAATTTATGTATGTAGGACTATGTCACACCCCGACCGACGGCGGAAATCGCCAGGGTTGCGACGTTATACAATTGGATCGCAAGTCAACCACACATATCGAATACTTAATATATTTCAAATCAATATATTACAAACCTTTATGTTTTGGAATTGAAGTTTACATATTCACAATTAAACACACAACTATAAAATAAAAACAGTTCGAGATTATTCGCAAAAGAAAAGAACTATAATGTCCTTAGAACCGATGTCCTACCTCCGGTTCCTTAGTTACCTAAGAATACACATTTTTAAAATACGTCAACAAAAATTGTTGGTGAGTTCCACAGGTTTTGACTCCGTGAGTTTCATAAAAAGAAATCTTTATAAAACGTGGAATGTTTAACAAAATAAGTTGTACAAAACATGGTCGATAATGTTACCGATATATTTCGTGTGAGAACCGATACTTGAAATCCAATACAACTATCCATGTAAAAATACTTATGATAAAAGTAAATATTAACATATTATTGTGAAGCAAAATATTTAGTGTTTGTATAAATAGACACTAACAATCGGTTTAATAATCTATAAACAATATTTATACTACATACAACCTCATCCTAGTTTGTATTAGTATTTCCGTATCTGGGGATCTTGTTAAAATTCCCAATTGTTTGAGTTTGAAAACTTTTGGTTGTAATGCTTAATAATGTAAAGCTACCAAAGTTCTAACGAGACAACGGTCGTATGTGTCCCTATACGATTTTATGACTGTAAGTGACTATATACATGTTTAGACAGTACTCCGACTGTAAGTGACCATAAAAAATGTTTAGACAGTACTCCGACTGTAAGTAACCATATATATGTTTAGACAGTACTCCGATAATAAGTGACCAACAAAGTTTATACAGCACCCCGGCTGTGAGTGACCAAAATCGACATAGTTCAAATCATCTTATATTATAAGGTTGTCAACATGATCATATTAGAAATACTTGTTATAATTTATACTTTAGTAACTATTAAAGTATGTGTGAATTAAACAATATCATTATTTGTGTATTTCTCATTTACAACAAAACTTTGTATATGCATTTGAAAGTCCAAACAGCAAGATAAATGAAAAGGGAAATTCTGTCCATGTTTTTAGAAAATCATAGAAAAATCGTAACTCGAAATCTATATCCATAAACTCTCAAAGTTTGAAAAATGAGTCTACTTTGTCCATAATTTTTACCCTGGCCTTAAGTGCTTCCTAACCAGAGTGAAAATGTTTATTTTTAGACTGGTCCGAAAATGTTCTGAAATGATAGACAGTTTTGTAAAAATTATTATAAATTGTATAAAAATTGTATGAATGCGTGCGAGTAGTCTTCGAAAAGGTATAAACTTGAACTATTTCCATTTTGTATAGTTTTGAAATCCATTAAGTTTAAGGAGGGAAAAATAGTCTGTGAACAGACCACAACTATTCTGTGAAAAGCTGAAATTTAATCTTAGATATGTTTAGTGACATAACTTGCATTTTTACTTAGAAAAGCCTTCAAATCTTTCAAATATAAACTTTTTAGTGCGTATTCTCCCCCAAAACTTGTAAAACATAAAGAGGGGCCGTAGAAAACTCACTTTTGTCACGTAGAGTTATTTGGGTTGAGAATGGTTCGTGCGGTTTCTGATTCCACTCAAGTTTGTGATTCGAGTATTCTTTTGGATGTCTTAACACATAAAGACATATATTTACATGTATGTTAGACTTTTATCATGTCTTAAATCATTTAAAATCAGTGGGTTTGATGATAAAAACAAAGAGTATAAATCAAGAATATACCTAGCTTCAACTTGGATCAAAAGTATGTTGCCAAAAGGTGGTGGAATAACACAAGCTTTTTGAGAGGAAAAGGGTAACTTTATCAGGGGTTTTAAGTGTTTGAAAGTAGCTACATATGGTATACTTTAAATCTCGAAAATGGTCTGAAAGATGAAGAACTTTTGGGTGTTTGTTTGATTCTCCAAAACAGCCACTGTTTTGGCTATGTTGCTGCCACGAAATCTTCACAGCAAAAGGGTAAGAAAAAGGTGGTTTACTCACTGTTTTGAATCTCAAATTTGGAGTAGCATAACAACTAACTTCCAGAGGTATTTGGTGGTAATAATTTTAAGCAAAAGGAAGGAGTAGATGGGTGAAATGGTGGCTGACACACAAAAGGGACAACAACCCTTTAGTTCACGGTTTTGATGGCTTTGGAAGGAAGTTCTTGTGGCTAAAAATGAGATGAAGGTTCAGAGTAATTCCCTGGAGTAGTGGATGGTCAAATGATGGTAAAATGAAGAGGAAATTTTGTGGATATGAAGGAGGAAATAGGGGAAGAGGATAAGGGGACAAAACCTAGACTAGCTTGTGATGGGATGGGAAGTTATGTGATGTGATCTTGCCTAGCCACTTGCTTGGGTGGTTGCTTAGAGATAGGGTTAGTTAACTAACTAACTACTAGTTAGTTAGTTAGTTAGAATTTCTACTTATGGATAGGGAAGGTCTTAATCTCGAAAATTAGAAGAGGGATTAAGAAACATTCTTAGTAAAATGTCTTAAGTGATTAAGCACTTATTAGTTAAGTTGGCCCTTATCTCAACCATTTATCTTATCTTAATTGATTTAGACACCATATTCCTTACATAAAATCACTTTAAGTCATGACCCATAACTAGTCATCCACTAGATAATAATACATATGTACAAATACATACATGTATTCTTAGTACAAAATAACAATGTAGTTTTTGTGTATTTGAACTTAAATGTTTATGTTTTATTCTTTGTATTCAAAAACAATTAAATAAATTCTAATTATGCCTTATAATAATTCATTTTATATTTTTATGTATTTAAATATAAAATTTATTGACCAAGGTATAATTTCGTGACATTTAACCGGTTAACCATATCGTTAAATACATTTTGTCACTTTGGTTCGTATAGTTGTCAAATTTAGATCCTTCACAACTATTAAGCACACGTTTTACATAGAACTTAACTTACTTATCAACTAGAGACATGTTGATACAGAAATTAAGTTTGTTGCGTTTAAATGATGTTATATGCTAATTTTCACAAACCGGTGATGGTTCGTAGTCATACATCATAACGAAATTTATCAATAGTTACTTGTTTTATATTTCACAAGAACTTATTAAAATAAAAGTGGTTAAATTCCTTCAACCATTTTTGATAAAATACCAATATTGCTTAATAATCAAAACATAGCATCGTATGATCTTTTCTATTTTTACCAATTGTTACATTCTCCCCCTGTTAAAAGAATTTCGCCCCGAAATTCAACTTGCAGACGGGATATCACTAAATAATTGGGGATATTTCTTTTTTATTTGATCCTCGCGTTCCCAGATCAATTTTGGTCCTCGTTGAGAGTTCCAAAGTGTGACAACCCGAAATTTCCATTCGTACAAACTCTACTGTCAAACACTTCAAATGGGAGTCAAATACTTTTCTGCTAAATTTTGGCCGATATAAAGTCCGTTTGGGTGTTTTATTTTATTTTCGTCAAACGAATAAATAAAAGGAAGTATCGTTATAAGTGAGGTGTAGCAATTTAACATTTTAACACCTTAGCTAGGTGTTTACGGCCAAACTTGGGGAGTTTGGGCCGTAAACTCCCTCTTGACCATGAACTCATGCTTAAGGCATGAGTTTACCCTTATTCCCTCACTTCCTCACTTTACACCTTCAAGTTCAAGAACACCCACCATTTTTCTCTCAAGTATCATCACACACTTCTTCAAATCCGCCAAAATGTAAGTGTTTTCCTTCCTAGATTCGTTCATACAACACTTAATCTAGTGTTTATACATCATTTTATCCATGGATTCTTGATTTTTACTTAGATCTTCAAGTGTTCTTCAAAACACCAAGAACACCAAGAACACACACTAGTGTTCTTGGGTCCTAAACACGCTTACAAGCTTCCTACAAGTAAGTATACTCCTCCTAGCTAGTTGTTTGCTTAGTATACTTGTTAAATCATGGAAGAACACCAAGAAAACCCCAAGAACACTTGGGTTTACGGTCAAGGGATCTCCTTGAACCGTAAACACCATCAAGTGGTGTTTTTATGCCCCTAACACCTTCTATAGCTTGGATGTGAGACTGGAAACTTGCATGCACAAGCTAGAAACACCAAAACACGAAACGGTTGGGTAACCATGAGTTTACGGTCGTAAACTCATGGGTTTACGACCGTAAACTCAAGGGTTTACGACCGTAAACTCCCAAGGGTGGTCCAAGGACCGTAAACTCCAAAAGTGAGCCATTTCGAGCCCTAACCACTTCCTAAGCCTTTGATTCAAACCTAGAACCCTTCTTTGTGAAGCATGAGACCTTAAAACACACAAATGCACCATTACCATGAATTTACAGCCGTAAACTCATGGGGGAAATGGTCCCAGAACCGTAAACCCATATGGTGCTACCATATGTGGAGTAAACTCCAATGTGAGGCTATACTCTCTTTAGATGCAACCCTTTAGTACTACTAGCACTTGAAACAAAGTGTTTCCATGTATTAGGGTGTCCTTACTTGATTTATTAAGTTGTTAAATGACTAATTAGATACATTTATGTATCACTACATGTTACATAGGATCCGTGTGTGTGTACAAGTCCTCACTTGACACCTTGCATCCTACCCGGCACATCCATCCAAACCACTCACTACAGGTGAGTTCATACCCCTTAATTAACCTTTTAAATGTTTTTAAATGCTTTTATGGGGGGAATACAAGCTGAATCATGATAGTTATCAAATCAATCACATGTGATTGATAGCTATCAAACTATGAATTTACTACACTTTTAGCTGTTTTATCAAGCAAACTACTTCAAAATGATTTCTCGAATGTTTTTACACGTCAAATTCTTTATCAAACTTGTTTCTAAACTACGCCTTTCCTTTCAAATCCTGTTATATCTATGTTTCAAACAAAAGTTTTCACGTACTTCAAACTGCATTCCGAATAAGGGATTTCTTATACTTTAAACTGTTTATATCAAACTAACTGCTTTTAAATCGTTTTATAAATTGACACCAAGTCACTCATTTCTTATTATTAAACTTCTCAAATGTTTTACAAAACTTCTTTTATACTGTTATATTGTCAAATGCATGCCTATATATGAATAGTTATATAAGTAATGTTTAAAGGACTTAGGAAGGCTAGCTCGCTTTAATTCCTTTTCCTTGTTTGGATGTGGCTTTGGGGTATCAGTTATCCGTCCGAAGGTCGTCTAAATATTAGTTATATATCATGTATACATATATAGTCATAAAAGTTCTATCGGTCAATTCAGTACCTTTGGAGTAGCAAAGGTATATCTTCGGTTATACACGTACATCATAAGTAGCTATAATAGGTATAGTTATGGAGATACTAATTACTATTTCTAGTATAAGGAATCACACAAGAGTCAGTTCATTCACGAGTTTATACAAATACTTATATACTATAAATAGAATGTGACATACTACTTCTCGATACGACACTTCTTAGTGGTATCACCTTGTAACCAGAGTCTCCTGGAGGGAGAGCGGGCATTATGTGTATAAATCTATACGAGACAGACACTACCACATCCTGACTGCTAGCTACAGTCCGCGCCGATAAGGCCCAGGGGTGACAAAATGTCACATTTTCATATATGACCTGGAGGGTCATCAATTATTCGATCGTCAATCAGCATTGTTACATACGAGTTCACATTCAAACCTTTATTTTATCCAATTAAGAATTAAAGGCCAATTTAGACTTTTCGAGGCGTATTGTTCATTTAATACCACCTGGGGTCTACACTTCATTCATTTAGACTTTTCGAGGCGTATTGTTCTTTCGATACTACCTGGAGTCTATGTTTTATTCACTTTATAGCCAGCAGTGTCACTGCTGAGGTAAAATATTATTTTCCCTATTATAGTTACTTTGTGATTTTATCACATACACGTTCAAGAATATCTATAATTTTTAATTATACTAAGGGAAAAACCTTCATTTTTACAAAGGTGCAAATCTTCAAAACAGTCGGGTCTTGGTAGAAGGCTACTTTTTATACTAGTAGGAAATATGGGATTTTCTAGGGTTTTTCATACTTAGACCAGGTTTTCATAAAATAATTACAAATATTTTCTTTACAGTTTTGCTAAGTAATGACACTAAAATACTTATGTTCTCACCAGCTTTAAAGCTGATACTCGCTTTCAAAATAACTTGTATTCTCAGGTCACCAGTAGACAGGTACGATGACCAGGTTTTGAGAAGACGGAGCGGTCAAGACTTGTCTTTTATTTCAATTTCTTATTATCATGCCATAGATTATGAAAGAACATACATGTATTAAAATTATAATATTAATGCAATGGATGATGTTGTTGCTTGTTTACTACTTTACATTGTTGTGATACTATACATGACGTCCTCCGCCCCAGAAAGTTTCCGCCGTTCTTGGTTTTGGGGTGTGACAGATTGGTATCAGAGCATTGTTTATAGTGAATTGAGTATATCAACCCATAAAAGATATACAGACTATAAATACAATAGGGATTAAAATACTCTGATAAAGAGTTTATACTTTTAAATAATAAAATATTTAATTAAGTATACATGCCTGCATTCATACTAAAATCGGTGTCACTAGGACAGAACAAAAGTATTACGATTGTTGGGCAGCACAAGTAGACTTAGAGACATATAGTCAAAACTGGGAAGATATAGCCTGATCAACTATATTATCCGAGGGTTGACTAGCATGTGCCTAAGTGTGGTTGTGAGGTTGCAACAAGTCTAAAAACTTACCCACAATACCACAATGAGAACAATAGAACATAAACCTAAAATACTATAGGAGTATTTTGTGTGTTACTACAAACTACTTATGTGCTAGATCCTTATATCCCTTTTCTCGCATAGATAACATGGCAGGATTCCATCCCCACGACAACTTGTACTTCCCTAACCAAGGTAATGATGGAGGGTTTGAAGCAGAGCCAGAAAATGATCACCCAATCCCTATGGATGGTCACCAGGCTGAAGGCTTTGCAGATGGTTCTGACTCCGAGCCGGAAGTTGAGAACCTACCCCCGATGGCTCTTGTCCCAAATCCTAACCCTCGTCCGGCTTTTCAAGGCCCGACGCCCCCGTGGGTGGGAAGCTTGGAAACATGGAGCCAAGGGCAAGATCAGCCCATGCCATTTAATGGAGACTGAAGCTTTTATGACCTGGGCGAAGAGGGCTCAGCAGACAGAGTCTTGCCAATCCTGGTCCGCAGAGTGGCCCGAAATGAGATTCAAGGCAGGACAACCCTCCATCAAATCACGGAAGTTGTCACCAATGCGAGAATGCTTGCCCTCCGCACCATTCGTCTGGAAGATGCTCGTGACAGATCTAGAGTAGACCATGAGACCCTGCAGCAAGAGCTAGCTGAAACCCGAGCTGAAGTCATAGAGCTCCGAGTACGCCAAAGGGTGTACGAAAGATACTTACTTGATATGGAGCGTCAGCTGGCTGAACTGAGGGTTCACCCAAGGGATAATCATCCCCAGTAGGAGATATTCTACCTTTCTCTCCTGGGTAGAAAGAATAGTCTTCCTACCTATGCTCCAAGTAGCACTTTTCTATGTAACTAACTTTGTACTGTAAGGGCTTTCTAGTTAGGCCAGTATGCCGTCAAAACTTTTGTTACTTCGCATAAGATGTAAGATCTACTCCAAGGTCATTTTTTTCCCAAGCATATTACATCTTAAATATCAATGATTTTGAAAGTCGGCAAATTTTTATGCCAATCATTGTTCAAATACTTTCATCCTACTACCGTTGGAATTCTATCCGACACTCACTCTAGTCAAGTTATCGAGCTATGGTAATTTAGCTCAGGGACCACTTCCAATCCTTGTCAAAGGTTAGATAGCAATCGTCTTATAACCATTCTATGAACTTACTTCTACTCATTACTAGGACTGCATCATAGGGATGTAGGTCAAAACCCCCGAGAACTTACTCCTACTCTTTATATGAATAGTCGAAATGCATCTAGGTTCAACCATAATCACTCACGAACTCATTTTCCTTTCCATAACAGAATCATGTCGTCACCCAGAAATAACAAGCCGAGCAACGAAACCCCTATCCTTCACATCGACGCCGCTACTTTCCAAGCCGCGGTAACAGCTGCAGTGGCAGCTGTCCTTGCAAACCTCGGCGCTAACAACACGAACAAGGATGGCAAGGGAGTTGACAATTCTGATCGTTGTATCGATCCGGGAAGCCAACAAATGATAACAGTCACAGACTTGCAAAGTAGTAAAACCGAGAGTAGGAAATGAAAGCGTCAAGCCCAAAAGGAGCGCAAGCGATCCCAAAGACTTGCCACTCGACAGAAACAGGTGGCGACCCCTGCCAACCCAGCACCGATCAGACCCTATAAAGGAACACTCCCTAAGTGTGAAAAGTGTACCTTTCACCATTAGGGATTTTTCCGTGAGTTGCGATGCCTTGATTGCAACCAAAAGGGGCACACTGCTAGTGCCTGCAGAGCACCGACACGAACCACCTCCCAAGCCACTGACATCGGAATCAGCCTAGTTTGCTATGGTTGTGGTGAAAACGGGCACTACAAGAGGAATTGCCCAAAGGGGAAGAGCAACGCAAACACTCGTATCTACGTAACTCTGACCCGACACTTCACTTCCACCACTGATGCTGGTACAAGCCAGATTTGTCATTTATACGGTGAGATAGGACACCTCCAGAAGGATTGCCCAATAAAGAAGAACTCCGGCGCGGACGGGAAGATACTAAGGATCACAGCCGCAGGAGAGACTACTCTGGACCCACGTTAGAATTCTAGGGCGTTTCCGTAATATTAGACTTATGAACTGTTAAACACTAGTGCAACTCGAGTCTTGTCTTTTGCGAGGTCCCGCCAGTTAAGGGACTCTCGTGCTGCGTATACTTGCTTTTGTAGTATACCTTATTCGCAGCAATAGTCTTGTAGTAAACTATAGTACTGAAACTCTGTTAAAAGTTGCATAGTTGTGTTTAGTTTGTAATATCTTTTTGAACTAAGTCTAATGCCACTTATTCCGAGTAGTCCGATATTTCCATATAACTCGAACAAATCCAACCCTCACAATACTAATCTCACGCGTAAATTCTTTTCTTCGAAATCGTCTTTCTAGCAAAGCCGTCGTTTCAGAACCCCGAGGTACTTATGCGGAGAGTACCTTATGTTTCGTACCCTTCCCGAAGACACCTCAGAAAACCTTCCCAGAGTACCACCCGTACAGTACGTCAAGTTCAAACCGAAGACCCATACGGTTGATCTATCGCTAGGGAAGGTATACGCAAGGGTGGTATATAATCAAGGTTCTACAGGCTTAGAATTAATGATTCCGCTTTAACTTCTTTTCCTTGTTTGGATGTGAGCTTAAAGAAGAATCATTTATTCGACTGTCTATTCAGTCTTAATTATATACGACTCATATACACGAAGCTGTGATTGATGAACCAAATATGACTTCCATATGAACTTTAGGACGGAGACTGCCCAAGATTTACGAGTGGCCGTACTACCATGCGGATAAACTTAGAATCCAATCAAATGCTTCTCACCGATCGAGACAATAGATCCATATAGAACAGAAAACCCCCAGGATTTACCTCCGCAACGTCAAATCGAACTTAGGATCGACTCAGTTCCAGGGGCTACCTCAGTAGCCAAACCGCCCTATCGTCTAGCACCTGCAGTAATGCAAGATCTGCCCGATCAACTTAACGAACCACTCAGCAAGGACTTTATAAGACCAAGCTTCTCACCCTGGAAAACTTCGGTCTGGTTCTTCAAAAGAAAGACTGATCACTTCGTATATGCATCAATTACAGGAAGTTCAACAAGATAATCATCAAAAATCAGTACCCCTTTGCATATCCTAGACGAATTATTCGATCGACTGAAGAAGGATGATCTTCCGTTCAAAAAGTCGATCCAAGATCCGGGTATCACCGACTATGAGTGCTAGAAGAGGATGTTCTGAAGACAGCCTTCCGAACTCATTATGGACACCACGGATTCGTAGTGATGCCGTACGGATTGACAAACGCACCCGCAATATTCATAGATTTAATGGATAAGGTGTGTCGTCCTTACTCGGGTCAGTTCGTCATCATCTCCATCGAGGACATACTTATCTACTCTCGTAGTAAGGAGGAACCTAGTCAACAGCTTCAGCAGACATTGGAAACATTTCTATTAGAGGAGCCCTACGCAAAGTTCTCTAAATGGGAGTTTGGATTCGAAGGGTCAAATTCCTGTGTCGCATTGATAGCGAAGAGGAATTCCAGTAGACACTTCCAAATCCAGGGTTCAGTTGCATTTGATGTAACGAGGTAAGGTCATTATCTAAGCCTCCCATCAGTTAGGAATCCTTAATCTAACTATGAAATAGACGATCTAGAGTTAGAGGGCATCATTAGAGAAGATCGTTCAGATTAGTGGACGATTAAAGCCTCTAGTGACTGGCAGAAAAGTTACGCAGGGCCTTTCGAGATTCTCGCTAGAGTCGGCCCTGTAGCATGCACACTCAATCTACCCCACAAGCTTAGTAACGTACATCCTACCTTCCACGTCTCGAACTTGAAAAAGTGTCTATCCGACGAGACTCTTGTAATCCCACTCGACGAGATCGAGATAAACGAGACCCTCAACTTCGTGGAAGAACCTGTAGAGATCATTAACTGAGAGGTCAAACAAAGCAAAGCCAAATCCCAATAGTGAAGGTTCGCTGGAATGCCAAGCGAAGACCTGAATTCCCTTAGGAGCGAGAGGATCAGTGGAAACCGAAATATCCTCATCCCTTGCTTAGTTATTCTGTAACTACGTATTTACTTAAATTCTAATTTCGGGACGAAATTCCTTCTAACGGGGGGATGATGTGAGAACCCGAAATTTCCATTCGTACAAACTCTACTGTCAAACACTTCAAATGGGAGTCAAATACTTTTCTGCTAAATTTTGGTCGGTATAAAGTCTGTTTGGGTGTTTTATTTTATTTTCGTCAAACGAATAAATAAAAGGAAGTATCGTTATAAGTGAGGTGTAGCAATTTAACATTTTAACACCTTAGCTAGGTGTTTACGGCCAAACTTGGGGAGTTTGGGCCGTAAACTCCCTCTTGACCATGAACTCATGCTTAAGGCATGAGTTTACCCTTATTCCCTCACTTCCTCACTTTACACCTTCAAGTTCAAGAACACCCACCACTTTTCTCTCAAGTATCATCACACACTTCTTCAAATCCGCCAAAATGTAAGTGTTTTCCTTCCTAGATTCGTTCATACAACACTTAATCTAGTGTTTATACATCATTTCATCCATGGATTCTTGATTTTTACTTAGATCTTCAAGTGTTCTTCAAAACACCAAGAACACACACTAGTGTTCTTGGGTCCTAAACACGCTTAC
Organism: Lactuca virosa; assembly: GCF_052849685.1. Classification (NCBI taxonomy): domain Eukaryota; kingdom Viridiplantae; phylum Streptophyta; class Magnoliopsida; order Asterales; family Asteraceae; genus Lactuca; species Lactuca virosa. Next base: position 149,886,571 of record NC_136426.1, read on the forward strand.
AAGCTTCCTACAAGAACACTTGGGTTTACGGTCAAGGGATCTCCTTGAACCGTTAAATCATGGAAGAACACCAAGAAAACCCCAAGAACACTTGGGTTTACGGTCAAGGGATCTCCTTGAACCGTAAACACCATCAAGTGGTGTTTTTATGCCCCTAACACCTTCTATAGCTTGGATGTGAGACTGGAAACTTGCATGCACAAGCTAGAAACACCAAAACACGAAATGGTTGGGTAACCATGAGTTTACGGCCGTAAAGTCATGGGTTTACGACCGTAAGCTCAAGGGTTTACGACTGTAAACTCCCAAGGGTGGTCCAAGGACCGTAAACTCCAAAAGTGAGCCATTTCGAGCCCTAACCACTTCCTAAGCCTTTGATTCAAACCTAGAACCCTTCTTTGTGAAGCATGAGACCTTAAAGCACACAAATGCACCATTACCATGAGTTTACGGCCGTAAACTCATGGGGGAAATGGTCACAGAACCGTAAACCCATATGGTGCTACCATATGGGGAGTAAACTCCAATGTGAGGCTATACTCTCTTTACTTGATTAGGGTGTCCTTACTTGATTTATTAAGTTGTTAAATGACTAATTAGATACATTTATGTATCACTACATGTTACATAGGATCCGTGTGTGTGTACAAGTCCTCACTTGACACCTTGCATCCTACCCGGCACATCCACCCAAACCACTCACTACAGGTGAGTTCATACCCCTTAATTAACCTTTTAAATGTTTTTGAATGCTTTTATGGGGGGGGGGAATACAAGTTGAATCATGATAGTTATCAAATCAATCACATGTGATTGATAGCTATCAAACTATGAATTTACTACACTTTTAGCTGTTTTATCAAGCAAACTACTTCAAAATGATTTCTCGTATGTTTTTACACGTCAAATTCTTTATCAAACTTGTTTCTAAACTACGCCTTTCCTTTCAAATCCTGTTATATCTATGTTTCAAACAAAAGTTTTCACGTACTTCAAACTGCGTTCCGAATAAGGGATTTCTTATACTTTAAACTGTTTATATCAAACTAACTGCTTTTAAATCGTTTTATAAATTGACACCAAGTCACTCATTTCTTATTATTAAACTTCTCAAATGTTTTACAAAACTTCTCTTATACTGTTATATTGTCAAATGCAAGCCTACATATGTATAGTTATATAAGTAATGTTTAAAGGACTTAGGAAGGCTAGCTCGCTTTAATTCCTTTTCCTTGTTTGGATGTGGCTTTGGGGTATCGGTTATCCGTCCGAAGGTCGTCTAAATATTAGTTATATATCATGTATACATATATAGTCATAAAAGTTCTATCGGTCAATTCAGTACCTTTGGAGTAGCAAAGGTATATCTTCGGTTATACACGTACATCATAAGTAGTTATAATAGGTATAGTTGTGGAGATACTAATTACTATTTCTAGTATAAGGAATCACACAAGAGTCAGTTCATTCACGAGTCTATACAAATACTTATATACTATAAATAGAATGTGACATACTACTTCTCGATACGACACTTCTTAGTGGTATCACCTTGTAACCAGAGTCTCCTGGAGGGAGAGCGGGCATTATATGTATAGATCTGTACGGGACAGACACTCCCATATCCTGTTTGCTAGCTACAGTCCGCACCGATAAGGCCCAGGGGTGACAAAATGTCACATTTTCATATATGACCTGGAGGGTCATCAGTTATTCGATCGTCAATCAGCATTGTTACATACGAGTTCACATTCAAACCTTTATTTTATCCAATTAAGAATTAAAGGCCAATTTAGACTTTTCGAGGCGTATTGTTCATTTAGTACCACCTGGGGTCTACACTTCATTCATTTAGACTTTTCGAGGCGTATTGTTCATTCGATACTACCTGGAGTCTATGTTTTATTCACTTTATAGCCAGCAGTGTCACTGCTGAGGTAAAATATTATTTTCCCTATTATAGTTACTTTGTGATTTTATCACATACATGTTCAAGAATATCTATAATTTTTAATTATACTAAGGGAAAAACCTTCATTATTACAAAGGTGCAAATCTTCAAAACAGTCGGGTCTTAGTAGAAGGCTACTTTTTATACTAGTAGGAAATATGGGATTTTCTAGGATTTTTCATACTTAGACCAGGTTTTCATAAAATAATTACAAATCTTTTCTTTACAGTTTTGCCAAGCAATGACACTAAAATACTTATGTTCTCACCAGCTTTAAAGCTGATACTCGCTTTCAAAATAACTTGTATTCTCAGGTCACCAGTAGACAGGTACGATGACCAGGTTTTGAGAAGACGGAGCGGTCAAGACTTGTCTTTTATTTCAATTTTTTATTATCATGCCATAGATTATGAAAGAACATACATGTATTAAAATTCTAATATTAATGCAATGGATGATGTTGTTGCTTGTTTACTACTTTACATTGTTGTGATACTGTACATGACGTCCTCCGCCCCAGAACGTTTCCGCCGTTCTTGGTTTTGGGGTGTGACACAAAGAACTTTCACGATAGGAATACGACTCTGTTTTAAACGCTTCATTTCTCGATCCATAATTTCCATATGTTCTTCAACGAAGTGGAGTTTTGTGTTTAATTGTATCTCGTCGAGAGGTATTACGTTGGTGTCGTTGGACAGACACTTTTTCAGGTTGGGTACATGGAATACGTCGTTTACTTTGCTCAGTTCTTGAGGTAGCTTTAGTCGATACGCAACAGGACCAATTTTGTCTAGAATTTTGACAGGTCCAATGTATCTTCGGTTAAGCTTTCCTCTTTTGCGAAAACGAATCATACCCTTCCAGGGTGATACTTTTAGCATCACTCGATCTCCAACTTGGAATTCTAGAGGTTTACGCCTTATATATGCATAACTTTTCTGACAGTCACACGCTGCCTTAAGTCGATCCTTGATTTGAATGATCTTCTCGGTCGTTTCATGGATTATCTCTGGCGCAGTACACATCATGCCATTTTTGTTTGCTCGGGCCAGTTGGGTATCCCCATCCTCTGCAGAACATATAGGCGATCGACATTTGCGTCCGTATATTGCTTCGAATGGTGCTACTTTCAGGCTGGTGTGATAACTATTATTATAGGAAAACTCAATCAACGGTAGATGAGTATCCCAAGAATTTCCAAAGTCAATTACACAAGATCGTAACATATCTTCTAGGTTCTGAATGGTTCGTTCACTTTGACCATCTGTCTGTGGGTGGTAAGTTGTGCTCATATCCAAGCGGGTTCCCAGGGATTTGTGAAGTGATTGTCAAAACCTTGATGTGAACCTACTATCCCTATCCGAGATAATAGAGGTTGGCACTCCATGAAGCTTGACAATTTCCCTGAGATATGTTCTTGTCAGCTTTTCCATGTTGGCAGTTTCCTTGATTGGTAGGAAATGGGCAGACTTAGTTAATTTATCAACCATTACACAAATAGTGTCATAACCACTAGGAGTCTTGGGCCGCTTTGTGATAAAGTCCATTGAAATTTGCTCCCATTTCCACTCGGGAATCTCAGACTGTTGCAGTAATCTCGAGGGCTTTTGATGCCCAGCCTTGACTTTAGAGCAAGTCAAGCATTTGCCCACATAAGTGGCAATCTCAGCCTTCATATTAGGCCACCAATACAATTTCTTCAGATCTAGATACATCTTGTCGGAGACAGGATGTACGTAATATCTTGATTTGTGAACTTCGTCCATGACTAAGCTCCTAATGTTACCAAAATTTGGTGTCCAGATTATGTTCATGAAATAACGAGTTCTATCGTCCTTACGCTCGAAATGTTTATCCATTCCCCGTAAAGCCTCTTCTCCAACATTCTTCTCTTTCAGAGCATCTACTTGAGCTTTACGAATATGGGGATTAAGGTTTGAATGGATGGTAATAGATAGTGCTTTTACTCTTTGGTGTTTCGATAAATATGAATGTATTTTCGTGGTACATGATCCATGTCTGGTCCTTCTACACTCGCCTTGTGCATACACGTCGTATATAATCAAGATCGAATAGACGGTCGAATAAGTAATTCTACCTTAAGCCCACAACCACATAAGGAATAGGAAGTAAAGTAGATTCAAAATTCCTAAGTCTATAGAATCTTACTTATATACAACCCTAATGTATACACTTAGCAAGAATAGATTACCAAAAAGGGTCGTTAGTTTCTATATGAATGACATGACTATTCAGGGTGAGAAGGCAATTTCTTAAGATTTCGGTGGGGTTTTGTATCTGAGTGTTTGCTACTTCTACTTCGTATGCTACATCAAATTTACTAGAATCATGATTTATTAGTTGCTTAAATGATGGTGTTGTAAAATTTCAATCAACACTAGAGTCAAATAGAATTGTAGCATATAAGTTATCGATGAGGAATGTACCAGTAACCACCGATGGATCTTGTATAGCATCTTTGATCCCTATCACAAAATCCCGACCACGAGCACTCCCATCACCCTTCTTCAACCTTGGGCAATTTCTCTTGATGTACCCTTTTTCTCCACATTCAAAACAAGATCCTTACCTACCAGAACCCGATCCATTACCCCTTCCTGGTGCGGCAACAACTAGTGTCATGCCCCGACAAAAGTTCGCAGTGTGACCTTTCTTATTGCACTTGGAACAATGGAAACATTCTCCCATGTGGTGTCGATTGCATTGAGTGCATAAAGGCATATTCCCAGCGTAGCTCCACTGTTGGATTGGAACTGGGGCTGGTATCATAGCATAAATCTTTTCGTTTTGATGCTTTTTCTACTGATTCTGGTTCGCTCCATTGGACTTGCGTTTGTGGTGGTTTTTGCTAACCTTTGGAGTTTCAACTTCCTTTACCGTTACTCAATTTTCGATTTTGTTCTTGATCAATTGCAGAGCTAGACGCTTAGCACAAAGATACGTGGTAGGTTTTGATGAAAGTACCATCCCTTTTATTTGTGGAGACAGAGCCCATATATAACGCTCCACTTTGTTGCTTTCTTGTCTCACCATGCCTGGACAGAGGAGTGCAAGGTCATTAAACCTTGTCGTGTAAGCCTTGACTTCTGAACCTTTTATCTTCAAGTTCCAAAGCTCATGTTCTAGGCTCTGTACTTCTTCTCATGGGTAGTACTCCTCTATTAAAAGTTCCGTCATGCTTTCCCATGACATCGAGTTGGCCACCGAGACACCCAAGGTTTTTACATGGTAAGTCCGCCATGTTAGAGGTCCATTCATCAAGGTGCATGCAGCAAAACACACTTTTCTACCCTCAGAGCAGTAGCATATGTCAAAAACAGATTCGACTTTTGTCAAACCAACAAGTTAAACCAACAACACCTTCGTTTCCATAAAAGTTTCTTGGCTTGCAACTCATGAAGTCCTTGTTGGAACAAGTTCTTCTAGGCTCTTCTGGATGTGAGTGAAGAGTGCTTCCAGCTCGGTTTCCCAGTCCATTCACTTCCACAACTTGTCTTCCATCATTCAAACTCCTTGCAGTTGCCATTGCAATAGTAATGCATTCTGAAACTAGTTGTTCCAATTCTGCTGTAATTTGAGGAAATCCTGACTCGGGAGGTGGTGGAATTAGAGCGCTAGGAGTTGGCGTTTCCGTTACTTGAGTCAGAACCGGCCTTCTTGCTGGTCGACCTCTCCGGGTTCGTCCTATAGTTGGTTCGGTAGTTGGTGTTACTTCGGGGTTTGCTTTGGTGTTCCTTCTTGGAGGCATTTTGATTTCCTATTTCAGTTAGTAGTAGGGTTTTAGTTTGTGATATTTTTGTTAGTTCTCTCATAATGTTATTATTGATGATCACGATTCATATAATAGTTCAAAAAAATATTTTTAAACTTAATAACATAGGCTTTATTATATTAAACATTAACATCCGAGTACATTAGTCTTTACCATTCTCAAAAATGTAACCACTTACCATTAGTGGTACAAAGACCAACTAATAAACAAATAAAGTTCACATATGCTTACATATCCTAACACATATCCGAAAAGTTTGTCGCCAAAATTTGCAAGTTTCTCAAAAACTCGACTAATTAGTTTTATAAAACTAAAAAAAAATTGTCCACCGACCGGGACATGTCATCATATTTTTCTTCTAGTATTTTATGTTTTTCCACTAGTGTTTCATGTTTTCCCTCTAGCATAGCATGTCTCTCCCCGACTCCATATGCCACTGAAAGGGCAATTTGGTTTTGAGTTTCCACATTGGTTACTCTTGAATCGAAATTCGTCGAGCTGTTATGGCGGTACTCCATCTCTTGATAGAGATTGTCTTGCAAGATCTGATACTAACCTTGTTGTTTATTCATGCGGGCCATTTCTTCCTTCGTTTTTATGGATTGGCCTTGCTTGTTGCTTAGTTCGTCACTGACGTGCCACATTTGTCCATGCTATCAGATGTTCTGCTCAAGTAGGAAGGATAATTTGTCAATGTCTATGTCAGATGCAGGTGCAGCCACTGATGCTTGTCTTTCTTCAAAAGTTCCCACAGTTCGCTTCTCAGTCGTCCTCTGGTTCCCACGACTGCTTTCCAAAACAGGTGGGTCCATCGCATTTCTAGTGCGAGGGGACCTCAAGTTATAATTTATAGTAACGGGTTTTGGGACTAAAATCCTTGCAGTTTTTCCGGAACGGCGGAGTGAAAATCCAAGGAAAGAGCGGCTGGGAGTAGGTGGAATTGAGGCGGATGACTCTGAATCGGTTATTATTATCACATCATATTCATCCATATCATCTTCGGGATCATCCTCAGGTTCCTCCTCCATCTCCTCTTCCGGATCCTCTTCCGGATCCTCCTCTAGATCTTCTTCAGGCTCGAACTCATCAGATTGCAACGGTGCATGTTCAGCTGGAGAAATGGGTTGGTACATGGATGCATAGTCGGGGAAATAGGGATCTCCAGGTAGTACAGGAAACATAGGCTCGTCTGCTGGTGGCATGATTGTACTCCATAAATTATTCATCTAAGCGAAGAACTATTTAGTACTTCTAATATGTTACTCAAAATTTACACATATAAATAAAAGAAAGTCCTATCGACCCTACTTCGCTTAAGTTGGATAATGCATCAGGCCCGACCAAAATAAAACATAGGTGCACATATAGGTTTAGTTATGGTATGACCTATGTTTTATGAAACCAAATTGAGTATTCAATCTAAATCCTTGTGTTTAAGTTTATTAGATTCTTAGCTTCTAAGTGTTGTAGGATAAGGATATTTCCTAAACCTACTAGAGTAAGCCCTAGACTATAGTTGTATTTTTCTTAAAAAGAAAATACTAAGTTCTCCATAGTCGTTAGCTCTGCTACCAATCTATCACACCCCGACCGATGGCGGAAATTGTCGGGGTTGCGACGTTATACAATTGGATCACAAGTCAACCCCATATATTGAATACTTAATATATTTCAAATCAATATATTACAAACCTTTAAGTTTTGCAATTGGAGTTTACATATTCATAATTAAACACACAACGGTAAAATAAAAACAGTTAAAGATTATTCCCAAAAGAAAGGAACTATGATTTCCTTAGAACCGATGTCCTACCTCCGGCTCCTTAGTTACCTGAGAATATACATTTTTGAAATACGTCAACAAAAATTGTTGGTGAGTTCTACAGGTTTTGACTCCGTGAGTTTCATAAAAAGAAATCTTTATAAAACGTGGAATGTTTAACAAAATAAGTTGTGCAAAACATGGTCGATAATGTTATCGATATGCTTCGTGTGAGAACCGATACTTGAAATCCAATACGAGTATCCATGTAAAAATACTTATGATAAAAGTAAATATTAACATATTTTTCTGCAGCAAAATATTTAGTGTTTGTATAAATAGAACCTAACAATCGGTTTAATAATCTATAAACAATATTTATACTACATACAACCTCATCCTAGTTTGTATTAGTATTTCTGTATCCGAGGATCTTGTTAAAATTCCCAATTGTTTGATTTTGAAGACTTTTGGTTGTAATGCTTAATAATGTAAAGCTACCAAAGTTCTAACGGGACAACGGTCGTATGTGTCCCTATCCGAGTTTATACAATACATCGACTGTAAGTGACTATATACATGTTTAGACAGTACTCCGACTGTAAGTGACCATAACAAATGTTTAGACAGTACTCCGACTGTAAGTGACCAACAAAGTTTATACAGCACCCCGGCTGTGAGTGACCAAAATCGACATAGTTCAAATCATCTTATATTATAAGCTTGTCAACATGATCATATTAGAAATACTTGTTATAATTTACACTTTAGTAACTATTAAAGTATGTGTGAATTAAACAATATCATTATTTGTGTATTTCTCATTTACAACAAAACTTTGTATATGCATTTGAAAGTCCAAACAGCAAGATAAATGAAAAGGGCAATTATGTCCATGTTTTTAGAAAATCATAAAAAAATCACCGTAAGTCGAAATCTGGATCCATAAGCTCTCAAAGTTTAAAAAAATGAGTCTACTATGTCCATAATTTTTACCCTGACCTTAAGTGGTTCCTAACCAGAGTGAAAAAGTTCATTTTTACAGACAGGTCCGAAAATGTTCTAAAATCATAGGCAGTTTTGTAAAAATCATTATAAATTGTAGAAAATTGTATGAATACGTGCGATTAGTCCTTGAAAAGGTATAAACCTGAACTATTTCCATTTTGTATAGTTTTGAAATCCATTAAGTTTAAGGAGGGAAAAAGAGTCCGTGAACAAACCACAACTTTTCTGTGAAAAGCTGAAATTTAATCTTAGATATGTTTAGTAACATAACTTGCATTTTTACTTAGAAAAACCTTTAAATATTTCAAATATAAACTTTTTAGTGTGTATTCTCCCCAAAACTTGTAAAACATAAAAGAGGGGCCGTAGAAAACTCACTTTTGTCGCATAGAGTTATTCGGGTTGAGAATGGTTCGTGCGGTTTCCGATTCCACTCAAGTTTGTGATTCGAGTATTCTTTTGGATGTCTTAACACATAAAGACATATATTTACACGTATGTTAGACTTTTATCATGTCTTAAATCATTTAAAATCAGTGGGTTTGATGAAAAAAACAAAGAGTAGAAATCAAGAATATACCTAGCTTCAACTTGGATCAAAAGTATGTTGCCAAAAGGTGGTGGAATAACACAAGCTTTTTGAGAGGAAAAGGGTAACTTTATCAGGGGTTTTAAGGGTTTGAAAGTAGCTACATATGGTATACTTTAAATCTCGAAAATGGGCTGAAAGATGAAGAACTTTTGGGTGTTTGTTTGATGCTCCAAAACGGCCACTGTTTTGGCTATGTTGCTGTCACGAGATCTTCACAGCAAAAGGGTAAGAAAAAGGTAGTTTACTCACTGTTTTGAATCTCAAATTTGGAGTAGCATAACAACTAACTTCCAGAGGTATTTGGTGGTAAGAATATCCAGCAAAAGGAAGGTGTAGATGGGTAAAATGGTGGCTGAAACACAAAAGGGACAACAACCCTTTAGTTCACGGTTTTGATGGCTTTGGAAGGAAGTTCTTGTGGCTGAAAATGAGATGAAGGTTGAGAGTAATTCCCTGGAGTATTAGCTGGTCAAATGAGGGTAAAATGAAGAGGAAATTTCGTGGATATGAAGGAGGAAAGAGTGGAAGAGGATAAGGGGACAAAACCTAGACTAGCTTGTGATGGGATGGGAAGTTATGTGATGTGATCTTGCCTAGCCACTTGCTTGGGTGGTTGCTTAGAGATAGGGTTAGTTAACTAACTAACTACTAGTTAGTTAGTTAGTTAGAAGTTCTAGTTATGGAGAGGGAAGGTCTTAATCTCGAAAATTAGAAAAGGGATTAAGAAGCATTCTTAGTAAAATGTCTTAAGTGATTAAGCACTTATTAGTTAAGTTGGCACTTATCTCAACCATTTCTCTTATCTTAATTGATTTAGACACCATATTCCTTACATAAAATCACTTTAAGTCATGACCCATAACTAGTCATCCACTAGATAATAATACATATGTACAAATACATACATGTATTCTTAGTACAAAATAACAATGTAGTTTTTGTGTATTTGAACTTAAATGTTTATGTTTTACTCTTTTTATTCAAAAACAATTAAATAAATACTAATTATGCCTTATAATAATTCATTTTACATTTTTATTTATTTAAATATAAAATTTATTGACCAAGGTATAATTTCGTGACATTTAACCGGTTCACCATATCGTTAAACACATTTTGTCACTTTGGTTCGTATAGTTGTCAATTTTAGATCATTCAGAACTATTAAGCACACGTTTTACATAGAACTTCACTTACTTATCAACTAGAGACATGTTGATACAGAAATTAAGTTTGTTGCGTTCAAATGATGTTATATGCTAATTTTCACAAACCGGTGATGGTTCGTAGTCATACATCATAACGAAATTTATCAATAGTTACTTGTTTTATATTTCACAAGAACTTATTAAAATAAAAGAGGTTAAATTCCTTCAACCATTTTTGATAAAATACCAATATTGCTTAATAATCAAAACATAGCATCGTACGATCGTTTCTATTTTTACCAATTGTTACATTCTCCCCCTGTTAAAAGAATTTCGCCCTGAAATTCAACTTGCAGACGGGATATCACTAAATAATTGGGGATATTTATTTTTTATTTGATCCTCGCATTCCCAGGTCAATTTTGGTCCTCGTTGAGAGTTCCAAAGAACTTTCACGATAGGAATACGACTCTGTTTTAAACGCTTCACTTCTCGATCCATAATTTCCATATATTCTTCAACGAAGTGGAGTTTTGTGTTCAGTTGTATCTCGTCGAGAGGTATTATGTTGGTGTCGTTGGACAGACACTTTTTCAGGTTGGATACATGGAATATGTCGTGTACTTTGCTCAGTTCTTGAGGTAGCTTTAGTCGATACGCAACAGGACCAATTCTGTCTAGAATTTCGACAGGTCAAATGTATCTTGGGTTAAGCTTTCCTCTTTTGCGCAAACGAATCATACCCTTCCAGGGTGATACTTTTAGCATCAGTCGATCTCCAACTTGGAATTCTAGAGGTGTACGCCTTATATATGCATAACTTTTCTGATGGTCACGCGCTGCCTTAAGTCGATCCTTGATTTGAATGATCTTCTCGGTCGTTTCATTGATTATCTCTGGCACAGTACACATCATGTCATTTTTGTTTGCTCGGGCCAGTTGGGTATCCCCATCCTCTGCCCAACATATAGGCGATCGACATTCGCGTCCGTATATTGCTTCGAATGGTGCTGCTTTCAGGCTGGTGTGATAACTACTATTATAGGAAAACTCAATCAACGGTAGATGAGTATCCCAAGAATTTCCAAAGTCAATTACACAAGACCGTAGCATATCTTCTAGGGTCTGAATGGTTCGTTCACTTTGACCATCTGTCTGTGGGTGGTAAGCTGTGCTCATATCCAAGCGGGTTCCCAGGGATTTATGAAGTGATTGCCAGAACCTCGATGTGAACCTACTATCCCTATCCGAGATAATAGAGGTTGACACTCCATGAAGCTTGACAATTTCCCTGAGATATGTTTTTGTCAGCTTTTCCATGTTGTCAGTTTCCTTGATTGGTAGGAAATGGGCAGACTTAGTTAATCTATCAAATATTACCCAAATAGTGTCATAACCACTAGGAGTCTTGGGCCACTTTGTGATAAACTCCATTCAAATTTGCTCCCATTTCCACTCGGGAATCTCAGGCTGTTGCAGTAATCTCGAGGGCTTTTGATGCTCAGCCTTGACTTTAGAGCAAGTCAAGCATTTGCCCACATAATTGGCAATCTCAGCCTTCATATTAGGCCACCAGTACAATTTCTTCAGATCGAGATACATCTTTTCGGAGACTGGATGTACGTAATATCTTGATTTGTGAGCTTCGTCCATGACTAAGCTCCTAATGTTACCAAAACTTTGTGTCCAGATTCTGTTCATGAAATAACGAGTTCCATCGTCCTTACGCTCAAAATGTTTATCCATTCCCCTTAAAGCCTCTTCTCCAACATTCTTCTCTTTCAGAGCATCTACTTGAGCTTCACGAATATGGGTATTAAGGTTTGAATGGATGGTCATAGATAGTGCTTTTACTCGTCGGCGTTTTGATAAATAGTAATGTATTTTCGTGGTACATTATCCCTGGTCCTTCTACACTCGCCTTATGAAAACACGTCGTATATAATCAAGATCGAATAGACGGTCGACTAAGTAATTCTACCTTAAGCACACAACTCAATAAGGAACAGGAGGTAAAGCAAATTCGAAAATCGTAAGTCTATAGAATCTTACTTATATACAACCCTAACGTATACACTTAGCAAGAATAGATTACCAACAAGGGTCCTTAGTTTCTATATAAATGACGTGACTATTCAGGGTGAGAAGATTTTGGTGGGGTTTTGTATCTGAGTGTTTGCTACTTCTACTTCGTATGCTACATCAAATTTACTAGACTCGTGATTTTTTAGTTGCTTAGACGATGGTGTTGTAAAATTTCATGCAACACTAGAGTCAAATAGAATTGTAGCATATACGTTATCAATGAGGAATGTACCAGTAACCACCGATGGATCTTGTATAGCATCTTTGTTCCCTATCAAAAAAGCCCGACCACGAGCACTCCCATCACCCTTCTTCAACCTTGGGCAAATTCTCTTGATGGACCCTTTTTCTCCACATTCAAAACAAGCTCCTTCCCTACCAGAACCCGATCCATTACCCCTTCCTAGTGCGGCAACAACTAGTGTCATGCCCCGACAAAAGTTCGCAGTGTGACCTTTCTTGTTGCACTTGTAACAATGGAAACATTCTCCCATGTGGTGTCGGTTGCGTTGAGTGCATAAAGGCATATTCCCAGCGTAACTCCTCTGTTGGATTGGAACTGGGGCTGATATCATAGCATAAACCTTTTCGTTTTGATGCTTTTTATACTGGTTCTGGTTCGCTCCATTGGACTTGCGTTTGTGGTGGTTGTTGCTAACCTTTGGAGTTTTAACTTCCTTTACCATTACTCCATTTTCTATTTTGTTCTTGATCAATTGTAGAGCTAGAGGCTTAGCACTAAGATATGTGGTAGGTTTTGATGAAAGTATCATCCCTTTTATTTGTGGAGCCAGACCCCATATATAACGCTCCACTTTATTGCTTTCTGGTCTCACCATGCCTGGACAGAGGAGTGCAAGGTCATTAAACCTTTTCGTGTAAGCCTTGACTTCTGAACCTTTTATCTTCAAGTTCCAAAGCTCATGTTCTAGGCTCTGTACTTCTTCTCGGGGGTAGTACTCCACTATTAAAAGTTTCGTCATGCTTTCCCATAACATCGAGTTGGCCACCGAGACATCCAAGGTTTTTACATGGGCAGTCCACCATGTTAGAGGTCCATCCATCAAGGTGCATGCAGCAAAACGCACTTTTCTAACCTCAGAGCAGTAGCATATGTCAAAGGCAGATTCGACTTTTTCAAACCAACGAGTTAAACCAACAACACCTTCGTTGACATTAAAGTTTCTTGGCTTGCAACTCATGAAGTCCTTGTAGGAACAAGTTCTTCTAGGCTCTTCTGGATGTGAGTGAAGAGTGCTTCCAGGTCCGTTTCCCAGTCCATTCACTTCCACAACTTGTCTTCCATCATTCAAACTCCTTGCATTTGCCATTGCAATAGTAATGCGTTCTAAAACTAGTTGTTCCAATTCTACTGTAGTTTGAGGAAATCCTGACTCGGGAGGTGGTGGAATTAGAGCGCTAGAAGTTGGCGTTTCCGTTACTGGAGTCGGTAGTTGGTGTTACTTCGGGGTTTGCTTTGGTGTTCCTTCTTGGAGGCATTTTGATTTCCTATTTCAGTTAGTAGTAGGGGTTTAGTTAGTGATATTTTTGTTAGTTCTCTCATAATGTTATTATTGATGATCACGATTCATATAATAGTTCAAAAAATATTTTTAAACTTAATAACATATGCTTTATTATATTAAACATTAACATCCGAGTACATTAGTCTTTACCATTCTCAAAATGTAAGGGCTTACCATTAGTGGTACAAAGACCAACTAATAAACAAATAAGGTTCACATATGCTTACATATCCTAACACATATCTGAAAAGTTTGTCGCCAAAATTTGCAAGTTTATCAAAAACTCGACTAATTAGTTTTATATAAACTAAAAAAAAATTGTCCACCGAGCGGCAAATGTCATCATATTTTTCTTCTAGTATTTTATGTTTTTTCCTCTAGTGTTTAGTGTTTTCCCACTAGCATAGCATGTCTCTCCTTGACTCCATATGCCACTGAAAGGGCAATTTGGTTTTGATTTTCCACATTGGTTACTCTTGAATCGAAATTCGTCCAACTGTTATGGCGGCAGTCCATCTCTTGATAGAGATTGTCTTGCAAGATCTGATACTGACCTTGTTTTTTATTCATGCAGGCCATTTCTTCCTTCGTTTTTATGGATTGACCTTGCTTGTTGCTTAGTTCGTCACCGACGTGCCACATTTGTCCATGCAATCAGATGTTCTGCTCAAGTTGGAAGGATGATTTTTTAATATCCATGTCAGATGCAGGTGCAGCCCCTGATGCTTGTCCTTTTTCAAAAGTTCCTACAGTTCGCTTCTCAGTCGTCCTCTGGTTCCCACAACTGCTTTCCAAAACAGGTGGGTCCATCGCCTTTCTAGTGCGAGGGGACCTCAAGTTATACTTTATAGTAGCGCGTTTTGGGACTGAAATCGTTGCAGTTTTTCCGGAACGGCGGAGTGAAAATCCAAGGAAAGAGCGGCTGGGAGTAGGTGGAATTGAGGCGGATGACTCTGAATCGGTTATCATTATCACCTCATTTCATCCATATAATCTTCGGGATCATCCTCAGGTTCCTCCTCCATCTCCTCTTCCGGATCCTCCTCTGGATCTTCTTCAGGCTTGAACTCATCAGATTGCATCGGTGCATGTTCAGCTGGAGAAATGGGTTGGTACATGGATGCATAGTCGGGGAAATAGGGATCTCCAGGTAGTACAGGAAACATAGGCTCGTCTGCTAGTGGCATGATTGTACTCAATAAATTATTCATCTAAGCGAAGAACTATTTAGTACTTCTAATATGTTACTCAAAATTTACACATATAAATAAAAGAAAGTCCTATCGACCCTTATTCACTTGTGATCACACGTTACTTTTAAAACGCCAAGATTTTAGCTTATCAACTACTTCGATTAAGTTGGATAATGCAAAACGCCCGACCAAAATAAAACATAGGTGCGCATCTAGGTTTAGTTATGGTATGACCTATGTTTTATGAAACCAAATTGAGTATTCGATCTAAATCCTTGTGTTTAAGTTTATTAGATTCTTAGCTTCTAAGTGTTGTAGGATAAGGATATTTCCTAAACCTACTAGAGTAAGCCCTAGACTATAGTTGTATTTTTCTTAAAAAGAAAATACTAAGTTCTCTATAGTCGTTAGCTATGATACCAATCTATCATACCCCGACCGACGGCGGAAATCGTCGGGGTTGCGACGTTATACAATTGGATCACAAGTCAACCACATATATCGAATACTTAATATATTTCAAATCAATATATTACAAACCTTTAAGTTTTGGAATTGAAGCTTACATATTCATAATTAAACACACAACGGTAAAATAAAAACAGTTAAAGATTATTCCCAAAAGAAAGGAACTATAATTTCCTTAGAACCGATGTCCTACCTCCGACTCCTTAGTTACCTGAGAATACACATTTTTAAAATACGTCAACAAAAATTGTTGGTGAGTTCCACAGGTTTTGACTCCGTGAGTTTCATAAAAAGAAATCTTTATAAAACGTGGAATGTTTAACAAAATAAGTTGTGAAAATCATGGTCGATAATGTTACCGATATGCTTCGTGTGAGAACTGATACTTGAAATCCAATACGAGTATCAATGTAAAAATACTTATGATAAAAGTAAATATTAACATATTTTTGTGCAGCAAAATATTTAGTGTTGGTATAAATAGAACCTAACAATCGGTTTAATAATTATAAACAATATTTATACTACATTCAACCTCATCCTAGTTTGTATTAGTGTTTCTGTATCCGGGGATCTTGTTAAAATTCCCAATTGTTTGAGTTTGAAGACTCTTGGTTGTAATGCTTAATAATGTAAAGCTACCAAAGTTCTAATGGGACAACGGTCGTATGTGTCCATATACGAGTTTATACAGTACATCGACTGTAAGTGACTATATACATGTTTAGACAGTAATCTATATACATGTTTAGACAGTACTCTGACTGTAAGTGACCATATATATGTTTAAACAGTACTCCGATTGTAAGTGACAAACAAAGTTTATACAGCACCCCGGCTGTGAGTGACCAAAATCGACATAGTTCAAATCATCCTATATTATAAGGTTGTAAACATGATCATATTATAAGTACTTGTTATAATTTACACTTTAGTAACTATTAAAGTATGTGTGAATTAAACAATATCACTAATTGTGTATTTCTCATTTACAACAAAACTTTGTATATGCATTTGAAAGTCCAAACAGCAAGATAAATGAAAAGGGCAATTCTGTCCATGTTTTTAGAAAATCATAGAAAAATCATCGTAAGTCGAAATCTGGATCCATAAACTCTCAAAGTTTAAAAAATGATTCTACTTTGTCCATAATGTTTACCCTGACCTTAAGTGGTTCCTAACCAGAGTGCAAAATGTTCATTTTTACAGACTGGTCCGAAAATGTTCTGAAATGATAGGCAGTTTTGTAAAATCATTATAAATTGTAGAAAAATCTTATGAACTCGTGCGAGTAGTCCTTGAAAAGGTATAAACCTGAGCTATTTCCATTTTGTACAATTTTGAAATCCATTAAGTTTAAGGAGGGAAAAACAGTCCGTGAACACACCACAACTTTTCTGTGAAAAGCTGAAATTTAATCTTAGATATGTTTAGTGACATAACTTGCATTTTTACTTATAAAATCCTTTAAATCTTTCAAATATAAACTTTTAAGTGTGTATTCTCCCCCAAAACTTGTAAAACATAAAAGAGGGGCCGTAGAAAACTCACTTTTGTCGAGTAGAGTTATTCGGTTTGAGAATGGTTCGTGCGGTTTCCGGTTCCACTCAAGTTTGTGATTCGAGTATTCTTTTGGATGTCTTAACACGTAAAGACATATATTTACATGTATGTTAGACTTTTATCATGTCTTAAATCATTTAAAATCAGTGGGTTTGATGAAAAAAACAAAGAGTAGAAATCAACAATTAATATACCTAGCTGCAACTTGGATCAAAAGTATGTTGCCAAAAGGTGGTGGGTTTTATCATGTCTTTATCATGGGTTTTAAGTGTTTGAAAGTAGCTACATATGGTATACTTTAAATCTCGAAAATTGGCTGAAAGATGAAGAACTTTTGGGTGTTTGTTTGATGCTCCAAAACAGCCACTGTTTTGGCTATGTTACTGTCACGAAATCTTCACAGCAAAAGGGTAAGAAAAAGGTAGTTTACTCACTGTTTTGAATCTCAAATTTGGAGTAGCATAATGATGACGTGCCTAAGACGGCACGACATAATTGTGCCTAGCCAAAATGCTAAGTGTTCCAGCCGGGCTAAGCCCAGCAGGCTCAGCGCCCGCCAGCGCCTCTGGGGACAGGATGCCCAGGCGAAGGGCTCGCGCCCGCTGAAGAACGCTCCCAGCTCCAAGACAAAAGAGACAATCAGGGGACAAACAGTGGATCAGACCATTACCGCCAGAGCCAATAAGAGCGCCCTGACGGTCGAAGGCGCACGATCCTCCAATAAGCGCCTCTGATCTTGTCTCCCCAAAAAGCGATCATGTCTAGTACGGACTGGGCAGGAGCGCTAGGTATAAAAGGATGCACCCTCGGACTCATGACGTAAGCTCTTATCTCCTAAAGAAGACACCAAAAACCCTAGATATCTCCTAACTTGACCGTCGGAGCGTTCTTCCGGGAGCACCCTCCCGGGAAGCGGCTGACTGCTTCTCTTTCTTGTGATCTTGCAGGGATAACGATTAATCTGATCCACCAGTGTTAATCCACCTGAAAACCAGGTCGCATCATTTGGCGTCGTCCGTTTGTGAAACGAAGAACACAAACTAAAAGCAAAAGACTGAAGAATCAATGGCATCCGACGGCAGCGATGGACGCGACGGCTCTTAGGCTAGTCCCATATGCTCCATGGCAACGTTGGACGAAACACCGCCGCCCACGGCGGACAACAGAGCACCCCTAGGTGAGGGAAGCTCTATGATAACCACCAACACCGCCTCGCAACCGACAACTCACCAACTGAGAACAACTCCATCGGGGCCACTCTTAACCACATCCCTTTAGATGCCGCCATTCTTTGTACCACCAACGCAGCAACCACCGTCGGTCCACCCAGCGATGCTACCACCAAGCCAAGTTTTCAATAGCCAACCGCCGTTTACAGTGACACCGTTCAACCAAGTGACGGGTGGTTTAGGCCCAGTGCTTTCTCTACCCACACTGGCGCAGACTATGGTGGCTCATACGCCACCTATATACTCGATGGTAGGCACGTGGGCCAGACCGACCATTGCCTCCAACCATAACCTCCAGCAGGCCTCGGCAATCAACCCCTTAACATCAATATATTCCTTCTCCTCCGGCTATCCTCTCCAGTTGCCATTTCAACAACACTCCTTTTACGGACCAACCCCAGGCTTTCATGCATCGTCGTCATGCGATTTAAGCCTCCAACACCAGTCACAAGGCACACCAGTCGTCCCAACCCAAGATTGCCTTTCTCCCAGCGTTACATCCGCGTTTGTCAAAGAGTTGCTAGACTACGAAATACCGAACACAGCCAAACTGCCAACGCTCAAAACCTATAATCGCACTACCGTCCCGGACAGCCACATCGACACGTATGAGTGGACAATGATGTCTCTGAAGCTTGATGAGAGGTTCTGGTGCACATATTTCCCGACGAATCTCGATGGCAATGTAGGCACATGGTTCAAGACGTTACGTCCAAGCAGCATCTCCAATTTCGCTCAACTTAAATACTTATTCCTCACCAACTTCATGCAGCTACGAAAGTAAAAAGGAGATTCTCATTCTATAATAGGCTGTAAGCAAAAGGAGGGTGAAACCGGGCGAGAATATTTCACCCGGTTCATAAACGCCACGTTAGATGTGCTGGGACACGACGAAGGGCTTACAGCTGGCGCTTTCACATGGGGCCTTTTACCAGGTCCCTTGTCACAAAAGCTTATGGGTAAGAAACCCCAAACAAGGGTCGAGTTAAAGGAGAGGGTAGAACGATATCTCTGGCATGAAGAAGGCGAGGCAGCGAAACAGGCATACCTAAATGCCATGACGACCAAACGCCATAACCCAAGTTACACAGACTTTCGAGGAGGAAGTAGGCACTTTGGCCAGGCAAGGAGGCCTCAGGCGAGGTTTCGCCCATTCGATAGAGACGACAGACGGAGTCGTCGACCAGAGGTGTATGCAGTATCAGAGAAACAACAGCCAGCCAAGTCACCCAAGAGCCGGTATTGCGAGTACCACAAAAGCAAGACACACGATACGACCAGTTGTTCGGTACTCAAGAAAGAAATGGAGGAAAAGCAGCTCAAAGGATACTTGGTGGAAATAGCACGAATCTTGCGCGCCAAGTTTGATGCCGAGAACGCCAAGAACGCGCCTCGAGAAGGAGTTCAACCCAAGGAAATATTCATGATACGTAACAAAAGAAGTACGGAAACACAGCCGCCGAACTATTGGATCCCCGGGCCCCCGGTGCGGACGCTCACGTTTTCTGCGCAAGACCCTCGTCCTGAGGGATGGAGAGGTGCTAACCCATTGGTAATCCAGGCCTCCATCAAAGATGTGACCATACACAGAGTGTATGTCGACACAGGGAGTACAGCAGACATAATCTATGAGCACTGTTTTCGACTTCTCCCAGATCGATGGAAGGACAACATGAGGCCCACGGCGGGGAGGCTGGTCGGATTCACTGGCCACAGCATGTGGCCGCTGGGCACGATTCACCTCCCCCTAACAATCACCAGCCACGATAAGCAACGAAAGAAGACGGTCCTGATCGACTTCGTGGTCATCCAACATTCGGCATAGCACAACATCATTTTGGGTAGAACGGCCCTCCTAAAGCTAGGAGCGGTCCCGTCGACTATGCATGGAATCTTGAAATTCGACACTCCGGCAGGTCCAGCCACGGTACTCGCCACCCCTCCCATAGAATTGCAGTGCTTTACGGTAATGAAGCC
This sequence comes from Lactuca virosa, assembly GCF_052849685.1. NCBI lineage: Eukaryota > Viridiplantae > Streptophyta > Magnoliopsida > Asterales > Asteraceae > Lactuca > Lactuca virosa. Next base: position 149,906,866 of record NC_136426.1, read on the forward strand.
AACAGAGATGACTAAAGAAACAAAGAAGCCACGACGAGATCCGGCGAAAGGAAAGGAAGTAATCAACGAGGAATACCCTGATCAGCATTGGTCATAACCTCCCAGGTCACGTGAGGGAGGCAGTAGTCGACCTACTCAAACAGTACAAACACATATTTGCATGGACTCCCACGGACATGGTGGGGGTAGATAGGAAGGTCATTAAGCATAAATTAGGAATCAAGCCAGGTACAAAGGAAGGGAAGCAGAAGAGAAGGGTCCAAGGAGGGGACCGCAACAGGGCAATTAATGCAGAGGTGGCTAAGCTGCCGGAGGACGGAATAGTAAGGGAAGCAGTTTTCCCAACTTGGATCGCTAATCCGGTTATGGTGCGCAAGCAGGACGGGTCATGGCGTATGTGTATTGACTTCTCAGACTTGAACAAAGCGTGTCCCAAGGACTGCTACCCCCTCCCAGAGATCGACCAGAAAGTGGAATCGCTGCAAGGGTTCAAGCTGAAGTGTTTCCTAGATGCATATAAGGGGTATCATCAGATTCTGATGAGCGAGCAGGACGAAGAGAAAACGGCTTTCTACACGGATCATGGCGCCTTTTGTTACACCAAGATACCTTTTGGTTTGAAGAACGCGGGTGCCACGTACCAGCGCCTGGTCGACTCGATCTTCGCTGAGCAAATTGGGAGGAATATCGAAGTGTATGTCGACGATATGGTGATTAAGAGCTCCCATGAAAACAAAATGTTGCAGGACATCGAGGAGACTTTTCGTACACTGGAAAGGGTCAAAATGAAATTGAATCCGGCTAAATGCACATTCGGGGTAGAAGAAGGACAGTTCTTGGGATACTATGTTACCAAACAGGGCATCCAGCCTAGCCCAGTTAAAGTGGACGAGTTTATGGAGACACGACCCCCAGGCACTCTCAGGGACGCACAGGGTTTGAATGGGAAGCTCATGGCTCTGAGTAGATTCATCTCGAAATCCGCTGACAAGGCCATGCCACTATTTCATAAACTGAAGGGTTGTATTGAAAAGAACAACTTTCAATGGACAGCCGCGGCGGAAGAAGCGCTCCAGAAGATTAAGGAAGCACTACACAAGCTACCTACACTAGCCAGCCCCGTCCCGGGGGAAACACTGCAAATGTACCTCTCGACCTCAAACGAGGCGATATCCTCGGTGTTGACCGTAGAAAGGGAAGGAGAGCAGAAGCCGGTATATTTTGTGAGTAGGGCATTACAGGGTCCTGAACTCAATTATCCCACCCTGGAAAAACTAGTCCTGACACTCATTTACGCGGCGCGACGTTTGAGCCGCTACTTCCAGGCGCACCAAATAGAGGTGCTAACAAATTGCCCCATCAAACAGATATTGCTCAAGCCAGAAACATCGGGCCGGCTAGCAAAATGGGCGATCGAGCTGGGGGAGCATGATATAAGCTATCGTCCAAGGACAAGCATTAAGGGACAAGCACTGGCTGATTTCTTGCTCGAAATTCCAGATGAAGGAAACTTAGCCGAGGAAGGAATCTGGGCGGTAGAGGAAGTCCCAGCCAACGACCACTCGTGGACGCTATACACCGATGGGACGTCCAGCAGGGAAGGCTCGGGTGCAGGCTTAATCTTGACTAGTCCAGAAGGAGAGGAAGTGACCTACGCTCTTCGGTTCGACTTCCACACCTCGAATAACGAGGTAGAGTACGAAGCCTTGCTCGCAGGGTTGCGCTTAGCCAAGCAAATGGGGGCGAAGGCTATGACAGCCCTGACAGATTCGAGGTTTGTCGCGAACCAAATTAACGGAAGTTTTGAGGCAAGAGATAAGAGAATGGAGAGATATGTGAGAATGGTGAGAGAACTGATCCAGTCCTTCAGAAAGTTCATGATCAAGCAAATACCTCGGAGCGAGAATAAAAGGACAGACGCTTTAAGCAAGTTGGCATCCACATGTTTCGATCATCTATCAAAGAAGGTTTTGGTAGAAGTACTCAGGGAAAGGAGTACAGATGAGCAGCAGGTGAATACCTTGACAACTACCGGGCAAACATGGATGACACCATTTATGGAAAATTTGCAAAGGGGAGTGTTACCAGACGACCACAGTGAAGCCAGGAAGATACGAATAAAGGCGCCCTCATATGCATTGATAAACGGGGAGCTGTATCGAAAAGGGTTCACGGCACCATGGTTGAAATGTGTAGATCAGGCTAGAGGGATGGAGGCGCTACAGGAGGCACACGCAGGTCAGGCGAGCGCGCACGAGGGAGCCAGGTCTTTAACGGGTAAAGTGCTCCGGACGGGGATATATTGGCCCACTGTACACCAAGACGCACTGGGAGTGACTAGGAAGTGTGGGGAATGCCAGTCTTACGCTCCAGTCCAAGCAAACCCGCCAGTACCACTGCAGAACATATCCAGCCCATGGCCATTCTACCAATGGGGCATAGACATTGTAGGCTCATTCCCAGAGGCACCTGGAAAGCTGAAGTACATGGTGGTGGCGGTGGACTATTTCACAAAGTGGATTGAAGCAGAACCGCTAGCGTGTATATCAGGAAGACACATGATAAAGTTTGTATGGAAAAATATCAGGACAAGGTTTGGAACACCTAAGGTGCTCGTCAGTGACAATGGCCTACAATTTGCTGAAAATCCTTTCAGAGAATGGTGCGCCAGTAAAGGGATAAATCAGCGGTTCACATCAGTGGCGCACCCACAGGCTAATGGACAAACAGAAGTGTCCAATCGAACCATTGTGAACGGCATCAAGAAACGGTTGGGTAAGGCAAAGGGGAATTGGGCAGAGGAGTTACCGGCAGTAATCTGGTCGTACAGAACCACTCCACGAACAAGCACACGGGAGACCCCGTTCGGCCTAACATACGGGACAGAGGTTGTACTTCCATTAGAAATAGCTGTTGGCACATTGAGAGCGGTCAATACGGATGAAGAAAGCAATGCCCAAGACCTAAGATTGAATCTGGACGTCCTCGAAGAGAGACACGAGAAGTCGGAGATACGCCAAGCTGCGTACAAACGCGTAACAGAAAGATATTACAATCAGAGGGTGAAGGAGAAGGCATTCAGAGTAGGCGAGTATGTGCTGAGAAAAAATGAGGCAAGTCGAGCCCAACCCCAAGGCAAGCTGGGCCCAGTATGGGAGGGCCCGTACAAGATTATAGAAGCGAATAGGAACGATGTGTATGTATTGGAAACAGCGGAAGGGAGGAGTATACCAAGAACATGGAACGCTACAAACTTGAAGAAGTTTTTCTTTTAAGGGTAAAATGGCAAATAGCCCTAGCTGTCCACCGTCGTACTTAACATATCACATTTTTAAGTACTTAGTGTACTTGATTTCATGCTCAAAGACATGATTCTCATACTTAGTGTATTGGAGCCCATAGTTAATGTAATCGAATGATTGATATGCTAAATTTTAATACTCAGTGTATTAAATCTTGAAGTGACTGAATACCTAAAACATTGAATTTTATTGTTGGGTGCTTAGAGAACCCAGCCGTGACACTTAGCGTGTCAATACTAATGTGGGCAAAATAAAATGCTTAGCGCATCAAAATACCATTAGAAGAAAGCAATGCTTAGAGCATGCAACGGGACACCCGGTACACCAAAACGTTTTTACATACAATCAAAAGAGTAAATTTTTAGCAAACCCCATACATCACGTGTCCAGATAAAAAAAAGGAAACTAAAACAACCATAGATAATATTTTCATGCCCCAGGAGGGGTAGCACACGATGTCGGAGCATCTTTGTTTTCATCACCATTGTGTCCATCGCCAACAACCATCTCCACCACCACATTCTCATCACCCACCCCAATGTCACGGTCACCATCATCTTCAATACACTGCCCACCCTGACCAGCATCACCTTCGATCACCTGCATAATTTCATCGCCTCGAACCACCATATCCTCAGGGGTACCTTCTGAACCAGAGAAAGAACACAACTCCCAGAGGCCCCCAATATCCAAATCTCCCAAACCCAACAAAGATGCATGATCCATACTCGCAAACGACAACAGAGCATCATTCACGCTAACCACCGGACCAGTAGAAGGAAGACGAGCACCAGCATCATCAGACCCAACACCAGCGGTTACCTTCTGAACGGATTCAATCCCAGCCACAAAAGCAGCATGTCGAATGAGACTTATAGCATTCGTGAAATCCGGATGCTCAATCAACTTATCCACAATACGAACGACACCCACACACACTAACCAATCCAAATCCAGGCGAGAAGCACCCGCATCTGCTTGCAAAGAAGAGATTAACTTGTCACGGTCAACAGCATCGCGCTCAAGACTTTCCACTTGAATCATTAAGCCTTCATTCACTTGAGTAAGGGAGTCGACCTTGGCCTCCAAAGCGGCCCTAGCTTCGTCAAGGATAGCCTTCTCGGATACAAGGAGCTGACACTTTTGTTCAGCTAGTTGGAGGTCTTCACCAAGCTCGCCAACGCGACGCTCCATCCATACCACGCGCGACTCGCATGTGGCATGGGTGGCCTCCATCTCGCTAAGGAAGTGGATGCGTCGGGAGCCGGCAACAAGGTAAAACATAGCTTGCACGGCGGCGTAAGCCATATTGTGGGCAAGAGCAGGATTACCCATAGCCTCCATGTCACTCACTGCAGCAGGAGGAAAAGCATGGCGAGAGAACTCCACAGCGTTGGCACGAACAGATAACCGGGAGTCATTGTGGAGACTCCACGAAGGGGAAAAGACAGGGGGCCTGGCAGAACTCTCCCCAGTAACACAACCCAGAGGGAGTGACGCATGGCCGGGATCACTAGAGTCCTTGACAGGAGAAAGCTTCGGAGGGAGAAACAGAACACTCGGAGCAGGTAAAGGAGAGATAGACGAAACAACGGGCAGATCACGCGCCCCATGGATCCCCTCGGACTGTTGCGTGTCGTCATCGGGGATCACAACCACGCCGGTTCGCATGGAAGCCATAGAACTCAACGGGCGGGAAAAGCTACGCCTGGTCTAAATTCTTTTGGCAACACTAGGTGCGCCGGAGATCGGCTCACCCATGGCCAAGACGGCTTTCCTTTTCGCCTGCATACGCCGAACATCAGCAATGATACCCTCTTTGCTATCCTTCCTACTCTCCATGGAAGAGGAGAGGGTACTACCCAGAGGCATGACAGCAGAAATAGGGCGAGCATGGAAGGGATTCGTCTCCGACGCCGACTCGCCTGTAGGGGAAGTAGAAGGAGCAGTAGTCAAAGCAAACTAGACCAACCGGCGAGGTGGAGGGAGCCGGTCAACCAGATCCACCTCATGGTACTCCAACTTGCCCCGGTAGTGTTTCCGGAGAACCTCATCCATCGACAAAGAAGACTCAGCACCTGGGAAGGACAGAACGCGGAGTATCAGAAAAAAAAAGAGAAGAGGGGGAACAAGAAGAGGAAAGGAGAAAGCCAAGCAAATCACTTACCGTCAACAATGCAGAAGAACGCCGCCATTTTGCCACGTCGCCTCCAAGAGGGACTCATCCCTACACCAGAAAAGAGGGCCTCAGAGTAGTCCTCAGGAGATACTTGGACGCTCTTAAGGTAATCAGCAACGCCCTGGTTGTGGGGGAAAAGCTTAGGGATGGTATCAACAAACGTATTTGCACGATACCGACCACTCCCAACCAGTTCTTGATTCACCCATAGCCACTTATCCTGCCAGTTCTTGGGGGTCCGTCCGTCGGGAACTAAAGCATCCCCCCCCCCCCCGCCGGATTGAAAAGGTGCATTTATCTCCGGTGACGCAGAATCTGGAGAAATACTTAAACACAAAGTAATCGGGAAGATAGCCATTGGCCCTGCAGATCATCTCGAATGCTACCACTTTGTTAACGGCATTCGGGGTCAGCATCTACAAACTACAGCCATCTTTCTGCAAAACCTCTTCCTAAAAGTCCGTCAACGGGAAGCGGATGCCGCCGTCTAGGGTTTTCAAATAAACCCCGATTTTGCCAAGAGGGGGGATGATATGCTAGAACCCGGAGAAGGAAATTCCACACCCTCCACAGATGACAAGCCATACGAAATATCAAGCTGGTGGTATTCAGCGGCAGATGGAACGATACCAGGAAGACTCGCCATAAAGAAGAAGAAAATAAAACTCAGAGAAAGGAAGACGAAGAAGGATAAAGGAAGGGTGAAGGCGAAAAGGAAACCCTATAAGTGTTTTTATAAAGGAACAGAAAGGGCGGGGCATTTAAATCGTCTGACACGATGAAGTAACTGCCAGCCATCATGCGCAGTCACGTCGCCATTAAGAGCGGAACGGCGGGTAAAGAAAAACCAACACGTGTAAGCTAGTTAAGCCCGGAATGCCGTAACTAGCGCTGCAACGCTACGGCTACCGGACTGGGGGACTTGATGACGTGCCTAAGATAGCAAGACAGAATCGCGCCTAGCCAAAACGCTAAGCGTTCCAGCCGGGCTAAGCCCAACAGGCTCAGCGCCCGCCAGCGCCTCTGGGGACAGGATGCCCAGGCGAAGGGCTCGCGCCGCTGAAGAACGCTCCCAGCTCCAAGACAAAAGAGACAATCAGGGGACAAACAGTGGATCAGACCATTACCGCCAGAGCCAATAAGAGCGCCCTGACGGTTGAAGGCGCACGATCCTCCAATCAGCGCCTCTGATCTTGTCTCCCCAAAAAGCGATCATGTCTATTACGGACTGGGCAGGAGCGCTAGGTATAAAAGGATGCACCCTCGGACTCACGAGGTAAGCTCTTCTCTCATAAAGAAGACACCAAAAACCCTAGATTTCTCCTAACTTGACCGTCGGAGCGTTCTTCTGGGAGCACCCTCCCGGGAAGCGGCTGACGGCTTCTCTTTCTTGTGATCTTGTAGGGATAACGAGTAATCTGATCCACCAGTGTTAATCCACCTTAAAGCCAGGTCGCATCACATAACAACTAACTTCCAGATGTATTTGGTGGTAAGAATATCAAGAAAAAGGAAGGTGTAGATGGGTGAAATGGTGGCTGAAACACAAAAGGGACAACAGCCCTTTAGTTCACGGTTTTGATGGCTTTGGAAGGAAGTTCTTGTGGCTGAAAATGAGATGAAGGTTGAGAGTAATTCCCTGGAGTATTGGCTGGTCAAATGAGGGTAAAATGAAGAGGAAAGTTCGTGGATATGAAGGAGGAAAGTGTGGAAGAGGATAAGGGGACAAAACCTAGACTAGCTTGTGATGGGATGGGAAGTTATGTGATGTGATCTTGCCTAGCCACTTGCTTGGGTGGTTACTTAGAGATAGGGTTAGTTAACTAACTAACTACTAGTTAGTTAGTTAGTTAGAAGTTCTAGTTATGGAAAGGGTGATGGGTTTTAGGTAAAACAAATAAACTAGAAAACAATTCCTAAGTTCACATGCAACCTACTTTGGATCTATGTTTTAACTATTGAACATACAACTTTGAATTGCAAAATAAGAACCTTAGAGGAGAGAGGCTAATTTCGAAATTAACAAACTAGGGTTTAGGGTTTACATACCTTTCAATTGTTATAGCAAACAATTGATATTCCCTTGATCTTGATCTTGATCTTCTTGGAAGCTTTAGCACCACAAGTGTAATGCCTCTAATGGAATCACACCTAATGACTAGCAAGAAGGAAAGTAGAAGAAGAGAGAGGGGAGGGAGTATGCAATTTCGGCCAAGGTATTCTTCCAAAGAATGAGTACACTAAAATGTGAGCCAGGAGGCTCCTTAAATAGTTGAGGGAACTAGGGTTTAGGGAAAACCCTAGTTATCATTTGCTTAGGGCCTAAGCAAGACCCAAGACCTTATCTTGGAGCCCTTGGACGAATTCTCTAGGGTTTCCCCTAGGGTTTTCCTCCACCCCCTTCCAAGGGAGTTTTGGATCCTTCCATTCAACTATCAGTTAATTGCAAACTAGTCCCTGCACTTTATAATTAATTCTTTTAACCCCAAAATCAATTCTGATTAATTTCTGGCTAACAATTAATTAAACATAATGATTTCTAATTAATATATTAATCCATTAACATATTAATAAATCATTTATATATATATTAATTTATTAATCTTATAAATTAATATCTCTCCTTTCATAATTTCCTTGTCCAGTTGCTAGGTTGAGGGCAACCCGAAAGGACTGTGCTGCTATCAATTCAAGTACATACCAATTATAGTTATGGGCTTAGACACCTAATCCAACAGTCTCCCACTTGGATAAGTCTGTAACTATAATTGCTAGTATGCCTTCTAAATTTGACCAGCAAATTGTAGCTTCCAAAAAGCTGCTGCCGAACTCTGACCCAGTCAGTTACGTGTCCTAAGATAAGTGATCATATAACCCTTCGTTCTGCTTGATATCCCCAGACAAAAGACATGGAATGTAATCAATCTCTTTGTCCAGAATCTATGTTTCCCGATTCCTGATTTGTGATGATGTAGGACTTCTAATCGAACACATCAATTTAGTCCTGGCTGGGCCCAGCACATAAGTCAACACCAAATCATCGAGGGGCCCACAGATATCGTTTTTCCTATTAGGGCAAAAGGAACGAATAAACGTTGACTCATATGCTTGTATCTGTTACTCATCAAATTATGCATGACAATACGTTTTATAACACCAAGTTACTGATGCGTTTTCGTATCACCAATGCACAACCGACTTGTAAATTACAACTCATATATCTTCGTTTCAAGATTATAAGATATTATCGTCTCAGTATTACTCGTGATGAATTCCATGAAGTAATACTCTGAGCGAGGGTTTATCCAATACTCAAATCTCAATTTCTGAGTACTCATGAACGTTGCAGCAATTCTATTGCCATGTCTATCCTTAGACAATCTGCAATCCAATTCATGACAGTCTTAATTCACTACTTACTTCCAAGAGTACGAGCGACTGTGGAGTTTGAATAATCTCATTATTCAGGAAGTAAAACATGCAAAAAATGAAACACAATAATAAACAATTGACAAAAGGTAGTAGCCAAACTTATAAATAATACTTTATTATTTAATCACCAAAAGTCAATTACATTTACTTTGTTACAAGTTTCAAAAACTAATCTAACTACTAAAACTAATATCATCTTTCAGTCCTATGCTCCGAGCATGCTGAATATGCTTAGCCCTACTCAGACCCTTTGTGAGGGGATCTGTTGGGTTATCTTCAGATGACACCCTCTTTACTATAAGATGGCCTTCTTCAACTCTATGTCTGATGAAATGGTACTTTCTATCGATATGTCTGGTCTTACCATGATCTCTCGGTTCCTTTGTCAAGGCAACCGCTCCTTCATTATCGCAGAACAGTTCCATAGGCTCCTGGATGGTTGGAACAACTCCGAGATCCCCGATGAAGTTCCTCAACCAAGCTGCTTCTTTCGACGCTTCACTTGCTGCTATGTACTCTGATTCACAAGTAGAATCAGCCACCGTATTTTGCTTGGAACTCTTCCAAGTAACTGCTCCTCCATTCAGTAAAAATACCCAGCCCGACTGAGAACGGAAGTTATCTCTATCCGTCTGAAAGTTGGCATCACTGTAACCATCTACTCTCAAAGTATCACTGCCACCAAGCACAAGAACCCAGTCCTTTGTCCTTCGCAAATACTTGAGTATATTCTTAACTGCTATCGAATGAGCTCTACCTGGGTTTCCCTGATAGCGACTGACCATGCTCAAAGCAAATGCCACATCAAGGCGAGTACATGTCATAGCGTACATGATCGATCCGACAGCGGAAGCATAAGGTACACGACTCATGTCATCTATTTCAACATCTGTACTCGGGCATTGAGTCTTACTCAATTTGGTATTGCTCTGGATAGGTAGCTCTCCCTTCTTGGAATTTTCCATACTGAACCTCTTTAGTACCTTATCCAAGTATGTGATCTGACTAAGTCCAATTAGTCTCTTCTTTCTATCTCTCAATATTCTAATCCCAAGAATATAGGCAGCTTCTCCAAGGTCTTTCATGGCAAAACACTTTCCAAACCAAGACTTAACTTCTTTCAAGGTTGGAACGTCGTTACCAATGAGTAATATGTCATCGACATATAACACCAGAAAAGTTACTATACTCCCACTAGCCTTGATATACACACAAAACTCATCTTCACTTCTAGAGAAACCAAACTCTTTGACTTTCTCATGGAAGCAAAGATTCCAACTGCGAGATGCTTGTTTCAATCCATAAATGGATTTCTCAAGCTTGCACACTCTATTGGGGAACTTTGCATCAACAAAACCCTCTAGCTGACTCATGTAAACATCTTCAGCCAACTTCCCATTAAGGAAAGCAGTTTTGACATCCATCTGCCAGATTTCATAATCATGAAAGGCAGCTATGGCGAGCAATATCCTAATAGATGTAATCTTAGCTACTGGTGAGAAGGTCCCTGGGGTTTGAGTGAAACCTTTTGCAACCATTCGAGCTTTGAATGTGTGCACATTCCCATCCATGTCTGTCTTCTTCTTGAAGATCCATTTGCACCCAACTGTCTTGCGACCTGGTGCACTATCAACCAAATTCCAAACTTGGTTGTCATACATGGACTTAATCTCGCTGTCCATTGCCTCTTTCCACTTGGAAGCCTCTGGGCCTGCCATTGCTTCCTTATAAGTGACTGGTTCATCTAAGTTTACCAGTGTTCTGTCACTTATGAATGTGTCACCATCTGAAGTAATATGAAAACCATACAACTCAGGTGGCACACTCACCCTAGTGGATCTTCTAAGAGGTAATGAGTTATCAATTGGTTCAACAGGAACTGTTTCCTCTGGTTGAGTGCTAGTGTCATCTAAGGTTCCTTCATTGGCTGACTCTTGAATTTCTTCAAGGTCAATAGTGCTCCCACTGTCCTCTTTGAATATGAGCTCTCTTTCAAGAAAGACTCATCTTCGTGCTACAAAGACCACGTTCTCACTAGGCCTGTAGAACAAATATCCAAAAGACTGCTTTGGGTAACCAATGAAAACACATTTCTCACTTCTAGCTGCTAGCTTGTCGTGAGTCTCTCGTCTTACGAAAGCTTCACAACCCCAGACTTTAATATGTGCTAACGAGGGAACTTTCCCTGTCCACATTTCGTGAGGTGTTTTGGCAACCTTCTTTGTAGGGACAAGATTGAGGATGTGGGCGGCTGTCTCTAAGGCATACCCCCATAAGTGAATAGGAAGCGAAGCCCGACTCATCATAGAACGAACCATGTCTAACAAGGTTCTATTGCGCCTCTCAGCTACACCATTTAACTGTGGTGTCCTAGGAGGAGTCAATTGTGAGACTATCCCACATTCTTTCAGATAGTCGTTAAACTCGATACTAAGATACTCCCCGCCTCTATCGGATCTAAGTATCTTTATCTTTCTGCCCAATTGATTTTCGACTTCATGCTTAAACTCTTTAAACTTTTCAAAAGTTTCTGACTTATGCTTGATCAAGTAGATATATCCATATCTGCTATAATCGTCAGTGAAAGTCACATAGAATCGATTAGCATCTCTTGTAGTTGATCTGAAGGGCCCACACACATCCGTGTGTATAAGATCCAACAGACCTTCACCTCTTTCACAAGACCCTGTGAATGGTGATTTTGTCATCTTTCCCAAAAGACAAGATTCACACATATCATCTGACTTTAGGTCAAGTGATTCCAACACTCCATCCTTTTGGAGTTGGGCTATGTGTTTCTTGTTAATGTGTCCAAGACGACAATGCCACAAGCATGCCTTGTCTACACTATTAGACAAGTCAATATTAAGTACACTATTTCCTAGGCTATCAACACAAGTCACTGTTTCATACACACCATTACAAGGCAAAGCTTCAAACATAAAAACACCATTCTTATAAACAGAAATTGAACCATTCAAATCATTAAAAGAATATGTAAAACCTTGTCTGAACAATGCATGAAATGAAATAATGTTTCTCGTCGTCTCAGATGAATAGCAACAATTTATTAAATCTAATCTAACATCATTACTAAGCAGAAGCTGATAAACTCCGATCTTTGTTACTGGTGAAGACTTTTTGTTTCCCATAATCAGGTTTATCCTTCCTCGCTCTATCTCCTCACTTTCCTTTAGACCCTGCAAATCAGAACAGATATGAAAACCACATCCTGTATCAAGGACCCATGAACGAGAAGATAATGCGTTATTAGCATAAATAGTGTAAATACCTACCGAAGATGGCTTCACTTTGCCATCCTTGATATCTTGCAGATATTGTGGGCAAGATCTCGTCCAATGCCCCTTTTGGTTGCATTAAAAGCAAACTGCCTCTTTTGGATCAGAAACATGGGGAGTGGAACCATTGGGCTTAGCCTTTGGGCCATTACTAGATGACCCAGCTTGAGCCTTGCTCTTCCAGTTTTGCTTGGGAGGACCTTTCCTCTTTTTCCCCTTTCCCTGTCGAATAGCCAAAACAGGGGCACTCGTAGGTGTGGAGGGTATACTTTTACCCTTCATCCCTGCCTCAGCAGTCTGCAACAAGTTGTGCAATTGGGCCAAGGTCTGCTCAATATTGTTCAAATGGTAAGTTAGAATAAACTGACCATAACATTCAGGAAGTGAGTTCAAGACCATGTCAATGGCCAATTCCTCATCAAAGTGAATATTGAGCTTGACCAAACGCTCTATGTAGCGTTGCATTCTTTGCACATGTGACACAACCGACTCCCCATCTTTCATCTTGCAAGCCATGAGTGACTTGACTACTTCGAACTTTTCTTGACGAGCTCGCTTATGGTACTTTTCCATAAGGTCCTTGTTCATCTCGAAAGGCCAGTAGTCCTCATAGTACCTCTGCAGTTCTGGGGACATAGTTGCCACCATGACGCATGCCACTTTGGTAGCATCATCGTAATGTTTCTTGTAGGCAGCAAGATCTTCAGGAGTAGCTTCATTCTCATCAAGCTCTTTTAGCTCCTTTTCAAGAACATATTCTTTGTTCTCGAAACGAAGAGACATCTTGATGTTGCGCATCCAATCGTTATAGTTTGAGCCATCCATAACGACTTTGGAGCATATATTGAGCAAAGAGAAGTTTTGGTTGGAGGAGGACGAAGCAGAAGTGTTTCCAGGAGTAGACATCTGAAAAGAAAGAAAGTTTTAGTTAGATTTCAAGATACCTTAATAGAATAACCCAAATATATAATATCAAGGTTAGGATCCAACTATGAAGATTCACAACTTAGAAATGGGATGCCGAGATCCAAGTGCAAATTTCATAAAGGTAGGTGAATGACGATTCACCAATTCCACCATTAGACGAAACAAACGAAGTGAAATTCCTAATTCTTTTTAGATACATTGAAACTATTCAATGGCATGTTTTAATCTCAGATTATGCTCTTCTATTTGTGACTGGGATGCCGAGGATCACAAACAAGATGTGAATAACCATGCAAATGTGCTTGGTAACCTCATTGTCTTTATCATTAACTATTGATGTGCTGGTAAACCACACACGCTCCATCAAAATGACAATTATGAGATACCCATTACTACTCTTTATTAGTGCCTTTTAGTGTGCTGGTTAACCACACACGCTCCACTAACGACCAATAAAGCATAATGTGCAATTTCATGGATTAGCATACTTTTCACATTTTTCCTAAAGTAACTAGAGTTGGGATTTTGAAAATAATGTTCTAGTACTTTCTTTAATATCATTATACTTTTAATGAGAAGTAGTTGTCCTATCAAATCCGTTCTGCTAACGACCCTCCACTAATCAAGGAAGCGGTGGGTGAGAGTGGATACCCATTCAACTACCATTTTATAGGCAGTTTCCTTATACCCCCCTTATAGATTAGCTTCGTGAATGAGGCATACTAGCGATTTGACTGACCATATTCTTATACATATATAATATTAAACTTTTAATTATAATATATATATAAGGTGTGTTTTAAAACATTTTAAAACTTCAAGGGTTTATAAATTTCGAGATTTAAGCTATTAAATTTAAATTTAAATAAACCAATTAACTAGATTTAATATTTATCTTTTAATTAACTATTAATCAAATTATTAAATCTTGTAAGGATTATCTAATTAAATTAATCCATTAATTTAATCCTAATCCTTATCCCTCTAAATTTCGAAAAATAGGGTAAGGATAATTATTTAATTAATCTAATTAAGTAACAATTATCCAAAACAAGAAACCCTAGTTATCCTCTAGCATATTTCGAAATTCACAAGGGAGTAGGCTAGGGTTTTCAAAACCCTAACCCTAATTTCAATTAGGGTTCTTTGGAGGCTAGGGTTTTCGAAAAAACCTTTGATCCAAAACCCTAGAAATCGCAAATTATGGCCTTTAGGGTTTAATAGCTATAAACCCTAATTTGCAATTCAACAATTGTAGCAATTCAATTTAAAACAACAATGGCTCTGATACCACTGATGGGTTTTAGGTAAAACAAATAAACTAGAAAACAATTCCTAAGTTCACATGCAACCTACTTTGGATCTATGTTTTAACTATTGAACATACAACTTTGAATTACAAAATAAGAACCCTAGAGGAGAGAGGCTAATTTCGAAATTAACAAACTAGGGTTTAGGGTATACATACCTTTCAATTGTTATAGCAAACAATTGATATTCCCTTGATCTTGATCTTGATCTTCTTGGAAGCTTTAGCACCACAAGTGTAATGCCTCTAATGGAATCACACCCAATGACTAGCAAGAAGGAAAGTAGAAGAAGAGAGAGGGGAGGGAGTATGCAATTTCGGCCAAGGTATTCTTCCAAAGAATGAGTACACTAAAATGTGAGCCAGGAGGCTCCTTAAATAGTTGAGGGAACTAGGGTTTAGGGAAAACCCTAGTTATCCTTTGCTTAGGGCCTAAGCAAGACACAAGGCCTTATCTTGGACCCCTTGGACGAATTCTCTAGGGTTTCCCCTAGGGTTTTCGTCCACCCCCTTCCAAGGGAGTTCTGGATCCTTCCATTCAACTATCAGTTAATTGCAAACTAGTCCCTGCACTTTATAATTAATTCTTTTAACCCCAAAATCAATTCTGATTAATTTCTGGCTAACAATTAATTAAACATAATGATTTCTAATTAATATATTAATCCATTAACATATTAATAAATCATTTATATATATATATATATATATATATATTAATTTATTAATCTTAAATTAATATCTCTCCTTTCATAATTTCCTTGTCCAGTTACTAGGTTGAGGGCAACCCAAAAGGACTGTGCTGCTATCAATTCAAGTACATACCAATTATAGTTATGGGCTTAGACACCTAATCCAACAAAGGGAAGGTCTTAATCTCGAAAATTAGAAGAGGGATTAAGAAGATTTCTTAGTAAAATGTCTTAAGTGATTAAGCACTTATTAGTTAAGTTGGCACTTATCTCAACCATTTCTCTTATCTAAATTGATTTAGACACCATATTCTTATATAAAATCATTTTAAGTCATGACCCATAACTAGTCATCCACTATATAATAATGCATATGTACAAATGCATACATGTATTCTTAGTACAAAATAACAATGTAGGTTTTGTGTATTTGAACTTAAATATTTATGTTTTATTCGTTTTATTCAAAAACAATTAAATAAATTCTAATTATGCCTTATAATAACTCATTTTATATTTTTCTTTATTTAAATATAAAATTTATTGACCAAGGTATAATTTCGTGACATTTAACCGGTTAACCATATCGTTAAACAAATTTTGTCACTTTGGTTCGTATAGTTGTCAAATTTAGATCCTTCACAACTATTAAGCACATGTTTTACATAGAAATTAACATACTTACCAACTAGAGACATGTTGATACATAAATTAAGTTTGTTGCGTTCAAATGATGTTATATGCTAATTTTCACAAACCGGTGATGGTTCGTATTCACACATCATAACAAAATTTATCAATAGTTACTTGTTTTATATTTCACAAGAACTTATTAAAAAAAGAGGTTAAATTCCTTCAACCATTTTTGATAAAATACCAATATTGCTTAATAATCAAAACATAGCATCGTACGATCGTTCCTACTTTTACCAATTGTTACATTTTCCCCCTGTTAAAAGAATTTCGCCCCGAAATTCAACTTGCAGACGGGATATCACTAAATAATTGGGGATATTTCTTTTTTATTTGATCCTCGCGTTCCCAGGTGAATTCTGGTCCTCGCTGAGAGCTCCAAAGAACTTTCACGATAGGAATACGACTATGTTTTAAACGCTTCACTTCCCGATCCATAATTCCCACATGCTCTTCAACGAAGTGGAGTTTTGTGTTCAATTGTATCTCGTCGAGAGGTATTACGTTGGTGTCGTCGGACAGACACTTTTTCAGGTTGGATACATGGAATACGTCGTGTACTTTGCTCAGTTCCTGAGGTAGCTTTAGTCGATACGCAACAAGACCAATTCTGTCTAGAATTTCAACAGGTCCAATGTATCTTGGGTTAAGCTTTCCTCTTTTGCGGAAACAAATCATACCCTTCCAGGGTGATACTTTTAGCATCACTCGATCTCCAACTTGGAATTCTAGAGGTTTACGCCTTATATATGCATAACTTTTCTGACGGTCACGCGCTGCCTTAATTCGATCCTTGATTTGAATGATCTTCTCGGTCGTTTCATGGATTATCTTCGGCCCAGTACACAGCATGTCATTTGTGTTTGCTCAGGCCAGTTGGGTATCCCCATCCTCTGCCCAACATATTGGCAATCGACATTTGCGTCTGTATATTGCTTCGAATGTGTCACACCCCCAAACCGGAACGGCGGAAACGTTCGGGGGCGGAGGACGTCATGTTTAGTATCACAAGACATGCATCATAGTAATCAAAGTAATAAACAACCATATGTATTAGAAAGAAAGTTTTTACAAAGTATGTGTTTCATATAAGATATATTACATAAGTAAACGACAAAACAAGACATGAAGCTACTATGCTCCATCTTCTGAATCCCAGCATGTGTACCTGTCTACTAGTTACCTGAGAATACAAGTTATTTTGAAAGCGTAGATCAGCATTTAAGCTGATGAGTTGATAAGATTTTAGTGATGTAGTAAGTAGTAAGAAAGTTTGTAGAAAGTTGTAGTAAGTTGAAAGCTCTTTTAGAAAAGTTCGCCTGTTCCTCAGAAGATCCTATACCTTCTGATATGATGAAAGATAAGTATAAATGACTCTACAATCCTTTCTATGATTACTAAATGAATATAAGTTATATAGAATACAGATCAAACAAACAATCGATTGTGTGAATCTGCCCTAAGCCCACAACCAAACAAGGAACAGGGAATGAGGCGGAAGGCACACATCCCATTGTTTGTTAGATCTTAATTGTATATAACTCTTGTGCATTTATTTGGTACTCACGGAGTTAATTGTAATGGTTCCTTTAGTAAAAATAGTAACCAAAATAGTTCCTTCTATAATCACTTAGTTTACAGTAGTTATATATGATATAATATCGAACAGATAGTTAAATGTGTGAATCTGCCCTATGCCCACAACCAAACAAGGAACAGGAAGTAAGGCGGAAAGCACACATCTAACTATCTGTCGGATATTACATATATATAACCATGATATATAAACTAAGGTATTATAGAATTAACCACTTAAGGTCCTTTGAGTTGTACTGGTTTAATAAAATGGATTAAACCTTTTAAGTTTCTAGTTTAGTTTACTCAATGTTCTATCTGAGAGTATGCTTTTGTACTAGAAAACGATGTATATACTGTGTCCTGACCTATACTTGGTACTTCTTATGATTACTTGGTGTATACGAAATATATATAGTCAAGATCGAATAGATAGTAGACTGAGTGCATCTACTCTAACTGAATATTCGTATTACGAGTAAGTTATGTGTTTTATTTATTATTGGCCGGTACTTTGTAGTTGTACCTTTATAAATAATTTCTGTATCATACTCGTGTTTGCTAACCCTGGTACGTTGTATTTGTACCTTTGTTAGTGTAAACCTGGTATGATGTATTACATCGTGTTTGCTAACCCTGGTACGTTGTATTTGTACCTTTGTTAGTATTTCTCTATCATACTTCGTGTTTGCTAACCCTGGTACGTTGTATTTGTACCTTAGTTAGTGTAAACCTGGTATGATGTATTACCTCATGTTTGCTAACCCTGGTACGTTGTATTTGTACATTTGTTAGTATTTCTGTATCATACTTCGTGTTTGCTAACCCTAGTACGTTGTATTTGTACCTTTGTTAGTGTAAACCCGGTATGATGTATTACCTTAATTTGTTAAAAGTAATGAGTTAAAGATACAATCTCTTCTTAATATAAATGTGTAATTCATGGTTTGTTCTTCTGTTATAGTTATAGTATGTTCCTCCTTGTACTAGTTATAGTATGTTCCTCCTGAATATGTCATCTATGTTATCGTGTATTGTTCTATATGTTATCGTGTATTGTATATTCTTTCCTGAGTATGTTCTCTATGTTATTGTATTGTACCTTCCTTCCTGAGTATGTTCTATATGTTATTGTATTGTATCTTCCTTCCTGAGTATGTTCTATATGTTATTGTATTGTATCTTCCATCCTGAGTATGTTCTCAATGTAGTATGTTCTAGTATCCAGTATGAACTGAACTTCTAAACCATAACTATTATAGTTTACTATTATGTTTACTTGAACTGTTACTGGCTTGAATAAAAGTCTCATTTATCCACTAAGTTATGATTGTACTTTAACAACGGAGTTTTATAAACTATAAAGTATCATAACTTAAAAAGAGTTTTTGAAATGTTTTGATTACTCCTTATACATAAGTAATCCTATAAAATGATGTTTATAACAAAACATTTACACAATTAACATTGTGTTCAACTTGTATTCCCCCCCTTAAAAGTATTTAAAACAGTTGAAAGATTGAGTATAGGGGTATGAACTCACCTTAAGTGGGTGACTCAAACGAATATGCGCGTAAGGATAAGAAGTTCCACGAATGAAGTCACGAGACTTAACGAGTCCTAAATGACATATAATGGCATATATTGACATATATATAGTGTTTAGAAGCAACCAAATGCAAGGAAACACCTTACGGGACTAGGAAACACTTGGAACTAAGTGTTGAATCACATGTGATTGATCAAAGGAGTGTTCACGGCCACCATTAGGTGTTTACGGTCATGGGTTTACATCCATGGAGCTTATGTCCGTAAACTCATGGTAAAAGATGTAAAAGAGGGTATTTGAAGGCTTGGGAAGCTTGAGGGACCATTGCTCTACACAAGGATGAGAAAAACCAACTTTATGGAAGGTGTTGAGGTGTTTACGGCAACACCATAAAGTGTATGGTCGTAAACTCACCAAATGGTATTATTTTGGGTCTTAAAGCATTGAGGAAGGGTTATAGGTTCATGTCCAAGCCTTAGGAAGTGTTTAAGGTCCAATTGCACTTCACGCTAGGGTTTACGGCCAAGGGAGATGCTCTTGGACGTAAACACCTCATGTTCTTGAGAAAAGCTTGATTTCAAGGCTAGAATTAAGAGCTTCTAGCATACAACATGTTAAGGAAGGAGTACTCACGATATTGAAGCTTGAAAAGGTTGATTTCGACCCAAAAACACTAGGGTGTTCTTGTTGTTCTTGAGGATCTTGAAGATCTAGACCCAAAAGATGTAATTCATGGGTGAATTCAAAGGAGATTCAAGAATAAGAGATGTATTAACACATAGATTGAAGGAATCACTTACATATGTAAAAATCTAGATGAAGAAATCGATGATACTTGAGAGAATTTGAAGAGTTTTCGGCCAAGGAAGGAAAAGAATGAGAAAAATGGCTAAGTGATACTTATATAGGGGTGAGTTTACGGCCAGCTTGAGTTTACAGTCATAAACTCTTGGTGTCTTGGCCGTAAACTCCTCTTGAATGAGTTTATGGCTTGATCTTTGTACAGTGGCTCTAGCAGATACTTCCTAACACTCATTCCTTGAATGTATTGGGCTCAGAACACTCAAACAGACTCTAAATAGTGCTAAATGATAGCAGGAGTGAGTCTGACTTAAGGTTGATTGACTTGACTTTACAAGGCAAAACTTTTCAGGTTGTCACATCGTGCTGCTTTCAGGCTGGTGTGATAACTATTATTATAGGAAACTCAATCAATGGTAGTTGAGTATCCCAAGAATTTCAAAACTCAATTACACAAGATCGTAGCATATCTTCTAGGGTCTGAATGGTTCGTTCACTTTGACCATCTGTCTGTGGGTGGTAAGCTGTGCTCATATCCAAGCGGGTTCCCAGGGATTTGTGAAGTGATTACCAGAACCTTGATGTGAACCTACTATCCCTATCCGAGATAATAGAGGTTGGCACTCCATGAAGCTTGACAATTTCTTTGAGATATGTTCTTGTCAGCTTTTCCATGTTGTTAGTTTCCTTGATTGGTAGGAAATGGGCAGACTTAGTTAATCTATCAACCATTACCCAAATAGTGTCATAACCACTAGGAGTCTTGGGACGCTTTGTGATAAAGTCCATTGAAATTTGCTCCCATTTCCACTCGGGAATCTCAGGCTGTTGCAGTAATCCCGAGGGCTTTTGATGCTCAGCCTTGACTTTAGAGCAAGTCAAGCATTTGCCCACATAAGTGGCAATCTCAGCCTTCATATTAGGCCACCAATACAATTTCTTCAGATGTAGATACATCTTGTCACAAGATGTAGATAATATCTTCATTTGTGAGCTTCGTCCATGACTAAGCTCCTAATGTTACCAAAATTTGGTGTCCAATTCTGTTCATGAAATAACGAGTTCCATCGTCCTTACGCTCGAAATGTTTATCCATTCCCCGTAAAGCCTCTTCTCCAACA
Organism: Lactuca virosa; assembly: GCF_052849685.1. Classification (NCBI taxonomy): domain Eukaryota; kingdom Viridiplantae; phylum Streptophyta; class Magnoliopsida; order Asterales; family Asteraceae; genus Lactuca; species Lactuca virosa. The sequence goes on from NC_136426.1 coordinate 149,927,745, forward strand.
TTCTTCTCTTTCAGAGCATCTACTTGAGCTTCACGAATATGGGTATTAAGGTTTGAATGGATGGTCATAGATAGTGCTTTTACTCGTCGGCGTTTCGATAAGTAGCAATGTATTTTCATGGTACATGATCCCTGTATGGTCCTTCTACACTCGCCTTGTGCATACACGTCGTATATAATCAAGATCGAATAGATGGTCGAATAAGTAATTCTACCTTAAGCCCACAACCAAATAAGGAACAGGAAGTAAAGCAGATTCAAAAATCCTAAGTCTATAGAATCTTACTTATATACAACCCTAACATATACACTTAGCAAGAATAAATTGCCAACAAGGGTCCTTAGTTTCTATATGAATGACGTGACTATTCAGGGTGAGAAGGCAATTTCTTAAGATTTCGGTGGGGTTTTGTATCTGAGTGTTTGCTACTTCTACTTCGTATGCTACATCAAATTTACTAGACTCGTGATTTATTAGTTGCTTAGACGATGGTGTTGTAAAATTTCAATCAACACTAGAGTCGAATAGAATTTTAGCATATAAGTTATCGATGAGGAATGTACCAGTAACCACCGATGGATCTTGTATAGCATCTTTGTTCCCTATCACAAAAGCCCGACCACGAGCACTCCCACCACCCTTCTTAAACCTTGGGCAATTTCTCTTGATGTACCCTTTTTCTCCACATTCAAAACAAGCTCCTTCCCTACCAGAACCCAATCCATTACCCTTTCCTGTTGCGGCAACAACTAGTGTCATGCCCCGACAAAATTTCGTAGTGTGACCTTTCTTGTTGCACTTGGAACAATGGAAACATTCTCCCATGTGGTGTCAGTTGCATTGAGTGCATAAAGGCATATTCTCAGTGATGATATATGGTCCACTAGCATGGCCCAAACTGCTCCAGTGCGCCAGCCTGGCCTGGCGCGCTTCTGCCAGCCCTGCCTGGCGTTCCCTTACGAGCCTTGCTGGGGACTCCCTTGCCAGCCCTGCTGGGGACTCTCCTGCCGGCTCGGCCAGGCGCTCCCTCGCCTGGCACTCCCTTGCCATCCTCTCCTGGTGCGCGCCTGCCAGCCCTGCCTGTGGCGCGCCCGCCACCCCTGCCCGGCGCCTCCGAGCGGCCTTGCCCAACTCCTTGCTAGTTGGGCCTGAATTGGGCTGGCCCAAGGCCTGCCCTAATTCCCCTTGACCTAATTGTCCACTATAAATAGAATAGTGCATCCTCCATGAAGGAGGACTCTCTCTCCCAGGTGGTTCAGCCACTACTATCCTTCCCCATGGCTCAGCCGCCACACCATACTCCGGCCGGGTGGCTCAGCCGCCACCCGCCGCCGTCAGCCACCATACACCACCACTAGCACCAAGATGGTTCTCTCCAGCTATGGAGTACCATCTCAGATCTTCTAGCTGATCTAACTTGACCATCGGAGCCCACTCCTGGGGCACAGTCCCTGGGACGGCTCTAACGACTTTGCACTGTGATGTCCAGATCTCCGCTGCAGCAGAAGACCAGAAGAGCCGCCGGAGGCCGATGTCGCATCATTTGGCGCCATCCCGGATTCGAGCAAGTAGCAAAAGCCTCAATTGCTTTCAAGCTCGTTTTTTCCTCAGATCTGATGTGTTTTCATCTCAGGTTTCTTCAGATCTGTTAATCTCTAATATCATTTGCTCAGATCTGTTCATGTTTGGCATACATTTGTTCAGATCCGTTTGGCTTTTGCCAAGATCTGTTCTATCAGTTTGGTTCTTCACAAGATCTCTTCAGATCTGTTTAACCATCGTTCATATCTTTTGATATGCTCTTTTTAGTTCAGATCTCTTGATCTGTTGAGGTTTCTCGTTCAGATCTTCAGATCTGTCTCGTTTTTTGCTCAAATATGTTGTGATATTTCGTGTTAGTTCATCTGAACAACTCTTAAGCTTTAAAAGATTTTATCAGATCCATTTTTTCCGTTTATACTTTGACGGGTTCTTCAGCAAGTCATGAAGAATGAAACTCTTATGAGTTCTTAACCCATTTTCGTTTTTATTTTGGTGTTTTATCAAACAACTTAAAGAGAAGAGAAACTCTTTGTGGTTATTTATCTTAATTCAAGTTGGTGTTTCCTTTGGAGGCTCCAAAAAAAGAAAAACGAAAATTTATGAGATCTGTTTCTTTTTCATATTTCAATAGCTTTTTGAAGAGAAGAGAAACCCGTTTTTGTTTATATTTTGGGGTTTTTCCCAGTAGGTTGAGAGGAAAAGAAGTGTTTTATGAGTTTTATCCCACCTCTTGTTCATGGATTATCTAAAGATCCTTATGTAGCTGTGTATTTCCATGTGCATTGTTACCCATTGTAACAATTATTTGTACATACAGCCATATGGCTTGTACATTTTACAAAAACTTTCAAAAAAAATAAAAGATAAGAAGGGAGGAGAAGTTTTGACGGGTTTAACCCTACTTTCAGTCCATAAATTTTCAAGGAAAACTTATGTTTATGATTTTACTCAGGTTGTTTAGAAGCTTGAGAAAAGAAATAAGTTCTTTCAAAATTTTTACCTCCACATAAATTTTATCCTTCACTTGAGTATTCTGAATAGTATTCGTGTATATATTCTTAATTCAGATCCTTGGATCCACTGATTTATTACCATCTAGTACAGTTCACACTATGCAAATTTTATTTTAGCAAGTGTGTTTCATTTGTAAACACAACTATAGTAGTTGTACATTTTAAAACCTATCACCTTTGACCTTTTATTTTAGCAAGTGTATTTCATTTTACCTCCAACTTAGTTACAGTGATATTAAAAGTTTCTGTAAATAATAAAAAAAATAAAGAGGTGTAGAGTTGCAGTGATACGTGAAAATAACCAGTAAAAGAAAAAAAAAAAAAAAAAGTCGTACAATGGTATATATATTCAATGCTGATTCCTTTTCACATCATATAAAAAAAAAAGCACAAATACAACAGCTGTATTTGCTTGTTGTCCTTTCATAGCCGACCAAAAAGGGAAAAAAAAGGGGGGAAGAGATGGTCAGTACCACCATCTGCATATACTATGCACACAGTTTATAAAGCGGCTTATATGGGCCCCACAAATACAAAAGACTGTTAAAAGTCAACAACAGAAACCAAGTGTGGGACCTAATAGGTCCATCGCTCCACACTGGAGCCGATCTCATCCCATCGTCCATACCTCCTCCAGTTATCCTATTGCGAGAAATCCCAAGACTACTACCCTGCCGGCGGTCGTCACCCGAGTACCGCCAATTGTTATGGACCTCGCTGAGATGCCTCCGACAATAACATCAGTCGACGACTCCCGCTCTCTCGATCCGCTGCCAATCGCCATAAGCAAAGCGTCATAGGATCACCCACAACAACGACCCAGCAGATCCGATCACCCTAGCTCCGATGGAGTGTTTCCGGTCACTCCCAACCTCCACCTATCACTCCCAACCAGATGATAGCGCCCATGAACCATCTCCTTCTTGAGGAGAAACAACTTGCAAATCTTGTTGTTGGTCGTCTCTTGTCCCGGCGAACAACTCCGGGAACCACTCTTATGCACTACCGATAAGAGATCGTTGGCCACCCTTTGACTTCTCGATTAATCCCGTGGAACTGAAGATAACGCATCACCGATGAACAATTGTGCCCCATTACTGCCAGCGATCTTCTGCAACAATCACTCCAGCGCACATAGTTGCCATCGTTGGATTGGAACCCGCTATCGCTGCATACCCTCAACAACGACCACCCTGAAACAGCAGATCCAACAATCGGCAACCAGCACCGCCGAGAAACCCATTGCTCCGATCTACTCCCCACGCCCTCCAGTCGGCGACCTAACTGATTAGCGTTGACGGCTGGATCGCCGCCTCGATCCGTCTCCACAGACAAGTACCACCGGTAACCATCCGACAACGGTGACCCCAAACGCCGGTTTTTTCTCAGTACCTTCAATCACCACCGTCGGCTTCAGAACCATCTCCGGTCGATGATGTTTCTCTTATGTGTCATCTCTGAGCAAATCGGCTGAAGCTGGACTCAAAATTAGTAAACAGGGGCGGCGCACATGTATACCTTCCAACGCCCTAGTACAGCTCACAACCTCACTCACGTGCACATTCAAAAGAAAAAAGGAGTTGCGCTAACAACTATTCTCCAAATGCTGGGCTTTTCTCTTATTCGGGCTCCTTCACTTTATGGATCGACTAGCTTGGGCTTGCCATTTCTCATTTCACACACACAAAAAAAAAAGATAAAGATAACACGAATTTGGGCTGCAACAAATATATTTGGGATTTTACATGATTGACCCATCTAAAAAAAGAAACATAAAAAGAGAAGTCGGACGCCGCAACAACACTCAATGCATTCAAAGAAAAAAAGGAGAGAGACAGAGAGAGAAAGAAAGAATATGGGAAAAGAAATTGGGCTAACGATTCAGCATTTGGGCTCACTCAAATGGGCTGCTGCCATTTTATTTTATTTTGGGCTTCTCCCACGTTGGACCATTTGGACTGTCTCAACAATTAAATGGGTCGTCTTTGCAAGATAAAATCAATAGTGTAATGTTCGTGTGCTCCAATTCAGTTTAACTAAATCCGAATCAAGAAGATGCAGTCTGACTAGCTCAAAAAAAAAGGAGGGTGAGAAGAGTAGTACACTACTACTGCTACTCGTGAAGCATTTCGAAATAGCCCTCAACAATTGTGTTGCTCGGCTATCAGCAGCTGTGTTGACCAACTTCAGGTAGTCTTGCTACTCAGCTCTCACCACTCATGTTGACCGGCCCTCGCTAGTCTCGCTGCTTAGCCCTCAGCAGTTGCGCTGCCTGGCTCTCAGCGGTTGCGCAGCCTGACTCTCAGTAGCGATGCGGCCCAGCTCAGCAGCTGCAAGGCCTAGCCATCAGTAGTTACATTGTTTGACTAGCAGTCGCGCTGCCTAGCTCTCGGCAGACGCGCCACCCAGTTTTTGTTAGTACTTGGGTCGCCTAGCTCTTTCCAGCAGCTATGTATCTCGCCTTTCAGCGGCTATACATCCGTCTTTGCCTCCTTTAAAGGAAAGAAAAGAGAGGGGGGGGGGGAATAGTGTTGGTACGACACTATGAAGAAGTGATTTTCATTCCGAAGGGGTAGAGTTAAAGTACATGAAGAACTGACACTATGCATGATAGTGCACTCCCGAGGTGATATTAATATTCCGAGTCGGAAGATCAGCCCCGCTGTTCAACCCTCGGTAGTATCGTTGCCCAGCTTTCAGCGGTCGTGCTGCTCATCTATCGCTAGCAGCTCGGTGCTCAGTTCTCAACGACCCTGATGACCAGCTCTCGGCGGCGGTCTCGCTACGCACCACTTGACAATAGCTACACTATCAAGCCCTAAGTAGCACCGTCACATAGCTCTCCGTAAACAGCCAAGACAGCGAGGCATGATTTATTAGTACGACTAGCGATGCAGCAAAGCATCAGGTACCATTTCGCTTTAACCCAGACTTATCACACGAGCTAGACACGTAAATTGTAGGGTGCTACGCCCAATCATGCGAGGTTCAGTACCCTCGCCTCGAATCGTCTGGCTTCCCAGCCCGACTCCATTATAGCGGCAAGCTCCGCATGTGAGGTTCAGTACCCTCGCCTCGAGTCGCCTGGCTTCTCAGCCCGACTCCATTACAGCGACAAGCTCCGCATGCCAGGTTCAGTACCCTCGCCGCGAGTCGCCTCGCTCCCCAGCCTGACACCATTACAACGTGTGACAACCCGAAATTTCTATTATGTACAACCCTTCAATTCAATAGAAGTCAGGACAGTTTCTGCTAACTTTCAAGCTTTTTTTTTGAAATAAGTTTGAGTATTTATAAGTTAGTACTTCAAGAGATAACAGGAGAGAGGATGCCCTAGGGTTTATTGTGTAGCAATAATGTCCCAAAACTCCAAGAGTTTGGAGTTTACGGCCTAAACAAGGGTGTTTACGGTCGTAAACCCTAAGGGGAGGGGTATAAATATGACACTTAGTCATATTTACCACTTTTTCACCATTTTCAAGTCTAGAACTCAAATCCTCTCAAGTATCATCCAACCTTTCTTCTTGATCTTCAACTATGTAAGTGTTTCTTACCCTAAAAAGTTGATGTCTTGGCTTAACCTAGTGATCTAACATGATTCCATCCGTGAAAATCATTCCAAAAGTGTATATCTTCAAGTTTCACCAAGAACACCAAGAACACACACTAGTGTTCTTGGACTTTTAGCACCTTTCAAGCTTCTCTATTGTAAGTACGCTTATCTAGTGTGTTATAAAGCTAGTTACACTTCTAAATATCAAGAAAACACCCAAAAAACACAAGATCAAGGTGTTTACGGTCCAAGATGTTCTTGGACCGTAAACGCTAAAATGGGTGCCAAAGTGACCCTAGTCCCTTACCAAGCCTTGGAAACTAGCCTAGATCCCTTCCTTGATGTGCTTAGTACTCAAAAACATCAAAAGACCATAAACCATTTGGGTTTACGGCCGTAAACCCAAGGAAAAGTGGTCCAAGGACCGTAAACTCCCTAAAGGAGTGAAATGGTGCCCTTATCCCTTCCTAAGGCTTAAACATGAAGTAGGAAATGCTTCTAGTGATCTTTATGGCTTCAAAACACAAAATGGTCAAGAACCATGAGTTTACGGCCGTAAACTCATGTGTTTACGACTGTAAACCCATGTGTTTACGACCGTAAACTCAAGGAGTTATGGTCACAAAACCGTAAACTCCAAGGGAGTTCACCCTTGAACCCCAAACTCAATAGCAAGGTCCTACCACACTTAGATGCAATCCTTATGACTTATAGCACTTAAATCAAGTGTTTTACATGTCTTAAACTTGGTTAATTAGTTTTTTTATGACTAATTGGATACATATATGTGATTATATGTTAACTAGGATCATATTGTGTATACAAGTCTTCACTTGACACTTAGGATCCTACATCATTCAGTTCATCCACAACCACCCACTACAGGTGAGTTCATACCCCTTAATCAATCTTTTAAATGATTTTAAATGCTTTCATGGGGGGGGGGGGGAATACAAGTAGAAAACATGAAGTTATAGAATCAATCACATTTGATTTATAACTGTGTTTTCAACCAACTGATTTTCACATACTTCAGAATGTGTTAAATTCAATGGTTTTCAGTTAATTTATACTTTGTTATCAAATGAATTACTTTTGAAATGTTTTATAAAAAATGACATCAAGTCATTATTATTTAATTGTTCAAAACTCTTAAATGTTTTACAAAACCTCTTTCAACTTATTGTTAAAAACCATATCTATACACTTATGTTTCATATACATATGTATTGATATGAGAGCTTTCATTCTTTCTTCAGTTCCAACACTCTTGTGTAGCAAGGGTGTATAAACCTACTTGGACATTCAAATTACATTCCAGTAAACTATTATAGGTATAGTTTAGGGGGATACAAATTACTATTCCTATTCAAGGAATTACACAAGAGTCAGTTCATTCATGAGTCTATACTAATACATTACATGCAATATGAAGAGATACTATTACATGGATACCATTACATGGATACTTTTACATGGATTCTGTTACATAGATACTATATGATGGGATACTATTACATATTATATGTGTAGATACTATTATATATGTACGGGACTAACCATTCTACACCCAGCTGTTAGCTATAGAGGGAAAATGCACATCGACGGATGTCTACGGTTAATACTATTCGGCAATTACTCTGCCGTGTTTATCCTAGTACCAAAGGATAATACTTAAATGATTATATAATTTTCCTTATTACTTTTATTTTGTTGACACATTCACATAAACGATGAGGTAGACTATATATTTATAAAAGTAGTCGCACATGGGAAAAACTTTCATTTATACATAAAGGCAACCTTCAAGCCTTCGGGTCTTGGTAGAAGACTACTTTTTATACTAGTAGGAAATATGAGATTTTCTAGGGTTTTCACACTTATACTAAATGTTTCATCAAATATTTACAAGTCTTTCATAACAGCTTTTCAAAGCAATGACACCATAATACTTATGAATTCACCAGCTTTATGCTGATCTACACTTTCAAAATAACTTGTATTCTCAGGTCACCAGTAGACAGGTACGATGACCAGGTTTTGAGAAGACGGAGCACAGACAAGACTCGTCTTTTATTTTGATTACATATTTTGGTGTCGTATTACTATGAAAGAACACTCATGTATTAAAAATTTACTTTTAATGCAATGGATGATGTTGTTTCTTGTTTACTACTTTGCACTGTTATGATACTTTACATGACGTCCTCCACCCCTGAACGTTTCCGCCGTTCTTGGTTTTGGGGTGTGACAGATTGGTATCAGATCTTTGTTTATAGTGAATTGAGTATATCAACCCATAAAAGATATACTAACTATAAATACAATGGGATTAAAATACTCTGACCAAGAGTATAAACTTTTAAATAATAAAATATTTAACTAAGTATACGTGCCTGCATTCATACTAAAATCAGTGTCACAATGACAAGAAAAAAGTATTACGATTGTTGGATATCACAGGTAAACTTGGGGATGTATGGTCAGTCCTGGGAGTGGCATAGCCCGATCAACTATGCTGGTCCGAGGAGTGATTAGCATATGCCCAAGAATGGTTGTGATATGGCAACCAGTCTAAAAACTTACCACCATTACCACAATGAAATACCATAGGGGTATTTGGTGTTACTATAATTACTTATCTGAGAACTAAACCGGTCTTTATCAGTAGGTCAATAGTTGCTGAGTGGATACACTAAGATTATATGTATCTAGGACGTCATAGACTCAGAATCTGCGAATCTTTGCTTTACTTCTTGTCCTTGTTTGGTTGTAGGCTTAGAGTTAGGGTCACATATTCGAAGGTCTATCCTGTCCTGAGTACATATAACTGGTATGCACTAAACAAGTATTGAAGTAACTGATAAAGATCATCTTATAATTATCTTATTTAGTACGTCTATTAATTTCTTCTTATATCCCTTTTCTCGCGTAGATATCATGGCTGGATTCCATCCCCACGGCGACCCGTACTACCCTAACCACGACAATGCTGGATGGCTGGGAGAAGAGCCAGAGAATGATCACCCAATTCCTTTGGATGATCACGAAGCTGAAGGCTTTTCTGATAGTTCTGACTCAGAACCAGAAGTCAACAACCTACCCCCAGCTGCTCATGACCCAAACCCTCGTCCAACATTTCAAGGACCCACACCTCTATGGGCCACAAACTTGAATAGATGGAGTCAGGAACAGGGTCAACCCATCCCCTACAATGGAGACAGAAGCTTCTACAACCTCACTGAGGGAGGTTCAGCTGACAGGGTCCTACCCATCATGGTTCGTAGGATTTCCCGGAACATCGAACAGGGTCGAGCCGCTATCGACCGAGTCATGGAGATTGACGCCAACTCTGGCGTTAACACAGTCCGCATTCGCCAACTAGAGTCTGCTCATGAAAGGACTCTGGTCCACAATGTAGCTCTACAGAGAGAACTTGCTGGAACCCAAGCTGAAGTCAGGGAACTTCGAGCTCAGCAAGTAAGATCTGACAGGCGTGTGAGGGACATAGAACACCTTCTATCGGAATCAAGAACTCACTCTAGTAGTTCTCGTCACCGATAGAATCTCATCGACTTCTCTTTTGGATATAACCTAGTTATGTAAAACTCTGGTCTAATTTCCTATCTTTGTAAATATTAGACCTGTTAGGTCTTGATTAGGTCGTAGTCCTGTCAAAATTTTCCATCTTGGTTGATGTAAGGCCTCCTACTAGGCCATTTTTCCCGAACTTGTTACATATGTAATTCCATTAATATTGACAGGTACCTAATCTCATGGAAATTATTATCCAAATGCTATCATCTGTTAGTTCTAGATCTACATTTAATCGTACTGTTGGACTATGAAGAGTTAGTCCATGAGTCATTTTCATCAACTTTCCTATTGAATTCTTATCAATATCTTCATCTTTCTAAACTTATAGTTAAAAGATGCCTCCTCGCAGAAATCCAAGGCGTAACAATGATAACGAAACACCGATACCACCACCTCCTCAGTTCGACGCTGCTATGTTCCAAGCAGCTGTCACGGCGGCCGTAGCGGCTGCCATGTCACACATCAATACTCCTGTCCCTAGTGGATCGGGAACAGGTGCACCTCCTTCCAACCATGGCGAGAGCTATGGGCACCCCCGGGAATGCACCTACAAGGATTTTACGAATGCCAAACCCAGAAATTTCAATGGAACTGGAGGGGTTATGATCTTAAGGCAGTGGATCGAAAAGATAGAAGCAGTCTTTGAAATCTGCGCCTGCCCAGAGAACAATAAGGTCAAGTTTGCTACTTGTACCTTTTCTGACAGGGCTTTAACTTGGTGGAATGGCCACGTTAAGTCACTGACCCTAATAGTGGCAAATTCGATAAGATGGGAGAACTTGAAGGCCATGCTGATGAGAGAGTACTGTCCACGAGGGGAAATTCAAAAACTCGAGCAGGAACTCTGGGGTCTTGAAATGGTTGGTTCTGACATATCAACTTATACTAATAGATTCTGTGATCTGGCAATTCTTTGCCCTGATATGGTTGCTCTTGAGAGCAAGAAAATAGAGAGATATATTTGGGGACTAACACCCCAGATCCAGTCAAGTGTGTTAGCATCCAGGCCTGTTACTTTTGACAGCGCCAAAGAGCTGCCACAATCTCTTATAGATCACGGAAACCACCAGAACCCAACGATTTCTACACCTGAGCAACAAAAGGAAAACAACAACAACAACAAGAAAAAGGGGTGGAACAGGAGGAAAAGCGGGGCTTCGCAAGAATCCTCAAAGAGACAACAACTAGTTACAATCAATGATGCCACAATAACTCCTGTTGTCCCTGCTAATCCCTTACCAGCGAAGCCTTATGCCGGTAATCTTCCGAGGTGCAACAAATGCACCTTCCATCACAACGGACCTTGCCGGGAAATGCAGTGCACTAACTGCAACAGAAGGGGGCATAATGCCCGTTTCTGCAAGACTCCAGCAAGGCCGACCGCTCAAGTTCCTAACGCCGGTGTGGGCCAAGCTTGCTACGGTTGTGGCGAAGTGGGCCACTACAAGAGGAACTGCCCTAAGGCAGGGATAGCTGGCGGAGTAGGAAGAGTTCTGGCCATAGGCCACGAGGAAGCCGTAGCTGATCCTACGATAGTTACTGGTACGTTTCTCCTCGATAACTCATATGCTTGCATACTTTTCGACAGTGGAGCGGAGAAAAGCTTCGTAAACCAGAAATTTTCACACTTGCTTAAACAGAAACCACGTGCACTAGATAAATCATTCACGGTAGAGATGGCAAACGGGAAAACGGAAAGTACTAACTGCACATACGTAGGTTGTACTCTAACTTTAGATGGCCATACTTTCAAGATAGATCTCATGCCGGTCCTAATTAAAAGTTTCGACGTCATTATCGGCATGGATTGGTTGAGTCTTCATCGCGCCGACATCTTGTGCTTTGAAAAATCAGTTCGTCTTAACCTTCCTAACAGCGAAACTCTAGTTATCTACGGCGACAAACCTAGTACGAACCTTCGCATCATTTCGTGCATCCAGGCTCAGAAATGCCTACGAAAGGAATGTCATGCATTTCTCGCTCACATTGTTGATACGAGTCAAGAAGTGAAAGACATTCAGAACATCCCCGAAGTACGCGACTTTCCCGACATCTTTCCAGAAGAACTCCCAGGATTACCACCACAACGCCAAGTCGAGTTCAGAATCGACTTAGTGCCAGTGGCTACTCCAGTAGCCAAATCTCCATATCGTCTGGCACCAGCGGAGATGCAGGAACTTTCCAGTCAGCTTAACAAACTTCTCAAGAAGGGATTCATTAGGCCAAGCTTCTCACCATGGGGAGCACCGGTCTTGTTCGTCAAGAAGAAAGACGGATCGTTTCGTATGTGCATCGACTACGGGGAACTCAACAAGCTTACCATCAAAAATCGTTATCCCTTACCCCGCATTGACGATTTATTTGATCAACTTCAAGGAGCCAACTACTTCTCGAAGATAGATCTACGATCCGGATACTACCAACTACGAGTGTTAGAGGAGGATGTTCCCAAGACAGCCTTCCGAACTCGTTGTGGACACTACGAGTTTGTAGTGATGCCGTTCGGATTAACAAACGCGCCCGCTGCATTCATGGATTTAATGAATAGGGTGTGTCGTCCTTACTTGGATCATTTCGTCATTGTCTTCATCGATGACATACTCATCTACTCTCGAAGTAAGGAGGAGCATAGTCAACACCTACGAAGAGTCTTAGAAACATTACGTTCGGAGAAGCTCTATGCGAAGTTCTCTAAGTGCGAATTTTGGATTCGAAGAGTCGAATTCTTGGGCCACGTAGTTAGTGAAGAGGGAATTCATGTGGACCTTTCGAAAATCAAGGCCATTGAGAACTGGTCAGCACCGAAGACACCTACAGAAATTCGTCAATTTCTAGGTCTCGCTGGCTACTATCGCAGGTTCATTCAGAACTTCTCCCGCATTGCAAAACCTCTTACAACACTGACCCAGCAGGGCTTGGCCTTTGACTGGGAAGAGAAGCAAGAGAGAGCGTTCCAAATGCTCAAGCGAGCCTTGTGCACCGCACCAATACTATCCCTCCCCGAAGGGATAGAAGACTTCGTTGTCTATTGCGATGCTTCAAATCAAGGGCTCGGCTGTGTTCTGATGCAACGAGGTAAGGTCATCACCTATGCCTCGAGACAGATGAAGACACACGAGGTCAACTACACCACCCATGATCTTGAACTAGGAGCAGTTGTGTTTGCTCTGAAGATCTGGAGACACTACCTGTATGGTACAAAAAGCACGATCTTTACAGACCACAAAAGCCTACAACATATATTCGAACAGAAGGAGCTCAACATGAGATAACGACGGTGGGTCGAGCTACTCAGTGATTACGAATGCGAAATTCGTTATCATCCGGGTAAAGCCAACGTAGTAGCTGATGCCCTAAGTCGGAAAGAATACTCTGGTTGTAGAGTCAAATCTTTGACTCTAACTATCCATTCACACTTGTCCACGCAAATTAAGGAGGCTCAACTCGACGCTTTGAAACCTGAAAATGTGGCGAGTGAATCCCTAAGAGGGATGGATAAGAACCTGGAAGTCAAGGGTGGCGGAGCCTTATACCTCATGGATCGGATCTGGACACCGAAACGCGGTGGCTTTAGAGACTTGGTCATGACCGAGGCACACAACACTCGTTATTCCGTCCACCCAGGTTCAGATAAGATGTATCTGGATCTTAAAAAGCTATACTGGTGGCCTAACATGAAAGCAGAGATTACTACCTTCGTAAGTAAATGCCTTACTTGCGCAAAGGTTAAGGTCGAATACCAGAAACCCTCAGGTCTACTGCAACAGCCTGATATTCCTGAATGGAAGTGGGAGCGGATCACTATGGACTTCATAACCAAGTTGCCCAAGACAACGGGTGGACTTGATACCATATGGGTCATCGTCGACAGATTGACCAAGTCTGCACACTTCCTGCCTATCAAAGAAACCGACAAAATGGAGAAACTTACGAGAACCTACATTCGGGAGATTGTATGACTGCACGGTGTTCCCATATCCATTATCTTGGACAGAGATAGTAGATTTACTTCGAGGTTCTGGAAGTCGCTACAAAGTTCCCTAGGAACTAGGCTGGACATGAGTACAGCCTACCATCCACAGACCGACGGACAAAGTGAGAGGACTATCCAAACCTTGGAAGATATGATGCGAGCCTGTGTGATCGACTTTGGGAAAGCATGGGATACTCATTTACCCATTGTCGAATTTTCCTACAACAACAGTTATCACACGAGCATAAAGGCTGCTCCATTCGAAGCCCTCTATGGCCGAAAGTGCAGATCCCCTCTGTGCTGGGCTGAGGTGGGTGATACCCAGTTAGCTAAGGGACGAGTTCCTGAAAGCACTCTCACAGGTCCGGAGATCATTCGGGAAACGACAGAGACGATCGTTCAGATTCGTGAACGATTGAAAGCCTCTAGAGACCGACAGAAAAGCTATGCGGATAAACGAAGGAAACCGTTGGAATTCCAGGTGGGAGACCGTGTTCTATTGAAGGTCTCACCCTGGAAGGGCTTAATATGCTTCGGAAAGCGTGGAAAGCTAAATCCAAGGTACATAGGGCCTTTCGAGATTCTTGCCAGAATCGGCCCTGTAGCTTACAAACTTAACTTACCGCGCGAACTCAGTAACATACATTCTACTTTCCATGTCTCGAACTTGAAAAAGTGTCTGCCCGACTAGATTCTTGTAATCCCACTCGACGAGATCGAGATCAACGAGAGCCTCAACTTCGTGGAAGAACCAGTAGAGATCATGGACCGGGAGGTCAAGCAAACGAAACAAAGCCGCATCCCGATAGTGAAGGTTCGCTGGAACGCCAAGCGAGGACCTGAATTCACTTGGGAGCGAGAGGATCAGATGAGACTGAAATATCCTCGTCTTTTTACTTAGTTATTTGTAACTACTTATTTGCTTAAATTCTAATTTCAGGACGAAATTCCTTCTAACGGGGGATGATGTGACAACCCGAAATTTCTATTCTGTACAACCCTTCAATTCAATAGAAGTCAGGACAGTTTCTGCTAACTTTCAAGCTTTTTTTTTTAAATAAGTTTGAGTATTTATAAGTTAGTACTTCAGGAGATAACAGGAGAGAGGATGCCCTAGGGTTTATTGTGTAGCAATAATGTCCCAAAACTCCAAGAGTTTGGAGTTTACGGCCTAAACAAGGGTGTTTACGGTCGTAAACCCTAAGGGGAGGGGTATAAATATGACACTTAGTCATATTTACCACTTTTTCACCATTTTCAAGTCTAGAACTCAAATCCTCTCAAGTATCATCCAACCTTTCTTCTTGATCTTCAACTATGTAAGTGTTTCTTACCCTAAAAAGTTGATGTCTTGGCTTAACCTAGTGATCTAACATGATTCCATCCATGAAAATCATTCCAAAAGTGTAGATCTTCAAGTTTCACCAAGAACACCAAGAACACACACTAGTGTTCTTGGACTTTTAGCACCTTTTAAGCTTCTCTATTGTAAGTACGCTTATCCTAGTGTGTTATAAAGCTAGTTACACTTCTAAATATAAAAAAAACACCCAAGAAACACAAGATCAAGGTGTTTACGGTCCAAGATGTTCTTGGACCGTAAACCTTAAAATGGGTGCCAAAGTGACCTAGTCCCTTACCAAGCCTTGGAAACTAGCCTAGATCCCTTCCTTGATGTCCTTAGTACTCAAAAACATCAAAAGACCATAAACCATTTGGGTTTACGGCCGTAAACCCAAGGAAAAGTGGTCCAAGGACCGTAAACTCCCTAAAGGAGTGAAATGGTGCCCTTATCCCTTCCTAAGGCTTAAACATGAAGTAGGAAATGCTTCTAGTGATCTTTATGGCTTCAAAACACAAAATGGTCAAGAACCATGAGTTTACGGCCGTAAACTCATGCGTTTACGACCGTAAACCCATGTGTTGATGACCGTAAACTCAAGGAGTTATGGTCACAAAACCGTAAACTCCAAGGGAGTTCACCCTTGAACCCCAAACTCAATAGCAAGGTCCTACCACCCTTAGATGCAATCCTTATGACTTATAGCACTTAAATCAAGTGTTTTACATGTCTTAGGATGTCTTAAACTTGGTTAATTAGTTGTTTTATGACTAATTGGATACATATATGTGATTATATGTTAACTAGGATCATATTGTGTGTACAAGTCTTCACTTGACACTTAGGATCCTACATCATTCAGTTCATCCACAACCACCCACTACAGGTGAGTTCATACCCCTTAATCAATCTTTTAAATGATTTTAAATGCTTTCATGGGGGGGAATACAAGTAGAAAACATGAAGTTATAGAATCAATCACATTTGATTTATAACTATGTTTTCAACCAACTGATTTTCACATACTTCAGAATGTGTTAAATACAATGGTTTTCAGTTAATTTATACTTTGTTATCAAATGAATTACTTTTAAAATGTTTTATAAAAAATGACATCAAGTCATTATTATTTAATTGTTCAAAACTCTTAAATGTTTTACAAAACCTCTTTCAACTTATTGTTAAAAACCATATCTATACACTTATGTTTCATATACATATGTATTGATATGAGAGCTTTCATTCTTTCTTCAGTTCCAACACTCTTGTGTAGCAAGGGTGTATAAACCTACTTGGACATTCAAATTACATTCCAGTAAACTATTATAGGTATAGTTTAGGGGGATACAAATTACTATTCCTATTCAAGGAATTACACAAGAGTCAGTTCATTCATGAGTCTATACTAATACATTACATGCAATATGAAGAGATACTATTACATGGATACCATTACATGGATACTTTTACATGGATTCTGTTACATAGATACTATATGATGGGATACTATTACATATTATATGTGTAGATACTATTATATATGTACGGGACTAACCATTCTACACCCAGCTGTTAGCTATAGAGGGAAAATGCACATCGACGGATGTCTACGGTTAATACTATTCGGCAATTACTCTGCCGTGTTTATCCTAGTACCAAAGGATAATACTTAAATGATTATATAATTTTCCTTATTACTTTTATTTTGTTGACACATTCACATAAACGATGAGGTAGACTATATATTTATAAAAGTAGTCGCACATGGGAAAAACTTTCATTTATACATAAAGGCAACCTTCAAGCCTTCGGGTCTTGGTAGAAGACTACTTTTTATACTAGTAGGAAATATGGGATTTTCTAGGGTTTTCACACTTATACTAAATGTTTCATCAAATATTTACAAGTCTTTCATAACAGCTTTTCAAAGCAATGACACCATAATACTTATGAATTCACCAGCTTTATGCTGATCTACACTTTCAAAATAACTTGTATTCTCAGGTCACCAGTAGACAGGTACGATGACCAGGTTTTGAGAAGACGGAGCACAGACAAGACTCGTCTTTTATTTTGATTACATATTTTGGTGTCGTATTACTATGAAAGAACACTCATGTATTAAAAATTTACTTTTAATGCAATGGATGATGTTGTTGCTTGTTTACTACTTTGCACTGTTATGATACTTTACATGACGTCCTCCACCCCTGAACGTTTCCGCCGTTCTTGGTTTTGGGGTGTGACAGATTGGTATCAGATCTTTGTTTATAGTGAATTGAGTATATCAACCCATAAAAGATATACTAACTATAAATACAATGGGATTAAAATACTCTGACCAAGAGTATATACTTTTAAATAATAAAATATTTAACTAAGTATACGTGCCTGCATTCATACTAAAATCAGTGTCACAATGACAAGAAGAAAAGTATTACGATTGTTGGATATCACAGGTAAACTTCGGGATGTATGGTCAGTCCTGGGAGTGGCATAGCCTGATCAACTATGCTGGTCCGAGGAGTGATTAGTATATGCCCAAGAATGGTTGTGATATGGCAACCAGTCTAAAAACTTACCAACATTACCACAATGAAATACCATAGGGGTATTTGGTGTTACTATAATTACTTATCTGAGAACTAAACCGGTCTTTATCAGTAGGTCAATAGTTGCTGAGTGGATACACCAAGATTATATGTATCTAGGACGTCATAGACTCAGAATCTGTGAATCCTTGCTTTACTTCTTGTCCTTGTTTGGTTGTAGGCTTAGAGTTAGGGTCACATATTCGAAGGTCTATCCTGTCCTGAGTACATATAACTGGTATGCACTAAACAAGTATTGAAGTAACTGATAAAGATCATCTTATAATTATCTTATTTAGTACGTCTATTAATTTCTTCTTATATTCCTTTTCTCGCATAGATATCATGGCTGGATTCCATCCCCACGGCGACCCGTACTACCCTAACCACGGCAATGCTGGATGGCTCGGAGAAGAGCCAGAGAATGATCACCCAATTCCACACCATGATCTTGGTGCTTCCTCTCTCACAGTCATCATGTTTCACTTGTGCTCGGACGATCGATGAAGTGTTATCTACATTACACCATGCTATAGTGAGGATACTCTCCAACAAGAAGGTCATCCCGATAGTAGCCCTGCTACCTACGACCCCACAACATCTCTGTTTCCTAGCTCTTGGAAATGGTCTCGCTGTGCAACCCTACCTGTAGCCTCTCCGCGTACCCCACAACATCTCTGTTTCCTGGCTCTCGGAAATGGTCTCGCTGTGCAACCCTACCTGTAGGCTCGCTGCGTACCCCACAACATCTCTGTTTCCTGGCCCTCGGAAATGGTCTTGCTGCGCAACCCATACCTCTAGCCTCACCTCTTATCCCTTCGCACCTCTGCTGCTGGGCTCTCGGCAACAGTCTCACTGCATGTTTCCTACCTATAGCCTCACTACCTGTTCCTCAAGAATTCTGTTGTCTGGCTATCGACAATAGTCTTACTACGTGACCCTCGCTAGCAATCGCCTAGCTCTCGGAATCTCTGCCACTTATATTATGGTCAACAACCTTACGGTTTATTGGTTCGACAACATAGTCTGACACGGCTACCTACGCTACCCACATCAGACTGGGGGGAATCCAGCTAGGTGTAGCCCAAGCAAGAAATACCTTCAAGGCGGTTATTAATGCAGACTATGTAGACAGATATCAATGACATTCCATATGCGCATGACTACCACAACATCGGAGCCGCATAACAGTCTTAGGGACTGAAGGGCAAGCTTACGGTTCTTAACTACCCCGGCCCGACATTCCATCGACATCAGTGTCGTGTAACACTCTTTAGCAGCCTCAGTCTGCATCGTACCGATCGGCTCGCACTCCTCTCAATGAAGGAGTATCAAGTCAGCTCAAGCAGTGTTTGGCTCATCGCACAACCCCACGGCTCTCGTGGGCGAGGTTCGGTCATTTCTCTTTATTATTTAATGCTTTGGTGCTTTATCTAGTTCGATCCGATTGTCAGCAACCCAATCGCATCAGACTAGGGGGACTTGACGACACACAGTTTATATGACTAGTTCCAGTCCGATGTCATTGGCCGCGTACGAATAACACCAGACTGGGGGGACTTGATGATATATGGTCCACTAGCATGGCCCAAACTGCTCCAGCGCGCCAGCCTGGCCTGGCGCGCTTCTGCCAGCCCTGCCTGGCGTTCCCTTGCGAGCCTTGCTGGGGACTCCCTTGCCAGCCCTGCTGGGGACTCTCCTGCCGGCTCGGCCAGGCGCTCCCTCGCCTGGCACTCCCTTTCCATCCTCTCTTGGTGCGCGCCCGCCAGCCCTGCCTGGGGCGCGCCCACCAGCCCTGCCCGGCGCCTCCGGGCGGCCTTGCCCAACTCCTTGCTAGTTGGGTCTGAATTGGGCTGGCCCAAGGCCTGCCCTAATTCCCCTTGACCTAATTGTCCACTATAAATAGAATAGTGCCTCCTCCATGAAGGAGGACTCTCTCTCCCAGGTGGTTCAGCCACTACTATCCTTTCCCATGGCTCAGCCGCCACACCATACTCCGGCCAGGTGGCTCAGCCGCCACCCGCCGCCGTCAGCCACCATACACCACCACTAGCACCAAGATGGTTCTCTCCAGCTATGGAGTACCATCTCAGATCTTCTAGCTGATCTAACTTGACCGTCGGAGCCCGCTCCCGGGGCACAGTCCCTGGGACGGCTCTAACGATTTTGTACTGTGATGTCCAGATCTCCGCCGTAGCAGAAGACCAGAAGAGCCGCCGGAGGCCGATGTCGCATCACCCAACGTAACTCCTCTGTTGGATTGGAACTGGGGCTGGTATCATAGCATAAACCTTTTCGTTTTGATGCTTTTTCTGCTGGTTCTGGTTCGCTCCATTGGACTTGCGTTTGTGGTGGTTGTTGCTAACCTTTGGAGTTTCAACTTCCTTTACCATTACTCCATTTTCGATTTTGTTCTTGATCAAT
This sequence comes from Lactuca virosa, assembly GCF_052849685.1. Taxonomy (NCBI): domain Eukaryota; kingdom Viridiplantae; phylum Streptophyta; class Magnoliopsida; order Asterales; family Asteraceae; genus Lactuca; species Lactuca virosa. The sequence continues at coordinate 149,947,780 of NC_136426.1, forward strand.
TGCAGAGCTAGACGCTTAGCACTAAGATATGTGGTAGGTTTTGATGAAAGTACCATCCCTTTTATTTGTGGAGCCAGACCCCATATATAATGCTCCACTTTGTTGCTTTCTAGTCTCACCATGTCTGGACAGAGGAGTGCAAGGTCATTAAACCTTGTTGTGTAAGCCTTGACTTTTGAACCTTTTATCTTCAAGTTCCAAAGCTCGTGTTCTAGGCTCTGTACTTTTTCTCGCGGCTAGTACTCCTCTATTAAAAGTTTCGCCATGCTTTCCCATGACATCGAGTTGGCCACCGAGACACCCAAGGTTTTTACATGGTCAGTCCACCATGTTAGAGGTCCATCAATCAAGGTGCATGCAACAATACGTACTTTTCTACCCTCAGAGCAGTAGCATATGTCAAAAACAGACTCGACTTTTTTCAAACCAACGAGTTAAACCAACAACACCTTCGTTGCCATAAAAGTTTCTTGGCTTGCAACTCATGAAGTCCTTGTAGGAACAAGTTCTTCTAGGCTCTTCTAGATGTGAGTGAAGAGTGCTTCCAGCTCCGTTTCCCATTCCATTCACTTCCACGACTTGTCTTCCATCATTCAAACTCCTTGTAGTTGCCATTGCAATAGTAATGCGTTCTGAAACTAGTTGTTCCAATCTTGCTGTAGTTTGAGGAAATCCCGACTCGGGAAGTGGTGGAATTAGAGCGCTAGAAGTTGGCATTTCCGTTACTGGAGTCACAACCGGCCTTCTGGCTGGTCGACCTCTCCGGGTTCGTCCTATAGTTGGTTCGGTAGTTGGTGTTACTTCGGGGTTTGCTTTGGTGTTCCTCTTTGGAGGCATTTTGATTTCCATATTCAGTTAGTAGTAGGGGTTTAGTTTGTGATATTTTTGTTAGTTCTCTAACAATGTTATTATTAATGATCACGATTCATATAATAGTTCAAAAAAATATTTTTAAACTTAATAACATATGCTTTATTATATTAAACATTAACATCCGAGTACATTAGTCTTTACCATTCTCAAAATGTAAGGACTTACCATTAGTGGTACAAAGACCAACTAATAAACAAATAAGGTTCACATATGCTTACATATCCTAACACATATCCGAAAAGTTTGTTGCCAAAATTTGCAAGTTTCTCAAAAACTCGACTAATTAGTTTTATAAAAACTAAAAAAAATATTGTCCACCGAGCGAGACATGTCATCATATTTTTCTTCTAGTATTTTATGTTTTTTCTCTAGTGTTTCGTGTTTTCCCACTAGCATAGCATGTCTCTCCTTGATTCCATATGCCACTGAAAGGGCAATTTGGTTTTGAGTTTCCACATTGGTTACTCTTGAATCGAAATTCGTCCAGCTGTTATGGCGGTAGTCCATCTCTTGATAGAGATTGTCTTGCAAGATCTGATACTGACCTTGTTGTTTATTCATGCGGGCCATTTCTTCCTTCGTTTTTATGGATTGACCTTTCTTGTTTCTTAGTTCGTCACTGACGTGCCACATTTGTCCATGAAATAAGACGTTTTGCTCAAGTAGGAAGGATAATTTGTCAATGTCCATGTCAGATGCACGTGCAATGCCTGATGCTTGTCCTTCTTCAAAAGTTGCTACAGTTCGCTTCTCAGTCGTCCTCTGGTTCCCACGGCTGCTTTCCAAAACAAGTGGGTCCATCGCCTTTCTAGTGCGAGGGGACCTCAAGTTATACTTTATAGTAACGGGTTTTGGGACTGAAATCCTTGCATTTTTTCCGGAACGGCGGAGTGAATATCCAAGGAAAGAGCGGCGGGGAGTAGGTGGAATTGAGGCGGATGACTCTGAATCGGTTATCATTATCACCTCATCTTCATCCACATCATCTTCGGCATCATCCTCAGGTTCCTCCTCCATCTCCTCTTCCGGATCCTCCTCTGGATCTTCTTCAGGCTCGAACTCATCAGATTGCATCGATGCATGTTCAGCTGGAGAAATGGGTTGGTACATGGATGCATAGTCGGGGAAATAGGGATCTCCAGGTGGTACATGAAACATAGGCTCGTCTGCTGGTGGCATGATTGTACTCCATAAATTATTCAGCTAAACTAAGAACTATTTAGTACTTCTAATATGTTACTCAAAATTTACACATATAAATAAAAGAAAGTCCTATCGACCCTTATTGACTTGTGATCACACGTTACTTTTAAAACGCCAACATTTTAGCTTATCAACTACTTCGCTTAAGTTGGATAATGCATAAGGCCCGACCAAAATAAAACATAGGTGCACATCTAGGTTTAGTTATGGTATGACCTATGTTTTATGAAACCAAATTGAGTATTCGATCTAAATCCTTGTGTTTAAGTTTATTAGATTCTTAGCTTCTAAGTGTTGTAGGATAAGGATATTTCCTAAACCTACTAGAGTAAGCCCTAGACTATAGTTGTATTTTTCTTAAAAAGAAAATACTAAGTTCTTTATAGTTGTTAGCTCTGATACCAATCTATCACACCCCGACCGACGTCGGAAATCGTCGGGGTTGCGACGTTATACAATTGGATCACAAGTCAAACACATATATCGAATACTTAATATATTTCAAATCAATATATTACAAACCTTTAAGTTTTAGAATTGAAGTTTACATATTCATAATTAAACACACAACGATAAAATAAAAACAGTTAAAGATTATTCCCAAAAGAAAGGAACTATAATTTCCTTTGAACCGATGTCCTACCTCCGGCTCCTTAGTTACGTCAACAAAAATTGTTGGTGAGTTCCACAGGTTTTGACTCCGTGAGTTTCATAAAAAGAAATCTTTATAAAACGTGGAATGTTTAACAAAATAAGTTGTGCAAAACATGGTCGATAATGTTACCGATATGCTTCGTGTGAGAACCGATACTTGAAATCCAATACGAGTATCCATGTAAAAATACTTATGATAAAAGTAAATATTAACATATTGTTGTGCAGCAAAATATTTAGTGTTTGTATAAATAGACCCTAACAATCGGTTTAATAATCTATAAACAATATTTATACTACATACAACCTCATCCTAGTTTGTATTAGTATTTCTGTGTCCGGGGATCTTGTTAAAATTCCCAATTGTTTGAGTTTGAAGACTTTTGGTTGTAATGCTTAATAATGTAAGGCTACCAGAGTTCTAACGGGAGAACGGTCGTATGTGTCCCTATACGAGTTTATACAGTACATCGATTGTAAGTGAATATATACATGTTTAGACAGTACTCCGACTGTAAGTGACCATAACAAATGTTTAGACAGTACTCCGACTGTAAGTGACCATATATATGTTTAGACAATACTCCGACTGTAAGTGACCAACAAAGTTTATACATCACCCCGGCTGTGAGTGACAAAAATCGACATAGTTCAAATCATCTTATATTATAAGGTTGTCAACATGATCATATTAGAAATACTTGTTATAATTTACACTTTAGTAACTATTAAAGTATGTGTGAATTAAACAATATCATTAATTGTGTATTTCTCATTTACAACAAAACTTTGTATATGCATTTGAAAGTCCAAACAGCAAGATAAATGAAAAGGGCAATTCTGTCCATGTTTTTAGAAAATCATAAAAAAATCATCGTAAGTCGAAATCTGGATCCATAAACTCTCAAAGTTTAAAAAATGAGTCTACTATATCCATAATTTTTACCCTGACCTTAAGTGGTTCCTAACCAGAGTGAAAATGTTCATTTTTACAGACTGCTCCGAAAATGTTCTGAAATGATAGGCATTTTTGTAAAAATCATTATAAATTGTAGAAAAATCGTATGAACGCGTGCGACTAGTCCTTGAAAAGGTATAAACCTGAGCTATTTCCATTTTGTACAGTTTTGAAATCCATTAAGTTTAAGGAGAGAAAAACAGTCCGTGAACAGACCATAACTTTTCTGTGAAAAGCTGAAATTTAATCTTAGATATGTGTAGTGACATAACTTGCATTTTTACTTAGAAAAGCCTTTAAATCTTTCAAATATAAACTTTTTAGTGTGTATTCTCCCCCAAAACTTGTAAAACATAAAATAGGGTCCGTAGAAAACTCACTTTTGTCGCGTAGAGTTATTCGGGTTGAGAATGGTTCGTGCGGTTTTCGGTTCCACTCAAGTTTTGATTCGAGTATTCTACTGGATGTCTTAGCACATAAAGACATATGTTTACATGTATGTTAGACTTTTATCATGTCTTAAATCATTTAAAATCAGTGGGTTTGATGATGAAAACAAAGAGTAGAAATCCAGAATATACCTAGCTTCAACATGGATCAAAAGTATGTTGCCAAAAGGTGGTGGAATAACACAAGCTTTTTGAGAGGAAAAGGGTAACTTTATCAGGGGTTCTAAGTGTTTGAAAGTAGCTACCAATGGTATACTTTAAATATCGAAAATGGGCTGAAAGATGAAGAACTTTTGAGTGTTTGTTTGATGCTCCAAAACAGCCATTGTTTTGGCTATGTTGCTGTCACGAAATCTTCACAACAAAAGGGTAAGAAAAAGGTAGTTTACTTACTGTTTTGAATCTCAAATTTGGAGTAGCATAACAACTAACTTCCAGAGTTATTTGGTGGTAAGAATATCAAGCAAAAGGAAGGTGTAGATGGGTGAAATGGTGGCTGAAACACAAAAGGGACAACAGCCCTTTAGTTCACGGTTTTGATGGCTTTGGAAGGAAGTTCTTGTGGCTGAAAATGTGATGAAGGTTGAGAGTAATTCCCTGGAGTATTGGCTGGTCAAATGAGGGTAAAATGAAGAGGAAATGTCGTGGATATGAAGGAGGAAAGAGTCGAAGAGGATAAGGGGACAAAACCTAGACTAGCTTGTGATTGGATGGGAAATTATGTGATGTGATCTTGCCTAGCCACTTGCTTGGGTGGTTGCTTAGAGATAGGGTTAGTTAACTAACTAACTGCTAGTTAGTTAGAATTCTAGTTATGGAGAGGGAAGGTCTTAATCTCGAAAATTTGAAGAGGGATTAAGAAGCATTCTTAGTAAAATCTCATAAGTGATTAAGCACTTATTAGTTAAGTTGGCACTTATCTCAACCATTTCTCTTATCTTAATTGATTTAGACACCATATTCCTTACATAAAATCATTTTAAGTCATGACCCATAACTAGTCATCCACTAGATAATAATACATATGTACAAATACATACATGCATTCTTAGTACAAAATAACAATGTAGTTTTTGTGTATTTGAACTTAAATGTTTATCTTTTATTCTTTTTATTCAAAAAGACTTAAATAAATTCTAATTATGCCTTATAATAATTCATTTTATATTTTCATTTATTTAAATATAAAATTTATTGACCAAGGTATAATTTCGTGACATTTTAGCGGTTAACCATATCGTTAAACACATTTTGTCACTTTGGTTCATATAGTTGTCAAATTTAGATCCTTCACAACTATTAAGCACACGTTTTACAAAGAACTTAACTTACTTATCAACTAGAGACAAGTTGATACAGAAATTAAATTTGTTGCGTTCAAATGATGTTATATGCTAATTTTCACAAACCGGTGATGGTTCGTAGTCATACATCATAACGAAATTTATCAATATTTACTTGTTTTATATTTCACAAGAACTTATTAAAATAAAAGTGGTTAAACTCTTTCAACCATTTTTGATAAAATACCAATATTGCTTAATAATCAAAACATAGCATCATACGATCGTTCCTATTTTTACCAATTGTTACATTCTCCCACTGTTAAAAGAATTTTGCCCCGAAATTCAACTTGCAGACGGGATATCACTAAATAATTGGGGATATTTCTTTTTTATTTGATCCTCGTGTTTCCAGGTGAATTCTGGTCCTCGCTGAGAGTTCCAAAGAATTTTCACGATAGGAATACGACTCTGTTTTAAACGCTTCACTTCTCGATCCATAATTTCTACATGTTCTTCAACGAAGTGGAGTTTTGTGTTCAATTGTATTTCGTCGAGAGGTATTACGTTGGTGTCGTCGGACAGACACTTTTTCAGGTTGGATACATGGAATACGTCGTGTACTTTGCTCAGTTCTTGAGGTAGCTTTAGTCGATACGTAAGAGGACCAATTATGTCTAGAATTTCGACAGGTCCAATGTATCTTGGGTTAAGCTTTCCTCTTTTGTGCAAACGAATCATACCCTTCCAGGGTGATACTTTTAGCATCACTCGATCTCCAACTTGGAATTCTAGAGGTTTACGCCTTATATATGTATAACTTTTCTGACGGTCACGCGCTGCCTTAAGTCGATCCTTGATTTGAATGATCTTCTCGGTCGTTTCATGGATTATCTCTGGCGCAGTACACATCATGTCATTTTTGTTTGCTCGGGCCAGTTGGGTATCCCCATCCTCTGCCCAACATATAGGCGATCGACATTTGCGTCCGTATATTGCTTCGAATGGTGCTGCTTTCAGGCTGGTGTGATAACTATTATTATAGGAAAACTCAATCAATGGTAGATGAGTATCCCAAGAATTTCCAAAGTTAATTACACAAGACCGTAGCATATCTTCTAGGGTCTGAATGGTTCGTTCACTTTGACCATCTGTGTGTGGGTGGTAAGTTATGCTCATATCCAAGCGGGTTCCCAGGGATTTGTGAAGTGATTGCCAGAACCTTGATGTGAACCTACTATCCATATCCGAGATAATAGAGGTTGGCACTCCATGAAGCTTGACAATTTCTTTGAGATATGTTCTTGTCAGCTTTTCCATGTTGTTAGTTTCCTTGATTGGTAGGAAATGGGCAGACTTAGTTAATCTATCAACCATTACCCAAATAGTGTCATAACCACTAGGAGTCTTGGGACGCTTTGTGATAAAGTCCATTGAAATTTGCTCCCATTTCCACTCGGGAATCTCAGGCTATTGCAGTAATCCCGAGGGCTTTTGATGCTCAGCCTTGACTTTAGAGCAAGTCAAGCATTTGCCCACATAAGTGGCAATCTCAGCCTTCATATTAGGCCACCAATACAATTTCTTCAGATGTAGATACATCTTGTCAGAGACAAGATGTAGATAATATCTTCATTTGTGAGCTTCGTCCATGACTAATCTCCTAATGTTACCAAAATTTGGTGTCCAATTCTGTTCATGAAATAACGAGTTCCATCGTCCTTACGCTCGAAATGTTTATCCATTCCCCGTAAAGCCTCTTCTCCAACATTCTTCTCTTTCAGAGCATCTACTTGAGCTTCACGAATATGGGTATTAAGGTTTGAATGGATGGTCATAGATAGTGCTTTTACTCGTCGGCGTTTCGATAAGTAGCAATGTATTTTCATGGTACATGATCCCTGTATGGTCCTTCTACACTCGCCTTGTGCATACACGTCGTATATAATCAAGATCGAATAGATGGTCGAATAAGTAATTCTACCTTAAGCCCACAACCAAATAAGGAACAGGAAGTAAAGCAGATTCAAAAATCCTAAGTCTATAGAATCTTACTTATATACAACCCTAACATATACACTTAGCAAGAATAAATTGCCAACAAGGGTCCTTAGTTTCTATATGAATGACGTGACTATTCAGGGTGAGAAGGCAATTTCTTAAAATTTTGGTGGGGTTTTGTATCTGAGTGTTTGCTACTTCTACTTCGTATGCTACATCAAATTTACTAGACTCGTGATTTATTAGTTGCTTAAATGATGGTGTTGTAAAATTTCAATCAACACTAGAGTCAAATAGAATTATGGCATATAAGTTATCGATGATGAATGTACCAGTAACCACCGACGGATCTTGTATAGAATCTTTGTTCCCTATCACAAAAGCCCGACCACGAGCACTCCCATCACCCTTCTTCAAACTTGGGCAATTTCTCTTGATGTACCCTTTTTCTCCACATTCAAAACAAGCTCATTCCCTACCAGAACCCGATCCATTACCCCTTCCTGGTGCGGCAACAACTAGTGTCATGCCCCGTCAAAAGTTCGCAGTGTGACCTTTCTTGTTGCGCTTGGAACAATGGAAACATTCTCCCACGTGGTGTCGGTTGCATTGAGTGAATAAAGGCATATTCCCAGCGTAACCCCTCTGTTGGATTGGAACTGGGGCTGGTATTATAGCATAACCCTTTTTCGTTTTGATGCTTTTTCTGATGGTTTTAGTTCGCTCCATTGGACTTGCGTTTGTGGTGGTTGTTGCTAACCTTTGGAGTTTCAACTTCCTTTACCATTACTCCATTTTCGATTTTGTTCTTGATCAATTCCAGAGCTAGACGCTTAGCACTAAGATATGTGGTAGGTTTTAATGAAAGTACCATCCCTTTTATTTGTGGAGCCAGACCCATGTATAACGCTCCACTTTGTTGCTTTCTGGTCTCACCATGCCTGGACAGAGGAGTGCAAGGTCATTAAACCTTGTCGTGTAAGCCTTAACTTCTGAACCTTTTATCTTCAAGTTCCAAAGCTCATGTTCTAGGCTCTGTACTTCTTCTCGGGGGTAGTACTCCTCTATTAAAAGTTCCGTCATGCTTTCCCATGACATCGAGTTGGCCACCGAGACACCCAAGGTTTTTACATGGTCAGTCCACCATGTTAGAGGTCCATCCATCAAGGTGCATGCAGCAAAACACACTTTTCTACCCTCATAGCAGTAGCATATGTCAAAAACAGATTCGACTTTTTCAAACCAACGAGTTAAACCAACAACACCTTTGTTGCCATAAAAGTTTCTTGGCTTGCATCTCATGAAGTCCTTGTAGGAACAAGTTCTTCTAGGCTCTTCTGGATGTGAGTGAAGAGTGCTTCCAGCTCCGTTTCCCAGTCCATTCACTTCCACGACTTGTCTTCCATCATTCAAACTCCTTGTAGTTGCCATTACAATTGTAATGCGTTCTGAAACTAGTTGTTCCAATTCTACTATAGTTTGAGGAAATCCTGACTCGGGAGGTGGTTGAATTAGAGCGCTAGAGGTTGGCGTTTCCGTTACTGGAGTCACAACCGGCCTTCTGGCTGGTCGACCTCTCCGGGTTCGTCCTATAGTTGGTTCGGAAGTTGGTGTTACTTCGTGGTTTGCTTTGGTGTTCCTTCTTGGAGGCATTTTGATTTCCTATTTCAGTTAGTAGTAGGGGTTTATTTTGTGATATTTTTTTTAGTTCTCTCATAATGTTATTATTGATGATCACGATTGTGACAACCCGAAATTCCTAACCTGTACATTCTTCATTTTATCAAAGTTAGCCTCGTTTTGCTATTTTGTAATAAGTTTTGGGTCCATATAAAGTTCTTTAGGCTCAATACAATCGAGATATGAGTCTTAGGGAGGTTTAGAATGTGTAAAACATCACAAAATCGGGCCAAACACACCTTGCAAGGTGTGTGCGGCCGCACACCCGAGTGTGCGGCCGGCCAGCCGCACACAGCCAACCGCACACCCCCCTAGCCCCCCACTCCAGCCTATATAAAGGACCCTAAGTCAACCTTACACCCTTTTTCACACTCCTTCAAGTTGGAACATTCTCTCTCAAGGGTTCTTCAAGTTTTCCTCTCCAACCACCAAAACAAGTAAGTAAACACCCTTAGATCTTTACTACTACACGTTAGAAAGTCTTTGCCTCGAGTTTGATCCATGAAATCGTCATTTTAGATGATCTTCATGTGTGTACGGCCGCACACACATCATGTGTGACCGCACACACATCTTTTGGTCCTAAAATGGGCTTAAACACTCACCCAAGCTTAGCATCGACCAAAACACCTTCTTAGGATCATCATAAAGCCTTGGAAAATCGATTTGGACAAGTTTGTAGGAGTGTGTACGGCCGCACACAGGCCTGGCCGCACACACCTGGCCGCACACGCCATGTGCAACCGCACACACACTTTTTAGGGTCCAAAATGGCCCCAAACTCCCAATCCGGCTAAGCAATGGTCAAAACACCTTCACTAGAACATCCCAAAGGCTTGAAACCACGATTTTGACACACTCCATAGTGAGTGTGCGGCCACACACACACTTGGCCGCACACTCTGGCCGCACACACACAAAACCCATGCTTTTGTGGCCTTACACTCCAATATAGGGCCATACACTCCTTATGTGCAACCATATGAGTTGGTAACACTTAATTCTAAGTGTTTTTATGTCCTTAAGGCATGTCCCTATCACCATTAGTGGTTATATCTACTAATGTATTCACATATATGTAATTATATGTTAAATAGGATTCGTTTGTGCTCAAGACTCTATTTGACACCCAACAATCCTATAATCGATCTTCCATTCGAGTTACTCACTGCAGGTGAGTTCATACCCCTTAATCAACCTTTTAAATGTTTTTAAATGCTTTTATGGGGGGGGGGGGAATACAAGTTGCATCAAACAAGTTATAGTATCAATCACATGTGAATTATAACTTGCAACCAAAAGGATTTTCTATATTTTTATCTGTTTTGTCAACAAAACTGCTTCAAAATGTTTATCAAACTCACTTTCATGTTAAATTGTTTATAAAACTATTTCCAAACTCTTATAAACTGATTTTATTTCCAAACCATATCTACACCAATATATTTATATAAGTAAGATTTGAAGGACTTAGGACTGATAGCTCACCTTATTTCCTGTTCCTTGTCTGGTTGTGGACTTAGGGTATCCTGTTATTTGTCCGAATGTCGTTGAAATCTTAGTTATATATCACATATATATGTGTCGGATATAAAAGCTTTCATTTCAGTTCAGCACCTTTGTGTAACAAAGGCATACCAACCACATCACTATTTAACTATAATAGGTATAGTTAAGGGATTACTACTCACTACTACTATTAGTATAAGGATATACTCAAGAGAATACTATACTTTATACAAGAGAATACTATACATTATACAAGAGAATACTATACACTATACAAGAGAACATACTATATACTAGTAAAAGGAGCGAACATCACTACGCTATAACATACTACATAAACATTCGAATACTATAAAAAGAATGTGACATACTACTTCTCGATACGACACTTTATTGTGCTATCACTTTGTAACCAGAGTCTCCTGGAGGGAGAGTGGGCATTGTGTGTTTGGATATATAGGGGACAGACACTCCCACATCCTGACTGCTAGCTACAGTCTGAGCCGAAAGGCCAAGGGGTGACAGAATGTTACCTCACTATATATGACCTGGAGGGTCACCAGTTATTCAGTCGTCGATCAGCATGGTTACATACGAGTTCACACTCATACCTTTAATTAACCCATTTAATAATTAAAGGCAAATTAGACTTTTTGAGGCGTATTGTTCATTTAATACCACCTGGAGTCTACATTTTCATTTCTTTAGACTTTTCGAGGCGTATTGTTCATTTAATACCACCTGGAGTCTACATTTTCATTTCTTTAGACTTTTCGAGGTGTATTGTTCATTTAATACTACCTGGAGTCTACATGTTACTAGTTTAGACTCTTCGAGGCGTACTGTACATTTAGTACTACCTGGAGTCTGTATTTTATTATTTTGTGACTCTGTCAAATACTCGTTTAAGTAAACTATATTTTCATACAGATAGTTTCACTGGGAAAACCCTCACATTTTATGAAAGTACAAATATACAAACAATCGGGTCTTGGTAGAAGACTACTTTTTACTGGAAAATATAGGATTTTCTAGGAAGTACACTATTTACAAACATTGAAAATAGTTATTACAATACATTGTTGCAAACACTTTTATACAAGCAATGACACTAAATACTTATGAACTCACCAGCTTTATGTTGATACTCGCTTTCAAAATAACTTGTATTCTCAGGTCATCAGTAGACAGGTACAGATGAAGCTTTTGAGGAGATGGAGTACATACAAGACTCATCTTTTATTTTGATTATACTTTTGGTGTCTTACAAACTGTACAGAACACGCTTGTATTACAATTATTATATTAATGCAATGGATGTTGTTGCTTGTCTTTACTATTATGCATTGTTATGATACTGTACATGACGTCCTCCACCCCAGAATGTTTCCGCCGTTCTCAGTTTTGGGGTGTGACAGATTGGTATCAGAGCACTGTTTATAGTGAATCAAGTATATCAACCCATAAAATATATACGAACTATAAACATATCGGGATCATATTAGAACAGAACAAAAGTATTACGATTGTTGAAGAGCACAATTAGGCTTAGAGACATATGGTCAAACCTAAGGGGATATAGCCTGATCAACTATATTTTCTGAGAAGTGACTAGCATGTGCCTAAGAATGATTGTGGTGTTGCAATAAGAATGATTGTGGTGTTGCAACAAGTCTAAAAACTTACCAACACTACTACAAGAACATTAGAACAAGAATACTATAGGAGTATTCTGCATTCTATGAATTACATATGTGAGAACTAAAAAGGTCGTTACTAGTAGGGCAATAGTTGCTAAGTGGATACTTTACGGTTACATGTGACTAAGGCGCTATAGACTTAGAATTTGTGATCTTTGCTTTACTTCCTGTTCCTTGTTTGGTTGTGGATTTAGAGTTAGGGTCACTTATTCGAAGGTCTATCCTGTTTCGGTTACATGTAATTGGTATGCGCTATGCAAGTATTGGGCCGACTAATAACGATCATCTCATAAGTATCTTAGATTAGTGCGTCTATTAACTATTCTTTCCCCTATTCTCGCGTAGGTAGCATGGCTGGATTCCATCTCCCCGACGATCCGTACCATCCCAACCAAGGAAATGGTGGGTGGCTCGGTAATGAGCCAGAAGACGATCACCCAATCCCTTTGGATGATCACCGTGCAGAAGGCTTTTCGGATAACTCTGACTCCGAGCCAGAGGTCAACAACATACCCCCAGTAGCCCCAAACCCTAACCAATGCCCAGCTTTTTAAGGCCCAACACCTCTGTGGGTGGAGAGTTTGGAAGCTTGGAGTCAGGAGGTAGATCAACCCATCCCATACAACGGAGAACAAGGGTTCTACAACGTGAACGAAGGAAGCACTGCGGACAGAGTCCTGCCTATTCTTGTCCGCAGGGTTGCTCGAAACGAGATTCAGGGGAGAACCGCCATTAACCGAATTGCTGAGATAGTCACCCACACCAGGCTGAGTGACATCCACATCCGCCGTCTGCAAGATGCTAACGAGAGGACTCAGAATGACCGCGAGTCACTACTTCAGGCACTAGCAGAGACTAGGGCGGAGGTCATAAAGCATCACGTACGCCAGCGAGTGTACGAGCAACACCTACTCGACATGGAACGCCAACTGGCAGATCTGAGGAACCGCTCGAGGAATAACCATCGTCGTTAGAGGATGTCGACTCATCTTTTCTTACGAATTAAGGAATAGCCTTTCTTTCTGTGCCATAGGGGGCACTTGTCTGTAAAACATTCCTAACTTTGAAAGTACTCTAACTAGACTTCTAAGCTGCCAACATTTTCCCCTTATGGTTTGATGTAAGACCTTCTGTTAGGTCGTTTTTCCCGAACTCTTTTTTACATCATTAATACCAGTAATATTGGCAGTTATCTAACCTATGGGAAGCCCTTACACTTGTGTTTTACTACTCTATTGTTATGACTCTATCTGATTTTTGGACCATGGCGATTTAGTCCATGAAACACTCTCATCATACTCACAATTGATTCTCACTATTATCATCATTGTCATGAACTTCAGTAAAAGATGCCGCCTCGCCCGCGTCCGACTAGGGGCAGACCTGCAAATCAAACTCCACCCCCACCACCCCCACCGCAGTTCGATCCGGTGATGTTTCAAGCAGCTGTAACCGCAGCTGTGACCGCCGCCATGGCTCAAGTAAACTCTGGTGGTGTTAGTGGAACGAGGACTGGCACAAACTCCAGCCAAGGTGAAATCCATCCGCGTGCACGGGAGTGCACCTATAAAGATTTCATCAGCTGTAAACCCACATACTTCAATGGGACCGAAGGGATCCTTGTCCTATCCCAATGGATCGAAAGGACAGAAGCCATCTTCGAAATGTGCTCATGTCCTGAAGGAAGCAAGATAAAATTTGCTGCTTGCACCTTCACCCAAAGGGCCCTGACGTGGTGGAATGGCCATGTCAAATCACTCTCACTAGTAACAGCCAACGCCATGGGCTGGGACACACTGAAGGACCTTCTGACAAGGGAGTACTGCCCGAGGGGCGAAATTCAGAAACTCGAGAAGGAACTCTGGAACCTCAAAATGCAGGGTTCCGACATAGTGGCTTATACAGCCAGGTTCTGCGACCTGGTGGCTCTATGTCCTAACATGGTTCCCACCGAAAACAAGAAAATTGAAAGATACATCTGGGGTCTGGTACCCCCATATCGAGGGAACGTTCTAGCCTCACACCCTGCGACCTTTGAAAGTGCCAAAGAATTGGCCCAAAGGCTGGTCGACCACGAGGTTCCTTCTACTCCCTCAACAGCCACAACAACTACCCCTGCATCGACCAAGGCTTCTGACAACAAAAGGAAGCGTGGGGACCGAAAGAAGGGCAAGTCAGATCAATCCTCTTTCAAGAACCAACAGACGGTGGCTGTTCATGCTGTCACTACTCCTGCTACCCCTGTTGCCCCTCTACCATCCAAAATATATGCAGGGAACTTACCCAAGTGCACCAAGTGCTCTTTCCATCATAACGGCCCCTGCCGTGAAATGCATTGCACTAACTGCGACCGGAAGGGCCATACCGCCCGGTTTTGCAGATCTCAGCCCAAACCCATTTCTCAGGTCCCCAATTCAAGAGTAAGCCAGGCCTACTATGGCTGTGGCGAAGTAGGACATTTCAAAAGAAACTGTCCGAAGGCTGGAAATGTGGGAGGAACAGGAAGACTACTTGCTATTGGCCACAATGAAGCAGTAGCAGACCCCACAGTAGTCACGGGTACGTTGCTTCTCGATAACTCTTATGCTTGTATCCTATTTGATAGTGGAGCAGAAAGAAGCTTCGTAAACCAAAAATTTAAACACCTACTTAAACAATCACCGCAAACACTAAAAGAAATCTTCGTCGTAGAAATGGCTAACGGAAAGACAGAGAGTTCTAACGAGATTTACATAGGTTGTACCCTCACGCTAGATAATCATTCGTTCCCAATCGACCTCATACCGGTAGCTATCCAGAGTTTCGACGTCATTATAGGCATGGACTGGCTGAGTCTCTATCGTGCCGACATCCTGTGCTTCGAAAAAGCAATCCGCCTAAATCTACCGAATAACGAAACCTTGTTGGTCTACGGAGATAAACCCAGTACGAGCCTTCGTATTATCTCAAGTATTCAAGCCCAAAAGTACTTACGTAAAGAATATCGTGCATTCCTGGCGCACGTTGTCGATACGAGCCAGAAAACAAAAGACCTAAAGACCTCCCCGTAGTACGCGACTTCCCCGACGTTTTTCCGGAAGAACTCCCAGGATTACCCCCGCAACGTCAAGTCGAGTTCCGGATCGACTTAATTCCAGGAGCGACCCCAGTAGCCAAATCGCCCTATCGTCTAGCACCTGCTGAGATGAAAGAACTGTCCGGTCTACTTAACGAACTGCACAGCAAGGGCTTTATAAGACCAAGCTTCTCACCCTGGGGAGCACCAGTCTTGTTCGTAAAGAAGAAAGACGGATCTTTCCGTATGTGCATCGATTACAGAGAACTCAACAAGCTTACAGTCAAGAATCGTTACCCTCTTCCTCGCATAGACGATTTATTTGACCAACTGCAAGGGGCGAGCTACTTCTTAAAGATTGACCTGATATCCGGGTATCACCAGTTACTAGTGCTTGAGGAGGATGTTCCGAAGACAGCCTTCCGAACTCGTTACGGACACTACGAGTTCGTGGTGATGCCATTCGGATTGACCAATGCGTCCGCAGTATTCGTGGACTTGATGAATACAGTATGCCGTCCTTACTTGGATCAGTTCATCATCGTCTTCATTGATGATATACTTATCTACTCTCGAAGTAAGGAGGAGCATAGCAATCATTTGCAACAAGTCCTGGAGACTTTACGATCAGAGAAGCTCTATGCGAAGTTCTGTAAATGCGAATTTTGGATCCGAAGAGTCGAATTCTTAGGACACATGGTTAGCGAGGAAGGAATCCACGTGGACCCATCCAAAATTACAGCCATTGAGAACTGGTCAGCACCGAAGATGCCTACAGAAATTCGTCAATTTCTAGGCCTCATTGGCTACTACCGCAGGTTCATTCAAAACTTCTCTCGAATTGCGAAACCCCTTACTACATTGACCCAGAAAGGCGTGGCCTTTGACTGGGAAGAGAGACAAGAGAAGGCGTTCCAAACGCTGAAGCGAGCCTTATGCACCGCACCAATACTATCCCTCCCCGAAGGAACAGAAGACTTCGTAGTCTATTGCGATGCGTCAAACCAAGGGCTCGGTTGTGTTCTGATGCAACGAGGAAAGGTCATAGCCTATGCCTCAAGACAGCTGAAGACACATGAGGTCAACTACACCACACACGATCTCGAATTAGGAGCGGTTGTGTTCGCTTTAAAGATCTGGAGACACTACCTATATGGTACGAAGAGCACTATCTTCACAGACCACAAAAGCCTACAACACATATTCAACCAGAAGGAGCTCAATATGAGACAACGACGGTGGGTCGAGCTACTAAATGACTACGAATGCGAAATTCGTTATCATCCGGGTAAAGCCAACGTGGTAGCAGACGCCCTAAGTCGGAAAGAATATTTTGGTCGAAGAGTCAAGTCATTGACCATGACTATCCATTCGCACCTACCCGCACAAATTAAGGAGGCTCAGCTTGAAGCTTTGAAACCTGAAAATGTAGCGGGAGAATCCCTACGAGGAATGGATAAGAACCTGGAAGCCAAGGGTGACGGAGCCTTATATCTCATGGACCGGATCTGGACCCCGAAACACGGTGGCTTCAGAGACTTGGTCATGAAGGAAGCTCACAACACTCGATATTCTTTCCACCCGGGTTTAGATAAGATGTATTTGGATCTTAAAAAGTCATACTGGTGGCCTAACATGAAAGCAGAAATTGCTACCTTCGCTTACTTGCGCAAAGGTTAAGGTCGAATACCAGAAACCATCAGGTCTACTCCAGCAACCGGAGATACCTGAGTGGAAGTGGGAGCGGATCACTAGGGACTTCATAACCAAGCTACCCAAGACAATGGGTGGACTTGATACCATATGGGTCATCATCGACAGATTGACCAAATCCGCCCACTTCCTACCTATCAAAGAAACAGACAAGATGGAGAAGCTTACATGAACATACATTAGGGAGATCGTACGACTGCATGGTGTTCCTATATCTATTATCTCCGATAGAGATAGTAGATTCACTTCGAGGTTCTGGCAGTCACTACAAAGCTCCTTAGGAACGAGGCTGAACATGAGTACAGCCTACCATCCCCAAACCGACGGACAAAGTGAGAGAACTATCCAAACCTTGGAAGATATGCTGCGAGCCTGTGTGATCGACTTTGGGAAGGCATGGGATACTCACTTGCCTCTTGTCGAATTCTCTTACAACAACAGTTATCACACGAGCATCAAGGCTGCTCCATTTGAAGCCCTCTACGACCGGAAGTGCAGATCCCCTCTGTGCTAGGCTAAGGTGGGTGACACTCAATTAGCTAAAGGACGAGTTCCTGACAGCACTCTCATGGGTCTGGAAATCATTCGGGAAACGACCGAGAAGATCTTTCAGATTTGTTAATGATTGAAAGCCTCTAGAGACCGACAGAAAAGCTATGCAGACAAACGAAGGAAACCTTTGGAGTTCCAGGTGGGAGACCGAGTCCTTTTGAAAGTCCCACCCTGGAAGGGCTTGATACGCTTCGGAAAGCGTGTAAAGCTAAATCCAAGGTACATAGGGCCTTTCGAGATTCTCGCTAGAATCGGCCCCGTAGCTTACAAACTCAATTTACCCAACGAACTCAGTAACGTACATCCTACCTTCCACGTCTCGAACTTGAAAAAGTGCCTATCCGACGAGACTCTTGTAATCCCACTCGATGAGATCGAGATCAACGAGAGCCTCAACTTCGTGGAAGAACCTGTAGAGATCATGGACCGAGAGGTCAAGCGAACAAAACAAAGCCGTATCCCAATAGTGAAGGTGCGCTGGAACGCCAAGCGAGGACCTGAATTCACTTGGGAGCGCGAGGATCAAATGAAAGTTAAATATCCTCATCTTTTTACTTAGTTATGTTGTAATAACTTAGTGCTTGAACTCTAATTTCGGGATGAAATTCCCTCTAACGGGAGGATGATGTGACAACCCGAAATTCCTAACCGGTACATTCTTCATTTTATCAAAGTTAGCCTCGTTTTGCTATTTTGTAATAAGTTTTGGGTCCATATAAAGTGCTTTAGGCTTAATACGATCAAGATATGAGTCTTAGGGAGGGTTAGAATGCGTAAAACATCACAAAATCGGGCCAAACACACCTTGCAAGGTGTGTGCGGCCGCACACCCGAGTGTGTGGCCGGCCAGCCGCACACAGCCAACAGCACACCCCCCTAGCCCCCCACTCCAGCCTATATAAAGGACCCTAAGTCAACCTTACACCCTTTTTCACACTCCTTCAAGTTGGAACATTCTCTCTCAAGGATTCTTCAAGTTTTCCTCTCCAACCCTTCAAAACAAGTAAGTAAACACCCTTAGATCTTTACTACTACACGTTAGAAAGTATTTGCCTCGAGTTTGATCCATGAAATCATCATTTTAGATGATCTTCATGTGTGTACGGCCGCACACACATCATGTGTGACCGCACACACATCTTTTGCTCCTAAAATGGGCTTAAACACTCACCCAAGCTTAGCATCGACCAAAACACCTTCTTAGGATCATCACAAAGCCTTGGAAAATCGATTTGGACAAGTTTGTAGGAGTGTGTACGGCCGCACACAGGCCTGACCGCACACACCTGGCCGCACACGCCATGTGCAACCGCACACACACTTTTTAGGGTCCAAAATGGCCCCAAACTCCCAATCCGGCTAAGCAATGGTCAAAACACCTTCACTAGAACATCCCAAAGGCTTGAAACCACGATTTTGACACACACCATAGTGAGTGTGCGGCCGCACACACACTTGGCCGCACACTCTAGCCGCACACACACAAAACCCATGCTTTTGTGGCCTTACACTCCAATATAGGGCCATACACTCCTTATGTGCAACCATATGAGTTGGTAACACTTAATTCTAAGTGTTTTTATGTCCTTAAGGCATGTCCCTATCACCATTAGTGGTTATATCTACTAATGTATTCACATATATGTAATTATATGTTAAATAGGATTCGTTTGTGCTCAAGACTCTATTTGACACCCAACAATCCTATAATCGATCTTCCATTCGAGTTACTCACTGCAGGTGAGTTCATACCCCTTAATCAACCTTTTAAATGTTTTTAAATGCTTTTATGGGGGGGGAATACAAGTTGCATCAAACAAGTTATAGTATCAATCACATGTGAATTATAACTTGCAACCAAAAGGATTTTCTATATTTTTATCTGCTTTGTCAACAAAACTGCTTCAAAATGTTTATCAAACTCACTTTCATGTTAAATTGTTTATAAAACTATTTCCAAACTCTTATAAACTGATTTTATTTCCAAACCATATCTACACCAATATAGTTATATAAGTAAGACTTGAAGGACTTAGGACTGATAGCTCACCTTATTTCCTGTTCCTTGTCTGGTTGTGGACTTAGGGTATCCTGTTATTTGTCCGAATGTCGTTGAAATCTTAGTTATATATCACATATATATGTGTCGGATATAAAAGCATCATTTCAGTTCAGCACCTTTGTGTAACAAAGGCATACCAACCACATCACTATTTAACTATATAGGTGTAGTTAGGGGATTACTACTCACTACTACTACAAGTACAAGGATATACTCAAGAGAATACTATCCTTTATACAAGAGAAAACTATAAATTATACAAGAGAATACTATACACTATACAAGAGAACATACTATATACTAGTAAAAGGAGCGAACATCACTACGCTATGACATACTACATAAACATTCAAATACTATAAAAAGAATGTGGCATACTACTGCTCGATACGACACTTTATTGTGCTATCACTTTGTAACCAGAGTCTCCTGGAGGGAGAGCGGGCATTGTGTGTATGGATCTATATGGGACAGACACTCCCACATCCTGACTGCTAGCTACAGTCTGAGCCGAAAGGCCAAGGGGTGACAGAATGTTACCTCACTATATATGACCTGGAGGGTCATCAGTTATTCAGCTGTCGATCAGCATGGTTACATACGAGTTCACATTCATACCTTTAATTAACCCATTTAATAATTAAAGGCAAATTAGACTTTTCGAGGCGTATTGTTCATTTAATACCGCCTGGAGTCTACATTTTCATTTCTTTAGACTTTTCGAGGCGTATTGTTCATTTAATACCACCTGGAGTCTACATTTTCATTTCTTTAGACTTTTCGAGGTGTATTGTTCATTTAATACTACCTAGAGTCTACATGTTACTAGTTTAGACTCTTCGAGGCGTACTGTACATTTAGTACTACCTGGAGTCTGTATTTCATTATTTTGTGACTCTGTCACATACTCGTTTAAGTAAACTATATTTTCATACAGATAGTTTCACTGGGAAAACCCTCACATTTTATGAAAGTACAAATATACAAACAATCGGGTCTTGGTAGAAGACTACTTTTTACTGGAAAATATAGGATTTTCTAGGAAGTACACTATTTACAAACATTGAAAATAGTTATTACACTGCATTGTTGCAAACACTTTTATACAAGCAATGACACTAAATACTTATGAACTCACCAGCTTTATGCTGATACTCGTTTTCAAAATAACTTGTATTCTCAGGTCATCAGTAGACAGGTACAGATGAAGCTTTTGAGGAGATGGAGTACATACAAGACTCATCTTTTATTTTGATTATACTTTTGGTGTCTTACAAACTGTACATAACACGCTTGTATTACAATTATTATATTAATGCAATGGATGTTGTTGCTTGTCTTTACTATTATGCATTGTTATGATACTATACATGACGTCCTCCACCCCAGAACGTTTCCGCCGTTCTCGGTTTTGGGGTGTGACAACGATTCATATAATAGTTCAAAAAAATATTTTTAAACTTAACAACATATGCTTTATTATATTAAACATTAACATTCGAGTACATTAGTCTTTACCATTCTCAAAATGTAAAGACTTGCTATTAGTGGTACAAAGACCAACTAATAAACAAATAAGGTTCACATATGCTTACATATCCTAACACATATCCGAAACGTTTGTCGCCAAAATTTGCACGTTTCTCAAAAACTCGACTAATTAGTTTTATAAAAACTATAAAAAAAATTGTCCACCGAGCGGGACATGTCATCATATTTTTCTTCTAGTATTTTATGTTTTTCCTCTAGTGTTTAGTGTTTTCCCACTAGCATAGCATGACTCTCCTTGACTGCATATGCCACTGAAAGGGCAATTTGGTTTTGAGTTTCCACATTGGTTACTCTTGAATTGAAATTAATCCAGCTGTTATGGCGGTAGTCCATCTCTTGATAGAGATTGTCTTGCAAGATCTGATACTGACCTTGTTGTTTATTCATGCGGGCCATTTCTTCCTTCGTTTTTTATGGATTGACTTTGCTTGTTGCTTAGTTCGTCACTGACGTGCCACATTTGTCCATGCAATCAGACGTTCTGCTCAAGTAGGAAGGATAATTTGTCAATGTCCATGTCAGATGTAGGTGCAGCCCCTGATGCGTGTCCTTCTTCAAAAGTTCCTACAGTTCGCTTCTCAGTCGTCCTCTGGTTCCCACGATTGCTTTCCAAAACAGGTGGTTCCATCCCCTTTCTAGTGCGAGGGGACCTCAAGTTATACTTTATAGTAATGGGTTTTGGGACTAAAATCCTTAAAGTTTTTCCAGAACGGCGGAGTGAAAATCCAAGGAAAGAGCGGTTGGAAGTAGGTGGAATTGAGGCGGAGGACTCTGAATCAGTTATCATTATCATCTCATCTTCATCCAGATCATCTTCGAAATCATCCTCAGGTTCCTCCTCCATCTCATCTTCCGGATCCTCTTCCGGATCCTCCTCTGGATCTTCTTTAGGCTTAAACTCATCAGATTGCATCGGTGCATGTTCAGCTGGAGAAATGGGTTGGTACATGGATGAATAGTCGGGGAAATAAGGATCTCCAGGTAGTACAGGAAACATAGGCTTGTCTGCTGGTGGCATGATTGTACTCCATAAATTATTCATCTAAGCGAAGAACTATTTAGTACTTCTAATATGTTACTCAAAATTTACACATATAAATAAAAGAAAGTCCTATCGACCCTTATTGACTTGTGATCACACGTTACTTTTAAAATGACAACATTTTAGCTTATCAACTACTTCGCTTAAGTTGGATAATGCATAAGGCCTGACCAAAATAAAACATAGGTGCACATCTAGGTTTAGTTATGGTATGACCTATGTTTTATGAAACCAAATTGAGTATTCGATCTAAATCCTTGTGTTTAAGTTTATTAGATTCTTAGCTTCTAAGTGTTGTAGGATAAGGATATTTCCTAAACCTACTAGAGTAAGCCCTAGACTATAGTTATATTTTTCTTAAAAAGAAAATACTAAGTTCTCCATAGTCGTTAGCTCTGATACCAATCTATCACACCCCGACCGACGACGGAAATCGTCGGGGTTGCGACGTTATACAATTGGATCACAAGTCAACCCCATATATCGAATACTTAATATATTTCAAATCAATATATTACAAACCTTTAAGTTTTGGAATTGAAGTTTACATATTCATAATTAAACACATAACGGTAACATAAAAACTGTTAAAGATTATTCCCAAAAGAAAGAAACTATGATTTCCTTAGAACCGATGTCCTACCTCCGGCTCCTTAGTTACCTAGAATATACATTTTTGAAATACTTCAACAAAAATTGTTGGTGAGTTCCACAAGTTTTGACTCCGTGAGTTTTATAAAAAGAAATTTTTATAAAACGTGGAATGTTTAACAAAATAAGTTGTGCAAAACATGGTCGATAATGTTACCGATATGCTTCGTGTGAGAACTGATACTTGAAATCCAATACGAGTATCCATGTAAAAATACTTATGATAAAGGTAAATATTAACATATTTTTTTGAAGCAAAATACTTAGTGTTTGTATAAATAGACCCTAACAATCGGTTTAATAATCTATAAACAATATTTATACTACATAAAACCTCATCCTAGTTTGTATTTGTATTTCTGTATCCGGGGATCTTGTTAAAATTCCCAACTGTTTGAGTTTGAAGACTTTTGGTTGTGATGCTTAATAATGTAAAACTACCAAAGTTCTAACGGGACAACGGTCGTATGTGTCCCTATACGAGTTTATACAGTACATCGACTGTAAGTGACTATATACATGTTTAGACAGTACTCCGACTGTAAGTGACCATAACAAATGTTTAGACAGTACTCCGACTGTAAGTGACCATATATATGTTTAGACAGTACTCCGACTGTAAGTGACCAACAAAGTTTATACAGCACCCCGACTGTGAGTGACCAAAATCGACATAGTTCAAATCATCTTACATTATAAGGTTTTCAACATGATCATATTAGAAATACTTGTTATAATTTACACTTTAGTAACTATTAAAGTATGTTTGAATTAAACAATATCATTATTTGTGTATTTCTCATTTACAACAAAACTTTTTATATGCATCTGAAAGTCCAAACAGCAAGATAAATCAAAAGGGCAATTATGTCCATGTTTGTAGAAAATCATAGAAAAATTATCGTAAGTTGAAATCTGGATCCATAAACTCTCAAAGTTTACAAAATGAGTCTACTTTGTCCATAATTTTTACCCTGACCTTAAGTTGTTCCTAACCAGAGTGAAAATGTTCATTTTTACAGACCGGTCCGAAAATGTTCTGAAATGATAGGCAGTTTTGTACAAATCATTATAAATTGTAGAAAACTCGTATGAACGCGTACGAGTTGTCCTTGAAAAGGTATAAACCTGAGCTATTTCAATTTTGTACAGTTTTGAAATCCATTAAGTTTAAGGAGAGAAAAACAGTCCGTGAACAGACGAAAACGTTTCTGTGAAAAGCTGAAATTTAATCTTAGATATGTTTAGTGACATAACTTGCATTTTTACTTAGAAAAGCCTTTAAATCTTTCAAATATAAACTTTTTTGTGTGTATTCTCCCCCAAAACTTGTAAAACATAAAAGGGGGGCCGTAGAAAACTCACTTTTGTCGCGTAGAGTTATTCGGGTTGAGAATGGTTCGTGCGGTTTCCGGTTCCACTCAAGTTTTGATTCGAGTATCATAGTAAGCAAAGTAAACACAACCATTACATTACAATATGATTATTTACATCTGTTTGAAAACATAGTTTGTACGTAACAGTATATAGCAAAAGTAAAAGACGTGACTCCAAATGCTCCGTCTTCTCCAAAAGTTGATAAAAGTACCAATCTATTGCTACCCTAAGAATACAAGCAGTTTGAAAGAGTATCAGCATAAAGCTGGTGAGTTCATAAGCGTTTATGTTTTAGAAAACTATTCTTTATTGTTTTGAAAAATACGTTAAGTTTCTCCTGAAAACCTTATATTTTCTAATGTAAAGAATGTTAGGTAAAAATGATTCTTTGATGTCTTTGAAGAGTGTTTCCCAAGAAAATCCTATATTTTCTTATGAAAGATGTTTGATTATCCATTAGTTATTTGTTAAACAGTCCGTTTATGAAAGGTTGAGTTATTCAAGGAAAATCCTATATTTTCCTTAAGGTTGATAGTTGGTTATCTGTTTCTAGTCTGAAGTGTACAAGTATCTATCATACTTATATCGTTAGACGTAGTTTTCTTAAAAAACCCTGTTTGCTCCTGGTGAGGTGTATTAGTCTTATTACATAAATAAAACTAAAGATTACGAGATGAACTAAAATCCTAAGAGTATTACTACTAACTATTAGTAGTCAAATCGATTATTACTTTGAAATTAGTTTACTTGTTTCATTATTACAAATGTAAATTACTGTTATCTAGGTTGTGAGTGTAATAACCGTACTTAGACTTGATATGGCACGTAACGGGGCCAATATCTTTTTATGACTTTGTTACCCTTGGCCTTATCGGTCCAACTGTAGCTAGCAGCCAGGTGCGGGATAGTCAGTCCCGTATAGATCTGTACACAATAGTCACGTTCTCCCTACAAGAGATTCTGGTTACAAGTGCTAATCCTACACCCAGTTTCTATGGGGGTGTTACCAAGGACGTGTCTCCAACTTTAGACTAACAATTTGTATGTAATAATACTGATAATCCTATTTAATATTTGTATCAATCCTTTATAAAATAACACATTTTACGATATGATTCACGAATTCGTTAATTTAGTTTTGAAAACTGTTTCTACGAGTTGATATCTTAATCGTTTGGCAAAATTGTTTTCTATGTTAAAAGCATTCTAAACATATAGTTATCTTAAGCAAAATAATATATTTTGAGCACAAGTTTTCCTGTACTTTTGCTTGTATTCCCCCCCCCCTCTGAAAACATGAAAAACTCAGAAAAAGCGTAGGGGTATGAACTCACAGTTTGACGTGGGATTCGAGTGTAAGTTGCTAGGAATTGCTGAGTGTCAAATAAAGCCTCGGGCACATACAGATCCTATTTCGCATGTAGAAGTACATATATGTATTAGGTGCGGGCATAACACTATTTGTTATGGAAAGAACCACCTTAGGGACTAGGAAACACTTAAAACTAAGTGTTAGAATCACATGTGATTGAAAAGGGGAGTTTGCGGCCGTAATCAGGAGTGTACGGTCAGGGGTTTACAGTCCATGGGTTTACGGTTCCATGGGTTCTGTCACAACTAGAAATTTTGATGCTTTGTAACAACAACAATGATAACATTTGTGAACCAAAATGAGAAAACATGTATAATGCTTATTCAATAACAACAAAACTTCCATCAAACACCTTATACAAGCACTGCAAATAGTCAACTAAGAATTGGAAAACCTAGAAACCCCGGTTTAAGTCCATTATGGACTAGGATTTCCTTATTGGGCCTAATGGACCAATAAGCTTCCAATTTGACTATTTTGGGCTTACAACTCCTATGTGGACTCTAATTGGACCCACTTCCACTTATTTTAACATTTTGGGCCTAGAATGAAATAAAATACCCTAATGGGCCTTATTGGGCCATAACTAACCTAATTAACTCTAATGGACTATGAAGCCCATTATTTTGACAAATTGGGCCGTAAACCATCATGGGAGCCCAATGGGCCGTAAAATCACCTAATTGGGTCATAAAATGGACTTAAGCACAAAAAGGCCCAATTTTTTTTTCTTCTTCTCCTCTTCTTGGCCCAACTACACAAATGAGGGGGGGAAAGAGTTGACTTTCCACTTGCCACCTCCTTATTATATTTTGGTTCTCCATGCAATAACTCATATTTCCAAGCAACCATCTTATCATCACTCTCTCTTCTCCTTCTCTCTTTTTCTTCATTCGGCCGAGAACCACAAAGGGAAAGACATACACACACATTTCACTCAAACACTCTCAAAGAAACACTCCTTCTTCTTCATCAAATTTTCGAGAGTTAGAAGCATTCCAAGGAGGTTATTCCACAAAAATCATCATCTTAGGTAAGTTCATGCTTGGATCCATGATCTAGATTCTTTGTATTATCAAAAATATCTCCTTAACTCATTTAAACTCATGATCACCATCTTAGAAACCTCTAAGTTCGAGATCTTCCAAGAAAGCTTGCTAGGACCAAATTTTCTTCATTTCTTCCTCCTAAATCGAAAACAACAAACAAAGGTGAGTTCATACCCCTCTCTTTTCGGTTTTTATATGTTTTATGGGGGAGAATACAAGAAAATGTGTAGATCTATGTGTATGTGTATGTTATGTATGATTTTATGCATGTATGTGTGATTTTATGTGTTTTTGTGATGAATATGTAATCAAAAGGGAAGAAATCTCGAGATATGCCATAAGAAGGAAAACAAATATGATCTAAGTTGTATTACACTAAACAAGTCAAGAATATTAACTTCTAAGATTATGATAAACATATCGCAACATAAAACCCATTTTTGGGCTTAAATTGTCAAATAAACAAAAGTTGGGTTAAAAATTGTCATTTACGGTTTTATTAAGGTTCAAAAGAGTCAAAACAGTTACAACAAATGTTTTTATGAATATTATGCTCTTCAAGGGACTTGAAATGCAAATATTAGCTTAATGGGCCAATTTTTGGGCTTTTCGGCCCATTAAGCCCAAAGTTGCGAAAAATATGACTTTTAAAGGGCTGAAATGGTAAATTCTTCAAAACAAGGGATAAAGAGTTAAACAAAACTATTTCAAGGGTTAAAAATGCTTGTCTTTTCCAAAAAGGATAAAAAATGTAAAGTTTTTGGATTTTGGGCCAAAATTGTAAAAATTGCAAAAGTTTGGGCTTTAACCGAAAAACACTTTTCTGGAAGGGCTGAAACTGCCAAAGAATAAGTTTGAGCTAAAAATATCATTTGAACAAGTCTATGATTCAAAAGTGTCAAGAAAAGAGTTTAAGGGCAAAAATGTCTTTTTTTTATATAAGGGACTAAAATTGTCATTTTTATTAAAGAAGGGCTGAAAAGGTCAAACCAATATTCTTAAGTCAATTATTTTATTTCTAGAATATTGAGTCAAAAATACTAAACTACGACTTACAAAAATTGAAAGATGAATACACGTATAAATCCAAATATCGTTATAAACAAATCGACCGGTCTCGAGTCGATACAAAAATAACAATCGTTAAATCAAACCATCCAACAATTATGCAATACCTAAAACAAGTAAACATTCAAAACTCTGGGCTTGAAAGTTCCAATCATGCTTGTTGGGCCTTTGTGATCCATCCACATGATTTTCGGGCCCAAGAGATAATAATAATAAATGTTATTGGGCCTTCCATGACCCAATTTCATATTAAAGGGACCCTCAATGGCTTTTAAGTGCTATTGGGCCTTAGTGGCCCACTAGCACTTCTAGTAAGGTCCAAGTAATCAAATGTGAAATGGACCAACGTGTCCTTCGTATACCCAACAGCCTGAAATAACTCACGAAAGTAGCATGACTTTGTTTTTCTCTTCTCCTCGTTTGTTAGGCTTATGCGTAATCAAAGTAAACAAATTCAGGTCGTTAATCAATAGTAATCAATGTTTTTTGGGTTAAGTGAGTAATAACGGGCGATACCTCCAAGGGTCGTTCGTAGTCTGTAGTTATAATCAAAGTCTCCTGGAAGGAGAGTGAGAGTTTGTGTAGAGATCTATACGGGGGTGACTCCCCCACACCTCAGTTGTTCGCTACAGTTAGACTCGACCAGTCTAGGGTGACAAAATCTTAAGATCAATCCCGGCGCACGATAGGTAGCCAAGACAAACGAACTAGTCATTATTATTCATGGTTATAACGACTCAAAAAAATTAATTAATCCAATACCATCTGAATAATCAAGGAAGAGTAATCAAAATCATTCATTGTGGTAGTATAACAATTCGAGAAGTAACTGTATTTTATGTATTCGGAAAACATCAGGTTTTTCGAGGAAATCAACATCACTCGCTTGTATCCTTCTATAACTATAATACAAAACTCCCTTTTTATACACATTTTGAAATCATTCATGCATCAACTTATGGATCTGCACACTTTGATAAACAACTGGCTTTTCAGAAAATATCTGATTTTCTGGGTTTTACAAACTACACAAATCATTTTTATCACAACCCTGCTTATGAACTCACCAACATTTCATATGTTGACGTTTTTCAAAATAACTTGTATTCTCAGGTAACAGGTAAGCTGCAGGGTAATATCAAGTACGTTAGGATGTTATGTTTTAAAAACTCTCGAACAATTTATGTTATGAATGTGTAATGTTTAAAACAATGTACTGGATGTGAACAATATCAGTTGTAATGTATTGATGCATGGTGATGTTTATGTTAAGATTCATGTATATTCATTATGATGATATTCAATTTAAGTCACGCGAGCCCTCGAACGTTTCCGCCGTCTGGTTTCGGGGGTGTGACAGGTTGGTATCAGAGCTCTGTTTATAGTGAACTAGCATATCTAATCCCACATTGATATGCAACTATAAACCAAAGAGGGACTAAAACCACTCTGAACAAAACAAAACTAAACGCAACGATAAAACATCTTTACTTGTGCGATATAGGAAAAAGAACATAATACCAAATCAAGTAAGAAAATACTGACATCTTGGTTAAGTCGCGATTGTATTTAGTTGTATTAAGGGGTGGATGTAGCCTGATCAACTACATTTTCTCCGAAGTACAACTATTACATACTCCGAGAAAACCTCGATGGACGGTAAACCTAAAAACGTACCCCTTTGTTACCCAGAAAAGAACATCAACTCAATTTACATAATAATTAAAACATCTTAGGAATAATAGTACATTTATATACTCTCGCAGACTGTATGGCCGGCTTCCATTACCCCGGAGATCCGTATTTCCCTAATCAAGGAAATAACGGATGGCTGGAGGAGGAACCTGAAGAAGACCCTGAGGAAGGGTCTGAAGAGGAACCTGAGGCGGAAGTCGAGGGCGGACCTGTCGAACCCGTGGAGGTCCTGGAAAAGGAAGCCGAAGAGGACTTCGAGGAGGAACCTAGCGATGATGGTGATTCGGACGCGGAGTCCGAAGTCATCAACCCCCTTTACCCGACTAGGGTGCCCGCCCACCGGATGGGTCCGACTAGCCCTACACCCCCCTGGGGTATCGACCTTTGGAGATGGAGCAGACAGCAGGGACAGCGACCTCCATTTGGCATGTCAATCGAGTTCTACGACTTGAGGGAGGGAGGACCAGCTGATCGCGCGCTTCCGGTCATTGTGAGACGACTGCGGAACACCAGCGACCTGGCTCAGAGCACCGCTGACCAGATGCGGACTAGAGTCGAGCGTGCAGAACAGGAGACGCGAGAGGTCATCCGAGAGTTTCACATGAGGCAGGTGAGGTCGGAGACTCGCCTCCGTGACGCGGAACAACAAGTGGCTCGCCTTCAGGGAGCGTCAACTTCTTCAGCACCACCCTCTGGCACATCCCGCCATGACTAGGACTAGTCATACCTATCCTTAGTATTATGCTTATATGATCTATGCTATGTGCCATCGACTCTATGTTTAAGTGATTACACTACTCATAGAGCCGTTACGCTGCCGAACTTGCACCACTTATGTATGCTCTTTCGAGCAAATTTTCATGTATCAAAATGCGGATAATATTAATGGAAAATTTTATGTGTTCTATTGTGATGTTGTTATCAGTTATCTGTTATGTATCCATGATTGTATGTTAACATGCGAAACTACTTAAGTTCATGCAATACACCTAGTTTATAGGACCACAATCTCACAAAAATCATAGGCACTCAACATCTTTCCGTTCCATGACAGAAAGATGCCCCAACGACCAACCCGTGGAAACCCTGGACCAACCCCACCTGAAGTCAACTCAGCTGCATTCCAAGCAGCTGTATCTGCTGCGGTTACTGCAGCCATGGCGCAAATCCACCAAGGGAACAATGGTGGAGTCAATGGACAAGGGGCTGGGAGTTCGAACAACGGAGCAAATCAAGGACCTACCAAGACATGCTCTTACAAGGACTTCACCAACACCAATCCACGAACCTTTAATGGCACGGGTGGAATGATAACTCTAAAGAGATGGATGGAAAAAGTGGAATCGGTATTCGAGATATGTGAATGCCCCGAGGAGGTGAAAGTGAAGTTCACCGCATGCACATTCGTTGACCAAGCTCTTACTTGGTGGAATGGAAATGTAAAGGCCATGACTCTCCCCGTAGCCAATGCTATGCCGTGGACGGAGTTGAAAGAAATGTTGATGGCTGAGTACTGCCCGTGAGGCGAAATTCAGAAAATGGAGCAAGAGCTGTGGAATCTCACCGTCCGAAATTTCGACATAGATGCATACATAGCAAGGTTTAGCGAGCTGTCACTGTTGTGCCCTGGCATGATTACTTCAGAGGGAAAGAAAATCGAACGATTCATCTGGGGATTAACCTCCCCAATTCAAGGAAATGTAATAGCTGCAAATCCTGAAACTTTCGATAGTGCCAAGAGATTGGCTAAGAAACTGTACGACCACAACAACAAGAAGGGATAGAAGCCAGTAGAAACTGAAGGCAAGAAGGAGAGTGACAACAAGAAAGGAAAGAACAACAAAAGAAAAGGACGACCAGGCTCAGAGTCATCAAAGAAGTAACAGACAGTGACAGTCAATGATACAACCACCCAAGTTCCCTCCACACCACATGCTCCAGCCTCAGCTAATCCAAGTGCCCCTAAGCAGTATTCTGGGAATCTCCCAAAGTGCAACAAGTGCAGTCTTCATCATAATGGCGAATGTAGAGAGATGCACTGTACCAGTTGCAATCGGAAGGGTCACACGGCAAGGTATTGCAGCACCTATCCTCCCCAGAACCAACAACAAGGAAACAACAACAACCGCAACAACAACAACAACAACACCAACAATAGCGACAATAACAAAGGATCAAGCCCCACCTGCTATGGATGTGGAAAGACTGGGCATATCCGTCGAAACTGCCCCAACATCAACAACCCTGGGAACGGAGGAACAGGAAGAGTGCTAGCTATGGGTCAGGGAGAAGCGGTGCAAGATCCTGCTGTTGTTACCGGTACGTTTCTCCTAAACCACACTTATGCATGCATCCTATTTGATACCGGGGCGGAACGAAGTTTTGTGAGTAATAAATTCAAACATTTGTTAAAACAACAACCCCAGAAGCTTAATGAAACCTTTACGGTGGAAATGGCCAATAGGAAAATAGAATCCACTGGGGAAATCTACAACGGATGTACCCTGACCTTAAATCATCACGTCTTTCAAATAAACTTAATGCCTGTTTCCATTAGGAGTTTTGATGTGATTATCGGCATGGATTGGTTAAGCCCCCACCATGCTGAAATTATGTGTCACGAGAAGGCCGTTCGCCTTCGCCTCCCAAATCACGAAACCCTGATTATATATGGAGACAAACCCAGCATGAACCTTCGTCTTATCTCGTGCATTAAGGCACATAAGTATCTACGAAAGAAGGACTTGGCTTTTCTAGCTCATATAGTGGATAAGTCCAAAGAAGAGATCAATATTCGAAACATCCCTGTAGCTTGCGATTTCCCGGATGTCTTTCCGAAGGATCTTCCAGGAATACCCCCAGAAAGACAAATCGAGTTCCGAATTGATCTAGTGCCAGGAGCTACTCCCATCGCCAAATCGCCCTATAGATTGGCTCCCGCGAAGATGCAAGAGTTGTCCAGTCAACTCAGCGAGCTTTTGGACAAAAGATTCATCCGACCCAGCTTCTCACCTTGGGGAGCTCCGGTTCTCTTTGTTAAGAAGAAAGACGGTACCTTTAGGATGTGTATTGACTATAGGGAACTTAACAAGCTCACTATCAAAAACCCCTATCCACTTCCGCGAATCGACGATCTATTCGACCAGCTCCAAGGAGCAAGTCACTTCTCTAAGATAGATCTGCGATCTGGATACCACCAACTCAAAGTCCGGGAAGAGGATATTCCCAAAACCGCTTTCTGAACTCGTTATGGACGTTATGAATTTGTCGTAATGCCCTTCGGTCTAACGAATGCCCCTGCCGCATTCATGGACCTAATGAATCGAATCTGCCGACCATTCCTCGACAACTTTGTCATCGTTTTCATCGACGATATCCTCGTCTATTTCCGAAGCGAAGAAGAACACGGCCGACATCTCCGACAAATCCTGGAAACCCTGCGAACCGAAAGGTTATACGCAAAACTCTCTAAGTGTGAGTTTTCGCTCCGTAGTGTGAACTTTTTGGGTCATGTTGTTAGTCAGGAAGGGATTCATGTGGATCCTTCTAAAGTCAAAACTATCGAAGGATGGGCGATCCCAACGACACCCACCGAAATTCGTCAATTCTTAGGTCTTGCAGGCTACTACAGGAGGTTTATTCAGAACTTCTCCAAGACAGCCAAGCCACTTACCTTGCTTACACAAAAGGGCGTGCCTTTTGAATGGACGGATAAACAAGAAGCTGCATTCCGAACTCCGAAGCAAGCACTCTGCAGTGCACCGGTACTATCACTGCCGGAAGGAACATAAGACTTTGTAGTTTACTGTGACGCGTCGAATCAAGGTTTAGGCTGTGTACTCGTGCAGCGTGGAAAGGTGATAGCTTATGCGTCCCGGCAACTGAAGACACATGAGGTGAATTATACCACCCATGACCTGGAATTAGGAGCTGTGGTCTTCGCCCTGAAGATTTAGAGGCACTACCTTTATGGTACCAAGTGCACCATTTTCACCGACCACAAGAGTCTCCAGCACATCTTAGATCAAAAAGAGTTAAACATGAGGCAACGAAGATGGGTTGAATTGCTGAACGATTACAAGTGTGAAATCAAGTACCACCCAGGTAAAGCTAACGTAGTAGCTGATGCCTTGAGTCGGAAGGATTACTCGAATCGTCGTTTGAAGACTCTCTCCATAACCATCCAATCCCACCTGACCTCGCAAATCAGAGCAGCCCAGTCGGATGCCATGAAGGCAGAAGACAGAACGAGCGAAGCGCTACGTGGAATGGAAAGGAATTTCGAAGTGAAGGAGGACGGAACATATTACTTCATGAACCGCATTTGGGTCCCTAAACTTGGGGGATTCAGAGAAGTAGTCATGAATGAAGCTCACAAGACGCGATACTCCATTCATCCGGGTTCAGATAAAATGTACTTGGATATCAAGCAACATTATTGGTGGCCTAACATGAAGGCAGAAATTGCCACTTACGTTAGCAAATGCCTCACATGTGCTAAAGTAAAGGTGGAATATCATAAGCCCTCGGGATTACTACAACAACCAGTAATTCCCGAGTGGAAATGGGAAAGGATTACTATGGACTTTGTGACCAAACTACCCAAGTCGACTGATGGTTTGGATACCATATGGGTAATAGTCGATAGATTGACAAAATCCGCTCATTTCCTGCCAATAAAAGAATCATACAAGATGGAATGTCTGACAAGGATCTATATCAAGGAAATTGTGAGACTCCATGGAGTGCCAATATCTATCATCTCAGATAGAGATAGTAGGTTTACTTCACGCTTTTGGCAATCCCTTCAGAAAGATATGGGAACACAACTTGACCTGAGCACTGCCTACCACCCACAAACGGATGGTCAAAGCGAACGAACCATTCAAACCCTTGAAGACATGCTTCGCGCGTGTGTGATAGACTTTGGAAAGTCGTGGGATACCCACTTTCCTTTGATCGAATTCTCATACAACAACAGTTATCACTCGAGCATCAAAGTCGCTCCTTTCGAGGCATTGTATGGGCGTAAATGTAGATCACCGTTGTGTTGGGCAGAAGTAGGGGACACTCAGTTAGCAAAAGGACAAACATCAGACAATGCACTAACGGGACCAGAAATCATACGCGAGACGACCGAGAAGATAATTCAAATCAGAGCCTGACTGCAATCATCACGAGACAGACAAAAGAGCTACGCCGATAAGCGGCGAAAGCCCTTGGAATTTAGAGTCGGGGATAGGGTGTTATTGAAGGTCTCTCCCTGGAAAGGGGTGATTCGTTTTGGGAAACGGGGAAAACTAAACCCTCGATACATTGGACCCTTCGAGATTCTTTCCCGAATATGTCCAGTGGCTTATAGACTGCAGCTACCCGTTGAGCTCAGCAGTGTACACCCCGTGTTCCATGTTTCCAATTTGAAAAAGTGTTTATCCAACGAAAATCTCGTCATTCCACTTGATGAGATTGAAATCAACGAGAATCTCCTGTTCATCGAGGAACCAATCGAAATCATGGACAGGGAGGTAAAGCGTACTAAGCAAAGTCGCATTCCGATTGTGAAAGTTCGATGGAACGCGAGACGCGGACCAGAATTCACATGGGAACGTGAAGACCAAATGAAGTAGAAGTACCCTGGCCTATTCTCGCATTCTCAAGTCTAGCTTTCAAAAGAATTTCAGGACGAAATTCCCTCTAACGGGGGGATGATGTCACAACTAGAAATTTTGATGCTTTGTAACAACAACAATGATAACATTTGTGAACCAAAATGAGAAAACATGTATAATGCTTATTCAATAACAACAAAACTTCCATGAAACACCTTATATAAGCACTGCAAATAGTCAACTAAGAATTGGAAAACCTAGAAACCCCGGTTTAAGTCCATTATGGACTAGGATTTCCTTATTGGGCCTAATGGACCAATAAGCTTCCAATTTGACTATTTTGGGCTTAGAACTCCTATGTGGACTCTAATTGGACCCACTTCCACTTATTTTAAAATTTTAGGCCATATTGGGCCTAGAATGAAATAAAATACCCTAATGGGCCTCATTGGGCCATAACTAACCTAATTAACTCTAATGGACTATGAAGCCCATTATTTTGACAAATTGGGCCGTAAACCATCATGGGAGCCCAATGGGCCGAAAAATCACCTAATTGGGCCATAAAATGGACTTAAGCACAAAAAGGCCCAATTTCTTTTTCTTCTTCTCCTCTTCTCGGCCCAACTACACAAATGAGGGGGGGAAAGAGTTGACTTTCCACTTGCCACCTCCTTATTATATTTTGGTTCTCCATGCAATAACTCATATTTCCAAGCAACCATCTTATCATCACTCTCTCTTCTCCTTCTCTCTTTTTCTTCATTCGGCCGAGAACCACAAAGGGAAAGACACACACACACATTTCACTCAAACACTCTCAAAGAAACACTCCTTCTTCTTCATCAAATTTTCGAGAGTTAGAAGCATTCCAAGGAGGTTATTCCACAAAAATCATCATCTTAGGTAAGTTCATGCTTGGATCCATGATCTAGATTCTTTGTATTATCAAAAATCTCTCCTTAACTCATTTAAACTCATGATCACCATCTTAGAAACCTCTAAGTTCGAGATCTTCCAAGAAGGCTTGCTAGGACCAAATTTTCTTCATTTCTTCCTCCTAAATCGAAAACAACAAACAAAGGTGAGTTCATACCCCTCTCTTTTCGGTTTTTATATGTTTTATGGGGGAGAATACAAGAAAATGTGTAGATCTATGTGTATGTGTATGCTATGTATGATTTTATGCATGTATGTGTGATTTTATGTGTTTTTGTGATGAATATGTAATCAAAAGGGAAGAAATCTCGAGATCTATGCCATAAGAAGGAAAACAAACATGATCTAAGTTATATTACACTAAACAAGTCAAGAATATTAACTTCTAAGATTATGATAAACATATCGCAACATAAAACCCATTTTTGGGCTTAAATTGTCAAATAAACAAAAGTCGGGTTAAAAATTGTCATTTACGGTTTTCTTAAGGTTCAAAAGAGTCAAAACAGTTACAAAAAATGTTTTTATGAATATTATGCTCTTCAAGGGACTTGAAATGCAAATATTAGCTTAATGGGCCAATTTTTGGGCTTTTCGGCCCATTAAGCCCAAAGTTGCGAAAAATATGACTTTTAAAGGGCTGAAATGGTAAATTCTTCAAAACAAGGGATAAAGAGTTAAACAAAACTATTTCAAGGGTTAAAAATGATTGTCTTTTCCAAAAAGGATAAAAAATGTAAAGTTTTTGGATTTTGGGCCAAAATTGTAAAAATTGCAAAAGTTTGGGCTTTAACCGAAAAACACTTTTCTGGAAGGGCTGAAACTGCCAAAGAATAAGTTTGAGCTAAAAATATCATTTGAACAAGTCTATGATTCAAAAGTGTCAAGAAAAGAGTTTAAGGGCAAAATTGTCTTTTTTTTTATATAAGGGACTAAAATTGTCATTTTTATTAAAGAAGGGCTGAAAAGGTCAAACCAATATTCTTAAGTCAATTATTTTATTTCTAGAATATTGAGTCAAAAATACTAAACTACGACTTACAAAATTGAAAGATGAATACACGTATAAATCCAAATATCGTTATAAACAAATCGACCGGTCTCGAGTCGATACAAAAATAACAATCGTTCAATCAAACCATCCAACAATTATGCAATACCTAAAACAAGTAAACATTCAAAACTCTGGGCTTGAAAGTTCCAATCATGCTTGTTGGGCCTTTGTGATCCATCCACATGATTTTCGGGCCCAAGAGATAATAATAATAAATGTTATTGGGCCTTCCATGACCCAATTTCATATTAAAGGGACCCTCAATGGCTTTTAAGTGCTATTGGGCCTTAGTGGCCCACTAGCACTGCTAGTAAGGTCCAAGTAATCAAATGCGAAATGGACCAACGTGTCCTTCGTATACCCAACAGCCTGAAATAACTCACGAAAGTAGAAGGACTTTGTTTTCCTCTTCTCCTCGTTTGTTAGGCTTATGCGTAAGCAAAGTAAACAAATTCAGGTCGTTAATCAATAGTAATCAATGTTATTTGGGTTAAGTGAGTAATAACGGGCGATACCTCCAAGGGTCGTTCGTAGTCTGTAGTTATAATCAAAGTCTCCTGGAAGGAGAGCGAGAGTTTGTGTATAGATCTATACGGGGGTGACTCCCCCACACCTCAGTTGTTCGCTACAGTTAGACTCGGCCAGTCTAGGGTGACAAAATCTTAAGATCAATCCCGGCGCACGATAGGTAGCGAAGACAGACGAACTAGTCATTATTATGCATGGTTATAACGACTCACAAAAATTAATTAATCCAATATCATCCGAATAATCAAGGAAGAGTAATCAAAATCATTCATTGTGGCAGTATAACAATTTGAGAAGTAACTGTATTTTATGTATTCGGAAAACATCGGGTTTTTCGAGGAAATCAACATCACTCGCTTGTATCCTTCTATAACTATAATACAAAACTCCCTTTTTATACACGTTTTGAAATCATTCATGCATCAACTTATGGATCTCCACACTTTGATAAACAACTGTCTTTTCAGAAAATATCGGATTTTCTGGGTTTTACAAACTACACAAATCATTTTTATCACAACCCTGCTTATGAACTCACCAACATTTCATATGTTGACGTTTTTCAAAATAACTTGTATTCTCAGGTAACAGGTAAGCTGCAGGGTAATATCAAGTACGTTAGGATGTTATGTTTTAAAATCTCTCGAAAAATTTATGTTATGAATGTGTAATGTTTAAAACAATGTACTGGATGTGAACAATATCAGTTGTAATGTATTGATGCATGGTGATGTTTATGTTATGATTCATGTATATTCATTGTGATGATATTCAATTTAAGTCACGCGAGCCCTCGGACGTTTCCGCCGTCTGGTTTCGGGGGTGTGACAGGTTCTCGGTCTAATGACCTTACGATCATAAGGTTTACGGTGAAATCACCTTACGGTCATAGGGATTACGGTCCCTGAGTTTACGGTCATTGAAGGGTGTACGGTCTATGAGTTTACGGTCATTGAAGGGTGTACGGTCTAAGGAGATACACTAGACCGTAAACACCTTTTGTACATAGAAAAGTGACGATTTGAAGGCAAAACTCAAGAATTCTAACTAGATATAAGTATAAGAGGATGATACTTACGATTTGAAGGCAAAGAAAGGTGTTTTCGGTCCAAAACACTAAGATGTTCTTGAGGATTCTTGAAGATCTAGATAAAAAGTGAAATCCATGGATGAATCAAGAGTGAATCATGGATATAGGAAAGATTAACACCCAAAGGAAGGAAATCACTTAGATTCTTGAGGATTTCTTGAGCAAACTCGAGAATTGTAGAGAGAGAGTAGAGAGAGAAAGCCTTTGAAGTGTGTAAAGGGTGAAATGAAGGCCATATACTCTATATATAGGGTAGAGTTCTCGGTCAAGGGGGGTCCACCCGGCACCGACCGTAAACGGGTTTACGGTCTACACGAGTTTACGACCGTAAACTCGTTCTGACCGTGAGCTCGGCGATTTTCGAGGAAGTTTCAAGT
The DNA here is from genome assembly GCF_052849685.1 of Lactuca virosa. Taxonomy (NCBI): domain Eukaryota; kingdom Viridiplantae; phylum Streptophyta; class Magnoliopsida; order Asterales; family Asteraceae; genus Lactuca; species Lactuca virosa. The sequence goes on from NC_136426.1 coordinate 149,986,874, forward strand.
TTTTCGAGTGATTCCCGGTTTATTCCGAATCGTATAGAATTTTAATTATATACCTAGTAGATTTACTTAACCCAAGAAGTTGACGGAAAATTTAATAAGATTAAATTTTATTAAGGGAGATGGGTTAAAAATAACGGGAGAAATTTCGGGTTGTCACAGAAACACAAAAGGGACAGCAGCCCTTTAGTTCACGGTTTTGATGGCTTTGGAAGGAAGTTCTTATGGCTGAAAATGAGATGAAGGTTGAGAGTAATTCCCTGGAGTATTGGCTGGTCAAATGAGGGTAAAATGAAGAGGAAATTTCGTGGATATGAAGGGGGAAAGAGTGGAAGAGGATAAAGGGACAAAACCTAGACTAGCTTGTGATGGGATGGGAAGTTATGTAATGTGATCTTGACTAGCCACTTGCTTGGTTGGTTGCTTAGAGATAGGGTTAGTTAACTAAGTAACTGCTAGTTAGTTAGAAGTTCTAGTTATGGAGAGGGAAGGTCTTAATCTCGAAAATTAGAAGAGGGATTAAGAAGCATTCTTAGTAAAATGTCTTAAGTGATTAAGCACTTATTAGTTAAGTTGGCACTTATCTCAACCATTTCTATTATCTTAATTGATTTAGACACCATATTCCTTACGTAAAAGAACTTTAAGTCATGACCCATAACTAGTCATCCACTAGATAATAATACATATGTACAAATACATACATGTATTCTTAGTACAAAATAACAATGTAGTTTTTGTGTATTTGAACTTAAATATTTATGTTTTATTATTTTTATTCAAAAACACTTAAATAAATTCTAATTATGCCTTATAATAATTCATTTTATATTTTTATTTATTTAAATATAAAATTTATTGACCAATGTATAATTTCGTGACATTTAACCGGTTAACCATATCGTTAAACACATTTTGTCACTTTGGTTCGTATAGTTGTCAAATTTAGATCCTTCACAACTATTAAGAACACGTTTTACAAAGAACTTAACTTACTTATCAACTAGAGACATGTTGATACAGAAATTAAGTTTGTTGCGTTCAAATGATGTTATATGCTAATTTTCACAAACCAGTGATGGTTCGTAGTCATACATCATAACGAAATTTATCAATAGTTACTTGTTCTATATTTCACAAGAACTTATTAAAATAAAAGAGGTTAAATTCCTTCAACCATTTTTGATAAAATACCCATATTGCTTAATAATCAAAACATAGCATCGTACGATCGTTCCTATTTTTACCAATTGTTACATTCTCCCCCAGTTAAAAGAATTTCGTCCTGAAATTCAACTTGTAGACGGGATATCACTAAATAATTGAGGATATTTCTTTTTCATTTGATCCTCGCGTTCCCATGTGAATTCTGGTCCTCGCTGAGAGTTCCAACGAACATTCACGATAGGAATACGACTTTGTTTTAAACGCTTCACTTCTCGATCCATAATTTCCACAGGTTCTTCAACGAAGTGTATTTTTGTGTTCGATTGTATCTCGTCGAGAGGTATTACGTTGGTGTCGTCGGACAGACACTTTTTCAGGTTGGATACATGGAATACGTCGTGTACTTTGCTCAGTTCTTGAGGTAGCTTTAGTCGATACGCAACAGGACCAATTCTGTCAAGAATTTCGAAAGGTCCAATGTATCTTGTTTTAAGCTTTCCTCTTTTGCCAAAACGAATCATACCCTTCCAGGCTGAAACTTTTAGCATCACTCGATCTCCAACTTTGAATTCTAGAGGTTTACGCCTTATATCAGCATAACTTTTCTGACGGTCACGCGCTGCCTTAAGTCGATCCTTGATTTGAATGATCTTCTCGGTCGTTTCATGGATTATCTTTGGCCCAGTACGCAGTATGTCATTTGTGTTTGCTCGGTGTCACACCCCTCTAAAGCAGAAACGCAAGATATGACAGCGATAAAGGTTTCATTGCAAAAGATAAAGATACATCACCATAGAAATAGTTAAAAGTTTACAACCCATAATTCAAACAAAACAAAATACAAGTTTTTCCAAAATGACATTGTTCAAAAGATAACTTCATAAAATAACTTCCACACGATGCAACATGCTCTATGATGATGAATCTTTATACCCATTTACTAATTATTTCCTGAAAAAGCATGTAAAACGAAGGTTAACTATGAAAATAGTTGGTGAGTTCACAAGTTTACAAAATCATGATATGGTATAAAACTTTCCATAAGTATAAGTACATTGCTATAATGAGAAACAAAGTTCATTGCTATAATAAGAAACAAAGTTCATTGCTATAATGAGAAACAAAGTTCATTGCTATAATGAGAAATAAAGTTCATTGCTATAATTAATAAGCAAGTTTATATGTATAGGAATAAACAATGAGTTCACAACCAAGCCTATGACTGATGCCCTATCAAGATCTATGCTTATCGTTCCATAGATTAATATGGTATCATGCACTCAAGCAATCGGGCGAGTGACGAGTTGTCAATTCCTAATAGCGCTATTAATAATGACCATTGGCTCAAAGAGTTAATAGTTGGAGTAAAGTGGAAGGGACTTAAGACGATAAGGCCTCATGTTTTAACAATAACATATACATACACAACAAAATATAGCAAAATATAGCAATCAAGTTTGATACAATTCGATATCAATACATCATTCATAAATAATTTGGACATGCTTTTCCACCCCGAAACATAAAAACCGGAAATAGGGGGAAGGTGTGAATACTCACAATGCTTCAAGTAGCTACAAGTGGTTCCTAGGAATACACCAACGCCTTACTACCGGGATCCTACGACATCAAACACACGCTAGTGAGTTTCTATGTCGTAATCTAATGCTAATATACTAAATTCTACATATAGAGAAATGCCAATTTTTTGTTCTAATATTGGTTTTATATTAAATGGGTAACAATTTTTCTGAAATTGTGATATTTTATAACTCGTATGATTAAGATAATTTTGGATATTATTTTCCAAATTTTTGGAATATTAATTGAGGGTATTTCAACACATTTAAAGGTGTTTTAAACTCCTAAAATCCAAAAATATTATCAAATAGTTTCCAAAATTCATCAAATTGTAAATTTTCATTGCAAATATAGTAGAGGTCTTCCATAAATTCTCTCCTGAATTTTTTATGTGTTTAACTATTTTTCCAAATTTTTAAGCCTTCATAACAATATAAATTCGTGCAAAATAGCATCCAAATCATAAAAATTCCCAAACTTTTTATATTACTTCCACTAAACATACTTAAGCTGGGAAAAATATAGAAATGGGTTTCTAAATAGTTTAACCCGATTTTATGATTTTTGTGCATTTATTCTAACAAAAATGGAGATAAATATAAAACAGTTTCCCAAATTTCCCAAACTTTGTTTAACACTGTTAATATACATATAAAAGCTGTGACAAATATAAAAGATATTTTTCAATTAGTTTTTCTATTTTTCTTTGTTTTATTCTCTTGAATAATCATTAATTGGTGAATAATTATCAAACAATTAAATTAAATTTCCAAAAGTTTTGTAAACTTCATTTACAGTGTACATAATTCGATAAAAATAATAATGGTGGTTTTTATATACTGGAATCCAATTTTGTGGATTCAACTGTATTTAATCTTAGAAAATAAAAGAAAAATACTATACGGAATATAAAAATCATCTCAATTTTTATTTAGAGATCTAATATAGTATAAGGTCTTCTGGTAAATTGTCATGAATTTTGGATGAGCAGAACTATTTTTCCATTTATTAGTCCATTATAAATACAAAAATCGGAGACAAATAGTTATGCATTATGAACAATTTTGAAAATATTCGTCTGAGTAGTCCACATGTAGTAGGATCTGCGAAAAATCTTGGATAGCCTTTTCATATTACCTAAAGTGGTTTTATGATTTATTTGGATTAAACAAAAAGATAATTCAAAACCATAGCAAACAGTAACCAAAATCGATGAAACTCACTGAGATATCATCATTTACTTTAGGGGTCATCCCCGAATTTACCTAGGATTTATAGACCTCAGAAAATATTTTAATTGATTTATGGCCTTGTTTTCTTGTAATAATTCTGTTAAATTAAAGAAACAATAAAAACTCTTGGAATTTTCCAGATCCTCATATCATCTTACTAGGAATCTGAGAAAAAATTTATTTCGAACATAAAAGGTTATCTAGATTTTTTTATGAATAAAATCATTTACATGCACTATTAACAATGTACTTTGATCATCAAGCTCTTTAACTTGATGTCCATCACAAGCATCATGGTTTGTAGACCATGTATGGACATATTTTGGTCATAGTGATGTTTTCAAAAGAAAAACTTGAATGCATAAGCTAGATGAACCTTTAAAACTTGTAAAAATTCGTATTTTAGGGTTTGACATAGGTTTTGGTCCTTGGATTTCACCATTAAACAACATGCATGTTGTTTTTGGGTGAAACCCTACCACCATCATCATCAAACTCGAAATTTCATGGACATGTTCATGTATGTTCATAAAGAATGGTGTAGAAGAAGGAGAAGTGCAAGAAAAACCTTTAAAACAAGAAGGAAAGTGAAGGAAAATGAAGGATTTTCGTGATTACCTTGAAGAACAACCCTAGAAGATGAAGATTTGAAGGTTGAGAGGTGTTCTTGGCTAGATAATTTCGTGGGTTTGGAGATAGAATGAGAGAGTTTGAGTGTGGTAAATGGGTGGAGTGTGAGAGAGAGTGTAGAGAGGGATGTGAAGTGTAAGAATGGATTTAATGATTGAAGTTTTAGGGAAAAGAGAGTATGGGAGAGAGGGTGGACGAATTTTATGAGTATAAGAGAGGTCCTCTCTCTCCTAATTCAAACTAAATAAATTCCCTTCAGTTTTTATAAAACCTAAATTTTTATAAAAATGCTTCTTTAAGTACTTCTTGATTTATTTAAGAATCTTTGTTTTTAGCTCATAGAATATGATTTTTGTTTGATAATTCAATCTTTATATCTTTGATTATATCCTATAACTTAATTATTTAAATTTGATATAATGAGGTTCATAACAAATCTTATAGAGTTTTTAGGTTTTAAAGTTTATAAATTTGGATTTTTGGGCTCTTTAGGGTTTTTGGAACAGTGTTTGATATTCACCGTCATATTGAAATGAAATTATAAGGTTTTAATCTTTTTTTAGGGTTTTATACCCTTTTTCAATCATAACAAATGTTTGGAGTTCGTTCTAGTTCGGGTATTGGAATTTCCTATGGTAGCTAGACAACTTATTATAATCGTAAGAGTCAAGTATATTAGTCCTAGATTTTAGTTGGATCCTAGATTATACAAGATTGTGACCTAATTTTTGTTACTAGTGTTGGATTAATGTCTAAGTCCATAACTATAATTGGTAAGACTTGACCCGACCCGGCATGGTCCATTTGGGTTGCATGGCATCATGCATTTGGATAGACTATAATGAGAGAAATAACACTTAAGGTTGGTTAATATATTATAAGTTCTAATATATTAATAAGTAATTAGTATTGATCAAGAATTAATTTGGAATTAATTAAGTGATCAAAAGGAGACTAATTAAATATATGGGTTGATTGTGTAAATCATTCATTCTTATATATGTGGGCTTGTGATCCAAGATTCCTTATGTTGGACTAAGTCCATGGGGTGACCCATAGATACTCCATGGAGGTTAAAATCCATGGAGCATAAGGAATGGGTAAAGTTATGAGTTACATGGTGTAACCCTAATAGCCACCATATAAAAGAATCCCATGGCTCAAGAAATCGTGCACTAATGTGTGAGTGTGAGGGCTAGACGATTTCAAGGAGTGTTCAAGTTTCTCTCAAGTTATTCCAAGTATATTTGGTGTTGTGTGAACCATTTGAGGTGTCACACTTGGGGCACTAGGCACTCAAGCTTCATGAAGACATTCTACATCAAAGAGGTATGTATTCTATCTTGTTATATTTATTATTTTGTATGCTAGATTAGGATAATACCTTGGATGTTCATAATTGTATGTATAATAGAGAAAACATAGATCCAAGGTATTTAGGGTTGCATGTACACTTAGGAGTGTTAGAATGCTCATAACCCAACTGTGGTGTCAGAGCCTAGGTTTGTTTTCTTGTTATACTTGCAAAAGTAGCTGAAAAATCGAGTTGGATGCATATATTCGATTGCTTTGGTTGGAATTGGACTAGGAACATTACCCTAAGATGTTTTTGGACTTATAAACTTGTTTTTGATGTGGTAATGTTCATGCTAATCCAATTTCTAAGATAATTGTCATAATTTCAAGATTTGTATTAGTTTGTATGTTCATGCTAATTTCTTGAAGATTGATGATTTGAATTATCTTGTTCTTATGAGGTTCTTAGATTAATAGAAAAGTTGTGTGAAATAGTTGTTTTCAATCCATTTTAATCTAAGAGTTGATTCCAGAGTGTGATTTTGTAACTTGTCCTTAAGTTATATGAAAAGTCACATTTAAGAATCATAAAACTCATAAAAGTTGGCAAAGGTTACAAAATGAAGAGTCTAGTTCTAATTAAATGGTTTTATGACTCCATAACTTGTCCTCAAGTTATGGAGGTTCAAGAGTCTCTTCATTAAATTAAAAAAAAAGTGTAACCTTAATTAGTTCCATAAGTTACAATTAAAAAAAGTTATTTTTTTTATTAATTAGTTTAAAGTCTTCCATAACTTGTCCTCAAGTTGTGGAACTTGAAGAGTTTTTTTTTTTTTTTTTTTTTTTTTTTTTTTTTTTTTTTAATTAAAACTACTTTAAACTCATAGGTTATGGAATTAATTAGTTTTGAATAGTTTCAAAACTTGCCCTCAAGTTTTGGAATTTGAAAAGTTTTCACTTATGAATACTTTAATTCCAAGTTAGCCCTTAGAATTTTAAAAAGTTAAAATTCAACCCTTATACTTTATAATATTATAAGTTAATAATATTTATATATATGTATAAGAGTAAAGTCAGTCTTACCGTTAGTAGGCCTCATTCACGAAGCCGGTCTATAAGGGGGGTATAAGGTTACTGCCTATAAAATGGCAGTTTGATGGGTGTCCACTCTCACCCACCGCTTCCTTGACTGGTGGAGGGTCGTTAGCCGAACGGGTAGGACAAGGACTATAATTCTCCTTTCATTAAAAGTATTAATGATAAATACTAAGTAACTAAACTCTTATTAATACCCAATCTTAGTTACTTAGGAAAATGTGAATTTGATGCTAACCCATGAAATTACACTTTGCACTTTGCTTAAGTCGTTAGTGGAGCGTGTGTGGTTAACCGGCACACTAACCTGGACTTAACAAGATAGGCAAAGGGTAACTTAATATTTATCATAGTATCGGTGGAGCGTGTGTGGTTAACCGGCACACTGATTAAGGGGTACATATTAAGGGTACCAAGTATATTTGCATGGTTATTCACACCTTGTTTTGTGATCCTCGGCATCCCAGTCACAAAACCTGAAGGGCACACTCGAGATTGAAACATGCCTTTGAACAGTTCAATGAATCTCAAAGATCTAGGACTTTCAAATCCAATTAAAACCTAATAAATTATTTCGTTTTTCATGGTGGAAATTGGTGAATCGTCATTCACCTACCTTCAAATATTTTATAGCTTGGATTACGGCATCCCTCTTCTAAGTTATAAAATAGTTTGTTGGGTCCTAGCCTTAATATTTCATATTGGGTGTCATATTAAGGACTTTAAATCAACTATCTTGAATATCTCCCAAAAAGATGTCTGGTCTAGCATTTATGATCTTCCCAAATCTCTTGAAACAAGCTTTCCTAAATGAAGATGATGTCCCATGGATATCATACTTCTTTCACCTCCTCCAATTATTCTCCCTAACCCACAAGTTCCTAAGAAGTTTAAGGTCACTCAAGCCCTATTGGCAAGGCAAGGTCTAGGTGTGATCACATCTTGGAGATGTAGTCACATATTGACAAGCCGGGAGAGTTGGGTGTCAAAGTCTTGAGAAAGTTGGTGGCTCAACTACTTTCTAAGTCACATAGTGAGTTCTTTTGGGAATCCTATGAAACAGACTAAGACAAGACCCTTAATGATCTTATCTATTTGCTAAGATCAACTTCCTAAAACGCTATGGACATTGACAATGATGCCATTGGATATCCAGTAAAGCTCTCTCTTCCCAATGGAAAGGGATCGGCCATAGTCAACTATGTTGACCCAATGGTAAAGAGAGAGGCGAAGTCTGAGATAGTCCCATTATCAAGGATCCATAGGTAACTATTGCCAAAGGAAGGGGCATTGGTTACGAAGCTGCCAAATTTACCTAAGGATGTTAAAGTCAATAAGTTTGGCTCTACTTCAGGTAAAGTCCATTGTCTAACTCTATTAAGTACATGCTGATTCTGATCGCGAAGATGGATTTCAATCGCATGGTTCGGTGATCAGAATTTTGGGCTATTACTTAAGAGTTATGATATTTATATTGCTTAGGAATAGATAACAACAAGGTTTTCATATGGATTGTAAGGATAAGTTTTTCCGCAAAGTTTTAAAATAAAAGAAAAAAGGTTTTGATTTTATTTATTTTAAGTATCCTTACAATGGCATTTGTGAAAAGTTGTTGCTTATAAGATTCCATTGATAGCAATATTGGAAAAATGGATTTGATTCTTTCGGTTGTGGTAGTGTCTAATATTACCAAATAAGGAAAGATTCTCATCACCCAAGGTTCAATTGGACCGAAACATGGAATCATGCAAGTTGTATAGTATGATGAATGAGAACTTTCAGCTTGGAAAATTAAGACTAATTCCTTATGTGAATAAGGAAAGGACTAAGGGATCGAGTACACATTCTTGTGCACAGGTCAAGTCCACCACAAAAGATCAAGAAGACTATTCGTCATGATTTACTTAAGTTCAATAAATATGGTTATACTTATAAGTTTAAGTATAAGTCTGTAGCATTGGAGAAGTTTCAATGTGAGACAGAACGAATAAGAAGAATCAAAGTATGGCAGAAAGATAAAAGTTTCTCAAATCTGAAAAGATGGGAGAGTACTTTAGTATCATGTTTATGATCATCTTAATGATTAAGATACCATATCACAATTGGTCCTCTAAAGTCAAGAAGATGAGTCATGAATTGTTGAAATGGTTAAATCAAAAAGATGAGTCATACTTCGTTCCAAAACAATTCTTAGAGTCATACTCCAAGATTGTAACTTGAGTGACATATCTTAAAGAGGGTTTGTTAACACTAGTCAAATGTAAGAGTAAAAGGTTATCTACTCTTGTACATTTGAAATTGGTAAGTTGTGATGTTTTGGATAAAACAGAGACCAACTTAGGCCAATTGTGTAAAGTGTTAGTCTTGATAAAGAATCCGCACTATCTCTTGAATATTTGACAAGGGAGTCTTATATGTCAAGAGGACAGTGGGAGTCTTAAAGCTCTTGAAAGTTTCAATACTTAATCAAGAATAAAACCTAAAGTCCTTCACTAGCACACGACTTGAGGTTTATAACCTATCGTGTTGAAATTTTTGTGCCTATTCAAGTTGGCTTTGCATAGGAGTTCTGAGAGTTCTCAATTGGTTGCACAACTACTTGGAAGCAATGGCAGGCACCTGAGCTGCCAAATGGCAAGAATTTAAGATTTCACAAGTTAATCAATATGAGTTTGGATTTGTCACTAACCTTGTCTTGTGATTATGGTTTTGACAAATTCACATGGATAAGAACACATACACTATTAAATCTAAGTGTCATAAGGTTTCTCTCCGATTCATGAAAATGATGGTGAGGAAACACTTTCACTAAGTAGATTTTAGCTAGATAGCAATTGTGATATTTGCATTCTCAAAGCCGTTAGTGGAGCGTGTGTGGTTTACCGGCACACTAACATGGACTTGTGAGAAGTGGCAAAGGTCTAAACAATTGAGACTATGATTACGACATCCCTTTTCATAGTTCTAAAATTGTTTAGACACACATGTGAGCTATCTAAGAGAGGTGTATGATTTTGATAAAGTTTTATCAAAACAATCTAGTATCAGAAATCTGAACTTTGGTAAGAAAGTCAGCTGATTTCTGAGTACATGTCAAAGCTAGTGGGAGCATAAGTGTTGTGCTAATAATCATCATGTTAGTGGGAGCATGATAATTATGACAAAGGTTGCAAGTTAGCAATGTTAATTATAGAAAACAAAAGTTTCAATTCGTGAGGTTGCAGGGGTTGAAAAAGTTGTTTTGCTATAATTAAGGGAGAGGAAATTATACTTCATTTCAATTCTAAAAGCTTAGATTGAGATTTTAATTGTATTTAATCAAGGATATATATATATATATATATATATATATATATATATATATATATATATATATGAATTTCATGTTGGAATGGCTCAACATAAGGAAATTCTATATATGGGTCCATTATTTGCGTTCTAAAATTCGATTATGATTACGGCATCCCTTTTCATAATCTGAATTTTGAGAACTTGGCAAATTGAAATGGAAATATTATAGCAAAAGACTGGTTTAGTCTTTATGTGAGACATCATGAATCGTGTCCCATATGCTTCGGATATAGGATCGATTACATGTGCTATATTCATCCTTTCTAAAATTTTCCAAATGCCTGGGGCATTATGAAGGGAAAAGGTCTAGAATTGGATATGACTAAAATGATTAAGCAATTGTCGAGGACAATCTAAGGTTTACCAAAGATTGGTTGCTCGAGGACAGTTGGAAGTATAATGTTAATTCTGGAAGGACCATATTGACATAATCTATAAGGAGGCAACTCTTGTTCAGAAGTGATAGTCAAAATGGAATATGGAAATGTTTCAAAGTTAGAAATTATTCAATCTGTGTAAGATTAGGAAACTTAATGAAAGAAGGATGTTTCCAAGGAGCTGATCTCCTTTGGAATGCTCTGTAATGATTGTTGTCAAGTCTTTCTGACTTTGTGCATAATCATTAAGAGGATCAATGCATATAAGTTTAGAATCTAACAGATTTCAGTAAATGGCATGAATTTGGAATTCTTGCATTTGCAATAAGGATTTGGGACTGTGAAAAGAGGATCATTGGAGTGATGTTCAATTGATCTATTTTACAAAGTAAAGATCATAGATAAACATACTATGCATACTTGGTGTATGGCATGACTAGTGTTTAGAAAACATAGTGTACATGCTTGGAGCATGGGACAACTATTGTTTTAAATTCAAGTATAAAGTTGATAAAACTGAAACAATGAATAATGAGTAATCAGTATGGTGATAAATAAAAGTGTTTATTTATATTCATAGGGTTTGATACCATATTTGATTCATTTATTCTTGTGTTTCACTTTGCATGTTTTGACTTCCAGAATAACTAAGTCACTCTTCCTGAATGATTAAGTTATTCAAACCATCCACAGTCGGTCATATGTTGGAAGTAGATATGAATCAAGACTGTCATGGGTTGGTTTGTAGAGGTCCAAGTTGGTGGACAAAGTGGTGCTACAACACTCATGAGTGCTCATAAGTTCTGAGTATTGGATTCAACTCGCGCTCATTTGAATCACTTCATGGATTTTATCACGAGTGATCATGAGACGATAATATCTTATATTCTTCAAACCTAGAGATATGAGTTGTTACTATGAGTTGGTTATACATTGATTGCACGAAAACGCATTGGTAACTCGATGTTATAAAACGTGCCTTTGTGTATGATTCAACAAGTAGTAGAACAAGCCATATGAGTCGAAGTTTGTCCATTCCTTTTACCTTCGGGATAAAAGCGATATTTGTGGGCCCCTCGATGATTTAAAGATGATACATGTGAGTGCTTGGCCAAGCCAGGACTGATTTGATTTGTTCAATCAGTCAGTCATCATGAATCGGAAATCGGGAAACAACAAATGGACAGAGAGAATGATTGATAATCCATGTCTCAGTCCATATGATATCTAGAATGGAGGAATATATGATCCCTTATCTAATGGACAAGTCATTGACAAAGGTCAGAGTTCATCGACAAGGTCAGAGTTCGACAGAAGCTTTTGAGAGCTACGATTGCTGATCGGTTCCTGAAGTCATACGCAATAATAGTTTTAGACTTATCTAAGTGGGAGACTGTTGGATTAATGTCTAAGTCCATAACTATAATTGCTAAGACTTGACCCGACCCGGCATGGTCCATTTGGGTTGCATGGCATCATGCATTTGGATAGACTATAATGAGAGAAATAACACTTAAGGTTGGTTAATATATTATAAGTTCTAATATATTAATAAGTAATTAGTATTGATCAAAAATTAATTTGGAATTAACTAAGTGATCAAAAGGAGACTAATTAAATATATGGGTTGATTGTGTAAATCATTCATTCTTATATATGTGGGCTTGTGATCCAAGATTCCTTATGTTGGACTAAGTCCATGGGGTGACCCATGGATACTCCATGGAGGTTAAAATCCATTGAGTATAAGGAATGGGTAAAGTTATGAGTTACATGGTGTAACCCTAATAGCCACCATATAAAAGAATCCCATGGCTCAAGAAATCGTGCACTAATGTGTGAGTGTGAGGGCTAGACGATTTCAAGGAGTGTTCAAGTTTCTCTCAAGTTATTCCAAGTATATTTGGTGTTGTGTGAACCATTTGAGGTGTCACACTTGGGGCACTAGGCACTCAAGCTTCATGAAGACATTCTACATCAAAGAGGTATGTATTCTATCTTGTTATATTTATTATTTTGTATGCTAGATTAGGATAATACCTTGGATGTTCATAATTGTATGTATAATAGAGAAAACATAGATCCAAGGTATTTAGGGTTGCATGTACACTTAGGAGTGTTAGAATGCTCATAACCCAACAACTAGGTCATGGCATGATATGCATATATGGTTTATAAAAAGTTGCATGAGTCCGAGAATAACCTGAATTGGACAGTTGTCACAGTATCCCCCACCCAAAAGAATTTCGTCCCGAAATTCAATTTACGTCATCATTTGTCAACGCATGGAAAAAGTTGCAGATATTTTTCCTTCATGAAGTCCTCATGCTCGCAAGTGTAATCTGGCCCGCGTTTCGAGTTCTATCGAAATTTCACAATCGGAATATTACTCCGATTGAGTTGCTTCACCTCTCTGTCGAGGATTTCTATCGGCTCCTCAATGAAATTCAGCTTATCATGGATCTTGATTTCCTTCAGAGGTACTATCAATACTTCATCGGCTAAACATTTCTTAAGATTGGAGACGTGGAATGTGTCGTGAATGGCGCTTAACTCTTGGGGTAATTGGAGTTTATATGTCACCGCACCGATCCTTTCAATGATCTCAAAGGGTCCAACATATCTTGGGCTTAGTTTTCCCTTCTTACCAAAACGTACAAGCCCTTTCCAAGGCGACACCTTTAGAAGTACCTTGTCTCCAACTTGGAATTCTAATGGTTTTCGACGATTGTCCGCATAACTTTTCTGACGATCTCTGGCGGCTTTAAGCCTATCTCTGATGATAGCAATCTTGTCAGTTGTTTCCTGGATAAGGTTGAGTCTAGTCAACTGTCTATCTCCGATGTCTGTCCAACATGAGGGCGAACGACACTTACGTCCATACAATGCTTCATATGGAGCACATTGGATACTCGTGTGGTAACTGTTATTGTAGGAAAACTTGATTAGAGGCAAATGAGTATCTCAAGTTCCTTTGAATTCAATGGAATACACCCGTAACATATCTTCCAAGGTTTGTATTGTTCTCTCCGTCTGCCCATCTGTCTGAGGGTGGTAAGTTGTGCTTAAATTTATCTGAGTTCCTAGAGCCTTTTGTAACATCCACCACAATCATGATGTGAAACGACTATCTCTATCAAAAATGATAGATAGAGGTACACCATGCAGAGAAACAATTTTGTCGATGCAGACTTGGGCCAAATTTTTCATCTTGAAGTCTTCCCGAATAGGGAAAGTGAGCAGATTTCGTCAGTCGATCCACTATGACCTAAATTGAATCATGACCTTTAGAAGTCCTAAGGAGTTTGGTAACGAAATCCATGGATATCTGCTCCCATTTCCATTGTGGAATTTCAGGATGTTGCAGTAAGCCGGATGGTTTTTGACGTTCAAACAATTGAGCATGTCAAACACTTCCCAACATACAAGGTGATATCCTTTTTCATTCCAGGCCACCAATAGTACTCTTTAAGATCTTTGTACATCTTATCTACTCCAGGGTGGATTGAGTATTTAGATCGATGAGATTCCTCTAGTACCATGTCTCTCAAATTTTTAACCCTTGGAATCCAAACTATGTCCTTAAAATAATGTACTTCGTCGGGTTTGGTTTCAAATCTCACTTCTAAACTATGATTTGAGATTTCAAGCTTGTCTTAATTACCATTCCCAAAGCCCTCACACGGGAAGATTTCACTCTTTATTTTCTGCTAAGAGTGTCGGCTACTACGTTAGCCTTACCTGGGTGATATCGTATCTCACAGTCATAATCACTAAACAACTCTACCCATCTTCTCTGTCGCATGTTTAACATTTTCTGATCTAGGATATGCTCAAGGCTTTTGTGGTCGGCATAAACGATGCAGTTGGTTCCATACAAATAATGCCTCCATATCTTAAGAGCTAAAACTATGGCTCCTAGTTCTAGATCGTGGGTTGTATAATTCTTCTCATGCGGTTTGAGTTGTCTGGAATCATACGCAATGACCTTATCTTTTTGCATTAACACACATCCTAAACCTTGATGAGATGCACCACAATACACTACAAAGTTCTCTGATCCCTCTGGTAAGGCCAGAATTTGTGCATTGCATAGTTTGTTTTTCAGGATTTGGAACGCTTCTTCATGTTTCTCTTCCTAGAGAAATTTTCTGTCCTTTTGGGTCAAAGATGTTAATGGTTGAGCAATCCTTGAGAAATTCTCAATGAAGCGTCTGTAGTACCCAGCTAATCCTAGAAACTGTCGTATTTCCGTCGAGGTTTTGGGGGCTTCACACTTCTTGATTGCCTCAATCTTAGCTGGATCTACATGAATTCCTTTTTCGCCGACCACATGACCAAGGAAATGTACTTCCCGAATCCAAAATTCACACTTAGTGAACTTGGCCTACAATTTTTGCTCCTTCAATAGCTCTAATATTAAATTCAAATGTCGTTCATGTTCTTCTTTGGTTTGTGAGTAAACAAGTATGTCATCAATAAATACGGTTACGAACTTGTCTAGGTATGGTCTACAGACCCTGTTCATCAAATCCATGAAAATAGTTGGCACGTTCGTTAGTCCAAAAGGCACAACTAAGAACTCATAATGTCTATAACGGGTTCTAAACGCTGTTTTATGAATGTCTTCTTCGTGAACTCTTAGTTGATGATATCCTGATCGGAGGTCGATCTTTGAAAAGTATGAAGCGCCCTGCAACTGATCGAACAAGTCATCAATTCGAGGAAGAGGATATCGATTCTTGATTGTCAACTTGTTTAGTTCTCTGTAATCAATACACATTCGGGAGGACCCATCTTTATTTTTGACGAACAACACTAGGGCTCCCTAAGGTGGAAAACTTGGTTGTATAAACCCCTTGTCTAGAAGTTCTTGAAGTTGTCCGGACAATTCTTGCATCTCGGATGGCGCAAGGCGATATGGTGCTTTTGCTACTGGTGCTGCTCCAGGAATTAAGTTGATCGGAAATTCGACTTGTCTGTGTGGGGGTAGACCGGGTAATTCCTCCGGAAACACTTCGGGATAGTCTTGAACCACCAGGATCTCTTTGATTTGTTTAGCTTCAGGTTCTCTTTCTACCACATGGGCCATGAATGCAATACAATCCTTCTTCAGGTACTTGTGAATCTTCATGCTTGACACAATGTTTAAACTTCTTCCTGGCTTATCACCGTGTATGATAAGGGTTTCGTCATTGGGGAGAGGTACCCTAATGATTTTCTCATAACAACCAATATCCGCTCTATTCTTGGATAACCAATCCATTCCTACTATGACATCAAAACTACCTAGCTCTATGGGAATTAGGTCAATGCTAAAGAGTTTATCAGCTAAGTTCAAAGTACAACCTGTAATTATTTCATTAGCACTAATTTCATACCCATCAGCAAGTTCAATAGCATTAGTATTCCTGATCTTTCTCGATTTCAAGTCAATTAATGGTCTAAATGCTAAAGAAACAAAACTCCTATCTGCTCCCGCATCGAATATTACTGATGCAATGTGATTGTTTAGGAGGAATGTAGCTGTAATCACTTCAGGGTTTTGGCGAGCTTCTTCTGCACCAATCACAAAGGCTACACCTCTTGGCCGCCCAACTTGATTTCCTTGGAAATTTTACCTAGCATGGTCTTGTCTATTGTTACCAGGCCCCCCGTTTAGTTTGGGACAAGCATTACAGAGGTGATCAGTACTCCCGCACTCGTAACATGCCCTTTTTCCATACTTATTCAACTTACACTACTTCGGGTAATGGTCTGTCTGGTTACATTTTTGGCACATGGGGCAAGCTTCCTTGTGATGGAAGTTACACTTATTGCAGTTCGGATGCGGTCCTGTGTATTGCTTTCGCTCCTGAGTTTCCACGACTTTCTGTTCCTGAGTTTTCACTGGTTCTAGCTCCTGGGCTCTCACCATAAAGTTTCTTGAGACTTTCTTCTTCCCTCTTGACTTGCCTCCAGACTTCTTCTCTCCTTGATCTGTTGGCTTCCTCTTGCTACTAGAGTTTTCCTTTGTCGAGGCTCCCGTTCTTATCACATCATTGGTTAGTCGATTTGCTAGACTTACTGCACTTTGAATGGTGGTTGGTTAGGTGCAGTAACCATTCCTCGAATCTCAGGTGCCAAACCCCAAAGGTAGCGGTCAATCCATTTCTCCTCAGGAGTGACCATGTGAGGTACCAGTTTTGCTAGCTCATGAAATCAGACTGTGTACTTCTCTATTTGTGTTCCAACCATAGAATGGTTCCAGAACTCAAATTCAAGCTTCTGAATTTCATCCTTGGGACAATACTCCTCTATCAGTAGCTTCTTCAGGTCTTCCCAAGTTAGCTAATATGTCGCTGCATGGCCTCGGGTTTGCACTAGGGTATTCCACCAGTTCAATGCCCTATCCTGGAGTAGACAAGTCACATAATCCACTTTGTTGCGTTCGAGGCATTTTCTAATGTGAAGGACCGACTCCATGCTGTCAATCCACTTCAGCAACCCGACCGCACCTTCCTTTCCATGGAATTCCTTAGGTTTACAGGTCATAAAGGACATGTAGTTGCATTCTCTTTCGTTGCTTCCTTGATTTCCTCCTCTACTTCCTTGGGTTGCATTAAGACCCGCAGTTACTTGGGTAACAATGTTTGGGATTGCTGCCATGAGTTGTAGTGCTACCAATTGAGCAACATCGGGTGTTTCGTTCTGTGGGCGCCCGCGAGTAAGCCTTCCTGCCATGGCTCTAAGGCACAAGAGAAAAAAAAATACATATAAATATTTAAAAATAATGTATAATGTCTGATTCACTACCATTTTTAAAACCATATGTGTTGTTGTCACACCCCAAAACCAAGAACGGCGGAAACGTTCTGGGGCGGAGGACGTCATGTAAAGTATGACAACAGTGTAAAGTAGTAAACAAGCAACAACATCATCCATTGCATTAATAGTAAGATTTTAATACATGTGTTCTTTCATAGAATAAAATATGAATATAATGTATCAAAATAAAAGACGAGTCTTGACTGCTCCGTCTTCTCAAAACCTGGTCATCGTACCTGTCTACTGGTGACCTGAGAATACAAGTTATTTTGAAAGCGAGTATCAGCTTTAAAGCTGGTGAGATCATAAGTATTTTAGTGTCATTGATTTGTAAAACTGTAAAGAAAGACTCGTAATTGTTTTATGAAAACTTTATATGAGTATGAAAAGCCCTAGAAAATCCCATATTTCCTATTAGTATAAAAGCAGTCTTCTATCAAGACCCGACTGTTTTGAAGGTTTGCACCTCTACAAAAATGAAGGTTTTTCCCCTAGTATAACTATTATTATCTAAATATAACTATACGTAGACGTGTATGTGATAAAATCACAAAGTATTTGTAATAGGGAAAATAATATTTTGCCTCAGCAGTTACACTGCTGACTATAAAGTAATAAAACATAGACTCCAGGTGGTATCGAATTAACAATACGCCTCGAAACGTCTAAATGAATGAAGTGTAGACTCCAGGTGGTATCGAATGAACAATACGCCTCGAAAAGTCTAAATAAAGTGTAGACTCCAGGTGGTATCGAATGAACAATACGCCTCGAAAAGTCTAAATGAAGTGTGGACTCCAGGTGGTATCAAATGAAAAATACGCCTCGAAAAGTCTTATATAGTATATAATATATTCGTATAGACTCATGAATGAACTGACTCTTGTGTGATTTATTATACTAAGAATAGTAAATAGTATCTCCTAACTATACCCATTATAGTTACTAGTAATATATGTATATAAATAAGTGGAAGGATGCCTTTGCTACCTAAAGGTACTGAACTGACTGATAGAACTTTTATGTCTATATATGTATACATAATATATAACTAATATTTAGACGACCTTCGGACAATTAACGGGGTACCCTAAGTCCACAACCAAACAAGGAACAGGAAGTAAGGCGAGTTAGCAGTCCTAAGTCCTTTAAACATTACTTATATAACTATACATATAGAGGCACGCAATTGATAATATAAAAGTTTAAAAGAAGTTTTGTAAAACATTTGAGAAGTTTAATAATAAGAAATGAGTGACTTGGTGTCAATTTATAAAATGATTTAAAAGCAGTTGGTTTGATATAAACAATTTAAAGTATAAGAAATCCCTTATTTGGAACACAGATTGAAGTACATGAAAACCTTTGTTTGAAACATAGATATAACAGGATTTGAGAGGAAAGGCGTAGTTTAGAAACAAGTTTGATAAAGATTTTAACGTGTAAAAACATTCGAGAAATCATTTTGAAGTAGTTTGCTTGATAAAACAGCTAAAAGTATAGTAAAACCATAGTTTGATAGTTATTAATCACATGTGATTGATACGATAACTATCATGATTCAATTTGTATCCCCCCCCCCATAAAAGCATTTAAAAACATTTAAAAGGTTATTAAGGGGTATGAACTCACCTGCAGTGAGTGGTTTGGATGGATGTGCCGGGTAGGATGCAAGGTGTCAAGTGAGGACTTGAACACACACACAGATCCTATGTAACATGTAGTGATACATAAATGTATCTAATTAGTCATTTAACAACTAATTAATCAAGTAAGGACACCCTAATACATGGAAACACTTTGATTCAAGTGCTAGGAGTACTAAGGGTTG
Organism: Lactuca virosa; assembly: GCF_052849685.1. Taxonomy (NCBI): domain Eukaryota; kingdom Viridiplantae; phylum Streptophyta; class Magnoliopsida; order Asterales; family Asteraceae; genus Lactuca; species Lactuca virosa. The sequence goes on from NC_136426.1 coordinate 150,006,238, forward strand.
CATCTAAGGAGAGTATGGCCTCACATTGGAGTTTACTCCTCATATGGTAACACCATATGAGTTTACAGTTCTTGGACCAATTCCCCGATGAGTTTACGGCCGTAAACTCATGGTAGTTGGTGCATTTGTGGGTTTTAAGGTCTTATACCTCACAAGAAAGTGTTCTAGATTTAAATCAAAGGCTTAGGAAGTGGTTAGGGCTCGAAATGGCTCACCTTTAGAGTTTACGGTCCTTGGACCACCCTTGGGAGTTTACGGTCGTAAACTCTTGGGTTTACGGTCGTAAACCCATGAGTTTACGGCCGTAAACTCATGGTTACTCCAACCATTTCGTGTTTTGGGGTTTCAAGTTCATGCATGCATGGTTCTAGTCTTTTATCCAAGCCATAGAAGGTGTTAGGGGCACCAAAACACCACTTGATGGTGTTTACGGTTCAAGGAGATCCCTTGACCGTAAACACATATGTTCTTGGGGATTTTGATGTTCTTCCAATGGATTAACAAGTATACTAAGCAAATAACTAGATAGGAGGAGTGTACTTACTTATAGGAAACTTGTAAGAGTGTTTAGGACCCAAGAACACTAGTGTGTGTTCTTGGTGTTTTGAAGAACTCTTGAAGATCTATGAAAAAGACAAGATTTCATGGATGAAATCGTGTATAAACACTAGATTAAGTGTTATATCAACGAATCTAGGGAAGAAACACTTACATTTTGGAAGATCTTGAAGAAAAGTCGGATGATACTTGAGAGAGAAAAGGGAGTGTTCTTGAGCTTGAAGGTGGAAAAAATGATAAAAATGACTAAGTGTCATATTTATACTCCTTGGGGTTTACGGCCGTAAACTCCATGTTTGGGCCGTAAACTCCAAACTCTTGGAGTTTTGGGACTTTATTGCTGCACAATAAACCCTCGGGTATCCTCTCTCCAGTTATCTCCTGAAGCACTAAGCTTTAAAACACTCAAACGGACTTTAAACCGGCTAAAATTTAGCAGAAAAGTATTTGACTCCTATTTGAAGTGTTTGACAGTAGAGTTTGTACGAATGGAAATTTCGGGTTGTCACAGTTGTCAAATTAATGGTTTGCATTATTAATATGCATATAGATTTAAGAAAAGAAAGAAAGAATAAAAATCTTTTTATTCAACAATTGACTAAATAAAATCTAGGGTTTGATCTCATGGTAAAAGTTTTCAAACATAAAATTATATTTTCATTAACTATACGAAATAGTTTTAATACCAAAACGATACAACATTCCCAAAATAAAGTTATAATGTTTTTCCCAAAAGACACCCTACATGGGTTTTCATTACATGATAAAATAAAATACTTAAATCAGAACCAAATACGAATCGCTATCCCAACAAGAAACATCCACATCATGATCAGTAACAGCCCTCCGAACACATAACATGCAGTCATCGCACGACCTGCCACTCGCCTGGCATCTCTAGCAGTATCCTTAGCCTTCATCGCATGTTGAAACAAGATGCCCATTCCTGTCATCACCTCATCCAAAACCTCCTGATGCCCATCTATCACTGCTAGACTCTGCCGTAAGTCCGTCGCCATCCATTGCATTCTTCGAGACTCCTCTGGGGTCATACTTGCGTTGCCGACTTGGGGCGCTGTCGCTGCTGATCTCCACCGAGTCTCTCGTGTCTTCCGAGGGGTCTTCTTCCACAGAGGCGGGAGGATCACGTCGAGGGATAATGGTGACATAGTCGGACTCATCAGTCGAGGGGGTAGCACGAGAGAATGACGATGTCGACATAGTGGACTGAGACATAGTTTTAATGAGTTATGAAGTAAATAACAATGAATGCCTATAATATGCAATGCTTACACACACCAAAATTCACCTTTTAATTTTTGAAATAAAGTTTTCATGAAAATTTGGTTGAACATGTTCCCATTGTAATTAGCTCAAGCTTTGTATAAATTTTTCCTTAATTAAACATAGGTGATCAGGCTATGTTTAATTGAGGTCCAATAATACAACTCCCGACCTAATTACATTAGTTGTATATTCGATGTAAAAGAAAAATTTTAACATTTTGGTTATAGGTTGTGTTTTCTTACAAGAAAACTGATGTTCTCTAAAACTTTAGCTCTGATACCATTTCAGTCACACCCCGCTAAAGCGGAAACGCAAGATATAACAGCGATAAAGGTTTCATTGCAAAAGATAAAGATACATCACCATAGAAATAGTTAAAAGTTTACAACCCGTAATTCAAACAAAACAAAAATACAAGTTTTTCCAAAATGACATTATTCAAAAGATAACTTCATAAAATAACTTCCACACCATGCAACATGCTCTATGATGATGAAGCTTTATACCCACTTACTAATTATTTCCTGAAAAAGCATGTAAAACGAAGGTCAACTATGAAAATAGTTGGTGAGTTCACAAGTTTACAAAATCATGATTTTGTATAAAACTTTCCATAAGTACAAGTACATTGCTACAATGAGAAACAAAGTTCATTGCTATAATGAGAAACAAAGTTCATTGCTATAATGAGAAACAAAGTTCATTGCTATCATTAATAAGCAAGTTTATATGTATAGGAATAAACAATGAGTTCATAACCAAGCCTATGACTGATGCCCTATCAAGATCTATGCTTACTGTTCCATAGATTAATATGGTATCATGCACTCAAGCAATCGGGCGAGTGAGGAGTTGTCAATTCCTAATAGCGATATTCATAGTAACCATTGGCTCAAAGAGTTAATGGTTAGAGTAAAGTGGAAGGGACTTAAGACCATAAGGCCTCGTGTTTTAACAATAACATATACATACACAACAAAATATAGCAAAATATAGCAATCAAGTTTGATACAATTCGATATAAATACATCATTCATAAATAGTTTGGACATGCTTTTCGACCCCCAAAACTTAAAAACCGAAAATAGGGGGAAGGTGTGAATACTCACAATGCTTCATGTAGCTACAAGTGGTTCCTCGGAATACACCAACGCCTTACTATCGGGATCCTACGACATCAAACACATGCTAGTGAGTTTCTATGTCGAAATCTAATGCTAATATACTAAATTCTACATATATAGAAATGCCAATTTGTTGTTCTAATATTGGTTTTATATTAAATGGGTAACAATTTTTCTGAAATGATGATATTTTATAACTCGTGTGAATAAGATAATTTTGGATATTATTTTCCAGATTTTTGTAATATTAATTGAGGGTATTTCAACACATTTAAAGGTGTTTTAAATTCCTAAAATCCAAAAATATTATCAAACAGTTTTCAAAACTCATCAAATTTTACATTTTCGTTCCAAATACAGTAGAGGTCTTCCATAAATTTTCCCCTGAATTTTTGATGTGGTTAACTATTTTTCCAAATTTTTAAGCCTTCATAACAATATAAATTCGTGAAAAATAGCATCCAAATAATAAAAATTCCCAAACTTTTTGTAAACAGTTTAACCCGATTTTAAACAGTTTAACCCGATTTTATGATTTTTGTGCATTTATTCTAACAAAAATGGAGATAAATATAAAATAGTTTCCAAAATTTCCCAAACTTTTTGTAACACTGTTATTATACATATAGCAGCTGTGAAAAATATCAAAGATATTTTTCAGTTAGTTTTTCTATTTTTCATTGTTTTATTCTCTTGAATAATCATTAATTGCTAAATAATTATCAAACAGTTAAATTAAATTACCAAAAATTTTGTAAACTTCATTTACCGTGTACATAATTCGAGAAAAATACTAATGGTGGTTTTTATATACTGTAATCTGATTTTATGGATTTAAGTGTATTTAATCTTAGAAAATAAAAGAAAAATAGTATACGGAATATAAAAATCATCTAAGTTTTTATTTAGAGTTCTAATATAGTATAAGGTTTTCTGGTAAATTTTCTTGAATTTTGGATGAGCAGAACTATTTTCCCATTATTAGTCCATTATAAATACAAAAATCGGAGAAAAATAGTTATGCATTATGAGAAATTCTGAAAATATTTATCTCAGTATTCCACATGCATTAGGATCTGCGAAAAATCTTAGATAGCCTTTTCACATTCCCTAAATAGGTTTTCTGATTTATTTGGAATTAAACAAAAAGAAAATTCAAAACCATGGCAAACAGTAACCAAAATCGATGAAACTCACTGAGATGTCATCATTTACTTTAGGGTCATCGCCGAATTTACCTAAGATTTATAGACCTCAGAAAATATTTTAAATGATTTATGGCCTTGTTTTCTTGTAATACTTTTATTAAATTAAAGAAATGATAAAAACTCTTGGAATTTTCCAGATCCTCATATCATCTTACTGGGAATCTGAGAAAATTTTATTTCGAACATAAAAGGTTATCTAGATTTTTTTATGAATAAAATCATTTACATGCACTATTAACAATGTACTTTGATCATCAAGCTCTTTAACTTGATGTTCATCACAGGCATCATAGTTTGTAGACCATGCATGGACATATTTTGTTCATAGTGATGTTTTCAAAAGAAAAACTTCAATGCATAAGGTAGATGTACCTTTAAAACTTGTAAAAATTCGTATTTTAGGGTTTGACATAGGTTTTGGTCCTTGGCTTTCACCATTAAACAACATGCATGTTGTTTTTGGGTGAAACCCTACCACCATCATCACAAAACTCGAAATTTCATGGATATGTTCATGTATGTTCATAAAGAATGGTGTAGAAGAAGGAGAAGTGCAAGAAAAACCTTTAAAACAAGAAGGAAAGTGAAGGAAAATGAAGGATTTTCGTGATTACCTTGAAGAACAACCCTAGAAGATGAAGATTTGAAGGTTGAGAGGTGTTCTTGGGTAGATAATTTCGTGGGTTTGGAGATAGAATGAGAGAGTTTGAGTGTGGTAAAAGGGTGGAGTGTGAGAGAGAGTGTAGAGAGGGATGTGAAGTGTAAGAATGGATTTAATGATTGAAGTTTTAGGGAAAAGAGAGTATGGGAGAGAGGGTGGACGAATTTTATGAGTATAAGAGAGGTCATCTCTCTCCTAATTCAAACTAAATAAATTCTCTTCAATTTTTATAAAACCTAAATATTTATAAAAATGCTTCTTTAAGTAATTGTTGATTTATTTAAGAATCTTTGTTTTTAGCTCATAAAATATGATTTATGTTTGATAATTAAATCTTTATATCTTTGATTATATCCTATAACTTAATAATTTAAATTTGATATAATGAGGTTCATAACAAATCTTATAGAGTTTTTAGGTTTTAAAGTTTATAAATTTGGATTTTTAGGCTGTTTAGGGTTTTTGGAACATTGTTTGATATTCATCATCATATTGAAATGAATTATAGGGTTTTAATTTATTTTTAGGGTTTTATACCCTTTTTCAATCATAACAAATGTTTGGAGTTCGTTCTAATTCGGGTATTGGCATTTCCCAGAGTAGCTAGACAACTTACTAGAATCGTAAGAGTCAAGTATATTAGTCCTAGATTTTAGTTGGATCCTAGATCATACAAGATTGTGACCTAATTTCTGTTACTAGGTCATGGCATGATGTGCATATATGGTTTATAAAAAGTTGCATGAGTCCGAGAACAACCTGAACTGGACAGTTGTCACACTCGGGCCAGTTGGGTATCCCCGACCTCTGCCCAACATATAGGCGATCGACATTTGCGTCTGTATATTGCTTCGAATGGTACTGCTTTCATGCTGATGTGATAACTATTATTATAGGAAAACTCAATCAACGGTAGATGAGTATCCCAAGAATTTCCAAAGTCAATTACACAAGAGCGTAGCATATCTTCTAGGGTCTGAATGGTTCGTTCACTTTGACCATCTGTCTGTGGGTGGTAAGATGTGCTCATATGCAGGCGGGTTCCCAGGGATTTGTGAAGTGATTCCCAGAACCTTGATGTGAACCTACTATCCCTATCTGATATAATAGAGGTTGGCACTCCATGAAGCTTGACAATTTCCCTGAGATATGTTCTTGTCAGCTTTTCCATGTTGTCAGTTTCCTTGATTGGTAGGAAATGGGCAGACTTAGTTAGTCTATCAACCACTACCCAAATAGTGTCATAACCGCTAGGAGTCTTGGGCCGCTTTGAGATAAAGTCCATTGAAATTTGCTCCCATTTCCACTCGGGAATCTCAGGTTGTTGCAGTAATCCCGATGGCTTTTGATGCTCAGCCTTGACTTTAGAGCACGTAAAGCATTTGCCCACATAAGTGGCATACTCAGCCTTCATATTAGGCCACCAATATAATTTCTTCAGATCTAGATACATTTTGTCGGAGACAGGATGTACGTAATATCTTGATTTGTGAGCTTCGTCCATGACTAAGCTCCTAATGTTACCAAAATTTGGTGTCCAGATTCTGTTCATGAAATAACGAGTTCCATCGTCCTTACGCTCGAAATGTTTATCCATTCCCCGTAAAGCCTCTTCTCCAACATTCTTCTCTTTCAGAGCATCTACTTGAGCTTCACGAATATGGGTATTAAGGTTTGAATGGATGGTCATAGATAGTGCTTTTACTCGTCGGCGTTTCGATAAATAGTAATGTATTTTCATGGTACATGATCCCTGTATGGTCCTTCTACACTCGCCTTGTGCATACACGTCGTATATAATCAAGATCGAATAGACGGTCGAATAAGTAATTCTAACTTAAGCCCACAACCAAATAAGGAACAGGAAGTAAAGCAGATTAAAAAATCCTAAGTCTATAAAGTCTTACTTATATAAAACCCTAACGTATACACTTAGCAAGAATAGATTACCAACAAGGGTCCTTAGTTTCTATATGAATGACGTGACTATTCAGGATGAGAAGGCAATTTCTTAAGATTTCAGTGGGGTTTTGTATCTGAGTGTTTGCTACTTCTACTTCGTATGCTACATCAAATTTACTAGACTCGTGATTTATTAGTTGCTTAAATGATGGTGTTGTAAAATTTCAATCAACACTAGAGTGAAATAGAATTATAGCATATAAGTTATCGACGAGGAATGTACCAGTAACCACCGATGGATCTTGTATAGCATCTTTGTTCCCTATCACAGAAGCCCGACCACGAACACTCCCATCACCCTTCTTCAACCTTGAGCAATTTCTCTTGATGTACCCTTTTTCTCCACATTCAAAACAAGCTCCTTCCCTACCAGAACCCGATCCCTTACCCCTTCCTGGTGCGGCAACAACTAGTGCCATGCCCCGACAAAAGTTCACAGTGTGACCTTTCTTGTTGCACTTGGAACAATGGAAACATTCTTGTTGGATATAGTGTCTAAGTCCATAACTATATTTGGCACATACTTGACCCGACCCGGCATGGTCCATTTGGGTTGCATGGCATTGCAACACTTGGATAGACAAAATGAGAGGAAGGACACTTAAGGTTTATTAATATATTATAAGTTCTAATATATTAATAATATTATTTAATTAGTATTGATCAAGAATTAATTTAGAATTAATTTGGTGATCAAAAGGAGACTAATTAAATATATGGGGTTGATTGTGTAAATTATCCATTCTTATATAGTGGGCTAATGATCCATGGTTTATGGAATTGGGCTAAAACCCATTAGGTGCTCCATGGATAGTCCATGGAGGTTATAAACCCATGGATCATGGGAAATGAAAAGCCATTTCAATTAGGTTTTACATGTGGTAACCCTACTTGTGACACAACTATAAAAGGACCCCATAGGCTACCAAAATCGGCACTAGGAGTAGAACAAGAGGGCTAGCCGAATTTTGAGTGATAGTGAACTTCTGTCAAGTTATTCCAAGTGTTGTGGTGTTGTGCGAAGCATTTGAGGCATCACATTTGGGGTGCTAGGCTCACAAAGTCTTGAAGGAATCCAAGCTACTAAAAGGTATGTTATTCTACTTGATTTTTGTATTACAAGTTCCCCACAACATTCTAGTTAGGATTTAAACCTTGGAAAAACAAACTTGCATGTATATTAGAGAAAACATAGATCCAAGGTTTCTAGGGTTGCATGTACACCATAGGAGTGTTAGAATGCTCAAAACCCATCAGTGGTATTAGAGCCTAGAGATGCTCTTGGCCGTAAACTCTCTTTGATCATGGATATGGGGTGATTTCAAGGTGCTAAGCATGAGTTCTTTCTAGATATCAAGTATAGGGAAGTAATACTTACGATATAGAAGATAAAAAGGTTGATTTTAGACCAAAACACTAACGTGTTCTTGGTGTTCTTGATGATCTTGACGATCTAACCCAAAATATGATGTTAATGGATGGAATCAAAGGGGTTATGCTAGATAAGAAGATGTAGTAACTAATTAAGGGATAAATCACTTACATTTTTGGAAGAAAATGAAGATCCTTGATGATAGTTGAGAGCAAAACCCGATTTCTTTGCTTGGAAATGGTAAAAGTGTTGCAAAAATGGCCAAGTATCATATATATATATATATAGCCAAGAGTTTATGGCCACCATGAGTTTACGGCCGTAAACTCATGTGTCTTGGCCGTAAACTCCTCATGAAAGGGGTTTATGGCTTGCTTGATGGATTTGAACATCAGTTGACACTTCCTTTCACTCATTCCTTTGGTGTACTAGGCTCAGGATGTTTAAACAGACTCTAAAAGTGCTAGAAGATAGCAGAAACGAGTCTGACTTTGATTAAGTTTAAGTGTTCTACAAGATAGAAATTTCGGGTTGTCACATCATCCCCCCGTTAAAGAGAATTTCGTCCCGAAATTAGAGTTTAAGCAATTAAGTAGTTACAAATAACTAAGCGAAAAGTTGAGGATATTTCAATTTCATTTGATCCTCGCGCTCCCAAGTGAATTCAGGTCCCCGCTTTGCATTCCAACGAACCTTCACTATAGGAATACGACTTTGCTTTGTTTGTTTGACTTCTCGGTCCATGATTTCTACTGGTTCTTCCACGAAGTTAAGGCTCTCGTCGATCTCGATTTCGTCGAGTGGAATAACAAGAGTCTCATCGGACAGACACTTTTTCAAGTTCGAGACGTGGAAAACAGGATGTATGTTACTTAGTTCTTGAGGTAGTTGAAGTTTGTAAGCTACGGGACCAATTCTAGCAAGAATCTCGAATGGTCCTATATACCTTGGGTTCAACTTGTGACGCTTTCCAAAGCATATCATGCCCTTCCAGGGTGAGACCTTCAACATGACGCGGTCACCAACTTGGAATTCTAAAGGTTTTCTTCTTTTGTCTGCATAACTTTTCTGTCTATCTCTGGAAACTTTGAGTCGCTCCCGGATTTGTACTATTTTCTCCATGGTTTCATGAATGATTTCTGGACCAGTGAGAGTACTGTCAGGAACTCGACTTCTAGCTAACTGCGTATCACCCACTTCAGCCCAGCACAGAGGTGATCTACACTTGCGGCCATAGAGAGCTTCGAAAGGAGCAGCCTTTATACTAGTGTGATAACTATTGTTGTAAGAGAATTCGACGAGGGGTAAATGAGTATCCCATGCCTTACCAAAGTCTATCACGCAAGCTCACAACATATCTTCTAAAGTTTGAATCGTCCTTTCACTTTGTCCGTCAGTCTGAGGATGGTAGGCTGTACTCATGTCCAACCTAGTTCCCAAAGATTTTTGTAGAGACTGCCAGAAACGAGAAGTGAATCTACTATCTCGGTCAGAAATAATAGATATTGGTACACCATGCAGTCTAACGATTTCCTTGAGGTAAGTTCTTGTTAGCTTCTCCATTTTGTCGGTCTATTTGATTGGCAAGAAGTGTGCGGATTTGGTTAATCTATCGACGATTACCCATATAGTATCATAACCTCCTGATGTCTTGGGTAGCTTGGTTATGAAATCCATTGTAATCCGCTCCCACTTCCATTCAGGTATTTCAGGTTGTTGCAATAAACTTGAAGGTTTCTGGTATTCTACCTTTACCTTGGCACAAGTAAGGCACTTGCCCACAAAGGTAGCAATTTCGGCCTTCATGTTTGGCCACCAGTACAGTTTCTTGAGGTCTAGGTACATCTTGTCTGAACCTGGATGAATGGAGTATCGAGTTTTGTGTGCTTCATTCATAACCACATCTCGGTAACCATCGAACTTTGGTATCTAGATCCGGTTCATGAAACAATAGACTCCATCATCCCTGACTCTAAAGTTTTTATCCATTCCTGTCAAAGTTTAACCTGCCATGTTTTCAGGTTTTAAGGCCTCGAGTTGAGCCTCTCTGATCTGTGTGGACAGATGTGAATGGATTGTCATGGTCAACGACCTTACTCGGCGTCCCGAGTATTCTTTTCTGCTAAGGGCGTCAGTTACTATGTTAGCTTTACCAGGGTGATAAAGAATCTCACAATCGTATTCGTTCAGTAGCTCTACCCATCATCGTTGTCTCATGTTTAGCTCTTTCTAATTAAAGATGTGCTGGAGACTTTTATGGTCTGTGAATACTGTGCATTTCGTGCCATATAAGTAATGTCTCCAGATCTACAGAGCGAATACCACTGCTCCTAGCTCAAGGTCATGTGTTGTATAGTTGACTTCATATGTCTTTAACTGTCTTGAGGCATAGGATATAACCTTTCCTCTTTGCATAAGAACACATCCAAGCCCTTGATTAGAAGCGTCACAGTACACTACAAAATCCTCTGTCCCTTCAGGGAGATACAGATTGGTGCACTACACAAGGCTCGTTTCAGCGTTTGGAATGTTGTTTCTTGTTTTTCTCCCCAGCTAAAAGTTACCCCCTTTTGCGTCAGAGTGGTAAGAGGTTTAGCTATTCGAGAGAAATTCTAGATTAATCTGCGATAATAGCCAGCAAGACCTAAGAATTGACGGATTTCTGTAGGTGTTTTGGGTGTTGACCAGTTTTCAATTGCCTTTATTTTGGAAGGATCGACATGAATTCCTTTAGAACTGACCACATGACCTAGGAATTCAACCTTCCTAATCCAAAATTCACATTTTGAAAACTTCGCATAGAGTTTCTCTGTTCTAAGAGTTTGCAAAACTTGACGAAGATGTTGGCTATGATCCTCTTCACTTCTTGAGTAGATAAGGATGTCGTCAATGAAGACTACGACACACTCTGTTCATTAAATCCATGAACACAGCAGGTGCATTCGTCAATCCGAATGGCATCACTACGAATTCATAATGACCATAACGAGTTCTGAACGCGGTTTTGGGAATGTCATCCTCTAAAATCCATAACTGGTGATACCCGGATCTTAAGTCTATTTTTGAGAAATAGCTCGCACCTTGAAGTTGGTCGAACAGATCGTCAATGCGAGGCAGAGGGTATCGATTCTTAATGGTAAGTTTATTCAGCTCGCAGTAGTCTATGCACATACAGAATGATCCATCCTTCTTCTTCACGAACAAAACCGGTGCTCCCCAGGGTGAGAAGCTTGGTCTTATGAAACCTTTGCTAAGGACTTCGTTAAGCTGGCTGGATAATTCCTGCATTTCTGAAGGTGCAAGATGATAAGGAGATTTGGCAACAGGGGTAGCCCCTGGAATTAAGTCGATTTTGAACTCGACTTGTCGTTCGGGAGGCACTCCTGGAAGATCATCGGAAAAAACGTCGAGAAAGTTACAGACTTCAGGAATTTTCGCGATATCTTTCACTTCTTGCTTTTTGTCTATTACGTGAGCTAAGAAAGCACAATACTCTTTACGAAGGTACTTCTGTGCCTTAATGCAAGAAATGATACGGAGGTTCGTTCCGGGGTTAGCGCCATAAATAACAAGAGTTTCATTAGTTGGCAAGTTCAGACGAATGGCTTTTTCATAACATAGGATGTCAGCACGGTTAGGACACAACCAATCCATACCTATTACGACGTCGAAACTTTTGATAGAGACCGACATAAGGTCTATTGGGAACGAAAAGTTATTCAAGGTCAGAGTACATCCTATGTATACTTCATTGGTGGATTCAGATTTCCCGTTAGCCATTTCGACTGTGAATGTTTCTTTTAATGGTTGGGAGTTTTGATTTAGCAATTGGTTGAAATTATGGCTCCGAAAGTTCTTCCCAGCACCATAATCAAATAGAATGCATGCATAAGTGTGGTTGAGAAGGAACGTACCCGTAACTACTGCGGGATTTGCCATTGCTTCTTCCTGGCCCAAGGCTAAAATTCTCCCCACTCCACCTGCATTTCCAGCTTTAGGACAATCTCTCTTGAAATGCCCCACTTCACCACATTGATAGCATGCTTGACCCACTCCAGCAGCAGGTACTTGGTTAGGTGGTTGGGGTGGTGCTCTATAGAATCGGGCAGTATGCCCTTTCCTGTTGTAGTTACGACACTGCATTTCCCTGAAATTTCCATTATGGTGAAAATTGCACTTGTTGCACTTGGGGAGGTTTCCAGCATAAGGCTTGGCTGGTGCTGGATTAACAGGAATAGCAGTAGGTACAATTGCAGCGTTGACTGTAGCCAGTTGTTGTTTCTTTGAGGAATCCTGTGAAAACTTGTCCTTCCTCTTGTTCCGACCCTTCTTGCTGTTGTTGTTGTTGTTGTTGTTGTTTCCCTTTGGTTGTTCTTGTGTAGCAACCACTTAGTGTTGATGGACTCCATGGTCGATAAGAGATTGTGCCAGCTCTTTGGCACTGTCAAAAGTAACAGGCCTTGAAGCTAAAACACTTGACTGAATTTGGGACAACAGTCCCCAAATATATCTCTCAATCTTCTTGCTCTCCAGAACAACCATATTCGGGCACATAATTGCCAGATCACAAAATCTACTGGTATAGGTTGATATATCAGAACCAACCATTGAAAGACCCCAGAGTTCCTGCTCAAGTTTTTCGACTTCGCCTCGCTGGCAATATTCCCGCATAAGCATACCTTTGAAGTTCTCCCAACTGATCGAATTAGCCACTACCAGAGTAAGTGACTTAACGTGACCATTCCACCACGTCAAAGCTCTTTCCGAAAAAGTGCAAGCAGCGAACTTGACTTTGCTGCTGTCAGGACAGGAGCAGATTTTGAAAATTGCTTCTGTCTTCTGTATCCACTGCCTTAATGCCATAACTCTCCCAGTTCCATTAAAGGTCCTGGGTTTGGCATTGGAAAAATATTTATAAGTGCACTCTCGATAATGCCCATGACCTTCACCCTGGTTAGGGGATTTGTACCAGCTCCAGACCCACTAGCACCAGAAGTATGGATATAAGACATAGCAGTAGCTACAGCTGCCGTGACCGCCGCTTGGAACATAGCGGGGTCAAACTGAGGAGGTGGTAGCGGAGGTGGCACCAGCGGTTCATTTAAATTGTGACGTCTTGGATTTCTACGAGGAGACATCTTTTTCTATAAAAGTCAAAAGATACAAACATGATAAGATATCAAGAGTGAATATGAATTCTGATATCTTTGAACTAAAACATATAGTTCGATATGAATCTTGGAATGAATTGGAAATAGAAGTCTATGACAAGTACAACTTGTAACTGAATAATATGAAAGTGAATGGTTATTTTTCAATTACTAAGAAAATGCATGTCGATTAAATTGGCATATTGAATACATAAGTCTGGAAAACTTGACCCTAGACAGGTCTACAATACACCAAATTCTGAGAAAAATATCGACATCATACAGGGCTATCGAAAATAAAATTTTCGTGGTCTTACTGAAAAACCTGAAAAATAACTCTAAAACCTATCCATAGACTTAACTATAACCAAAAGAGTGAAATAGGAAACGAGTAGAGTATTTCGTAATGGCGACGGGTATCATTTGGATGAAACCTCATCTCAGCCATTTGACCCTTATTTCCCTAATCAAGAACAAGATGCTCGAAGCTCTATGACTTCAGCTCGAGTTTCAGCTAATGCTTGCAATAGAGATTCATTGTCCCTTGTATCTCTCTCAAGAGCATATTCAAGACGATTAATACTGATTGTATCAATTCTCACATTGGCATCAACTTCCCTGATTCGGTTGATGGCTGTTCTACCCTGAATTTCAATTCGAGCAACTCTGCTGACTATAATCGACAGGACTCTGTCTGCTTAACCTCCTTTGCTTAAGTTGTAGAAGTTTCTGTCTCCGTTGTAAGGCATTGGTTGACCCTGCTCTTGACTCCATGTTTCCAAGCTTTCTACCCATAGAGGCGTCAGACCTTGGAAAACCGGACGAGGGTTAGGATTTTGAGTAATTGGTGGTGGATTATAGGCTTCTGATTCGGAATTATTGTCTTCAGGAAAGTTTTTTGCAAAATCATCATCTAAGGGAATTTCGTGATTTTCTTCTGGCTCTGCATCTTGTTCTTGATTAGGGAAATAAGGGTCTCGGGGTATGTGAAATCCAACCATTTTTTATCTAAGCGAGAATAGGGATAAGAGATATAGAATATAGTTAGTAACGATAAGTTTCTACAAGAAAGACCTACAATTAACAAATAATGTACTAAGTACAACTTGTTCTAGATATTACTATAACTATAAAGTGCATATTAATTATATATAACTTGGTTATATTCGACCTTCGATTAAATGACCCGACTCTAAATCCACAACCAAACAAGGAACAGGAAATGAAGCCAAATCACATATTCTAAGTCTATATAACTTTAATTATATATAATTGTAATATACCCTTAATATTTATAGTTCTACCCTTGATTGTTCTACTTATTTCACTAATTGTAATATACCCTTAATATTTATACTTGTAGTCAGAGCTCTCAGCCCCAAATATATTTATAGTTTGTATATCTTTTATGGATTGATATACTAAGTTCACTATAAACAAAGCTCTGATACCAATCTGTCACACCCCCAAACCAGACGGCGGAAACGTCCGGGGGTGGAGGACTTCATTTGTAGTATCACAACACATGCATTATAGTAATCATAGTACAAACAACCACTGTATTTAAAAAGTATAAATATTTACATGTGTTTCAACCTTGTATTATGAAACTAAATAGTTGTACAAAAGAAGAAGACAAGACATAAATAGCTCCATCTTCTCAAAAGCTCGGGGTGTACCTGCCTACTGGTTCCCTGAGAATACAAGTAATTTGAAAAGAGAGTATCAACATAAAGTTGAGTGAGTGCATAAGTATTTATGTTTTGAAAGAATGTCTTTTGTTTCTTGAATATGTAACTGTTTCCAGAAAACCCTATATTTTGTGCTGTATATGAAAAGTAGTTTTAGTTGTATAAAACTGTTCTATTTGTAAACCAATGTTCTGTATTTGTAATCCTTTTGTAAACTTGTATCTATGAGTATGTCTGAATTCATTAACTGTTATTGTAAACTGTAATGTATTACTGTAAACTATATCTGGTAAACTAGTACTTTGAAATAGTACATAAGTTTAGTTAACTATACACTAACGTATTGTTAATATCTTTTAATGAGTTATTATAACCATACTGACTAGGTGGCCTGACCCAATACTATGAATGCGCTGAAAGTTGATGATAACAATTGTCACTCACAGGCGTGTATGCCTGACTATAGCTAACAGTCCGAGTGCGGGATTGTCATTCCCAATATAGATCTATACACACATTGTTTCGATCCCCAGCTGGAGACTCTGGTCATAATATCAGGACATTACTATATTGTTTAAAATGAATTAAACAAATTATACTACTTGACTTATAAAAGCATATAAACGTTACATGTATAATAATTATGAAAACTTAATCATTCTGAAATAAATGATTACTAATATGTTCTTGAATTAGTACTCTTAACCTATATCTGAAAGAGTGTATATGCTTGGATAGTTTTGAATTAAACCTTTGTTTTTGTTAAACAATGTACTCTAGTATGCTTGAATCATGAATTAATGTTCTGTGAATCATAAATTATACCTATTATAATTTATATGTACTTTCTGTATTGATACTTAGTATTAATGAATACAACCCCTTGCTCAACTTGTTACAAAGGGTAATTGAAACTAAATGAATAAACTTTTATACTTGTATACATATACGATATATATAAGTAAAATTTAAATGACACTCGGACAAATAACTGATACTTGTAATCACACATCCAAACAAGGAAAAGGAACCAAAGTGGGTTATCAGTCCTAAATCTTTTAAATCTTATTTATATAAATATATGTATACTAGTATGATTTTTGGGGAAAAATATAAGTTTATAAAATATTTAAAAGAAGTTTCATATTTTGAAATCCATTGTGGTGAATTGATGTCTTTTTGAAACAATCACTTAAAACCACTTGATTTGATGATACTGAAATTCATTTCGATAAGATGTTTGAAACCATTTGTTTTGATAACTGTAATCCATTTGAAATTATTTGTTATAACACAAAATCTTTGTGTTAGACTTGTATTCCCCCCCCCCCCTTAAAACAGTAAAAACTATGAAAATGTGGGGGTATGAACTCACCTGCAGTGAGTGATACGAATGAAAGATCGGTTTGTAGGATGCTAAGTGCTAAGTGAAGACTTGAGCACAACGGATCCTAATAAGCATATAAAGACACATATGTGTATATAATTAGTTTTTATACTACTAATCATGTAAGGAACACACCTTAGGAACTAGGAAACACTTATATGGAAGTGTTATAATCACAAAGGATTGCATCTAAGGAGTTTAAGGCCACACCATGCTGTTTACGGCCATGTGTTCACGGCCACTAGATTTTACGGCCATGTGTTCACGTCCTCATGAGTTTACGACCGTAAACTCATGATGCTTGTGTCCAAAAGGTGTTTTAAGGTCTTATAAACCACAAGGAAGTGTTCTAGCCTTAAGTCCAAGCCCTTGGAAGAGTTATGACCACATTTGCACCTTTAATAAGGGTTTACGGCCAAGGGAGATGCTCTTGGCCATAAACTCTCTTTGATCATGGATATGGGGTGATTTCAAGGTGCTAAGCATGATTTATTACTAGATATCAAGTATAGGGAAGTAATACTTACGATATAGAAGCTAAAAAGGTTGATTTTAGACCAAAACACTAACGTGTTCTTGGTGTTCTTGATGATCTAGAAGATCTAACCCAAAAGATGATGTTAATGGATGGAATCAAAGGGGATATGCTAGATAAGAAGATGTAGTAACTAATCAAGGGATAAATCACTTACATTTTTGGAAGAAAAAGAAGATCCTTGATGATAGTTGAGAGCAAAACCCGATTTCTTGGCTTAGAAATGGTAAAAGTGTTGAAAAATGGCCAAGTATCATATATATATATATATATATATATATATATATATATATATATATATATATATATATATATATATATATATATATATATATATATATATATATAGCCAAGAGTTTACGGCCGTAAACTCATGTGTCTTGGCCGTAAACTCCTCATGAAAGGGGTTTATGGCTTTCTTGATGGATTTGAACATCAATTGACACTTCCTTTCACTCATTCCTTTGGTGTACTAGGCTCAGGATGCTCAAACAGACTCTAAACAGTGCTAGAAGATAGCAGACATGAGTCTGACTTTGATTGAGTTTAAGTGTTGTACAAGATAGAAATTGCGGGTTGTCACACATAACATGAAGAGTCTTCAATTTAATGTACAATAAACTCATAAGTTATGAATTTAAAAGTCTTGAATAGTTTCAAAACTTGCCCTCAAGTTTTGGAATTTGTAAAGTCTTACACCCTAATACTTTAATTCCAAATTGAACTTTAGAATTTTAAAAGTTTAAAATTCAACCCTTATATTATTATTATATTGAAATTTATATATATATATATATATATATATATATATATATATATATATATATAAGAATAAGTCAGTCTTACCGTTAGTAGGCCTCATTCACTAATCCGGTCTATAAGGGGGTATAAGGTTACTGCCTATAAAATGGCAGTTTAATGCGTGTCCAATCTCACCCACCACTTCCTTGACTGGTGGAGGGTCGTTAGCCAAACGGGTAGGATAGGACCTTAATCCTCATTCAAAGTATAATGAAAATTATAAAGTAACTATACCTTTAATAATTCCCAATCTTAGTTACTTTAGGAAAATGTGAATTAGGTGCTAACCCATGAAATTGTACTTTGTACCTTACCAAGTCTTTAGTGGAGCACGTGTGGTTAATCGGCACGCTAACAAGGACTAGTAAGAGTAGCAAAGGGTAACTTGAGTTTATCATAGATCGGTGGAGCGCGTGTGGTTAACCGACACATTGACTAGGTGATAAAGTTAAGGGTACCAAGTCAATTTGCATGGTTATTCACACCTTGTTTGTGATCCTCGGCATCCCAGTCACAAACCTGAGAGGGCACAATCGAGATTCAAACATGCTATTGAAAGTTCAATGTATCTCCAAAGATCTAGGAGTTTCAAATCCAATAAAACTTAATAATCTATTTCGTTTTAGTGGTAGAAGTTGGTAAATCGTCATTTACCTAGCTTCAAATATTTTATAGCTTGGATTACGGCATCCCTCTTCCAGCTATAAATAGTTTGTTGGGTCATAGCCTTTATTAAGGACTCTTTATCTAATAAAACTTGTCTTTCTTCTTTCTTTCAGATGTCTTCCAACACTGCTACTGGCTCAAACCCTACAAGCTCCTTTTCCCTCATGAACTTGTGTGGGAAAGTCACTTTTGATGGTTCTAATTTCAATGAATGGATTAGGAACATCAGAATGATCACTCGTTACGAGGGGAAGGAGTATGTCCTTGACAAGGAACTGAAGGTTGTTGATGAGTCAACTGCTACTCCTGAGGAGATTGTTGAGTACACTACCCATAAGAAAGATGCCACTAAGGTGTCTTGCATCATGTTGGCCACAATAACAGCAGAACTCCAGAAATCCTATGAAGATTTCTACCCTTTTCAGATGCACCAAGATATGATGGACAGGTACCATCAGAGTGCTCGTCAGGAGAGGTATGAAATCATTTCCTCCATGATAACAACTAGGATGAAGGAGGGAGAATCCCTCACCGGTCACTTGCAGAAAATGCAAAGGTTCTTGGACCGGTTATTGAAGCTTAATGTGGAGTTCCCTGAGGAAATGGCGATTGACATCATTCTCCATTCCTTATCTCCAAGTTATGATCAATTTCGTATGACTTATCATATGAATAAGGAGGAAGTCAAACTCAGCAAGCTTCAAGGACTTTTAAGGACCACTGAAAGTGGCCTTAAAGGTAAATCAACTGTTACTCCTACTCGTACTACAGACCCTGTTCTGGCAATTAGGCAGGGAAAGGGGAAGAAGAGGAAGACCCCTTCGAAGGGTACCAAGGGAAAGTCTCTTGATGGCTCCTCTTCAAGTGGAACCAAGAAAGGTTCCATTCCTCCTTCTTCAAACCCAAACGAAGCACAATGCTTCTACTGCCAGGAAAAGGGGCACTGGAAGCGAAGCTGCCCCAAATACTTCGAGGATGTAAAGGATGGGAAAGTTAAACCCAGCCATGCAGGTATTTATACTATATTGTCTAATAACTCATTGCATACTAACTCTTGGGTGCTTGATACAAGTTGTGGTATTCACATTTGTACTGATTTGCAGGGCCTAAGAAGAATTGAGAAAGTGGAGCACGGGAAGATAAACTTAATCATAGGGAATAGGAAAGCATCACTTGTTACCAAGATAGGAGTTTATTCTTTATTGCTTAATAATGGGTTAATGTTAGATTTGAGTAAATGTTGTTACGCGTCTGAAATGGCAAGAAATATTATTTCCTTTCATGGCTTGTACAAACAAGGGTTTACTTTCTCAATTGATAATGATAATGGTGCTATTAATCTTTATTACAATGATGTATTTTACTTTAAAGTATTACCTTGTGATGGTGTATATGAAGCTGTGAATGTTGTAGATAATCTAGGAAATAATGTGTTGTGTATTGATTCTTCAAATAGTTTAGACAAAGCATCCTTGTGGCATTTTTGTCTTGGACATGTTAACAAGAAGCACATAGGCCAACTCCAAAAGGCTGGAGTTTTGGAATCATTTGACCTAAAATTAGATGATAGTTGTGAGTCTTGTTTACTTGGAAAAATGACAAAGTCACCCTTCACTGGTACTTCTGAGAGGGGGGAAGGTTTGTTGGACCTCATACACACAGATGTGTGTGGACCCTTCAAAACTGCCACAAGGGATTCTAATCGCTACTATGTGACTTTTACTGATGATTATAGTAGATATGGCTATATATACTTAATCAAGCATAAGTCAGAAACCTTTGAAAAGTTCAAAGAGTTTAAGCAAGAAGTGGAGAATCAACTGGGCAGGAACATCAAGATGCTCCGATCCGATCATAGAGGAGAATATCTTAGTATCGAGTTCCTTGACTATCTTAAGGAATGTGGGATTGTCTCACAATTGACACCTCCTAGGACACCACAGTTGAATGGTGTGGCTGAGAGGCGCAATGGAACCTTGTTAGACATGGTTCGTTCCATGATGAGTCGAGCTTCGTTACCAATCTCATTTTGGGGGTATGCCTTAGAAAGTTCCCAATTTGGACAAGCCCTGGAGATGTGGACTGAAAAGGTCGCCAAAACACCTCACGAGATGTGGACTGAGAAAGTTCCCAATTTGGACCACATCAAGATTTGGGGTTGTAAGGCTTTCGTGAGGCATGAGTCTCATGAAAAGCTCGAACCTCGAAGTGAGAGGTGTATTTTCATCGGCTACCCACAAAGATCCTTTGGTTACCTCTTATACAGACCTAGTGAGAATGTGGTCTTTGTAGCAAGAAGAGGAGTCTTTCGTGAGAAAGAGTTCATAAGCCAAGGAAACAGTGGGAGGCAAATTGACCTTGAAGAGCTTCAAGAGTCAAGTGGTGAAGGAACCTCAAATACTAGCGACCAACCTGAGGAGGAAACTCCTGTTGAGCCGATAGATGAGTCTGTTCCTCCGAGGCGTTCCACTAGAGTTAAGAACACACTTGATTTTTATTATGGTTATCACATCACTACTGAAGGTGATACATTTATTAATGATAGTACATTGATAGATTTAGACGAACCTAATAATTACAGGGAAGCCATGCCAGGCCCCGAGTCTGCTAAATGAAAGGAGGCTATGGACAACGAGATTTAGTCCATGTATGACAATCAATTTTGGAACTTGGTTGACAGTGTACCGGGTCGTAAGAAAGTCGGGTGCAAGTGGATCTTTAAGAAGAAGACCAACATGGATGGAAAGGTACACACTTATAAGGCGTGACTGGTTGCGATGGGCTTTACTCAAACTCCGGGAGTTGACTATGATGGGACCTTCTCACCAGTAGCGAAGATTAAGTCTATTAGAGTTATGCTAGCCATAGTTGCATTTCGTGACTATGAAATATGGCAAATGGATGTCGAAACTGCTTTCCTTAATGGAAAGTTGGCTGAGGATGTTTACATGGCTCAACCAGAGGGTTTTATCGATGCAAAGTACCCTAATAGGGTGTGTAAGCTTGAGAAATCCATTTATGGGTTGAAACAAGCATCTCGCTGATGGAATCTTTGTTTCAATAAGAAAGTCAAAGAGTTTGGCTTTTCGAGGAGCGAGGATGAGTCATGTGTATATGCTCGGGCTAGTGGGAGTATAGTTAACTTTTTGGTGTTGTATGTGGATGACATACTACTCATAGGAAATGAAATTCCAACCTTGCAGGAGGTTAAGTCCTGGATTGGGAAGTGTTTCGCTATGAAGGACCTTGGTGAAGCTACCTATATCCTAGGGATAAGGATATTGAAAGATAGGAGTAAGAGACTAATTGGACTTAGTCAGAATACTTACTTGGAGAAGGTGCTGAAGAGGTTCAGCATGCAGGATTCCAAGAAAGGGGAATTACCGATCCAGAGTAACGCCAAACTAAGTAAGACTCAGAGTCCGAGTACAGAGGCTGAGATAGCTGAGATGAGTCATGTACCATATGCTTCCGCTGTGGGCTCAATCATGTATGCTATGACTTGTACTCGCCCCGATGTGACCTTTGCTTTGAGCATGGTCAGTAGATATCAAGGGAATCCTAACAAGGCTCACTGGACTGCGGTAAAGAACATTCTCAAGTATCTGCGAAGGACTAAGGACTGGGTCCTTACCCTTGGTGGCAGTGATGACTTGAGAGTGGTTGGATATAGCAATGCTAGCTTTTAGACTAATAGGGATAATTTCCGCTCTCAGTCAGGCTGGATCTTTATCCTAAATGGAGGAGCAATTACTTGGAAAAGTTCCAAGCAGGAGACAGTGGCTGATTCAACTTGTGAATCAGAGTATATAGTAGCAATCGAGGCAGCAAAGGAGGCGATATAGCTAAAGAACTTCATTGGAGACCTTGGAGTTGTACCAGCTATAAAAGAGCCAATGGAAATTTTTTGTGACAGCAAAAGTGTGGTTGCCTTAGCTAAGGAACCAAGGGATCATGGGAGATCCAGACATATTGACAGAAAATACCATTTCATTAGATATCGGATAGAAGAAGGACTCCTCGTGGCAAAGAGGGTATCATCAGATGAGAACCCAGTAGATCCCCTCACGAAGGGACTGAGTAGGGTTAAGCATTTACAGCATGCGAGGCGCATCGGGCTGAAAGATGATATTAGTTTTAATAATTAGATAGTTTTCTGAAACTTGTAAAATGTAATTGACATTTGATGATTAAATAAAAGTTTTTCTTTATTTATGAGTATAGTGTTACTATCCTCTGTTAATCGTTTACTATTGTTTCAATTTTGCATGTTTTGACTTCCAGAATAATTATATTATTCAAACTCTCCACAGTCGGTCATACATTGGAAGTAGGTATTGAATTAAGACTGTCATGAATTGGGATTGTAGATTTGTCTAAGGTGTATTCGACATAGCAATGGTTGCTGCAATATTCATGAGTACTGATAAGGTCTGAGTATTGGACTCAACCCACGCTCACTTGTATCACTTCATGGAATTTATCTCGAGTGATCGTGAGACGGTAATATCATATAGATCTTCAAACCTAGAGATATGAGTTGTTGACTTTGAGTTGGTTATACATTGATTGTACGAAAACGCATTGGTAACTCGATGTTATAAAACGTGCTTTTGTGAATAATTCAACAAGTAGTCAATACAAGCATATGAGTCGAAGTTTATCTATTCCTTCTAGGATTAGAAGCGATATTTGGGCCCATCGATGATTTGGTTTTGACTTATGTACCGGGCCCGGTCAGAACCTAATTGATGTGTTCAATTTAGTTCTATGTCAAACAAATCAGAGATCGAGAAACAAATGTTGGACAATAAGTACGAAAATGTTCCATGTATTTGTCCGGCTGATATCTTGAGAGCAGAGGATCATATGATCACTTATCTTAAATGATGTATCATCATCATCTCAGTTCCAAGAGACTTTGAAAGAGCTACGATTGCTAGTCGGATTCTGAAGTCGTATCCGCAACTAAAGTTATTAGATTTATCCAAGTGGGAGACTGTTGGATATAGTGTCTAAGTCCATAACTATATTTGGTATGTACTTGACCCGACCCAACATGGTCCATTTGGTTTGCATGGCATTGCAACACTTGGATAGACAAAATGAGAGAAAGGACACTTAAGGTTTATTAATATATTATAACTTCTAATATATTAATACTATTATTTAATTAGTATTGATCAAGAATTAATTTAGAATTAATTTGGTGATCAAAAGGAGACTAATTAAATATATGGGTTTGATTGTGTAAATCATCCATTCTTATATAGTGGGCTAATGACCCATGGTTTATAGTATTGGGCTAAAACCCATTAGGTGCTCTATGGATAGTCCATGGAGGTTATAAACCCACGGATCACGGGAAATGAAAAGCAATGTCAATTAGGGTTTACATGTGGTAACCATACTTGTGACACAACTATAAAAGGACCCCATAGGCTACCAAAATCGGCACTAAGAGTAGAACAAGAGGGCTAGCCGAATTTTGAGTGATAGTGAACTTCTCTCAAGTTATTCCAAGTGTTGTGGTGTTCTACGAAGCATTTGAGGTATCACATTTGGGGTGCTAGGCTCAGAAAGTCTCGAAGGAATCCAAGCTACTAAAAGGTATGTTATTCTACTTGATTTTTGTACTACAAGTTCTCCATCACATACTAGTTAGGATGTAAACCTTGGTAAAACAAATTTGCATGTATATTAGAGAAAACATAGATCCAAGGTTTCTACGGTTGCATGTACGCCATAGGAGTGTTAGAATGCTCAAAACCCATCAATTCTCCCATGTGGTGGCAGTTGTATTGAGTGCATAAAGGCATATTCCTAGCGTAACTCCTCTGTTGGATTGGAATTGGGGCTGGTATCATAGTATAAACCTTTTCGTTTTGATGCTTTTTCTGCTGGTTCTGGTTCGCTCCATTGGACTTGCGTTTGTTGTGGTTGTTGCTAACCTTTGGAGTTTCAACTTCCTTTACCATTACTCCATTTTCGATTTCGTTCTTGATCAATTGCAGATCTAGACATTTAGCACTAATATATGTGGTAGGTTTTGATGAAAGTACCATCCCTTTTATTTGTGGAGCCAGACCCCATATATAACGCTCCACTTTTTTGCTTTATGGTATCACTATGCCTGGACAGAGAAGTGCAAGGTCATTAAACCTTGTGTGGCAGTGATGACTTGAGAGTGGTTGGATATAGCAATGCTAGCTTTTAGACTAATAGGGATAATTTCCGCTCTCAGTCAGGCTGGATCTTTATCCTAAATGGAGGAGCAATTACTTGGAAAAGTTCCAAGCAGGAGACAGTGGCTGATTCAACTTGTGAATCAGAGTATATAGTAGCAAGCGAGGCAGCAAAGGAGGCGATATAGCTAAAGAACTTCATTGGAGACCTTGGAGTTGTACCAGCTATAAAAGAGCCAATGGAAATTTTCTGTGACAGCAAAAGTGTGGTTGCCTTAGCTAAGGAACCAAGGGATCATGGGAGATCCAGACATATTGACAGAAAATACCATTTCATTAGACATCGGATAGAAGAAGGACTCCTCGTGGCAAAGAGGGTATCATCAGATGAGAACCCAGTAGATCCCCTCACGAAGGGACTGAGTAGGGTTAAGCATTTACAGCATGCGAGGCGCATCGGGCTGAAAGATGATATTAGTTTTAATAATTAGATAGTTTTCTGAAACTTGTAAAATGTAATTGACATTTGATGATTAAATAAAAGTTTTTCTTTATTTATGAGTATAGTGTTACTATCCTCTGTTAATCGTTTACTATTGTTTCAATTTTGCATGTTTTGATTTCCAGAATAATTATATTATTCAAACTCTCCACAGTCGGTCATACATTGGAAGTAGGTATTGAATTAAGACTGTCATGAATTGGGATTGTAGATTTGTCTAAGGTGTATTCGACATAGCAATGGTTGCTGCAATATTCATGAGTACTGATAAGGTCTGAGTATTGGACTCAACCCACGCTCACTTGTATCACTTCATGGAATTTATCTCGAGTGATCGTGAGACGGTAATATCATATAGATCTTCAAACCTAGAGATATGAGTTGTTGACTTTGAGTTGGTTATACATTGATTGTACGAAAACGCATTGGTAACTCGATGTTATAAAACGTGCTTTTGTGAATAATTCAACAAGTAGTCAATACAAGCATATGAGTCGAAGTTTATCTATTCCTTCTAGGATTAGAAGCGATATTTGGGCCCATCGATGATTTGGTTTTGACTTATGTACCGGGCCCGGTCAGAACCTAATTGATGTGTTCAATTTAGTTCTATGTCAAACAAATCAGAGATCGAGAAACAAATGTTGGACAATAAGTACGAAAATGTTCCATGTATTTGTCCGGCTGATATCTTGAGAGCAGAGGATCATATGATCACTTATCTTAAATGATGTATCATCATCATCTCAGTTCCAAGAGACTTTGAAAGAGCTACGATTGCTAGTCGGATTCTGAAGTCGTATCCGCAACTAAAGTTATTAGATTTATCCAAGTGGGAGACTGTTGGATATAGTGTCTAAGTCCATAACTATATTTGGTATGTACTTGACCCGACCCAACATGGTCCATTTGGTTTGCATGGCATTGCAACACTTGGATAGACAAAATGAGAGAAAGGACACTTAAGGTTTATTAATATATTATAACTTCTAATATATTAATACTATTATTTAATTAGTATTGATCAAGAATTAATTTAGAATTAATTTGGTGATCAAAAGGAGACTAATTAAATATATGGGTTTGATTGTGTAAATCATCCATTCTTATATAGTGGGCTAATGACCCATGGTTTATAGTATTGGGCTAAAACCCATTAGGTGCTCTATGGATAGTCCATGGAGGTTATAAACCCACGGATCACGGGAAATGAAAAGCAATGTCAATTAGGGTTTACATGTGGTAACCATACTTGTGACACAACTATAAAAGGACCCCATAGGCTACCAAAATCGGCACTAAGAGTAGAACAAGAGGGCTAGCCGAATTTTGAGTGATAGTGAACTTCTCTCAAGTTATTCCAAGTGTTGTGGTGTTCTACGAAGCATTTGAGGCATCACATTTGGGGTGCTAGGCTCAGAAAGTCTCGAAGGAATCCAAGCTACTAAAAGGTATGTTATTCTACTTGATTTTTGTACTACAAGTTCTCCATCACATACTAGTTAGGATGTAAACCTTGATAAAACAAATTTGCATGTATATTAGAGAAAACATAGATCCAAGGTTTCTACGGTTGCATGTACGCCATAGGAGTGTTAGAATGCTCAAAACCCATCAATTCTCCCATGTGGTGGCAGTTGTATTGAGTGCATAAAGGCATATTCCCAGCGTAACTCCTCTGTTGGATTGGAATTGGGGCTGGTATCATAGTATAAACCTTTTCGTTTTGATGCTTTTTCTGCTGGTTCTGGTTCGCTCCATTGGACTTGCGTTTGTTGTGGTTGTTGCTAACCTTTGGAGTTTCAACTTCCTTTACCATTACTCCATTTTCGATTTCGTTCTTGATCAATTGCAGATCTAGACATTTAGCACTAATATATGTGGTAGGTTTTGATGAAAGTACCATCCCTTTTATTTGTGGAGCCAGACCCCATATATAACGCTCCACTTTTTTGCTTTATGGTATCACTATGCCTGGACAGAGAAGTGCAAGGTCATTAAACCTTGTCGTGTAAGCCTTGACAGAGGAGTGCAAGGTCATTAAACCACAGCGACGCATGCCGAGATTTACAGTCCACCAACTGCAATCGGAAGGAGCACACCGCCCGGTATTACATATATCAACCACAACAAAACATCCGAACCAACAACGGCGGGGCCAGTCAAGCATGTTACATTTGCGGAGAGACCGGCCATTAAAAACAAAACTTCCCCACAGACAATAATCGGGGTGCAGTTGGATCAGGAAGGGGAGGCCGTGCAGGACCCAGCAGTAGTCACTGGTACGTTCCTTCTCAACAACATCTATGCATGTATTCTATTTGATTGTGGGGCAGAAAGAAGTTTTATAAGCCATAAATTCAAACACTTCCTAAATTAAAATCCCCAAAAATTAAATGAAACTTTCACAGTAGAAATGGCTAATGGGAAAACCGAAACAACCGACGATATATTCATAGGGTGCACATTAGAACTAAATAATCACCCATTTCCAATCAACTTGATGCCTGTTACTATTAGGAGCTTTGATGTGATCATCGGTATAGATTGGTTAAGCTCCCACCATGTCGATATTATGTGTCACGAGAAGGCCGTTCTCCTTCACCTACCCAATGATGAAACCTTAATTATCTATGGCGATAAACCCAGTGCAAACCTCCGTCTCATCTCATGCATCAAGGCATAAAAGTGCTTGCACAAAAAGAACAATGCCTTCCTAGCCCACGTGGTGGACAAAAAGAACGAAGAGAAAAGCATCAAGGACATTCTAGAGGTGTGCGATTTTCCAGACGTGTTTCCTGAAGACCTTCCGGGAATACCCACGGAGTGACAAATCGAATTTCGGATTGACCTAGTACCTAGAGCCACACCAATTTCCAAATCACCCTATAGATTAGCCCCTGCAGAAATGCAAGAGCTCTCCAGCCAGTTAAGCGAATTATTAGATAAAGGATTGATAAGACCGAGCTTCTCTCCTTGGGGAGCTCCGGTTTTGTTCGTCAAAAAGAAATTTGGTTCTTTTCGCATGTGTATCGACTATCGTGAACTCAACAAGCTGACCATCAAGAATCGATATCCTCTTCCCCGGATTGACGATCTATTTGATCAATTACAAGGAGCCAGTTACTTCTTGAAAATAGATCTGAGGTCCGGATACCATCAACTGCGGGTCTGAGAAGAAGATGTACCCAAGATTTCCTTCCGAACACGTTACGACCACTATAAGTTCACCGTAATTCCATTTGGTTTGACGAATGCACCGGCGGCATTTATGGATTTGATGAACCAAGTTTGTCGACCTTTCCTTGATAACTTCGTAATAGTCTCTATCGACGACATACTGGTTTATTCTCAGAGCAGGGAGGAACATGGCCAACATTTGCGACTAGTCTTGGAAACTCTTAGAGCAGATAAACTATACGCGAAACTCTCCAAGTGTGAGTTTTGGATCCGTCAAGTGAATTTGTTGGGGCACATGGTTAATGAAGAAAGAATTCATGTGGATCCATCCGAAGTTAAAGAAATTGAGGGTTGGGCAACCCCAAAAACACCCACGGATATCAGGCAATTCTTGGGCCTCACTGGGTACTACAGGAGGTTCATTCAGAATTTCTCCAGGATCGCCAAGCCTCGCACCACACTAACTCAAAAGGGCATATTGTTCACCTGGGAAAAGAAACAAGATACCGCCTTCCAAACGTTAAAACAAGCCCTCTACAATGCCCCAGTGTTGTCACTTCCAGAGGAAACGGAGGATTTTGTAGTGTATTGTGACACTTCCAACCAAGGTTTGGGCTGTGTACTCATACAGCGCGGGAAAGTGATTGCCTATGCGTTCAGGAAACTGAAGAACCATGAGGTGAATTATACCACTCACGATCTCGAGCTGGGAGCGGTGGTCTTCTCTTTAAAAATTTGGAGACACAACCTGTATGGGACAAAGTTCACAATTTTCACAGACCACAAAAGCCTCCAACACATTCTGAATCAAAAAGAATTGAACATGAGGCAGCGGAGATGGGTGGAACTGTAGAACGACTATGAGTGTGAGATCAGGTACCATTCCCACTTGTCTTCGCAAATCAAGGAGGCTCAACAAGAAGCCTCGAAACCAGAAAACGTTGAAAATGAAGCATTACGTGGGATGGATAAGAACTTGACCACCAAAGAGGACAGAGCCTACTACCTTATGGACCGGATCTGGATGTCGAAGTTCCGTGGATTCCGGGACGTGGTAATAAATGAAGCACATAAAATGAGGTACCCCGTCCATCCCGACTCCGATAAAATGTACCTGGATCTTAAACAACACTATTTGTGGCCTAATATGAAAGTGGAAATTGCAACTTACGTGGCTAAGTGTTTGACTTGCGCCAAGGTTAAGGTGGAATATCAAAAGCCCTCGGGTCTACTGCAGTAACCCGAAATACCCGAGTGGAAATGGGAAAGAATCACAATGGATTTTATAATCAAATTACCCAAGACGGGTGACAGATTGGATGCCATTTGGGTAATTATCGATCGGTTGACCAAATCCTCCCATTTCCTGCCAATAAAGGAAACATATAAAATGTAAAGACTAACACGAATCTACATAAAGAAGATTGTGAGACTACATGGCATGCCAAAATCCATTATCTCAGACAGAGATAGCAAAGGGACTGGCACCCGACAATACCCTTACAGGTCCTGAAATTATACGAGAAACAACCGAAAAGATTATGAGGATTAGGGAACGACTGAAGGCATCCAGAGACCAACAAAAAACCTATGCAGACAAAAGGCAAAAGCCTCTTGAATTCCAGGTGGGTGATCGCGTATTACTCAAACTCTCCCTGGAAAGGGATGATTCAATTCAGAAAGCGGGGAAAGTTAATGTTGGATTAGGTATCTAAGCTTATAACTATTTTGGTATGTACTTGACCCGATTATGAGCATGGTCCTTTTGGGTTTCCCTCACCATAGCAACTTGTAGATTGAAGTATGGAGAAAGGATTTATTATTGTTTATTAATATATTATGAGAATAATATATTAAGAGAAATCATATTATCTAATTAGTATTGATCAGAAATTAATTTGGAATTAATTTGGTGATCAAAGGAGACTGATTAAATGTACGGGGACTGATTATGTAAATCAGTAATATTTATAGTTTGGGATCATGGACTTTATTGGTATAAGGTGGTCGAAATCTCTAGGAGAGTCCATTAAGATATCGTCCAGGGCTTGTCCAATAAGGGGTCCATATGTTGCTTATGGCCTAAGCAAGGGAATTAGGGTTTCCTAGTTGATAACCCTAAAAGCCTAACTATAAAAGGAACCCCAAGGCTCTTGAAATCATCCCTATGCTTTCTTGCAGAACCTTGGATGATTTTGAAGCTGTCTCCTCTCTCTTTTATTCATCTTGTTGCTAAGTGGTGTTTGTGACTCCATTAGAGGTGGAACACTTGAGGCACTAGGCTTTCAGAAGTCAAGATCAAGAAGGTTTATGATTGTTATTGCTACATAACAATCAAGGTAAGATCTAAACCCTATTCATATGCTAATTTCGATTATAATATGCATAATCCGGGGTTTATGAGCTTTGGATGATTATTACATGTACAATTAGACAAACTAGATCCAAAGCTTTAGGGTTTGCATGTGCACCATAGAATTGATGTAATGCTCAAAACTCATCAGTTAAATCCACGATACATCGGACCATTCGAGATACATGCCAGGATCGGTCTTGTGGCTTACAAGCAGCAATTACCACCAGAACTCAGCCAAGTACACCCCGTCTTTCACGTGTCAAACCTGAAGAAATGCTTGTCTAACGAAACCCTTGTGGTACCCCTTGACGAAATTGAGGTGAACGAGGATCTCCACTTCATTGAGGAACCACTCGAAATTAGGGATAGAGAAGTGAGACGAACGAAACAAAGTCGTATTCCCATTGTGAAGGTTAGATGGATTGCCAGGGGCGGACCTGAATTCACATGGGAACACGAGGCTCAAATGATGCAGAAATACCCCCATCTTTTCTCAAATTCTTAAGGATTGCTCTCGAATGAATATCAGGACGAAATTCCCTCTAACGTGGGGATGATGTCACAACTAGCATAATTAGAGTTAAGATGTTGATTCTTGTACAATATAATATCCTTGTGTAATCTTGCAACATCTTATCTAGTGAAAATTCAAACTTCAATGCTATTAAGTTCTTACTCTCACACGTGGTCATTCAAGTCGAAACAACCTCATTCAAGCCCAAAACTCGATCCAATAAACCAAGTCCAAATCAATTATGGGCCTTAGCCAAAGAATTTTCGACCCAAATCCCTTATTGGACCAAGACTCCTTATTGGGTCCTATTGGGCCGATAACTTCCCTTGTCGTTCTTGTTGGGCCGAAAACCCCTCTTTGGGCCTTAAAGGGCCGAAAACTTCAAATAGGCTTTCCTTTGGGCCGAAAATCATCCTTTGGGCCCTATTGGGCCGAAAGCTTCCTCATTAAATCTTATTGGGCCGAAAACTCATATTTGGGCCCTAATGAACCAAAAATTTCTATTGGGCCGAAAAATCTTTCATTGAGCATTGGTGGGCCACAAATCACTATTGGACCTTCTATTCGGCCTAAAGCACTCCAATGGGCCTTGATAGGCCAAAAAACTTTATTGGGCCCTCCCCTTAAACCGAAAACTTTTATTGGGCCAAATCCATTCCTTTTGAGCCTATTATTGGACCGAAACCCTTCTTGGGCCCGAACCAAGCCCAAAAACATATACAAGCCGAAACCCTTAATGGGCCTAAGGTGTTTTCGGTTACCCTTAATAATCGAAACCCTTTTTCCTTCCCTTAGTTGGATTGGAATAAATAAAAAAAGGGAAAATAATTGGGTAAAAATTGTGATACCTCAATATTACATCTCATATAACAATATAATTAACTTACATACATCTAGGGAAAGAGTATTACCCACCATGTTTCCATGCCCCATATCTCTTCCCTCACTCTCTTAATTCGGTCGCATTAATTCACGCCCCTACCACACTCTTCAAACACTTTTTCTCTCTAAGTCTCAAGAGCACTCTCTCCATACTACTCTCCAAATCTCTTCTCATTCCCTTTCTTCCCGAAAATTTCGTGAGTGTTTGTGTGTTACCTTCAAGGAGACCTCATTAAAGATTTATAAATTTGGTATGTTTAAGGCTAAGCTCAAGTGTTTTGGTTTCAAGTTTATACTAAAATCCTTCCTCTTACACTCTCTTTTTCTTGCATATGCTCCTTAGAACACCCATAGCTTCGAGAATCCCCTCAAGAAGGCAAGCTAGGCTCGAAATTCCTTCTCCTTCTTCGTATACATCTTGAAAACCCCAAGGTGAGCTTCATACCCCATTTTTTCCAAGTTTTCATTCTTTGGGGGGGGGGGGATACAAGTCAATTCTTGGTTGAAATCTTTGGATATTTGCATGTACTTGTGTGTATGTATGTATATGTGTGTTGAAATGTGACTGTTTCATGCTAATACTTCATAAACTTAAGACTATGTTAAGTCTCAAGTTGTTGGAACAAAGTTTATCTTTGTGTAGTTCACATATTTTTGGTGTCATGATAAAAATAAAAACAAGTTGCTAGGTGAAAATGGTTCTTGAAATGTTTGTTAAAAATCACAAATGATGTCAAAGAAAATGTTAAAGCATTTTGGTTATAAAAGTTTGAAAGATGACAAAATATGAAGGTTTACACTCAATATGGAAATTTTTTGGATATATAAATTTTTACCACTAACACTAGTAAAAATGGTTTATTTATGAGAATTGTAGTAAAAATGGACAATCTTTGGACAAATTCACTTTACCACAAAAATTTGTATAAATACATAAAATGTACTGAAATTTAAGTTTTATGTGTGTTGTGGAAAAATCGAGATATGTAAAAATTACTATTATTAAGGTTTAAAACCTAAGGTAATATGTTATTTTTACACAAAATGTTATGATTATATTAGCTCAATATTGAATATTTACAAAAAGAGTTCATAAATAAACTTACCAAAATGGTAAACTAAATGGACTTTTATGACACAAAGTTGCGCGTCATAAAGGCTTTGAAACACTTATAGTAAACTATGTAAATTTACGACAGGAATTATTGCATGTCATAAAACTGCAGTTGTAAATATACACTAGAAATGTTACTTATAATATTCAATAATGGGATTCAATATTTATAACCAGAGTCTCCTGGAGGGAGAGCGAGGTAATTGTGTATAGATCTATACGGGGTTGACAACCCAACACCTGAGTTGTTCACTACAGCTAGACAGGCCAGTATAGGGTGACAAATATCTTTAGAAACCGACGCCTGAAGAACGTCATGACAGGCGCGTTAGCCATATTAGCATGGTTGTAACGACTCAAATAGAGAATAACAATATTATTTGAATTTACGAAGGATTTATACTCTCCTAGTTTTATAAAATACACAAGTATTTGTCGTCTATTTTGTAAACTAATATCACCACTCTGGTCTTAGGGTTTTAAGACCACAACTCTTTATATACATAAGATATAGGATTTTCTGGAAACACGCTCTTTACACATACAAATAAAGGAAACACAAAGAACATACATGCAATTATACACGTTTTTGGAACGAGACTCACAAACTACTTTTATAGAAAATACTGGATTTTCTGGAATTTTCAAATTATTACAAACAAAGATGTTACAAAGTTTTCTTTCAAACATGCTTATAAACTCACCAACATTCTATGTTGACGCTTTTTAAAATGACTTGTATTCTCAGGGACTCAGTGAACACGTACTCGAGCCTCGCATCTAGATATTTTGTTATCTTTTTGAGACATCGTGCTTTGTGTTATTTTTGTGTAATTGATAAACAAGTGCAATATGTAAGCAATGGATGTTGGTATATTGTAATGTATGATGTTTGGTTGCTAAGTATCATTTATATTCAACTTCTATGATATTACACAATGACGTCATCCGCCCCCGAACATTTCCGCCGTCCTGGTTCGGGGGTGTGACATAAATATTAATCACTTTATAGATAATTACCATGGAAATGTAGTTGTTTCCACATTAAGCATATTATTTCATATTGCAATGTTTGGATATCCACATGTATGGTCTTCTAATGACTAGAATTCAAGGTATTACTATTGAAGTTTAAATTACTTGGTCATACTTTAGTTGCACTTGCAAATATTCAAAAATTTGGATATTATATAGTTGAGATTGAGACCTATATTAGGAACCTATAATATCTAAATTTTAGCATAAACAAAATCTGCAAGAATTCTGAAAGTTTCGGTCTTAAAACTGGGGGTGTAAGTGAGGCGAGCTACTCGTGAGCTACTCGGGATCGACTCGTTAAAAGCTCGACTCGAGATCGAATTAAACGAGCCTGAGCCGAGCTCGAGCCAAAATATGAGGCTCGTTTATTAAACGAGCTCGAGCCGAGCTTCAATTAGTGGGCTCGCGAGCCTAAACGAGCCTCTATATATATATATATATATATATATATATATATATATATATATATATATATATATATATATATATATATATATATATATATATAGAGAGAGAGAGAGAGAGAGGCTCGTTTAGGCTCGATTAGGCTCGCGAGCCCACTAAATTATTCACGAGCCGAGCTCGAGCTTCATTTTAAGGCTCGAATCGAGCTCGAGCTCGAGCTCGAGCTTCCTCAAAATTAAACGAGCCGAGCTCGAGCTTGGTCAGGCTTGGGCTCGGCACGACTCGTTTACACCCCCATATATATATATATATATATATATATATATATATATATATATATATATATATATATATATAGAGAGAGAGAGAGAGAGAGGCTCGATTAGGCTCGCGAGCCCACTAAATTGTTCACGAGCCGAGCTCGAGCTTCATTTTAAGGCTCGAATCGAGATCGAGATCGAGCTCGAGCTTCCTCAAAATTAAACGAGTCGAGCTCGAGCTTGGTCAGGCTCGGGCTTGGCTCGGCTCGTTTACACCCCTACTTAAAACCATTATTCGATCATATATAAAAAATATCATGATCAAACCCATTTCTAAACCTGTAAAAATTTCCATATCTTCAAATAATAAAAATAAGAATATGAAAATTACATAACATAGTCGAAACTTGTGTTTATTTTATTCTGGTGCCATTGACAGGAACCATACCAGCTCCAAGAAATAACTCCACGACTGAATCCACGCCCCCATCCTGATTCCTGCACGAGATACTCGAAATTGCTAAATACAATTCGGAAAAAATATGATGGTGGAAGAAACAAAATCAAAAACCAAACGCCAAACATAGTCACAAAAAATCAATTCATGGAAGCATCAAAACAAAATAGGACCCATTAGTAGAATTATAAATCAAAGTTGTGATTCTAATTTTTAGTGTTAAAGACTTTTTGTCTGATGTCATTGTAGAAACGCCATGTTCTCGGTGGGGGGGAAGCAATGGAAAATGAGGGGAGGGATGGGGTCAGAGGAGGTTAACAAAGAGAACCACTAAAAACGGCAGGAGCAACCGAAGCGAGCAAATAGAAGACGGATTTGCAGAAGTAGGAGACCAAGTTGCTGATTCCATCTTGATCCTATCAGCTATATTTTTGTAGTCCAATTTACCTAGCAAATCGACCCATTTAGACAGATCAATGCCGTGGTTCAGTTATCATCTATCTCCACTACATTTTTGGCAGAAAAAGTAGAGAAAACTAGTACACATGAAAATGACGAAAACAACAATAATAATCAATGAAAAGAAACTTTGAAGCTGGCACAGAGGGGAGAGATCTCGACAAACTCAATCCAAATTTGTTTGGTAACTTGTATCTCTAATCCAATTTGGAAAGAAACTTTGAATATGCCAAATACGCTACTAAACTACTTCAAAAGAAATTTTGAATTTTATGAAAAGTTTAGCCTTAAATGTATTTATTTTGTTATAATTAAAAGATATCTTATAGGATCTCACAAAACTACTTGAAAAGAAATTTTCACTTTTGGGAAATTGAAAATCTTTTCATTGTTATGAAGTGTACCAAATTCATTGGAATCAAAATAAATAGAAACATATGAACTCAATTGGCTCAAAATCTTTTGTAATTATGGAGGATTCTTAGAGATAGAGTGGTAATCGCTCTCATATTTTGAACACTTAGTTTTAATAATTTTAGTACCAAACTCATTGGAATCAATATAAATAGAAACATATGAATTCAATTGGTCTCAAAATCTTTAGCAATTATGAAGGATTCTTAGACATAGAGTGCAAATCACTCCTATTATTTTAACTCTTAATTATGATAATTTTAGTATAAATATGTTCACCATCAACTCTTGAGATCACCTACCGTGTAAGGATGTTCATGAATATGCAATTTCTACTCACGTTCTTTGTTCTTAGCCTTCTCATCATGTGTGAGTTAATTATTCTATTAATCCCTTGAGGATATATATATATATATATATATATATATATATATATATATATATATATATATATATATACCTGAGTTTCATAAAATTTATTTAAATTACAGTCTAAAATAAAATATACTCTGAAAAAGATTTATAAAGATGTTATATCACCCTATAATCATCTTCTATATTTTCTATAAAATTTAAAAATTATAGCCCATCAATCTTTTAAATCTTAATTTTTGGAAAATCTTCGTTTAAGCGTTATATTTCCTCTAACACGTCCGTGTATGAACCTATTGATGGGAGCAACCATGGTGAAAAAAACATCAAAATTGCAATGATGTAGACCAATTCAAGTAAAGTAAGTCCACCACCATGTACACTAGATTCTGATGACACATTTCATGATAACAAGTTGACGGGTTTTTGTATGCCAAGTCCATCAACAAGATGCCATGGAACAAGAAAAAGTTGTTATTGTTGTATTGGGCCACAAGTAGTAATATGCATAGAAGGCTATGATATATGTCATGATATATGTAATTAAAGTACATGTTATACATATGATAACATGTAATCTATTTTTTATATAAATAATAGTAAATTACATTAATGGTCCTTATAGTTTTGGGTATTCTACACTATTTGTCCCCAAACTCTTGTTTAACTCTTGGATCTTCCTTTTTATATATATATATTTAAAGAAATTAATATTCTCATACATTTTCCTACTATATATCCTCCTACCCATATTAAATGATGACAAGTGTATTAGTATACTTTTAATTGCATTTAATTTGTCACATGTTAACATTTAACATGGGATAGGAACAAATTTTAGGAGGATATTTAATTTCTCATATTTTCAGTGCAGTTTTGGTCCTAGGTATTCATTAAAGTCATGAAAGAACTGTATTAACTTGATCTATTTTTAAAAAAATATGTATTCTTGTATATAATATTCTTTTATCATAAATAATTTAAATCACATGTTTGATGAATGTTGCTGCCCAAACTAGTCTAGTTTATCCTTGAAATATGAACACATGTGGTATCGAATTGTTGTTGCCATTGGTGCTATTCTAAACATCCCCAATTATGAGTTAATAGTTCATGCATATCTAAACCCTATGGTGCCTCAGTATTGTTGTTGCAACATACATATTTTTACCTTGAAAAAGAAAAACGATGCATACATGTTGGAGGTAATATACTAGTTAATTAATCTTAATTGTAAAAAAATAGGAAAAAAAGAAACAGTAAGAGTAAACCTATGGGAGTGTTTACGATTTATTCTTCTGTTTGTTATCATAACATGAAGCTTAATGGACATAAAATTAGTGATAGATTTATGCCTTTATAATTGTTTTGGAATAAAAGAAACGTAAAACAAATACATCACATTGTCCATAACATTAAAATAGTTTGAAAGCCATTAAAACATATTAAATAATAGATATGATATTGTCTTAATAGTATCATTCAATCCTTTTGTGTGTAAAATTGAGTGACTATAATCTTTTACCTAAAGTCTCGAAGCATATGGCGATTTTGGTGAATGTTTGAATTCTGCACAACAATTTTCCCCATCTTGCGAGAGCTATAGCTGCTAATCTGGGCAGAATTGGAAGATGCTCCTCTATCATGAAGTTCTAGGAAATTGAGTCCAGTTTCCTGAAAGTCCAATGTCGTCCCAATTAAATCTGTAGATTCAGTTTTATGCTTAAAATACTAAACAGGGGTCGGGTGGGGAATTATAAAAAAAATATATAAAAAAGTTAGAATAAAGTAGTATTTTTGACACATATACTTTATTTGTTAATTGCTTGTTATGTGTGGTGTTTAGGTGGGGCCTTGAGAATTTCAAGTAAGTTCAAAACTTGGAATAGAAGGAGGATTTCTTCAAGGCTAAAGGTGAGTTCATAGTTTTGACTCACTAAGGTTGCATGATTGAAACGTGCAATCCGTAGATGGTGATTTAATTCAATTTAGGATGACCATGTCATTACATGATGATATGATATTTGTGATGCTAATATATGCTTTGTGCTAATTCCATGTTATGACCTAATTTCTATGTCGCTTACACTTTGATGAACTTGATGTATGTAACATGCTAGCTTAAGTTGCTTGAATTATGATTGATATGTGTTGGTTGAAATTGCTTGTGATGATTGTGACTAATGAAACCCGTAGTCATATGTTATGCTTGATTGATGGTATGTCTTTTTGTTACATTGCTTGAATTGGTTGATCATCTAGCATGCTCATTTTGAATTAAAGATGTAATGCATTGGTAGACATATGTCATAACAAGGTGATAATATGATGAATTTTATTATATGTTGCATTGCTTGTTAAGTTCTGTATGAGTAACATGTCTACTTTGATGTATGTGTGACAACCCGAAACTTTTATCCTGTGCAATTGATCTGTATATCAATATTAAACTCGATTTTATCATCTTTTAACACCGTTTAAAGAGTTAGTTTAAGTGTTCTAAGCTTGAGTACAGTCGGGAATGAGATTAGAAATGAGTCAACAAGTCATATAGATACAAAACCGGGCCATACACCCTCATGCGAGGTGTGTACGGCCGCACACATGGGTGTGCGGCCGCACACCCACCATCCAGCCGCACACTCCTGTGTAAGGCCGCACATACCCTCTGTACGGCCGCACACACCCTCTGTACGGTCGCACACTCCTGTGTGCAACCGCACACACAGCCTGGCCGCACACCCTGGCCGCACACTCACTCAAATGGCCGTACACCTCCCTTATTTGATCATATAGGGTCCCGAAAAGCATTTCCAAGTCTTTAGGGTGGTTTGCCGTCATGTTTAGCCATGAAACACCCTAATTCTAACACACATATGTGTTATCACATGTTAATAGGATCCACTTGCGTACAAAACATCGGTTGACACTCAGCATTCGTAACCGATCATACACCCAGATCCTACGTCAAACGATGAGTTCATACCCCTACGCTTTTTTCTGAGTTTTTCATGTTTTCAGGGGGGGAATACAAGCAAAAGTACAAGAAAACTTGTGCTCAAATTATCTCATTTTGCATAAAATGATTTTATGTTCAGTATGCTTTTAACTCAGAAAACCGTTTTACCAATCGATTAAGAAATCAACTCGTAGAAACAGTTTTCAAAATCTAAAGCAAGAAACTTGTGAATCACGTTATAATATGTATTATCTTATAAAGGATTCATGTAAATCATAAACAGGATTTTCGTACTATTACTTCTAAATTTGTTAGGCTAAGTTTGAGACATGTTCTTGGTAACACTCCTTCGGATTCGTGAGTGGAGGACTACGACTTATAACCAGAATCTCTTGGAGGGAGAGCATGACTATTGTGTATAGATCTATATGGGACTGACTATCCTGCACCCTCGCTGCTAGCTACAACGGAACCGTTAGGTTCAGGGGTGACAAAGTCATAAAAGATATTGGCCCCCGTTTCGTGCCTTATCCAGTCTAAGTACGGTTATGGCACTCACAACTTAGGTAACGAGAATTTACTTTTGTAATAATGAAACGAGTGAACTAACCTCAAAGTAATATCTGATTTGATTACTAGAGGGCATCAGTAACGCCCTTAGGATCTAGTTCACTACCTATTTTATTAGTTTTATTTATGTAATAAGGCTAATACATCTCACAGCGAGTAACCAGGGTTTTTCAAGGAAACTACATCTATCGATACAAGTATGGTAGATACTTGTACACCTCGTATCAGAATCGAAAATCAACTATCAACTTTTAAGGAAAATATAGGATTTTCCTGGGATAACTTACCCTTTTATAAACAGGCTGTTTATCGTATAACTAATGGATAATCAAACCTCTTTCATAAGAAAATATAGTATTTTCTTGGGAAACAACTTTTCAAAGAATCAAAGAAACATTTCTTTCACCAGAATTAAACGCTTATGAACTCACCAGCTTTATGCTGATATTTTTAAAACTGCTTGTATTCTCAGGGCATCAATAGACAGGTACTCTTGCCAACTTTTGGAGAAGACGGAACATTCTGAAGTCATGTCTTTTACTTTTGTTATATATTGTTATGTATAAACCATGCTTTTTGAACAATGTAAATACTCATATTATAATGTAATGGTTGTGTTTACTTCGCTTACTATGATACAACTGTTGTGATACTACGCATGATGTCCTCCGCCCCGAAATGTTTCCGCCATCGGTTTCGGGGGGTGACAGATTGGTATCGGAGCTATTGTTTATAGTGAACTAAGTATACCGAACCTTACATGGTATACAACTATAAACACAAAGGGGCTGAAGTGCTATGAACTAAAAGTATACTTCTAAAATATAAGTATTTTTACAAAAAGTATACAAGTATACCCGAGTACCAGAATCCGTGTCTTAAGTAAAACAAAACAAAATTATTTTGGATGTTGAACACTACGGTTAAACCTGGGCAGTTATGTAATCATGTCTAGGGTCAATATAGCCTGATCAACTATATTCATTCGAGAGATGACCAACATGTGCTTGGGAGTGACTTTGGTGTTGTAACAAGCCTAAAACTTACCCGGTATCCATACAACTTAAAATACTATAGGAGTATTTTAGTCAGAGCCGAATACATTGTAGAAATTCATTCCTAGTGTTGCTACCTATTCGTTTCTTAGCGATAACTTACTTGCATTAGTAACTTTCCTTTGCTTATCGCTTGGTAGAACACTTTATTATCAGGATGAGATATATTCTTGCTTCATATCTCTTGGTCGATTCAGAGGACTAACCACCCTCTTCTTCCTGATTCTTTTTAGAACAAGATGCCTCCCCGAAAAAGACCTATCAGAAGGAATGACGACGCTCCACCACCACCACCGCCCCCTCAGTTCGATCACGTTATGTTCCAAGCAGCTGTTACTGCTGCTGTGACTGCCGCTGTGACTGCCGCGATGGCACAAGTTAATTCTAGCGGATCTAGTGGGCAAGGAAGTGGTACTCATCCCCAAAATCAGGAAGGTGGTCAAGGACACCAGAAGAAGTGCTCTTATAAGCACTTCATGAATGCGAAACCCACATCCTTCGACAACACTGGAGGTGTTATCGCCCTGACTCGATGGTTCGAAAAGATTGAGTCCATTTTCGAAATCTGTTCCTGTTCTGAGGTCAACAAAGTAAAATTCGCCGCTTGCACCTTCGCCAACAGGGCACTGACCTGGTGGAATGGTCGGGTCAAGTCCCTGAGTACTGCCCACGGGGCGAAATGCAGAAACTGGAGCACGAACTCTGGAACCTAAAGATGAAGGGTTCCGACACTGCTGTTTACACGTCTAGGTTTGAAGACCTAGCACTTCTCTGTCCGGGGATGGTCACCCCGGAAAACAAAAAGATTGAAAGATACATTTGGGGACTGACCCAGCCAACCAAAGGAAATGTTTTGGCTGCTCGGCCAATTACATTTGATAGCGCCAAGTGCCTAGCGCAAACTCTGATCGATCATGGAGTCGATCTCGATGAAGTGATAGCCACTCCTGAACCGGCTAAAGGGAGTGGTGAGAAGAGAAAATTCTGGAAGCAGAAAAAGAGTCAATCTTCACAGGAGCCCTCAAAGAAGCAACACACAGTAGTAGTTCACGCTGCTACTACCCCTGTCGCTGCTCATGTTACTCAAGCACCTACCAGTAGGTATACTGGTACCCTCCCTTGGTGCAATAAGTGCAGTTATCATCACCGCATCCCTGGTCCATGTCATGAGATGCTCTGCAACAACTATGGTAAAAAGGGCCACCTGGCTAGAGGCTGCAGAAACCCAGTCCAACCAACCGATCAGGCCTCTGGAGCAGGTGTTGGTCAAGCCTGTTACAACTGTGGGGAAGTCGGGCATTGCAAGAGGAACTGCCCCAAAGTAGCAACAACTGGCAACACCGGGAGAGTACTAACTATTGGGCAAGAGGAAGTCGTGGCTGACCCTACCATTGTGACGGGTACGTTCCTCCTCGATAACTCTTATGCATGCATTCTTTTCGATTCTGGTGCTGAAAGAAGTTTTGTTAGTCATGCATTCAAGCATTTTCTTAAACATAAATTCTAACCATTAACCGAAACGTTTACCGTCGAAATGGATAACGGTGAGAAAGAGAGCACTAATGACATATTTGTGGGTTGTACCCTTACTCTGAACGACCATTCATTTCCCATCGATCTTATGCCAGTCTCTATAAAAAGCTTTGATTTCATCATCGGCATGGATTAGTTGAGCCCCAATCGTGCTGATATCCTTTGTTTCGAAAAAGCCATCTGTCTCAACCTCTCCTCTGATGAAACTCTCGTAATTTATGGCGATAAACTTAGCACAAACCTTCGCATCATTTCGTGCATCAAAGCCCAGAAACTCCTACGGAAGGAGTGTTATGCATTCCTAGCCCACGTCATTAACGAGAAGCAGGAAGTTAAAGACCTCGAGAGCATCCCCGAAGTCTGCAACTTTCCCGATGTTTTTCCCGAAGATCTTCCGGGAATCCCTCCTGAACGCCAAGTCGAGTT
This sequence comes from Lactuca virosa, assembly GCF_052849685.1. Lineage (NCBI taxonomy): Eukaryota > Viridiplantae > Streptophyta > Magnoliopsida > Asterales > Asteraceae > Lactuca > Lactuca virosa. Next base: position 150,049,321 of record NC_136426.1, read on the forward strand.
TCGTATCGACTTAGTCCCCGAAGCTACTCCCGTAGCTAAATCTCCATATCGCCTACCACCAGCAGAAATGCAGGAGCTATCTAGCCAGCTCAATGAGCTGCTCAGCAAAGGATTCATCAGACCGAGTTCCTCACCCTGGGGAGCCCCGATCTTGTTCGTGAAAAAGAAGGATGGATCCTTTCGGATGTGTATCGATTATCGGGAGCTGAACAAGCTCACAGTCAAAAACCGTTACCCTCTTCCTCGAATCGACGACCTCTTCGATCAACTTCAGGGAGCCAGCTACTTCTCGAAAATAGATTTAAGATCAGGGTACCATCAGCTACGAGTCCATGAGGGTGATGTTCCTAAAACAGCATTTCGGACTCGATATGGTCACTACAAGTTCGTAGTTATGCCCTTCGGTCTAACCAACTCACCGGCTGTGTTCATGGACCTGATGAACCGGGTGTGCCGTCCTTTCCTGTACAAGTTCGTCATCGTGTTCATCGACGATATACTTGTCTACTCCAGAAGCGAGGACGATCACAAACAACACTTGAGATTGGTGCTGAAAACTCTAAGGGCAGAGAAACTTTACACGAAATTCTCCAAGTGTGAATTCTGGATTTGAAAAGTAATGTTCTGAGGACATGTGGTAAGCGAGGAAGGCATACACGTGGACCCCTCCAAAATCAAAGCGATAGAGAACTGGTCAGCACCGAAGACACCCACAGAAATCCGTCAATTCTTGGGTCTCGCTGGCTACTATCGCAGATTTATCCAGAATTTCTCCAGAATTGCCAAACCCTTAACCACTCTAACTCAGAAAGGCGTTGTTGGAGTGAAAAGCAAGACATTGCGTTCCAAACGTTGAAGCGGGCCCTATGCAGCGCACCTATCTTGTCTCTGCCCGAAGGGACGGAGGACTTCGTTGTCTACTGTGATGCATCCAATCAGGGCCTAGGCTGTGTGCTCATGCAACGGGGAAAAGTCATTGCTTATGCCTCTAGACACCTGAAAGCACACGAAGTCAACTACACAACACACGACCTGGAATTAGGAGCAGTGGTCTTCGCATTGAAGATATGGAGACATTATCTATATGGAACCAAGTGCACTATCTTCACTGACCATAAAAGTCTGCATCATATCTTCGACCAGAAGGAGCTGAACATGAGACAACGACAATGGGTTGAGCTACTCAACGATTACGAGTGCGAAATCCGCTACCATCCCGGCAAGGCCAATGTGGTAGCAGATGCCCTCAGCCGGAAGGAGTACTCAGGTCGTAAAGTGAAGGCACTGACCATGACTATCCATTCCCATTTATCCGCGCAAATCAAGGAGGCTCAGTTGGAAGCCTTAAGACCAGAGAACATGCCGGGTGAAACCTTGAGAGGAATGGAAAAGAACCTAGAGATCAAGGGAGACGGAGTCTATTATTTCATGGACCGGATCTGGACCCCAAGGTTCGGTGGTTACAGAGAGGTTGTAATGAACGAAGCTCACAAGACCAGATACTCCATTCACCCAGGTTCGGACAAGATGTACCTCGATCTCAGGAGACTGTATTGGTGGCCGAACATGAAAGCAGAGATCGCTACCTTCGTGGGCAAGTGCCTGACTTGCGCCAAGGTGAAGGTCGAATATCAGAAACCCTCAGGTCTACTCCAACAACCAGAAATACCCGAATGGAAGTGGGAGAGGATCACTATGGATTTCATCACCAAATTACCCAAGTCTCCGAGTGGGCACGACGCCATCTGGGTAATTGTTGACCAACTAACTAAATCCGCTCACTTCCTACCAATCAAGGAAAATTTCAAAATGGAGAGACTCACACGAATCTACATCCAAGAGATAGTTCGACTGCATGGTGTACCTGTATCCATTATCTCTTATCGAGATAACAGGTTCACTTCGAGGTTCTGGCAGTCACTACAGAAGGCTCTTTCAACTAAGCTGGATATGAGCACAGCTTACCACCCTCAAACTGATGGATAGAGTGAGAGAACAATTCAGACATTGGAAGATATGTTGAGAGCCTGCGTCATCGACTTCGGCGCGTCATGGGACACTCATCTTCCTTTGGTTGAATTTTCCTACAACAACAGTTATCATACCAGCATCAAGGCTGCGCCTTTTGAAGCTCTCTATGGCCGCAAGTGCAGATCCCCTCTGTGTTGGGCTGAGGTGGGCGACACGCAACTAGCCAAGGGACAAGTCCCTGACAGCACTCTCACTGGTCCAGAAATCATCCGCGAAACCACAGAAAAGATGGTACAAATCCGAGAATGACTTAAGGCCTCTCGCGATAGACAAAAGAGCTACGCCGATAAACGACGAAAACCCTTGGAATTCCAGGTTGGAGACCGTGTCCTGCTAAAAGTCTCACCCTGGAAGGGCATGATACGCTTCGGAAAGCGTGGAATGCTAAACCCGAGGTACATAGGACCGTTCGAGATCCTCGCCAGGATCGGTCCTGTAGCCTATAATCTCCGATTACCTCAAGAGCTTAGTAACATTCATCCCGTCTTCCACGTCTCGAACCTTAAGAAGTGCTTATCCGACGAGACTCTTGCTATCCCCCTCAATGAGATTGAAATCAACGAGAAACTAAACTTTGTGGAAGAACCAATCGAAATCATGGATAGGGAGATCAAACGAACAAAACAAAGTCGCATCCCGATAGTGAAGGTTCGCTGGAATGCCAAGCGAGGACCAGAATTCACTTGGGAGCGCGAAGATCAGATGAAACTGAAGTATCCACATCTTTTTCCCTAAATTCATGATTTGTATTCTATGTTCAAATTTCAGGACGAAATTCCCTCTAACGGGGGGATGATGTGACAACCCGAAACTTTTATCCTGTGCAATTGATCTGTATATCAATATTAAACTCGATTTTATCATCTTTTAACACCGTTTAAAGAGTTAGTTTAAGTGTTCTAAGCTTGAGTACAGTCGGGAATGAGATTAGAAATGAGTCAACAAGTCGTATAGAGACAAAACCGGGCCATACACCCTCATGAGAGGTGTGTACGGCCGCACACATGGGTGTGCGGCCGCACACCCACCCTCCAGTCGCACACTCCTGTGTACGGCCGCACATACCCTCTGTACGGCCGCACACTCCAGTGTGCAACCGCAGGCACATCCTGGCCGCACACCCTGGCCGCACACTCACTGAAATGGTCGTACACCTCCCTTATTTGATCATATAGGGTCCCGACAAGCATTTCCAAGTCTTTAGGGTGGTTTTCCGTCATGTTTAGCCATGAAACACCCTAATTCTAACACACATATGTGTTATCACATGTTAATAGGATCCACTTGCGTACGAAACATCGGTTGACACTCAGCATTCGTAACCGATCATACACCCAGATCCTACGTCAAACGGTGAGTTCATACCCCTACGCTTTTTTCCGAGTTTTTGATGTTTTCAGGGGGGCAATACAAGCAAAAGTACAAGGAAACTAGTGCTCAAATTATCTCATTTTGCATAAAATGATTTTATGTTCAGTATGCTTTTAACTCAAAAAACCGTTTTACCAATCGATTAAGAAATCAACTCGTAGAAACAGTTTTCAAAATCTAAAGCAAGAAACTTGTGAATCACGTTATAATATGTATGATCTTATAAAGGATTCATGTAAATCATAAACAGGATTTTCGTACTATTACTTGTAAATTTGTTAGGCTAAGTTTGAGACATGTCCTTGGTAACACTCCATCGGATTCGTGAGTGGAGGACTACGACTTATAACCAGAATCTCTTGGAGGGAGAACGTGACTATTGTGTATAGATCTATATGGGACTGACTATCCCGCACCCTCGCTGCTAGCTACAGCGGAACCGTTAGGTTCAGGGGTGACAAAGTCATAAAAGATACTGGCCCCCGTTTCGTGCCTTATCCAGTCTAAGTACGGTTATGGCACTCACAACTTAGGTAACGAGAATTTACTTTTGTAATAATGAAACGAGTGAACTAACCTCAAAGTAATATCCGATTTGATTACTAGAGGGCATCAGTAACACCCTTAGGATCTAGTTCACTACCTATTTTATTAGTTTTATTTATGTAATAAGGCTAATACATCTCACAACGAGTATCCAGGGTTTTTCAAGGAAACTACATCTATCGATACAAGTATGGTAGATACTTGTACACCCCGTATCAGAATCGAAAATCAACTATCAACTTTTAAGGAAAATATAGGATTTTCCTGGGATAACTTACCCTTTTATAAACAGGCTGTTTATCGTATAACTAATGGATAATCAAACCTCTTTCATAAGAAAATATAGGATTTTCTTGGCAAACAACTTTTCAAAGAATCAAAGAAACATTTCTTTCACCAGAATTAAACGCTTATGAACTCACCAGCTTTATGCTGATATTTTTAAAACTGCTTGTATTCTCAGGGCATCAATAGACAGGTACTCTTGCCAACTTTTGGAGAAGACGGAACATTCTGAAGTCACGTCTTTTACTTTTGTTATATACTTTATATATAAACCATGCTTTTTGAACAATGTAAATACTCATATTATAATGTAATGGTTGTGTTTACTTCGCTTACTATGATACAACTGTTATGAGACTACGCATGACGTCCTCCGCCTCGGAACGTTTCCGCCATCGGTTTCGGGGTGTGACAGTATGCTTGTTTGTATGTGGGGTATAATGGTGTCATGGGTAGAACCTTGGAAGTTTAATCGGTTGAAAGAGCTTAAGCCATAACGGTGATTAGTTACACGTTCTTTCTAGACGGTCGTGTGACACATGGTTCGCGTGCACCCCGGTGTACGGGAACTGGAGTGGTGTTGCCTTTATGGTGTAGCCGGATCAAACATCACGTGGGAATCGGGAGGTGTATCGGTAGAATTGACACTGTTTGTACCGATCCTGAACGACACCACGAGGTACTTGTACTTTGGAAATTCGGAGTAGCGAAAGTGGAGTCACGGGGTTGGTGTTTCGGGTGGATGTCATGAGCCACTTACAGCATTCGGCTGGCCGTGCACATAGGTAGTGAACAGGGTGTTTCTCTTGGGTTAGGTAGCACTAAGGGACACTTTTCTATCAATTGGTTGGATAGATATAATAAAAGGTTGAATAAGTAATAAAAGGTTGGTTACATATTAAAAGGTTGAATATATAACAAAGTTTGGTTGTATATTAAAAGGTTGAATATGTAATAAAAGGTTGGTTATTGATAAAAGGTTGAACAATTAAAGTTTGCTTATATATGAAAGGTGATTATTTATATGCTATGTGGTTGCTTATGTGGTCTTTGGTTGATCATATATGTTATGTGGTAGAATTATGGTTAAACATTTATGCATGTATGCGGTTGAATATGTGATTAAATAGTTATGATATGCGGTTGTTTTCTAAGTGGTATTTGTCTATCCTTTTTTATGCTTCATTGTAAAATGAATGATTGACCCATTTGGGGTTTGTATATTTTATATGCAACTTTATGAACTCACTCGGCAGGGGCTGACACTTGTATCTTTTCTCTTTTGTGCCTTATGATTGGTGCAGGCAATTTAGAAGATTGGCATTGGTGAGAGTGGTTCTTATGGGTAGATTTGTATTAACGACACCACTCTTGGACATGTTTTTGATTATTTACTTTAAAGTACTTTTGTTTACATTTTAACTAGTTTGGAATTATGTTTGAGTTTTTGAAGTAACGTTGTGGTTTTGAATTAAAAACTAAGTCTTCCGCTAACGTATTCTATTAAATAAACATTTTAAAAAGAAAAAAAATTATGGTGAAAATCACGACGTTACAGATTTAGCCTAATTTCAATTGTTTTTATCAATTTGGTATTCCTCTTTTACACTTTTAGCCCGATTTAAAATTATTTTTAAGAATGCGGTCGACATATTAAAATTAGAAGAGAATCCAAACACCTCGTGGTCAAAATTGAGTCAGGATGCAATATAGTTTGCTTGTTAGTAATAATGATATTGGTTTAATTAAATAATATTTGGGAGGAAATGTATACTCAATAAAATGAGGTTTCATTGAAATTATCATAACATTCGTTAAAAACCATGAAAGAAAATGAAAAACCCCAATCCTCCTCTTAATGTCACCCTTTTTCCCTTGTTGACTCCCCGTTTATAGAAGTTAGCTCTATCGTTTTCTCTCCTCGTCCTTTTCTGTTTGGGCAACATTGCTTTGTCCCTTATCTGGTAGCATCAGGATGGCAGTTACTTTACAAAATATTTTCAAATGTTTGTTCATCAACAGGTGATCATGCTCATGGGTTTTTGTTATTTCAATTAGTTTTTTTTAGTTTACTATTTCAATTGACAGCACACAGTTCTTGAATAAAAGCCCAGAAGGATGAAAAAAACTTATCTTCAACCCTCGAAAATAACTTTTGCAAATTGGGAACTACTTCAATCAGCACACAGTTCATGCTCATGGGTTTTTGTTATTTCAATTAGTTTTTTTTAGTTTACTATTTCAATTGACAGCACACAGTTCTTGAATAAAAGCCCAGAAGGATGAAAAAAACTTATCTTCAACCCTCGAAAATAACTTTTGCAAATTGGGAACTACTTCAATCCTCGAAAATTGCATTCTTATTTCCTTCTTCTTGCCACAACATAGTTACAAATATTTACATATAATTGTTTTTGAATGATGTTATCTTCTCCTTAATGGTAAGCTAGACACTAATAATGAGAAGGCTGTAACATTCGTTTGCAATATTTCTAAATTTCCTACGATTTGCAAAAAAGTTGCACTAGGTTTTTATTTTGATGTACCAGAAGTAAGCCACGCATAAGATTCCCCACAAGGGAAAACGCCTTATTTTGATTGATAATATCATCTTTCAGATGCTATTATTCTTGGCCACTTCCCCTCAATTTATGTGCCTACATTCATCACTTTGATAGCCTTATCATGCTAATGTTGTAATGACAAGTTTGATTTGTTGAACTTAAAATTAATTATGTTCCAGTGGAGTTACAAACCAATGTTGTCACATCATTTTGAAAAAGGAAGATGCAACTAAGATTGACAAACATATCTATATGTTTGTGTATAATGTACATATACCTTCCAAGTTTCAAGTACAATGCAGTTGAAAAATCAAAATCTTTGAAATATCACGACTTTTTACTTTAAAAAGATATCATTAATTAGGAACAATCACGTCTATGTTAGTCGAGATTTTTTATATGCATGCGGATACATACTAGATCTTGAGATACACAAATTATTATTTGGAAAGATTGTGTGCTTCTTAATTATCGGAAAACTTCTCGTTAATTTTGCAATTGTTGGTCATGGGAGGTAACAGTGGATATTGTAGTTCATAGAATGGTATTTGGTGTATATTTGCTCCAGAATTACTTTCATGAACTTTCGATGGATTTTATTTATTTAATAGTACAGATGTTTCTATGGGTTAATCTGATCAATATTCCTGTCTTAAAACCATTAATCGTAAAATATATCATGTTTAAACCCATTTCTGAACCTGTAAAAATTTCCATATCTTCAAATAATAAAAATAAGAAACTGTAAAAATTTCCATATCTTCTAATAATAACCATACCAGCTCCAAGAAATAAATCCATGACTGAATCCACGCCCCCATCCTGATTCCTGCACGAGATACTCGAAATTGCTAAATACCATTCAGAAATAATCTGATGATAGAAGAAATAAAATCAAAAAGCAAACCCCAAACATAGTCACAAAAAATGAATTCTGGAAGTATCAAAACAAAATAGGACCCATAATTAGAATTATAGATAAAAGTTATGATACTAATTTTTAGTGTTAAAGATTTTTTATCGGATGTCATTGTAGGAAGGCCATGTTCTTGGTGGGGGCAAGAAATGGAAGAGGAGGGGAGCGATGGGGTCAGAGGAGGTTAACAAAGAGAACCACAAAAAAGGGCAGGAGTAACCAAGGCAAGCAAATAGTAGACGGATTTGCAGAAGTAGGGGACCAAGTTTTTGATTCCATCTTGATCCTATCACCTATATTTATGTGATCCAAATTAGCTAGCAAATCGACCCATTTAGACAGAACAATGCCATGGTTCAATTATCATCTATCTCCACTACATTTTTGGTAGACAGAAAAAGTAGATAAAACTAGTACACATGAAAACGACAAAAACAAAAATAGTAATCAATGAAAAGAAATTTGAAGCCGGCACAAATGAGAGAGATCTCGACAAGCTCAATCCAAATTCGATTGGTAACTTTTATCTCTAATCTAATTTGGAAAGAAACTTTGAATATGCCAAATACACCACTAATCTACTTCAAAATAAACTTTGAATTTTAGGAAAACTCTAGCCTTAAATGTATTTATTTTGTTATAATTAAAAGATATCTTATAGGATTTCACAAAACTACCTGAAAAGTAATTTTCACTTTTGGGAAAATGAAAATCTTTCCATTGTTATGAAGTGTACCAAATTCATTGGAGTCGAAATAAATAGAAACATATGAACTCAATTGGTTAAAAATCTTTTTTAATTATGGTGGATTCCAAGAGATAGAGTGCTAATCGCTCCCATTATTTGAACACTATGTTTTAATAATTTTAGTACCAAACTCATTGGAATCAATATAAATAGAAACATATTAATTCAATTGTACTCAAAATCTTTAGTAATTATGGAGGATTCTTAGACATAGAGTGTAAATCGCTCCAATTATTTGAACTCTTAATTATGATAATTTTCGTATAAATATGTTCACCACCAACTCTTGAGATCACCTACCGTGTAAGGATGTTCATGAATATGCAATTTCTACTCATGTTCTTTGTTCTTAGCCTTCTTATCATGTGTGAGTTAATTATTCTATTTATCCCTTGAGGATTTGAAATATATATATATATATATATATATATATATATATATATATATATATATATACCCGAGTTTCATAAAACTTATTTAAATTAAAGTCTAAACTAAAATATACTCTGAAAAATATTTATAAAGATGTTATATCTCCCAATAATCATCTTCTATATTTTAGATAAAATTTAAAAATTATAAACCATCAATCTTTTAAATCTTAATTTTTGGAAAAGCTTCGTTTATGCATTATATTTCCTGTAACGCGTCCGTGTATGCAGCTATTGATGGGAGCAACAATGGTGAAAAAAACATCGAAATTGCAATGATGCAGACCAATTCAAGTAAAGTAAGTCCACCACCATCTACTCTAGATTTTAATGACCCATTTCATGATCACAAGTTGACGGGTTTTTGTATGCCAAGTCCATCAACAAGATGCCATGGAACAAGAAAAAGTTGTTATTGTTGTATTGGGCCACCAGTAGTAATATGCATAGAAGGGTATGAGATATGTCATGCTATATGTAATTAAAATACATGTTATATATATGATAACATGTAATCTATTTTTTATATAAATAAGAGTAAATTACATTAATGGTCTTTATAGTTTCGGGTATTCTACACTATTGATCCCCAAACTCTTGTTTAACTCTTGGATCCTCCTTTTTATATATATCTAAAGAAATTAAATATTCTCATAACTTTTCCTACTATATGTCCTCATACCCATGTTAAATGGTGACAAGTGTATTAGTATACTTTTAATTTCATTTAATTTGACACATTTCAACATTTAACATGGGATAGGAACAAATTTTAAGAGGAGTATTTAATTTCTCATATTTTCAGTACTATTTTGGTCCTAGTTATTCATTAAAGTCATGAAGGGACTGTATTAACTTTCTCTATTTTTTAAAAAATTATTTACTATTAACCCATTAAAAAATTAATCATATTTGGGTTCCACTTTCACCCCTTGCCCATTTATCCATTAGTCATCGTGTACTGCTTGTTAAAACAATTTCATGTTCACGTGTTCTGGACTTCTAATATTCAATGTATTCTTGTATATAATATTCTTTTTTCATAAGTAATTTAATTAATGTGTTTGATTAGTAGATGATGATTAACCCTTTTTCTAATACGACACAGAAAAATTGAAGGAAAGTAATTTAATAAATAACTACACTTATTTATGTGGCTAAATTAAGTAAAATAAAACAAAATTTTAACGTAAAACATACACGTATAAAGGACCTACATAAATATTAAGTTACAAAAGAAAGGTATCATACTATTTTGGTGTGCTGAAAACTAATGAATAGTTTAATGGTTCGTCTTTGTAGCCTTGTTGTAACGCGATAAACCTAGATTCGAACGTTGGTGCTTGAACTTTTTTTTTTTTTTCTGAAACTAATTTTCTTAAATTTCTCTCATTAAAAGGGTAAAGTAGTATTTTCAATTTTTTTAAGAGGAAAGCCTATAAAAAATTTATTTTGGACTTTCCATGCAAACAAAAACTTGTTAGTCTCTTTCTATAGTTTTTTGTAAACCACCAAGACCTAGTTTGTAGGTGCTTCTAAGATCTTTTATTTGCTATATTAACATATATCCCTATAATGTTTTTCCTTTTTTGTTTTTATAGATTTAGCCTAATTTCTATTCTTTTGATCGATTTGGTATGCCACTTTTACAATTTTAGCCCGATTTAAAATTATTTTTTAGAATGCGGTCCACATATTAAAATTAGGTGGGGATCCAAACACCCCGTAGTCAAATTTGAGTCGGGATGCAATATAGTTTGCTTGTTCGTAATAATGATATTGGTTTAATTAAATAATATTTGGGAGGAAATGTATAATCAATAAAATGAGGTTTCATTGAAATTATCGTAACATTCATTAAAAACCATGAAAAACCCCAATCCTCCTCTTAATGTCACCCATTTTTCCTTGTCGATTTCCGGTTTATAGAAGTTAGCCCTGTCCTTTTCTCTCCTCGTGGTCGGCAGATACTTTACAAATTAGTTTCAAATATTTTTTCATCAACAGGTGATCATGATCATGGGTTTTTGTTATTTCAACTACTTTTTTTCTAATTTACTATTTCAATTCACATCACACAGTTCTTGAATAAAATCCCAGAAGGATGAAAAAGACTTATCTTCAATCCTCGATAATAAATTTTGCAAATTGGGAACTACTTCAATCCTCGAAAATTGCATTCTTAATTCCTTGTTATTGCCACTTCAAAGTTACAAATATTTACATATAATTTTTGTCGAATGATGTTATCTTCTCCTTAATAGTAAGCTAAACACTAATAATGAGAAGTTTGTAACATTCGTTTGCAATATTTCTAATTTTCCTACGATTTGAATTTGATGTACCAGAAGTAAGCCACCCGTAAGATTCCCCACAAGGGAAAACTCCTTATTTTGATGGATAATATCTTCTTTCAGTTGCTATTATTCTTGGCCAATTCCCGTCAATTTGTGTGCCTACATTCATCACTTTGATAGCCTTTTCATGCCGATATTGTAATGACAAGTTTGATTTGTTTAACTTAAAATTAATTATGTTCCAGTGGAGTTACAAAACAATGTTGTCACGTCATTTGAAAAAGGAAGATGCAACTAAAATTGACAAACATATCTATACGTTTGTGTATAATGTACATTTACCTTCCAAGTTTAAAGTACTATGCAATTGAAAAATCAAAATCTTTGAAATATCACGACTTTTTAGATTAAAAAAATGTCATTAACTAGGAACAATCCCGTCTATGTTAGTCGAGATTTTTTATATGCATGTGGATACATACTAGATTTTGAGATACACAAATTCTAATTTGGAAAGATTGTGTGCTTCTTAATTATCGGCAAACTTCTTGCTCATTTTGCAATTTCTATCATGGGAGGTAACAGTGGATATTGTAGTTCATAGAATGGTATTTGGTGTATATTTGCTCCTGAATTATTTTCATGAACTTTCGATGGGTTTTATTTATGTAAAAGTACAGATGTTTCTATGGATTAATTCGATCAATATAAAGGTTTTTTTAGGTTAACCAAATAAACTGGTTTCACATTTTCTTAAAGTGGAACTTAATGTAAAAAGAGGTTTTCCAATTCAAGTAAATATTAATCACTTTATAAAGAATTACCAGGGCAATGTAGTTTATTTCCGCATTAGGCATATTAATTCACATTGCAATGTTTGGAGATCCACATGTATTGTCTTTTAATGACTAGAATTCAAGGTATTATTATTGATGTTTAAATTACTTGATGATACCCTAGTTGCACTCGCAAATATTCAAAAATTTGGATATTATATAGTTGAGATTGAGACCCATATTAGGAACCTATGATATCCAAATTTTACCATAAACCAAATCCGCAAGAATTCTCAAAATTCCAGTCTTAAAAACATTAATCGATCATATATAAAAAAATATCATGATCAAACCCATTTTTGAACCTGTAAAAATTTCCATATCTTCAAATAATAAAAATAAGAATACGAAAATTGCATAACATAATCGTGACTTGTGTTTATTTTATTCCGATGCCATTGACAATAACCATACCGGCTCGAACAAATAACTTCACGACTAAATCCACACCCCCATCTTGATTCCTGTACGAGATACTCGAAATTGCTAAATACAATTTGGAAAATATCTGATGATGGAAGAAACAAAATCAAAAAGCAAACCCCAAACATAGTCACAAAAAATCAATTGATGGAAGCATCAAAACAAAATAGGACCCATGATTAGAATTATAAATCAAAGTTGTGATACTGATTTTTTGTATTAAAGACTTTTTATAGGATGCCATTGTAGGAACGTCGTGTTCTCGGTGGGGGCAAGCAATGGAAGAAGAGAGTATCGATGGGGTCATAGGCGGTTAACAAAGAGAACCACTAAAAAAGGCAGGAGTAACCGAGGCGAGCAAATAGAAGAAGGATTTGCAGAAGTAGCGGACCAAGTTGCTGATTCCATCTTGATCCTATCAGCCAAATTTATGTGATCCGACATACCTAGGAAATCGACCGATTTAGACAGATCAATGTCATGGTTCAATTATCATCTATCTCCACTACATTTTTGGCAGACAGAAAAAGTAGATAAAACTAGTACACATGAAAACGACAAAAAAAATAATAATCAATGAAAAGAAATTTGAAACCGGCACAAATGATAGAGATCTCGACAAGCTCTATCATAATTCGTTTGGTAACTTTTATCTCTAATCTAATTTGGAAAGAAACTTTGAATATGCCAAATACGCCACTAATCTACTTCAAAAGAAACTTTGAATTTTAGGAAAACTCTAGCCTGAAATGTATTTATTTTGTTCTAATTAAAAGATATCTTATAGGATTTCACAAAACTACCTGAAAAGAAATTATCACTTTTGGGAAAATGAAAATCATTCCATTGTTATGAAGCGTACCAAATTCATTGGAGTCAAAATAAATAGAAACATATGAACTCAATTGGCTCAAAATCTTTTGTAATTATGGAGGATTCCTAGAGATAGAGTGCTAATCGCTCCCATTATTTGAACACTTAGTTTTAATAATTTTAGTACCAAACTCATTGGAATCAATAATTACAAACATATGAATTCAATTGTACTCAAAATCTTTAGAAATTATGGAGGATTCTTAGACATAGAGTGTAAATTGCTCCAATTATTTGAACTCTTAATTATGATAATTTTTGTATAAATATGTTCACCACCACCTCTTGATATCACTTACCGTGTAAGGATGTTCATGAATATGCAATTTCTAGTCATGTTCTTTGTTCTTAGCCTTCTTATCATGTGTGAGTTAATCATTATGTTGTTAATCCCTTGAGGATTTGAATATATATATATATATATATATATATATATATATATATATATATATATATATATATATATAAAAGTACCTGAGTTTCATAAACCTTATTTAAATTAAAGTCTAAAATAAAATATACTCTGAAAAAGATTTATTAACATGTTATATCTACAAATAATCATCTTCTATATTTTATATAAAATTTAAAAGTTATAGACCATCAATCTTTTAAATCTTAATTTTTGGAAAAGCTTCATTTATGCGTTATATATCCTCTAACGCGTCCGTGTATGCAGCTATCGATGGGAGCAACAATGGCGAAAAAAACATCGAAATTGCAATGATGCAGACCAATTCAAGTAAAGTAAGTCCACCACCATCTACTCTAGATTCTGATGACCCATTTCATGATCACAAGTTGACGGGTTTTTGTATGCCAAGTCCATCAACAAGATGCCATGGAACAAGAAAAAGTTGTTATTGTTGTATTGGGCCACCAGTAGTAATATGCATAGAAGGGTATGAGATATGTCATGATATATGTAATTAAAATACATGTTATACATATGATAACATGTAATCTATTTTTTATATAAATAAGAGTAAATTACATTAATGGTCTTTATAGTTTCGGGTATTCTACACTATTGGTCCCCAAACTCTTGTTTAACTCTTGGATCCTCCTTTTTATATATATCTAAAGAAATTAAATATTCTCATACCTTTTCCTACTATATGTCCTCCTACCCATGTTAAATGGTGACAAGTGTATTAGTATACTTTTAATTTCATTTAATTTGACACATTTCAACATTTAACATGGGATAGGAACAAATTTTATGAGGAATATTTAATTTCTCATATTTTCAGTGCAGTTTTGGTCCTAGATATTCTTTAAAGTCATGAAAGGACTGTATTAACTTTAGCAATTTTTAAAAAATTATTTACTATTAACCCATTCAAAAAATTCATCATATTTGGGTTCCACTTTCACCCCTTGCCCATTTATCCAATAGTCATCGCGTACCACTTGTTAAAACAATTTCATGTTCATGTGTTCTGGACTTCTAATATTCAATGTATTCTTGTATATAATATTCTTTTATCATAAATAATTTAATTAATGTGTTTGATTAGTAGATGATGATTAACCCTTTTTCTAATAAGACAAGAACAATTTAAGGAAAGTAATTTAATAAATTACTACACTTATTTACGTGGCTACAAATAAGTAAAATAAAATAAAATTTTAACGTAAAACATGCACGTATAAAGGACCTAGATAAATATTAAGTTACAAAAGAAAGGTATCATACTATTTTGGTGTGCAGATTACTAATGAATAGTTCAATGGTTCGTGCTTGTAGCCTTGTTGTAAGGCGATACACCTAGATTCGAACGCTGGTTCTTGAACTTTTTTTTTCTAAAACTAACTTTCTTAAATTTCTCTCATTAAAAGGGTAAAGTAGTCTTTTCATATTTTTTAAGAGGAAAACGAAGAAAAAATTTTATTTTGGACTATCCATGCAAGCAAAAACTTGTTAGTCTCTATCTATAGTTTTTTGTAAACCACCAAGACCAAATTTGTAGGTGCTTCTGAGATCTTTTATTTGCTATATTAACATATATCCCTATAATGTTTTTCCTTTTTTGTTTTTATAGATTTAGCCTAATTTCTTTTCTTTTGATCGATTTTGTATGCCACTTTTACAATTTTAGCCCGATTTAAAATTATTTTTTAGAATGCGGTCCACATATTAAAATTAGGTGGGGATCCAACACCCCGTGGTCAAAATTGAGTCGGGATGCAGTATAGTTTGCTTGTTCGTAATAATGATATTGGTTTAATTAAATAATATTTGGGAGGAAATGTATAATCAATAAAATGAGGTTTCATTGAAATTATCGTAACATTCATTAAAAACCATGAAAAACCCCAAGCCCCCTCTTAATGTCACCCATTTTTCCTTGTCGACTCCCCGTTTATAGAAGTTAGCTCTGTCGTTTTCTCTCCTCGTCCTTTTCTGTCTGGTCGGCAGTTACTTTACAAATTAGTTAGAAATGTTTGCTCATAACAGGTGATCATGCTCATGGGTTTTTGTTATTTCAACTACTTTTTTTTTAATTTACTATTTCAATTGACAGCACACAGTTCTTGAATAAAAGCCCAGAAGGATGAAAAAGACTTATCTTCAATCCTCGAAAATAAATTTTGCAAATTGGGAACTACTTCAATCCTCGAAAATTGCATTCTTAATTCCTTGTTATTGCCACTTCAAAGTTACAAATATTTACATATAATTTTTGTCGAATGATGTTATCTTCTCCTTAATAGTAAGCTAAACACTAATAATGAGAAGTCTGTAACATTCGTTTGCAATATTTCTAATTTTCCTACGATTTGAAAAAAAGTTGTATTAGGTTTTCATTTTGATGTACCATAAGTAAGCCACCCATAAGATTCCTCACAAGGGAAAACTCCTTATTTCGATGGATAATATCTTCTTTCAAATGCTATTATTCTTGGCGAATTCCCCTCAATTTGTGTGCCTACATTCATCACTTTGATAGCCTTTTCATGCTGATATTGTAATGACAAGTTTGATTTGTTTAACTTAAAATTAATTATGTTCCAGTGGAGTTACAAAACAATGTTGTCACGTCATTTGAAAAAGGAAGATGCAACTAAGATTGACAAACATATCTATATGTTTGCGCATAATGTACATTTACCGTCCAAGTTTCAAGTACTATGCAATTGAAAAATCAAAATCTTTGAAATATCACGACTTTTTAGATTAAAAAAATGTCATTAACTAGGAACAATCCCGTCTATGTTAGTCGAGATTTTTTATATGCATGCGGATACATAATAGATTTTGAGATACACAAATTCTAATTTGGAAAGATTGTGTGCTTCTTAATTATCGGCAAACTTCTTGCTCATTTTGCAATTTCTATCATGGGAGGTAACAGTGGATATTGTAGTTCATAGAATGGTATTTGGTGTATATTTGCTCCTGAATTACTTTCATGAACTTTCAATGGGTTTTATTTATGTAATAGTACAGATGTTTCTATGGGTTAATTCGATCAATATAAAGGTTTTTTAGGTTAACCAAATAAACTGGTTTCACATTTTCTTAAAGTGGAAATTAATGTAAAAAGAGGTTTTCCAATTCAAGTAAATATTAATCACTTTATAAAGAATTACCATGGCAATGTAGTTGTTTCCACATTAAGCATATTAATTCACATTGCAATGTTTAGAGATCCACATGTATTGTCTTTTAATGACTAGAATTCAAGGTATTATTATTGATGTTTAAATTACTTGATGATACTCTAGTTGCACTCACAAATATTCAAAGATTTGGATATTATATAGTTGAGATTGAGACCCATATTAGGAACCTATGATATCCAAATTTTACCATAAACCAAATCCGCAAGAATTCTCAAAATTCCAGTCTTAAAAGCATTAATCGATCATATATAAAAAATATCATGATCAAACCCATTTTTAAACCTGCAAAAAGTTCCATATCTTCAAATAATAAAAATAAGAATACGGAAATTGCATAACATAATTGAGACTTGTGTTTATTTTATTCTGATGCCATTGACAATAACCATACAGGCTCGAAAAAATAACTTCACGACTGAATCCACTCCCCCATCCTGATTCCTACACGAGATACTCAAAATTGCTAAATACAATTTGGAAAAAATCTGATGATGGAAGAAACAAAATCAAAAAGCGAACCCCAAACATAGTCACAAAAAATCAATTGATGGAAGCATCAAAACAAAATAGGACCCATGATTAGAATTATAAATCAAAGTTGTGATACAGATTTTTAGTATTAAATACTTTTTGTCGGATGCCATTGTAGGAACGCCGTGTTCTCGGTGGGGGCAAGCAATGGAAGAAGAGAGTAGCGATGGGGTCAGAGGAGGTTAACAAAGAGAACCACTAAAAAGGGCAGGAGTAACCGAGGCGAGCAAATAGAAGAAGGATTTGCAGAAGTAGGGGACCAAGTTGCTGATTCCATCTTGATCCTATCTGCCATATTTATGTGATCCAACTTACCTAGGAAATAGACCGATTTAGACAGATCAATGCAATGCCATGGTTCAATTATCATCTATCTCCACTACAATTTTGGCAGACAGAAAAAGTAAATAAAACTAGTACACATGAAAACGACAAAAAAAAAATAATAATCAATGAAAAGAAATTTTAAGCCGGCACAAATGATAGAGATCTCGACAAGCTCAATCCAAATTCGTTTGGTAACTTTTATCTCTAATCCAATTTGGAAAGAAACTTTGAATATGCCAAATACGCCACTAATCTACTTCAAAAGAAACTTTGAATTTTAGGAAAATTCTAGCCTTAAATGTATTTATTTTGTTATAATTAAAAGATATCTTATAGGATTTCACAAAACTACCTGAAAAGAAATTTTCACTTTTGAGAAAATGAAAATCTTTCCATTGTTATGAAGTGTACCAAATTCATTGGAGTCAAAATAAATAGAAACATATGAATTCAATTGGCTCAAAATCCTTTGTAATTATAGAGGATTCCTAGAGATAGAGTGCTAATCGCTCCCATTATTTGAACACTTAGTTTTAATAATTTTAGTACCAAACTCACTGGAATCAATATAAATAGAAACATATGAATTCAATTGTACTCAAAATCTTTAGTAATTATGGAGGATTCTTAGACATAGAGTGTAAATCGCTCCAATTATTTGAACTCTTAATTATGATAATTTTAGTATAAATATGTTCACCACCAACTCTTGAGATCACCTACCGTGTTAGGATGTTCATGAATATGCAATTTCTACTCATGTTCTTTGTTCTTAGCCTTCTTATCATGTGTGAGTTAATTATTCTGTTAATCCCTTGAGGATTTGAGTATATATATATATATATATATATATATATATATATATATATATATATATATATATATAGATATATATATATATATATGTACCCGAGTTTGATAAAATTTTTAAAATTACAGTCTAAAATAAAATATACTTTGAAAAAGATTTTTAAAGATGTTATATCCCCCAATAATCATCTTCTTTATTTTCTATAAAATTTAAAAATTATAGACCATCCATGTTTTTAATCTTAATTTTTGGAAAAGCTTCGTTTAAGCATTATATTTCCTCTAACGTGTCCGTGTATGCAGCTATTGTTGGGAGCAACAATGGCGAAAAAACATTGAAATTGCAATGATGAAGACCAATTCAAGTAAAGTAAGTCCACCAACATCTACTCTAGATTCTGATGACCCATTTCATGATAACAAGTTGACGGGTTTTTGTATGCCAAGTCCATCAACAAGATGCCGTGGAACAAGAAAAAGTTGTTATTGTTGTATTGGGCCACCAGTAGTAATATGCAATATGCATAGAAGGCTATGAGATATGTCATGATATATGTAATTAGATTATATGTTACACATATGATTACATGTAATAAATTTTTTATATAAATAAGAGTAAATTACACTAATGGTATTTGTAGTTTCGGGTATTCTACACTATTGGTCCCCAAACTCTTTTTTAACTCTTGGATCCTCCTTTTGATATATTTTTAAAGAAATTAGATATCTTCATACATTTTCCTACTATAGATCCTCTTCCCATGTTAAATGTGACTAGTGTATTAGTATACTTTTAATTTCATTTAATTTGACACATGTCAACATTTAACATGGGATAGGAACAAAGTTTAGGAGGATATATAATTTCTCATATTTTCACTGCAGTTTTGGTCCTAGGTATTCATTAAAGTCATGAAAGGACTGTATTAACTTTATCTATTTTTTAAAAAATTATTTACTATTAACCCATTAAAAAAATTCATCATATTTGGGTTCCACTTTCACCCCTTGTCCATTTATCCATTAGTCATCGTGTACCACTTGTTAAAGCAATTTCATGTTCATGTGTTCTAGACTTTTAATATTCATTGTATTCTTGTATATAATATTCTTTTATCATAAATAATTTAATTAATGTGTTTGATTAGTAGATGATGATTAACCTTTTTTTCTAATAAGACAAAGATAAATTTAAGGAACCTACTTTAATAAATAAGTACACTTATTTATGTAGCTATTAATAAGTAAAATAAAATCAAATTTTAAAGTAAAACGTACACGTATAAAGGACCTACATAAATATTAAGTTACAAAAGAAAGGTATCATATTATTTTGGTGTGCAGAAACTAATGAATAGTTCAATGGTTCGTGCTTGTAGCCTTGCTGTGAGCATGACGATACACCTAGAGTCGAATGTTGGTCCTTGAACTTTTTTTTTTTTAAAAAAAATTCTTACATTTCTCTCTTTAAAAGGGTAAAGTAGTCTTTTCAATTTTTTAGGAGGAAAACCAAGAAACACTTTTATTTTGGACTTTCCATGCAAGCAAAAACTTTTTAGTCTCTATCTATAGTTTTTTGTAAACCACCAAGACCAATTTTGTAGGTACTTTTGAGATCTTTTATCTGCTATATTAACATATATCCCTATAATGTTTTTCCTTTTTTCTTTTTATAGATTTAGCCTAATTTCTATTGTTTTGATCGATTTGGTATGCCTCTTTTACAATTTTTGCCCGATTTAAAATTATTTTTTAGAATGCGGTCCACATATTAAAATTAGGTGGGCATCTAAACACCCCATGGTCAAAATTGAGTCAGGATGCAATATGGTTTGCTTGTTCGTAATAATGATATTGTTTTAATTAAATAATATTTGAGAGGAAATGTATAGTCAATAAAATGAGGTTTCATTGAAATTATCGTAACATTCATTAAAAGCCATGAAAGAACATGAAAAGCCCCAATTCTCCTCTTAATGTCACCATTTTTTCCTTGTCGACTCCCTGTTTATAGAAGTTAGCTATGTCGTTTTCTATCATCGTCCTTTTTTGTCTGGTCGGCATTGCTTTTTCAAATATCTTGTAGAATTAGGATGGCAGTTACTTTACAAATTAGTTTCAAATGTTTGTTCATCAACTGGTGTTCATGCTCATGGGTTTTTGTTATTTCAACTACTTTTTTTTTAATTTACTATTTCCATTGACAACACACAGTTCTTGAATGAAAGCGCAGAAGGATGAAAGAGACTTATCTTCAATCCTCGAAAATAAATTTTGCAAATTGGGAACTACTTCAACCCTCGAAAATTGCATTATTAATTCCTTGTTATTGCCACTTCATAGTTACAAATATTTACATATAATTGTTTTCGAATGATGTTATCTTATCCTTAATGCTAAGCTAAACACTAATAATGAGAAGGCTGTAACATTCGTTTGCAATATTACTAATTTTCCTACGATTTGCAAAAAAGTTGTATTCGGTTAATATTTTGATGTACCACAAGTAAGCCACCCATAAGCTTCCCAACAAGGGAAAACTCCTTATTTTGATGGATAATATCTTCTTTCAGATGCTATTATTCTTGGCCAATTCCCCTCAATTTGTGTGCCTACATTCATCACTTTGATTGCCTTTTCATGCCGATATTGTAATGACAAGTTTGATTTGTTTAACTTAAAATTAATTATGTTCCAGTGGAGTTACAAAACAATGTTGTCACGTCATTTGAAAAAGGAAGATGCAACTAAGATTGACAAACATAACTATATGTTTGTGTATAATGTACATTTACCTTCCAACTTTCAAGTACAATGCAATTGAAAAATCAAAATCTTTGAAATATCACGACTTTTTGGTTTAAAAAAATATCATTAATTAGGAACAATCCCGTCTATGTTAGTCGAGATTTTTTATATGCATGCGGATACAAACTAGATTTTGAGATACACAAATTCTAATTTGGATAGATTGTGTGCTTCTTAATTATCGGCAAACTTCTCGTTCATTTTGCAATTTCTATCATGGGAGGTAATAGTGGATATTGTAGTTCATAAAAATGGTATTTGGTGTATAATTTCTCCAGAATTACTTTCATGAACTTTCGATGAATTTTATTTATGTAATAGTACAGATGTTTCTATGGGTTAATCTGATCAATATAAAGGGTTTTTAGGTTAACCAAATAAACTGGTTTCACATTTTCTTAAAGTGGAACTTAATGTAAAAAGAGGTTTTCCAATTCAAGTAAATATTAATCACTTTATAAATAATTACCATGGCAATGTAGTTGTTTCCACATTAAGTATATTAATCCACATTGCAATCTTTGGAGATCCACATGTATTGTCTTTTAATGAGTAGAATTCAAGGTATTATTATTGAAGTTTAAATTACTTGATGATACTTTAGTTGCACTTGCAAATATTCAAAATTTTGGATATTATATAGTTAAGATTGAGACCTATATTAGGAACCTATGATATCCAAATTTTACCATAAACAAAATCAGCAAGAATTCTCAAAATTCCAGTCTTAAAACCATTAATCGATCATATATAAAAAATATCATGATCAAACCCATTTCTGAACATCTAAAAATTTCCATATCTTCAAATAATAAAAATAAGAACACGAAAATTGCATAACCTAATCGAAACTTGTGTTTATTTTATTCTGGTGCCATTGACAGTATACCAGCTCCAAGAAATAACTCCACGACTGAATTCACGCCCCTATCCTGATTCCTGCACGAGATACTCGAAATTGCTAAATACAATTCAGAAAAAATCTTATGATAGAAGAAATAAAATCAAAAAGTAAACCCCAAACATATTCACAAAAAATGAATTCTAGAAGTATCAAAACAAAATAGGACCCATGATTAGAATTATAAGTCGAAGTGGTGATACTGATTTTTAGTGTTAAAGATTTTTTGTCGGATGTCATTGTAGGAAGGTCGTGTTCTTGGTGGGGGCAAGCAATGGAAGAGGAGGGGAGCGATAGGGTCAGAGGAGGTTAACAAAGAGAACCACAAAAAAGGGCTGGAGCAACCGAGGAGAGCAAATAGGAGACGGATTTGCAGAAGTAGGGGACCAAGTTGTTGATTCCATCTTGATCCTATCAGCTATATTTATGTGATCCAGCTTACCTAGCAAATCGACTCATTTAGACAGATCAATGCCATGGCTCAATTATCATCTATCTCCACTACATTTTTGGCAGACAGAAAAAGTAGATAAAACTAGTACACATGAAAACGACAAAAACAAAAATAATAATCAATGAAAAGAAATTTGAAGCCGACACAAATGAGAGAGATCTCGACAAATTCAATCCAAATTCGTTTGGTAACTTTTATCTCTTATCTAATTTGGAAAGAAACTTTGAATAAGCCAAATACACCACTAATCTACTTCAAAAGAAACTTTGAATTTTAGGAAAAGTCTAGCCTTAAATGTATTTATTTTGTTATAATTAAAAGATATCTTATAGGATTTCACAAAACTACCTGAAATGAAAAATTCACTTTTGGGAAAATGAAAATCTTTCCATTGTTATGAAGTGTACCAAATTCATTGGAGTCAAAATAAATAGAAACATATGAACTCAATTCATTATGAATTTTAGGAAATGTCTAGCCTTAAATGTATTTATTTTTTTATAATTAAAAGATATCTTATAGGATTTCACAAAACTACCTGAAATTAAAATTTCACTTTTGGGAAAATGAAAATCTTTCCATTGTTATGAAGTGTACCAAATTCATTGGAGTCAAAATAAATAGAAACATATGCAACATTCTACTTCTCAACGCTCTAATTCAGTTAGTCATATGTTATCCTTCTGCGTGATTGAAAGAGATCCGGCCTGGGAATACGACATATGCATTTCTAAATCTATCTTCTTCCTTAATAATTGTCTGCTCATCTAAAGTAAGGAGTATTTTGAAAGTTCTTGATTACCAGGGTATATGAAGAAGCGAAAAACACATTCTAGTACATCTAAAATTGAACATTTAATAGGTTGTCTGTAGATCTCGCTGCTAAATTTCGGTGGACAATAATATCCTTGGTCGTCGTCAGCTAAATGGTCCCTCTAGGAGTGTTATTTAGGTATATAAGTTCAAAAGTCTTGTCATTTGTAGCATGTCCAAATTCGTCACAATCTTTCGTGTTTAAGTGGACCACAATATCGGCGATTGACCAGATCTACTCATGAAGGTGGAGGTACTGAAAACCAGATTAAGGCTGTCTAAAAACTTTGATCCCAAAATCATAAAAATATATATTAGCAATGGTGAAGAGAAATTACTGTTATTTTATTTTTATTTTTAATTTTTATTTTCATTTTATTTTTTTCTAAAAAAACAAAAATTGAACAAATTGAATAAATTTTTTAGATTTTATTTTATTTAATTTTAATTTTTTTAAGTCTTCAAAATGTTTTTTATTAAATTTGGATGTATTGGGTTAAGATTTGAGGCTTTTGGGTTTGCAGCCCATGGGCTACGGCCCGGATTTGGTCTATGTATAAAAGGGATGGTTTCCGGCTGAAAATCCACTTTCCCTCACATTTTCGTTTGCGGCCGCAAACACATCCCGGTTCTCTCTCTCTCTAGATTTTTCCGATTCGTCATAAATTTTTTGTTATCATCCGAAATTGATCCTCGAATCTTGTAGGTACATCAAAGGCGACACTCATCATGCTAAATCTAACTTGAATCGATCATGTTTTGTGGGTTTATTGAAGCAAAAAATGTTTTCGGCACTGAACAACGTTTACGGCTGATGAAGCGTTTACGGCTCAACTGTTTACGACCGTGAACCTCTTTTTGGCTATAAAAAAATAGTTTTTCATTTAAATCATTGTTCATTGAAGCATAATCAATTGATAATTGAGAAAACTTATTTTTTTAATAGATTAAATCATTACTTTTCTCACTTGGCTCGTTTGGTGCAGATCAAATGGTAGATTTGAAATTTTCGGATAGCCACAACATTGCTGCTTTCTTATTTGATCCTCCAGCTGCACACCAAGAATTCAAGTCCATTATTCATGGACTCAAGAGATGCTTGTGAGGCAGTTTTGGAACAAGGCTTTTGTGCATAAAAGAGAAGATGGTGAAGACACAGTGGAATCAGTTATTAATGGAAAGAAGATCGTGGTGTCTGAGAAAATCATTTGTGAGGTGTTGCAAATCAAGGATCAGCCAGGGTTTCAAACAGAGATCTCTTTGGATCAAACTGAAGAAATTATTGAAAGAATGGGTTATGAAGGAGTATTCCCACCCACAATAAAGAAGCTGTTGCAACCATACTGGCGTTTCCTTGCTCATGTATTTGTGTCTTGCATCTCAGGCAGGAGAGCTGGTGCTGATGAGATTTCACTACTAAACACAGGTTCTATTGCTGCTCTTGCCACGGGTTTTCAGTTCAACTTTTCAAGATACATTCTGAATGAGATGATGAGTAACTTGGAAGGAAAAAGGAAGGATAAGTTTCTGATGTTCCCAAGGTTTCTCCAAATGATATTTAACAGTAAATATCCGGAGTTAGAAAGAAAAGGTGAAACCGTGGATCTAAAGTCCCTAGGTGCTAATACTTTAGGCCTTATGAAGCAAAATCGCAAGCGAAAGTTTGTGTTCCAAGGAAAGTCTCCATTGGAGAAATTTGGCCAGTTTACGGAGGTCAGTGATGCATCTCATCTGAGTCAGCAAGCTCCTCAGACAACGAAGATATTGAAGATGATGTTATTACTGCTTATGAGATGAAGAAGACCTTGTTCCTCCCGTCACAATTGTGGCAGAGGAACATGTGCCTGTGACCAATGTGGTGGTCAATGAGGATGAAGATGCAAATGATGATGATGATGATGAAAGTGACTTTGAGATGGATTTAACGGAAAATGTCATAGGTGTTGATAATGAGATAGAAGATGATGATGCTAAGCTGATTCTAGGTGGTGACTTATCAGGATTTGATGATGAAGACTTCTCATTTGACTTTGAGCAAAATGATGGTTTTGAGCCAAGCAATGAAGAACTCCATTCATTCTTCGATAACGTCCATGATGTTGTACAACCTGCAACGGAGACTGAGGGAGTTGTCAATGTTCTCAAGGTGACGCCTCCAACTTCCAAACAGATGTCTGACGTTACTGATAAAGAGGGTTCAACTACAAGGTTTCCTCCCCTTACAGTTGATACTCCAGCTGCTTTTCCATCTGAAGATGATCTTATCATGACACAAGCCTTCTAACCTCCATTAAAAAGGAGAAGAGCCGATCCAAGGCCGGGAGTGCTGATCAGGGAACAAGTTCCGCTAGCCCAACAATCTACTACAGTTGCTGCACCAACCCAACCAACCCATGTGGATAGTCAATAAGGACCAAGTGTTATTCGATCATCGGATAAAGCCGGGAGCTCTTCACCTCCTGAGGGTTCTTCTCCTCTCCTACCTGCGCATGATGTTGCTCTTGCTAGGTTTTGTTCTTGTATGTATTGGGTGTACGGTTGGGTGAACCGTAAACATGGGTTTACGGTTCAGTTGGTGTTTGCGGCCATAATCGTGTGTGCGGCCGTGAACTAGTTTACGGTTGAGGTTCCCTATATATATATATATATATATATATATATATATATATATATATATATATATATATATATATATGTGTGTGTGTGTGTGTGTGTGTGTGTGTGTGTGTGTCCTTTCAGAATAGGTACGGTGTATGTGTGTGTATCCAGTGTACCAGACGTTTGCGGTTCAATAGAAACGTGTGCATTTTGGATCATTCTTCCTTCTACTTCTTCTTGTTCTCATTGATTATTTCTTGTTCTTGTGTTTGATCATTAGTTGGTTCCAGATTTGGGCACTTACACCCTTATCTTCTAGCATCAGGATGGCAGTTACTTTACAAATTAGTTTTAAATATTTGTTCATCAACAAGTGATCATGCTCATCGGTTTTTGTTATTTCAATTACTTTTTTTTAGTTTACTATTTAAATTGACAGCACACAGTTCTTGAATAAAAGCCCAGAAGGATGAAAAAGACTTAGCTTCAATCCTCAAAAATAACTTTTGCAAATTGGGAACTACTTCAATCCTCGAAAATTGCATTCTTAATTCCTTGTTATTGCCACTTCATAGTTACAAATATTTATATATAGTTGTTTTCGAATGATGTTATCTTCTCCTTAATGGTAAGCTAAACACTAATAATGAGAAGACTGTAACCTTCGTTTGCAATATTTCTAAATTTCCTACGATTTGCAAAAAAGTTGTATTGGGTTTTTTATTTTGATGTACCAGAAGTAAGCCAACCATAAGATTCCCCAAA